>NC_090443.1:727744614-728410864 GCF_031143425.1 Pleurodeles waltl
CAGTGTTGCTTTAATAACAGCACACGAAAGCTGCAGGCTGTTCAATACTGTCTGATGGATTTGAAGAGTGGCAGTTGATCTTTGGAGGTATAGCAACCAGGTATGCCCTTCTTGGGCAAAGATATTCTGTAGGACAGCTTTCATGGTACTGAGTGGGGCAATTAAAATCCTATAGTAGTAATTTACAAAGGATGCCATGGTTGCCCATGCTTAACCCTCCAGATCAAATTCCAGCCTTATTAAGCAGCTTCAGAGATAGGAGGGTAGACTGAAGACCATTTTGTATGCCTTGAGCTGGCATTTATCCATGATGTTAAGTAATTGTCCCAGGTAGGCTTCATGGCCACACTTGATCATCTGTAGGAGGGTTGCTGGTAATACTTGTCTTATTGGGACAGTAGAAGAGCTTTTTCAAGGCAATATTTAGTTTGCACATTCTAATTATTATTGATTGTGCCTTTGTCGCGGTGTGCATCAAGTGCTTTTTCGCTCCTCCTTTTGATGATATCCTAACACTTAGGTAGTTATCGGCATCATCTGTTTCAATTTTTAATGGACCCAGGCTTCAGATGGAATTTGTGTTTTTGGTTAGATTAACAAACACTAGGACTTTAGTCTTGGAGCCATTTGCCACCATTTTGTTATCCAGGTTGCACTTATGCAAAGCGTTGAGGGCTCTGTGTAGGCCTGTTCTAGAGTGGTCCAGGAGAATGATGTCATCAGCATACTGTAGTATTGTGACCTTAGTGCTTCAAATATTGGGCATCATAAGATTCACTTGTGTCAGTGTTGTGCGTATGTCCACAGTATAGAGACTAAATAACAGGGGCGCAAGCACACAACCTAGCTTAAGGTTCTTATCTGTCTGCATTTTCCTGGTGACCACTGTCGGTGTTAACTTAACCTGAACCCAGGTAGAAGTATATAGGGATATAATGGCCTGGGCTAGATTGTTCTGGTTGTCCCAATTGCTGGGTTTTCTCCTTAAGTTGTTTCTGTCACCCAGGTGAAAGGCAGCTGAACAGTCCCTAAAACGGAAAAAGAGCGAGACCTGCTTCTTGTTCATTGTCCAATGGGTTAGGTAGGAATGGACACAATGTTATCCAGTGTGAAGAAATTTGCCCTGAAGCCTGTTTGACTGACTGGAAATATGTCATTCACTGCTGCCCAAAGTTCAAGTGGATGGAGACATAAGCCTTGGCTTCAATGTCTTGGAAGGCAATAAGGTAGTAGTTGGATAGATCATTCCTTTTGCTTTTCTTAAATATGGAGTTCAAGATGGAGCCCCTCTAGCTCTCCAGGACTTGTATGGATGATAGGCAGGTTTGGTAAAGCAAAGAATATATTGCAGACCCCAGGTCTGAATCTTCTTTGAAGACCAGAGTGGATATACTGTTTGGGTTGGGAGTGCCTGTCGCTCTAATTTTCTTCTGGATTTTAGAGGTGGTGTTTTCAGTAAGCAGCACCCCTGTGTTCTGGAAGAATACTCAGAGTGTCTGATTCATTGTCATTTGAAGTTTTTGCTGTGTATAGATTTTTTACAAGCTGGATTCACTGCAGTTCAATGATGATATTAATTTGGGCCATTGCTAGGGTAATTTTGTCCATAGATCAGCTTGTCCCGTTATCCTATCAGAGTGTATACTTGCATTTGTTCTGTTTCTGTCTGCTTGCAGTTTGCTGCCCAGACCATCTGTTTGTGCAGTTTCTTTAAGATCCGCAATCTTGCTTTTAGTTCATCTTTAGTTGTCTTTTTGTGTTCTTTATGACATGCTTTTTGGAGTCTGCAAATCTCCATTTTACTAGCAGTTATAAATAGCTTTTTTTATTTTTTTGTGGAGATTTGGCTAATCTCCTTGGGAGGGTGGTTGTTGCCTAATACTTGATGCATTCTGTTAAGGATTGAGTCCCAGTTGGCCAATAGGAGTTTATCGTTCATGGTCTTTATGTGTGGGCCTTTAGAAGATTCACATGTTTTGATCTTCCACAGATTCACTGGTCCCCATATTATCCTTCTGATTAGATGCCAGCTTCCCTCGCCAGTTGATCCTACAATTGTCCTAAGATTTTTGAACTTGGAGCTGACTTTTAGGGAAGTAACAAGAGGGAGATAATCACTCTCGGAACAGGTTGGGATCTCAAAGCTCACTAGAATGTCTAGGATTTTTGCAGTAGTAAACACATAATCCAAAGTGCTTGTTCTCATGAAAGATTTCTGAAATTTAGGTGCTTTCCATTATGTGTTGGATCAATTTTAGACTATGGTTATTGAAGAGTGTGGTGAGCAGACTGGTGGCATAGCTTGCTGTATCCTGATTGGATTGGTCAGCTCTCTGGGGATACTGATTGAAGTTGTCACATATGATGGCTGCTAGGGTTGAGTTTTCACAGAGCACAGATTAAAGAGAATCGCAAAGTTGGCTCAACCGGTCGGTATAACCTACTCGTTTGTGTTGATGCCTGATGCAGTTCATGAAATTCTGGGATTGTAATGGGACTAGTTGCCCATGTTTCCGGGAAACAAAGAAGGTCAGCTGTCAGAATAAATTGCATTGCAACTGGGGATTCAAGTAGCTTTGATAGCCCTGCTACATTCCATGATATGAAGTTGATATTTTGTTTCATTTTCTGATTTGCCTGGCATGAGTAGCTATTTAAGCTAGGAATAGGTTTTTTGTGATAGTGACACTGAGTGGTGTAGAGTGGAGTGCCACAGAGTGGCACTGAGTTGACTGGTGTAGAGTGGAATAGCATAGATTGGAGTGGTGTACAGTGGAGTTGCATAGAATGGAATACCATAGAATGGAGTGGTGCATAGTGGTGTACAGTTGAGTGGCATAGAGTAGAATACAGTAGATAGGAGTGGTATAGAATGAAGTAGGATAGATTACAGTGTCATAGAGTGGAATAGTTTAGAGTGGAGTGGCGTACAGTGGAATGGTGTAGAGTGAAGTAGGGGAGAATGGAGTGGCATAAAGTTGAGTGGTGTAGAGTGGAATGGTATAGAGTGGAATAAGTAGAGTGGACTGGCATACAGTGGAGTGACATAAAGTGGAATACTATACAATGGAATAGCGTAGAGTGGCGTAGAGTTGACTGGTATGGAGTGGAATAGCATAGACTGGAGTGGTGTAGAGTGGAGTTGCGTAGAGTGGACCTGCATACAGTAGAGGGTCATAAAGTAGAGTGATGTAGAGTAGAATAGCATAGAGTGCAGTGGCATATAGCGGAGATTGCTGTATAGAGTAGAGTGGAATGGTGGACAGTAGAGTGGCACTGAGTGGATTGGCATAGAGTGGAGTGGTGTAGAGTGGACTGTGTGGACTGGAGTAGGATAAAGCGGAAGAGCAGAGAAGAGTAGAACGGTGTATATTTGAGTGGCATAGACTGAAATGGAGTAGAGTAGAGTGGGTTGGAGTGGAGTGGTGTAGAGTGGAACGGCGTAGAGTGGAATAACCTAGAGTGGAGTGGGATAGAGTGGAGTGGTGTACAGTAGAGTGGCATACATCAGCGTGGTGTGGAGTGGATTGGTGTGGAGTGGCACAAAGTGAAGTGGTTTGGTGAGCAGCATACAGTGGAGTGACAGAGTGGAATAGCATAGAGTGGAGTGGCACAGAGTTGAGTGGTGTAGAGTACAGTGGCATGGAGTGGAGTGGTGTACAGGGGAATGGTGTATAGTGGAGTGGCATAGAGTGGAACAGGGTAGAGTGGAGTGGCATAGAGTGGAGTAGTGTAGAGTGGAGTAGCGTACAGTGGAGTGGAGTACAGTAGAGCTGTTTGCAGTTGAGTGGAGAGGCATTGGGGGTCATTACAACCCTGGCGGACAGTGTAAAAGGTGCGATAATACCGCAAACAGGCCGGCGGACAAAAAAAGGGAATCATGACCCTGGCGGAAACCGCCAACAAAGACAGCCACTTTAACACATCGCCCGCCACGGCGGTACAGACAAGCAGCGCGGCGGTCAGCGCCAACAGACAGGCGGAAGACAATGTACTGCCCATAGTATCACAACCTGCCAATCCGCCACCATTTCTGGGGCGGATTCACCGTGGATAAAAACACGGCGGAAACAGTTTCTGCAATGGGAAAATGCTCACCTGAACACATCTCACGAGGAAGGAGGATCCTAAGGAGCCGGAATTACAAATCCTACCGGCCCTTGTATTCCTACTCATCTATGAAGACCAACGCTGGCGCCGGCGAAGACAACGGTGAGTACTGCACCTACGACATAGGGGAGGCAAAAGTCAGGGGAACAAACACGCAACACCCCCACCCCCACCCCCACCCTCGCATATTACAACACACACACCAATGCATTTAGAAACATCACAGTAACAACCCACAACCCCCCCGGAAGAATGCAAAGACAAAACGAAATCAGTTCAAACATAGTAATGTATCAATATACATGTTTCAAATATATACAGATATATATAAAATCATTCAAAAGTATATACATTACGAGAAGTAGTGCAGATATGCACATATCAATGTCCGTGCACCATTAGTCCAAAAATGCATGGGCGAGGCCCACACAAAATACCTGTCCACAAATGGAGAGAACACTGCAGGGGCATCAGAGAGAAATATAACAGGCACCTCAGGGGGAAGGGAAGAGGGGGCACCTCAGCCGGATTACAGCAACACGCCACATCCACAACGGGGCTACATGCCCATTGATGTATCCTGGGGAGTGCAAAACCACAGTCTCACAAGTCTCTCCAGTGGGTGGGTTGCCCACTGGACCATCCTGGGGAGTGCAAAGCCACAGTCTCTCAAGTCTCTACAGTGGGTGGGTTGCCTACTGTACCATCCTGGGGAGTGCAAAGCCACCGTCTCTCAAGTCTCTACAGTGGGTGGGTTGCTCACTGGACCATCCTGGGGAGTGCAAAGCCACAGTCTCTCAAGTCTATACAGTGGGTGGGTTGCCCACTGTTACATCCTGGGGAGTGCAAAGCCACAGTCTCACAAGTGTCTCCAGTGGGTGGGTTGCCTGCTGGACCATCCTGGGGAGTGCAAAGCCACAGTCTCTTAAGTCTATACAGTGGGTGGTTTGCACACTGGACCATCCTGGGGAGTGCAAAGCCACAGTCTCTCAAGTAGCTAACAGCCTCCACTGGTTCTGGAGGGGGACTGGTGCCCAGAGTGCTTCATCCTGTGAAGGACTGACAGAGTGGATGGATCTCTCCACTGGTTCTGGAGGGGGACTGGTGCCCAGACTGGATTAGTCTCCCCGTGACAGTTCCTGTCCCATCACTGTCCCAGCTGCACATGGGATAACGATCCATGATGTGGCGGTCTTTTCCTTCTTCAGCAGTGCTTGCCCTGTTCAGCGGTGCATGTCCTGTTCAGCGGTGCTTTGCCATGGCGGTGTCTGGACTGTTCAGCAGTGCTTTGCCATGGCGGTCTCTGGACAGTTCAGCGGTGCTTTGCCATGCCGGTCTCTGGACTGTTCTGCGGTGCTTTGCCATGGCGGTCTCTGGACTGTTCAGCTGTGCTTTGCCATGGCGGTGTCTGGACTGTTCAGCCGTGCTTTGCCATGGCGGTGTCTGGACTGTTCAGCGGTGCTTTGCCATGGCGGTCTCTGGACTGTTCAGCGGTGCTTTGCCAGGGCGGTCTCTCAACTGTTCTGCGGTGCTTTGCCATGGCGGTCTCTGGACTGGGCTTTGGTGTGTGGCATGACGTTCTCTGGACTGGGCATTGGTGTGTGGCATGACGGTCCCTCATTGTCCAGCGGGGCTGTGGCTGCCGGGGCCCTCCTGGGCAATGACTCCGGCGGTGGTCTCCTGACCAGTGACGATACTTGGGCCCTCCTGGGCAATGACTCCGGCAGTGGTCTCCTGACCAGTGACGATACTTGGGCCCTCCTGGGTACTGACTCTGGCGGTGGCGGTGGTCTCCTGACCAGTGACGATACTTGGGCCCTCCTGGGCAATGACTCCGGCGGTGGCGGTGGTCTCCTGACCAGTGACGATACTTGGGCCCTCCTGGGCAATGACTCCGGCGGTGGTCTCCTGACAAGTGACGATACTTGGGCCCTCCTGGGCAATGACTCCGGCGGTGGTCTCCTGACCAGTGACGATACTTGGGCCCTCCTGGGCAATGACTCCGGCGGTGGCGGTGGTCTCCTGACCAGTGATGATACTTGGGCCCTCCTGGGCACTGACTCTGGTGGTGGTCTCCTGACCAGTGACGATACTTGGGCCCTCCTGGGCAATGACTCTGGCGGTGGTCTCCTGACCAGTGACGACGGTGCTGGCGGTGGCGTCCCGGCCGCCGGGAAGGATGCCGCCCTTCTCCGCCGTGATGCTCACACCAGGCTGTGCAGACTTCTTCTGGCCCTTACCCACCTTTGGAGGAGTCACAGCTGACTCTGCAATTCCCCTGGGACCCCTGTGAGTTGTTTTGCCTCCAGGAGTCTTCACACGGTCCCGTCGGCAACTTTCCAACTTCAGAGCCTTTACAGGGGGTGGACTGGCAGTGCCTTGGCTCCATGTCACACTGCCTGCCCTGGTGGCCGGTGCACTCCACACACCTTGAACACCACCACTGGTACTGGAGGCTTTTTGGCTGAGGCGCTACGATGGGACTGATGAATTGGAGGGGTGGGGGTGGGGGCAAAAAGGTCAACTTTGCAGAGGGACAGTTTCTGACGAACACTGGGATGGGTAGCTGGAGGGGGTCTGGGAGTGGAGGAAGAGGAGGTGGTTGTAGGAGGTGTCACTTTAGGTGTTTTGGGTGCAGGTACTGGAGGCTGTCGTGAGGTGGATGGATGTTGGGTGTGTGGGTGCCCGCGTTTGTGTACTTTGGGAGGGGGCGTCACAGACACACTGGGAGAGGACACAGGGGACGTGTAAATGGTAGTGGGGGTGGTGAGTGCAGGTGAGAGGGGTGTGGTGCTGGGTGTTCTGGAGCGAGTCCTAGTGCCTGAAGATGTAGTGCATGCAGGTGAGAGTGTAGGCGACACTGGGAGGGAGGAGGGAGACGATGAGGAGGGGGACACAGTGGAGGCAGTGGATGTTGCTGTGTCTGTATGTGTGTAATGCTTGTGTGAGTGCCTGTGGGATGTGTGGTGTCTATGTTTGCCTGAGCTACTTTTGTGTGTTGAGGTGTGTGCATGCTGGTCTTATGGTGTGCTTGGGATGGGCTGGGGTACAGGGGATTGGGTCTGGGTGGAGGAGGTTGGAGGGGGGAGGCTAGACACAGGGACAATGGCTGCCATCAGTGCTGAGGCCAGAGATTGCAGGGTTCGCTGAAGGGCAGCCTGAGCAGAATGAATGCCCTCCAGGAATGCATTACCGTGTTGCAACTCCCTTTCTACACCCTGGATGGCATTCACAATGGTAGACTGCCCAACAGTGAGTGACCTGAGGAGGTCAATGGCCTCCTCACTGAGGGCAGCAGGGGTGACTGGGGCAGGGCCTGAGGTGCCTGGGGCGAAGGTGATGCCAACCCTCCTGGGTGAGCGGGCACGGGGCGAACGCTGAGGGGCTGCTGGGAGGGCGGTGCTGGTAGGGGAGGTGGCGGCTGTACCTGAAGAAGTGGGGGGCACAGATGGTGCCGCCACCACAAGGGAGCTCCCATCGGTGGACGAGTCCGTGTCGCTGGTTGGTGATCCGGTGGCCGACGTGAAGCTCCCCTCGCCCTCCGTCCCACTGGGGCATTCTGAGTCCGTGGTGTGGCCCTCCATGGCCATGTGGGATGCAGCTCCCTCGTGCTCCGGTGCCACTGTATCTCCGCCTGATGATGCTGATGCACAAAAGAACAGGGAGAGCACAAAACGGGGGGGGGGGGAAACAGAAGAAAGACAGGTTGAGAGCATGGCATACCGCTACCGTTGGCGGACAATACAGACACAGCAGCCCCCTGCACTACGCCGTGCTCCTGGCCTCTACAGATGCAATTTCTGAGATCTGGCCTACATGGCTATGGTGGACATCTGCACACATGGATGCCACAGGGGCATGTATACCTGCACTTGGCAATCTACTGCGGTGGGGGGGAGTGCCACATGGCCTGCATTACGGAGGGGCCTAGCCTACATATTTCTGCCTGGCCTAGGTACACCCACAGCCCTCCTCCCTCAGCCATCCCTCAAAAGCGTGCCAAGTACCCAGAATGAGGTTGTACTAACCCCCTTGTGTCTGCTGTGATGCCCGCAAGCGCCCATCCAACTCAGGGTAGGCCACTGCCAGGATCCGGAACATCAGGGGGGTCATGGTGCGACGGGCAACCCTCCCACGTTGGGAGGCCATCCCCAGCTGAGCCTCCGCCGTCTTCTTGCTCCAGCGGCGAATGTCCTCCCATCTTTTACGGCAGTGGGTGCCCCGTCTCTGGTGGACCCCCAGGGTCCGGACGTACTTGGCGACGGCACGCCAAATGTCCTTCTTCTGGTGGGCGCTGACCTACATGACATGCACAAGGGAAGAAGAGAAGTCATTACCAACTGCACCGTCGATGTGAGAGTCCCCCCTCCCTACCCTAGCCATGTGGCACATTCATTCACATGCATTAATGCCCCCTTCCCTCTTACAACCAGCCCTCTCCACCCAGGCCTAGCCCATACAACGTGCTACCTGTGTACTAACCTGTTGGTCTGGAGGACCGTAGAGTAGCGTGTACTGGGGGAGGACCCCGTCTACTAGTTTCTCCAACTCCTGAGCAGTAAAGGCAGGGGCCCTTTCCCCAGATGCAGCAGCCATCGTCGCTTCCAGACCGAGGTCACAGCAGCACTTGCAGTGTAGGTCAAAGATCAGGTATCTAGTGATGGAACAGATAGAAAATGGCAGGGACGTCCGCGGCGGTGACGTCCGCGGCGGTGCGTATCATCACCGGCGGCGCACTTGTTCATTGGCTCCTGGGACCCATAGGGTCAAATGTTAACCAATGCAGCATTGCGCCGCGGTCTATGACCGCCTACCGCGACGGTGTGCAACGGCAGCGCAGTTACCTCACAATCCCATTGTCCCAGTTTAGAGGTCAGGCAGCCGCCATTTCAGGGGCCCACATGGCTTCATTTACTTCTGCGTCACACATAGCTAGGCCTACACTCAACACACATACAGGAAGGGTTTTGTGTTTGGTGTCGTGTACTGTGAAACTGTGGGTACATACCTGGAAAAAAGTTGACTCTGTGGTCGCTGTTGTCCTTCCTAGGCACCGTCATTTGGGACAATTGAGAAGATGGCGGAATCCTCTGGTGTACCGACCGCTGGTGGACCTGTTGACAATGGAGGAGCGACATTTAATCGTCACCTACAGGTTTGACCATGCCACTATCCAGGAACTATGTACCCAGTTGGAGCCAGACCTGATGTCACCAATCCGCCATCCCACTGGAATCCCCCCTGATGTGCAGGTGCTGTCAGTGCTCCATTTCCTTGCAAGTGGGTCTTTTCAGACAACAGTGGCCATGGCATCAGGGATGTCCCAGCCTATGTTTTCCAACGTGTTGTCCAGAGTGTTGTCTGCCCTGCTGAAACACGTAAGGAGATACATAATTTTCCCTGAGGTGGAAGATTTGGCTACAGTGAAAGGTGACTTCTATGGCCTTGGACATATCCCCAACATCATAGGTGATATTGATGGGACCCATGTAGCTCTGGTCCCCCCCACAGGATTGAACAGGTGTACAGGAACCGGAAGAGTTTTCATTCCATGAATGTACAGATGGTATGTTTGGCAGACCAGTACATCTCTCAGGTAAATGCTATGTTTCCTGGCTCAGTGCATGACGCCTACATCCTGCGGAATAGCAGCATCCCGTATATGATGGGTTAACTCCAGAGGCACCGTGTGTGGCTATTAGGAGACTCTGGTTACCCCAACATGTCCTGGCTCTTGACCCCAGTGAGGAATCCCAGGACCAGGGCAGAGGAACGCTACAATGAGGCCCATGGGCGGACTAGGAGGGTGATCGAACGCACCTTCGGCCTCCTGAAGGCCAGGTTCAGGTGCCTCCATACGACATGTGGTTCTCTATTCTACTCACCGAAGAAGGTGTGCCAGATCATCATCGCCTGCTCGATGCTTCACAATCTTGCATTGCGACGCCAGGTGCCTTTTCTGCAGGAGGATGGTCCAGATGACGGTGTTGTGGCAGCTGTGCAGCCTGTGGAGCCTGTGGAGCCTGTGGACAGTGATGAGGAGGAAGCTGAGGAGGAAGACAACGACAACAGGGAGTCAGTCATACAGCAATATTTCCAGTGACACACAGGTGAGAACATTTTCATTTTTACCATTACATTCACTGTCACACGTCTTCCTCTATCCTGTGTGTAATTTCATAGCATTATTTGGTAACTGAGTTGTACCTTTCCATTACGGTTTCACAGGTGTGGTTACCAACGTGTGTCATCTGCATGCATCCTTCAAGGACTTGTGATGTGTGACATAGGTATGTTGCCTTTACAACTAGAAACGCATTTTGACACTGTCATTGATAATACATTTTACCAAATCATAGACTGACTCAACATTGTTTTGTGGTTCAAGGGTGTTTATTTAAGTGCTCAAAAATGGAGGGGGGTTGTAAAATGGTGAGGGGTGATGGTGGAGGAATGTCCATGGCAGAGTCCAGTCTATTAGTCTCACAGGTGCACTGCCCATATGGGCATAGGAAGTGGAGCTGGGGCAGTTTAAGTATGGACAGGGTAACAAAGTGGGACAGCGGGAGGACAATCAGGGTGGTCTCATTTCCTGGCGGGGTCTTGCCATCTTGCTCTGTCCTGTTCCTAGATCTCAGGGACTGCTTGCGTGGTGGTTCTCCATCTGCAGGGGGTGGGGTGCTGGTGTGGTGGTCCTGTGGCGGGGCGTCCTGTCCACTAGTGCCGGCGGAGGTAGTGGGCAGTTCATCGTCCATGCTAGTGTCAGGGGCCCCTTGGAGTGCCACGGTGTCCCTCAGGGTCTGCTGTATGTCCTTCAGCACCCCTACAATGGTGCCCAGGATGGAGCTGATTGTCCTGAGCTCCTCCCTGAAGCCCAAATACTGGTCCTCCTGCAGGCGCTGGGTCTCCTGAAACTTGACCAGGACTGTCGCCATCTTCTCCTGGGAGTGGTGGTATGCTCCCATGATGGAGGAGAGGGCCTCGTGGAGAGTGGGTTCCCTTGGCCTGTCTGCCCTCTGTCGCACAGCAGCCCTCCCAGTTCCCCCGTGTTCCTGTGCCTCCGTTCCCTGGACCGTATGCCCACTACCACTGCCCCCAGGTCCCTGTTGTTGTTGGGGTGGTGGGTTATCATGGGTTCCCTGTAGTGAGTGGTGGACACACCGCTGATTGACCTGTCCTGGGTACGGAGGTATGGGCCCGCTGGGTGGGTGCTGTGCTGGTATTCCCAGAGGGTGGAAGGTCAGTGTTGGGTTGTGCCTGTGCAAGAGGAACCGACTGTCCCGAGGCCCACGATGGTCCGGGCTGGTCATCAGGATCCAGTAGGGCAGAGCTGCTATCGTCACTGTGGGCCTCTTCTGTGGGTGGAGTGGAGTTGTCTGGACCCTCCGGTGTGGTGACGGTCCTTCGTGATCCTGCAGGGGCATAAGAGCATGATTATTGCATGTGTGTGTGTCATGGTGTGCAATGGGTGGGTGTGCGTGTACCCCAGTGCAAGCATTCCTGTGTGGGGGCTTGTGTGATGATGGTTGGGGGGGTGTTCTGGGTATATGCAGTGAGCATGCTTTAGTGATGAGTGTCCATGCTTAGTTGTGTCATGCAGGGCTTGGTGTTGGGATGTGTGGTTTGTGTTCTTAGTAGATTTGTGAGGAGTTTGAGTGATAGGGGAGAGGGTGAGGGTGGGGGTGTGTGATAGCATGCAGGTAGGGTGGGGGATATGATAGTTAAGATTTGACTTACCAGCGTCCATTCCTCCACCGACTCCTCCGAGGCCCTCTGGATGCATGATGGTTAAGACTTGCTCCTCCCATGTTGTTAGTTGTGGGGGAGGAGGTGGGGGTCCGCCGCCAGTTCGCTGAACTGCGATGTTGTGCCTGGAGACCGCTGAACGCACCTTCCCCCGTAGGTCGTTCCACCTCTTCCTGATGTCCTCCCGATTTCTTGGATGCTGTCCCACAGCGTTGACCCTGTTGACTATTCTGCGCCATAGCTCCATCTTCCTGGCTATGGATGTGTGCTGCACCTGTGAGCCAAATAGCTGTGGCTCTACCCGTACGATTCCCTCCACCATGACCCGGAGCTCCTCCTCGGAAAACCTGGGGTGTCTTTGGCGTGACATGGGGTGGTGTGTGTGATGTGTGGGGCGGTGTCAGTGTTGATGTGTGTGGTGATGTGTAGTGGTGTGTGGTGTTTTGTGCGTGGATGTTGTGTGGGTGATGGTGTTGTGTGCCTCTGTGTGGTGGGATTGTCTATTCTGTGCTGTCTCTCTGGCCTTCATGACTAATTTTTGGTCGTAGGTGTTGCTGGGTGATGTGGGTGTGTGTTTTATATAGTGTTGGGTGTGTGGGAGGGGTGTTTGTATGTGTATCAGGTGTGTGTATTTGGAATTGTCCAATGTGGCGGTGTTTTGGAGATGTATGTGTATTTTGAGCGCGGCGGTGTGTACCGCCAATGGAATACCGCGGTTGAAAGACCGCCGCGTGGATTCGTGGGTCGTAATAGCATGGGCGTGTTTCTGTTGGCGTGGAGGTTGAGGTTTTGTTTTCGCCAGTTTAACACTGACCTTTGGTGTGGCGGACTTGTGTGGGTGTCTAAATTTCGGCGGATTCTGAGATGTGTGTCATAATAGCTGTGGCGGAATTCCGCTGCTGCGGCGGTGTATTGGCAGTCTTCTGCACAGCGGTAAGCGACTTTTACCGCCAATGTTGTAATGACCCCCATTGAGTGGAGCGGTGCAGAGTGGAATAGTGAAGAGTAGAATGGCATAGAGTGGAGTGGCAGAGAGTCGAGTGGCGCAGAGTGGAGATGGGTGTAGAGTGGAGTGTCGTACAGTAGAATAGCATAGAGCAGAGAGGCGTACAGAGAGGTGGTGTACAGTGGAACAGAGTAGAGTGGAATGGCATAGAGTCAAGTGGTATAGAGTGGAATAGTGCAGAGTGGAGTGGCATAAAGTTGAGTGGCATAGAATAAAATAGCATAGACTGGAGTAGCATTGAGTGGAGTGGTATAGAGTGGAATAGCATAGAGAGGAGTTGCATAAAGTAGAGTGCCATTAGTAGAGTGGCTTAGAGTGGGGTAGTGTAGAGTAGAATGGTATAGAGTGGAGTTGCATAGAGTTGAGATGCATAGAGTGGAGTGGCGTAGAGTGGAGAGGCATAGAGTGGAATAGTGCAGAGGGGAGTGACATAGACTGGGACAGCTGACAGAGGAGTGACGTACAGTCAAGTGTTGTACAGTGGAGTGGAGTACAGTGGCATGGTTTAGAGTGGAGTGGCATAGAATAGAGTGGTGTAAAGTGGAACAGAATAGAGTGCCACAGAGGGGGGTTGTGATGCTTTCGGTGTATAGTGAATACTCAGGAGTCAGTTATCGTGGAGTTATGTGGGTTTTATTCTCTATAGGCTTGGGGATACAGTCTCTCTCTTTCTCTGTTCTCTGTTCCTGAGCTTGGGTTCTGTCCCACTCTCCTTCCTTCTGGTCTTTATGGGTTTGTTGAAGGGTTTATCCTTCTCAGTCTTCTCCTTGACGTCTGTCGTCTCACAGGTTCCCCAGGAAAACACATGCGGAGAGACAGAAAAATACCATGGTAAGTACTGTGTGGTGCGTCTCTTTCGTCTAGCCCTTTTTCCTGTCTTCCCTTTTCGTCCTGTCTTTTCCGTTTTCTGCCCTCTGTTTTCCACCTTCTTTTCTTCTGACCTAATTCCCCTTCTCTTTTCTTCCTTCACCTGTTCTTCGATTGCCTCTGTTTTATCTGTCTCTGTCTCCAGTTCCTGTCGTTCTTTACTGCCTAGGAAGCCTCTTCTTCCTATTCTTCTCCTTTGTCTCTGTTTCCGTACCCCAGTTCTCTTGTCTTTATCCTATGTAGCAGCTCTTCACCAATATAAGTGCTCACTGTCTTGGGTCCTGTGTATTATCGCATTTATACCGGTTTGTGGAAAGGTGCCCCGGTGTAACGGTGAGCGGTGCAAAAAACAATGTAATAGGTGCAAGAAAAGGTGCCCGATCCATTCCCCCCCTTTTCCCTTTTTCTCCTCCCTCTCCTTTTACTCCACCGGCCCCACGCACCTGGTAGAGCCACGCTTCTCCAGAAGCATGGCAGGAATGAGCGTTTCGTCTCCCCGGGGTTTGTTGTTGTGGCGTCCGAGTTCGTTGACGGGGCTCCTTCTGGATCAGCACTTCCCCGAGTCCGGCCACCGGTCTCTCACTCTCTTCAGGTTGGCCTGCTCGTCTTCTTCTCGTCCTCGAGTGTCCTCGGACCTCCTCAGCTCGTCTTCTTCTCTTCCTTGTTGTGGGTCGGCTTCCTCCAGGTCTCCTCCTCCACTTCCCACGATCGCGCCCCCAATTGCTGGCGCTGCCGTATTTTTCCTCTCATTGACCCACGAAGGGACGGTATTCAGCCAATCGCGGGAAACGAGGTCAGGAGAGTCAGGGATAATCAATCAATCAATCAATCAATCATAGTATTTATAAAGCGCGCTATGTACCCGTTAGGGTTTCGAGGCGCTGAGGTGGGGGGGGGGTGGAGAGGCTGTTTAGCAGTCGAAGAGCCAGGTCTTGAGGAGCTTCGGGGATGCCCGGAAGCATTCAGTGGAGGGCCCGGGGTTGAGGGCGCGGAGCTCTTCGGCCGAGAAGTGGGCGCGGGAGGCGCGAGGACCAGGGGGTGTGGCGCTGGGCGCGGTACAGGCGCGGACGGGCGCAGAAGGGCTTGCCTCTGGCGCGCCTCCGGCGCGCCAGCGGCGCGGACGCGCAGCGCCAGCCATTAAGAAGGGAGGGGGGAGGGAGGAGCAGCTGGGAGGCGGGAGGCGGGAGGGAGCGGCAAATGGGGGCGCGAGGGGGGCGGGGCCGCAGGGAAGCAGCGGCTGGGGTCGAGGAGCGCACAAGGGGCGAAAGGCACAGAAATCGGGCAAAAACAGTCACAAATGCAGGAAAAAACACAATATGGACACAATACTGGGATTAAATACGATCGGGGAGACAGCAATCAGGGGGGCACAATGGGGCAAAAAGCGCCGGCGGCGAGGCGCAGAAAAGCGGAAAAAAGCTGAAAAACAAACTTACGGGACGGCGGAAGCGGCACTCGGGTCAAGTGAGCCCACTAGCCACCAGGGATGAGGTGCAGGAGGATGCCTGCGGGTGGAGGAGGGCCTCGAACACGCAGACGGCAGCGTGGTCGTGGGGCAGAGGCAGAAGGCAGCAGGTTGGTGCTGCGATCGTGAGGGGCGAGTTCAGGACCTGAACCAGGTCCGAACTCGCTCACTGGCGACGCGCAGCGCCAGCCATTAAGAAGGGAGGGGGGAGCAGCTGGGAGGCGGGAGGCGGGAGGGAGCGGCAAATGGGGGCACGAGGGGGGCGGGGCCGCAGGGAGGCAGCGGCTGGGGTCGAGGAGCGCACAAGGGGCGAAAGGCACAGAAATCGGGCAAAAACAGTCACAAATGCAGGAAAAAACACAATATGGACACAATACTGGGATTAAATACGATCGGGGAGACAGCAATCAGGGGGGCACAATGGGGCAAAAAGCGCCGGCGGCGAGGCGCAGAAAAGCGGAAAAAAGCTGAAAAACAAACTTACGGGACGGCGGAAGCGGCACTCGGGTCAAGTGAGCCCACTAGCCACCAGGGATGAGGCGCAGGAGGATGCCTGCGGGTGGAGGAGGGCCTCGAACACGCAGACGGCAGCGTGGTCGTGGGGCAGAGGCAGAAGGCAGCAGGTTGGCGCTGCGGTCGTGAGGGGCGAGTTCAGGACCTGAACCAGGTCCGAACTCGCTCGCTGGCGACGCGCAGCGCCAGCCATTAAGAAGGGAGGGGAGAGGGAGGAGCAGCTGGGAGGCGGGAGGCGGGAGGGAGCGGCAAATGGGGGCGCGAGGGGGGCGGGGCCGCAGGGAAGCAGCGGCTGGGGTCGAGGAGCGCACAAGGGGCGAAAGGCACAGAAATCGGGCAAAAACAGTCACAAATGCAGGAAAAAACACAATATGGACACAATACTGGGATTAAATACGATCGGGGAGACAGCAATCAGGGGGGCACAATGGGGCAAAAAGCGCCGGCGGCGAGGCGCAGAAAAGCGGAAAAAAGCTGAAAAACAAACTTACGGGACGGCGGAAGCGGCACTCGGGTCAAGTGAGCCCACTAGCCACCAGGGATGAGGCGCAGGAGGATGCCTGCGGGTGGAGGAGGGCCTCGAACACGCAGACGGCAGCGTGGTCGTGGGGCAGAGGCAGAAGGCAGCAGGTTGGTGCTGCGGTCGTGAGGGGCGAGTTCAGGACCTGAACCAGGTCCGAACTCGCTCACTGGCGACGCGCAGCGCCAGCCATTAAGAAGGGAGGGGGGAGGGAGGAGCAGCTGGGAGGCGGGAGGCGGGAGGGAGCGGCAAATGGGGGCGCGAGGGGGGCGGGGCCGCAGGGAAGCAGCGGCTGGGGTCGAGGAGCGCACAAGGGGCGAAAGGCACAGAAATCGGGCAAAAACAGTCACAAATGCAGGAAAAAACACAATATGGACACAATACTGGGATTAAATACGATCGGGGAGACAGCAATCAGGGGGGCACAATGGGGCAAAAAGCGCCGGCGGCGAGGCGCAGAAAAGCGGAAAAAAGCTGAAAAACAAACTTACGGGACGGCGGAAGCGGCACTCGGGTCAAGTGAGCCCACTAGCCACCAGGGATGAGGCGCAGGAGGATGCCTGCGGGTGGAGGAGGGCCTCGAACACGCAGACGGCAGCGTGGTCGTGGGGCAGAGGCAGAAGGCAGCAGGTTGGTGCTGCGGTCGTGAGGGGCGAGTTCAGGACCTGAACCAGGTCCGAACTTGCTCACTGGCGACGCGCAGCGCCAGCCATTAAGAAGGGAGGGGGGAGGGAGGAGCAGCTGGGAGGCGGGAGGCGGGAGGGAGCGGCAAATGGGGGCGCGAGGGGGGCGGGGCCGCAGGGAAGCAGCGGCTGGGGTCGAGGAGCGCACAAGGGGCGAAAGGCACAGAAATCGGGCAAAAACAGTCACAAATGCAGGAAAAAACACAATATGGACACAATACTGGGATTAAATACGATCGGGGAGACAGCAATCAGGGGGGCACAATGGGGCAAAAAGCGCCGGCGGCGAGGCTCAGAAAAGCGGAAAAAAGCTGAAAAACAAACTTACGGGACGGCGGAAGCGGCACTCGGGTCAAGTGAGCCCACTAGCCACCAGGGATGAGGCGCAGGAGGATGCCTGCGGGTGGAGGAGGGCCTCGAACACGCAGACGGCAGCGTGGTCGCGGGGCAGAGGCAGAAGGCAGCAGGTTGGTGCTGCGGTCGTGAGGGGCGAGTTCAGGACCTGAACCGGGTCCGAACTCGCTCACTGGCGACGCGCAGCGCCAGCCATTAAGAAGGGAGGGGGGAGGGAGGAGCAGCTGGGAGGCGGGAGGCGGGAGGGAGCGGCAAATGGGGGCGCGAGGGGGGCGGGGCCGCAGGGAAGCAGCGGCTGGGGTCGAGGAGCGCACAAGGGGCGAAAGGCACAGAAATCGGGCAAAAACAGTCACAAATGCAGGAAAAAACACAATATGGACACAATACTGGGATTAAATACGATCGGGGAGACAGCAATCAGGGGGGCACAATGGGGCAAAAAGCGCCGGCGGCGAGGCGCAGAAAAGCGGAAAAAAGCTGAAAAACAAACTTACGGGACGGCGGAAGCGGCACTCGGGTCAAGTGAGCCCACTAGCCACCAGGGATGAGGCGCAGGAGGATGCCTGCGGGTGGAGGAGGGCCTCGAACACGCAGACGGCAGCGTGGTCGTGGGGCAGAGGCAGAAGGCAGCAGGTTGGTGCTGCGGTCGTGAGGGGCGAGTTCAGGACCAGAACCAGGTCCGAACTCGCTCACTGGCGACGCGCAGCGCCAGCCATTAAGAAGGGAGGGGGGAGGGAGGAGCAGCTGGGAGGCGGGAGGCGGGAGGGAGCGGCAAATGGGGGCGCGAGGGGGGCGGGGCCACAGGGAAGCAGCGGCTGGGGTCGAGGAGCGCACAGGGGGCGAAAGGCACAGAAATCGGGCAAAAACAGTCACAAATGCAGGAAAAAACACAATATGGACACAATACTGGGATTAAATACGATCGGGGAGACAGCAATCAGGGGGGCACAATGGGGCAAAAAGCGCCGGCGGCGAGGCGCAGAAAAGCGGAAAAAAGCTGAAAAACAAACTTACGGGACGGCGGAAGCGGCACTCGGGTCAAGTGAGCCCACTAGCCACCAGGGATGAGGCGCAGGAGGATGCCTGCGGGTGGAGGAGGGCCTCGAACACGCAGACGGCAGCGTGGTCGTGGGGCAGAGGCAGAAGGCAGCAGGTTGGTGCTGCGGTCGTGAGGGGCGAGTTCAGGACCTGAACCAGGTCCGAACTCGCTCACTGGCGACGCGCAGCGCCAGCCATTAAGAAGGGAGGGGGGAGGGAGGAGCAGCTGGGAGGCGGGAGGCGGGAGGGAGCGGCAAATGGGGGCGCGAGGGGGGCGGGGCCGCAGGGAAGCAGCGGCTGGGGTCGAGGAGCGCACAAGGGGCGAAAGGCACAGAAATCGGGCAAAAACAGTCACAAATGCAGGAAAAAACACAATATGGACACAATACTGGGATTAAATACGATCGGGGAGACAGCAATCAGGGGGGCACAATGGGGCAAAAAGCGCCGGCGGCGAGGCGCAGAAAAGCGGAAAAAAGCTGAAAAACAAACTTACGGGACGGCGGAAGCGGCACTCGGGTCAAGTGAGCCCACTAGCCACCAGGGATGAGGCGCAGGAGGATGCCTGCGGGTGGAGGAGGGCCTCGAACACGCAGACGGCAGCGTGGTCGTGGGGCAGAGGCAGAAGGCAGCAGGTTGGTGCTGCGGTCGTGAGGGGCGAGTTCAGGACCTGAACCAGGTCCGAACTCGCCCACTGGCGACGCGCAGCGCCAGCCATTAAGAAGGGAGGGGGGAGGGAGGAGCAGCTGGGAGGCGGGAGGCGGGAGGGAGCGGCAAATGGGGGCGCGAGGGGGGCGGGGCCACAGGGAAGCAGCGGCTGGGGTCGAGGAGCGCACAAGGGGCGAAAGGCACAGAAATCGGGCAAAAACAGTCACAAATGCAGGAAAAAACACAATATGGACACAATACTGGGATTAAATACGATCGGGGAGACAGCAATCAGGGGGGCACAATGGGGCAAAAAGCGCCGGCGGCGAGGCGCAGAAAAGCGGAAAAAAGCTGAAAAACAAACTTACGGGACGGCGGAAGCGGCACTCGGGTCAAGTGAGCCCACTAGCCACCAGGGATGAGGCGCAGGAGGATGCCTGCGGGTGGAGGAGGGCCTCGAACACGCAGACGGCAGCGTGGTCATGGGGCTGAGGCAGAAGGCAGCAGGTTGGTGCTGCGGTCGTGAGGGGCGAGTTCAGGACCTGAACCAGGTCCGAACTCGCTCACTGGCGACGCGCAGCGCCAGCCATTAAGAAGGGAGGGGGGAGGGAGGAGCAGCTGGGAGGCGGGAGGCGGGAGGGAGCGGCAAATGGGGGCGCGAGGGGGGCGGGGCCGCAGGGAAGCAGCGGCTGGGGTCGAGGAGCGCACAAGGGGCGAAAGGCACAGAAATCGGGCAAAAACAGTCACAAATGCAGGAAAAAACACAATATGGACACAATACTGGGATTAAATACGATCGGGGAGACAGCAATCAGGGGGGCACAATGGGGCAAAAAGCGCCGGCGGCGAGGCGCAGAAAAGCGGAAAAAAGCTGAAAAACAAACTTACGGGACGGCGGAAGCGGCACTCGGGTCATGTGAGCCCACTAGCCACCAGGGATGAGGCGCAGGAGGATGCCTGCGGGTGGAGGAGGGCCTCGAACACGCAGACGGCAGCGTGGTCGTGGGGCAGAGGCAGAAGGCAGCAGGTTGGTGCTGCGGTCGTGAGGGGCGAGTTCAGGACCGAGCAGGGGCAGAGACAGCACAAGTCCCGTTCCTGTGCGGGCGAGGCGCATTCAGCCCGTCACATACACTCCCCCTAGGGAGCGGCCGTTCGGGGCGCTCCGATGATGGATAACAAGAGAGGAAGTCGGCATTGGTCATGCTGCTACCGGGAAGATGCCATACCTGAAAGGAAAAAGGCTGTGAGGAAAGGAACCATCTCAAAACACGGGAATTCGTGTCCCTATGCTGCGCAAGCCAGGTGAGCGGGGCATGGTCTGTAACCAAGGTAAAAACCCTACCCGACAGATAGTACTTAAGGGACTCGATAGCCCACTTTATTGCCAGGCACTCTTTCTCAATGGTGGGGTAGTGTCGTTCACTGGGAATACGTTTTCTACTGATGTATAAAATGGGGTGTTGAGTCCCGTTGTCCTGTTCCTGTGAAAGGACTGCCCCCAGACCCACATCGGAGGCGTCGGTCTGTAGTCTAAATGGTTTCAGAAAGTTCAGACAGCATAATACCGGTCTTGAGGTGAGTATGGCTTTCAGATCGTGAAAGCTTTGGAGCTCAAGGGCCGTAGGTTTGGAGAGGGAATTGGGGTAGGTCTTTTGTAACAAATTAGTAAGAGGTGCAGCTAGAGTAGAGAATCGGGGAATAAACCGACGATAATAACCAATCAATCCTAAGAAGGCCCTAACATCCTTCTTGGTCTTTGGGAAGGGTATGTGTTGTATGGCTTCTACTTTCTCAATTGGAGGACTGACAAGACCTTCTCCCACTACATACCCAGGTATTTGATACTGGTTTGTCCTAGGCAACATTTCTCTGGATTCGCCGTCAAATGTGCTGTGTGTAAGGCCTGCAGTATGTTATCTAAATGTGTCATATGGTCCTTCCATGTCCCACTATATATGACAATATCATCTAGATATGCAGCAGCATATTGATGATGCGAGCGCAGTATCATATCCATGAGTCTCTGAAAAGTGGCCGGTGCCCCATGAAGACCAAAAGAAAGCACCGTAAATTGATAGAGCCCCGAAGGTGTAGAAAAAGCGGTTTTCTCCTTGTCCTCTGGTCTCATAGGTATCTGCCAGTACCCCTTTGTGAGATCCAGAGTAGATAGATATTTGGCCTGACCCAACCGCTCAATGAGCTCGTCAATACGGGGCATGGGTAGGCATCAAAATGGGAGAGTTTGTTAACTTGTCCATAGTCCACACAAAATCGGGTACTACCATCCGGTTTGGGAACCAAAACCACCGGGGAGCACCAAGGACTGGTGGAGGATTCAATGATACCGGCTGCCAGCATGGACTGGACTTCTTGTTCTATGATAGCTTTTTTTGCTTCGGGAATACGATAGGGTCTTTGCCTGGAGACCTTCTCTACCTTGAGCCGGATGGGGTGTTGCACCAAATCAGTTCTGCCAGGGACCTTAGAAAAGACAGAGTGGTGTTTAGATATTAGACGGGTAAGTTGAAGGCGGTGGGTCTCGTGCAGTGTGGGATTCAACCATGGTTGGGGAGTATCATGACGGGTGGGGTTACTGAGATCTGGATATGGGATTTCCTCGGGGTGATCATGTGTAATATACCGAACCGACTGTACCTCAGAGGGCTCGTGCCATTTTTTAAAGTGATTAATATGGTATGTCTGTTCTCGTCTATTACCTTGGCAAATGGCTAACCTATAAGTGGTAGGATTAATTTGGGCGATCACGTCATAAGGTCCCTGCCAGCGGGCTAACAACGTTTTGTCGCTACTGGGGAGGAGAACCAGGGCTTTGTGGCCTGCAGTCAGGGTACGGACCGGGCTTCTAGTATCATCTGTCTGCTTCTGTTTCTCCTGTGCTTCTCTCAATGCTGCGTGAGCTTCCTCCCATACTGTATGTAGATTGTCTCATAAGTCTCGAGTTTAGGATAAGAGATCTTTTGTTTCTTCCTCTGTGGTTTCCCATTGTTCAACTAACATGTCTAACAGGGTTCGGGTTGTCTTCCGAATAGCATTTCGAAAGGGCTATGTTCCAGGGAGGATTGGACGTGGGTCCGAATTGCGTATAAGACAAGAGGTAATTTATTTTCCCAATCCTTACAAGCTTCCAAAATGCTTTTCTGAAGGAGAGACTTAATGGTCCTGTTGTACCTCTCTACTAGGCTGTCCGTTTGGGGGTGATAAACGGAGGTTCTGATTTGTTTCACCCCGAGTAAGCGACTCACCTCAGACATGAGCTTTGACATCAAAGGGGTTCCCTGGTCCATGAGAATCTCGTTTGGGAATCCCACTCTGGAGAAGAACTCGATCATTGCCTGGGCAATGTTTTTTGTATGCATGCTAGGTATGGGTATCGCTTCCGGATACCGGGTAGCATAATCTACCAATACTAACACATATTGCTGGCCCCTTACTGAGGGTGTGAGGGGTCCTATGAGATCCATCCCCACCCTGGAAAACGGGGTATCAATTATCGGCAGTGGTTGGAGGGGAACGGGTTTATGCATGGAGGGATTATACAGCTGACATTTGGGACAGTCCGTACAGTATTTACAGATCTCCCCAAATACCCCGGGCCAATAAAACCGTCTGAGAACCGCTTCCTCAGTCTTTTCCCTACCTAGGTGTCCTTCACCATTGTCTCTGTGGGCTAGGTGTAACACTTGTTGTCTATGACTGTCAGGGATCACCAGCTGTTCGGGTTTTTCTCCGGTTGCGGAGGGTTTTCTATATAATAAATTGTTACGGATCAGAAATGTAGGACCTCCCCCCTGTTGGTTTGGGAGATAATGCTTTTTCCCAGGCGTATTTCAATGAGGGGTCCTCATGTTGTTTCTGTCGGAACTCGCCGGCTATTTCCCTTGTCTGTTCTCTGGGCATATCACTGCCGCTGTTCCCATTTCTGTTTTCTTTTGGCTTAGGATTGCTCGAGCGGGTCTTGGATCGTCTGTATCCGATCCTATTGGAACCTCTTCCCACCAGGACCTCAAGGGGTGTTCAAGTCCTGCTGCCTCTAGGAGAGCAGGAAAATCTCCAGGATCTGTTCCGAGGATTAAATCTTCGTCTAGTCTGAAGAGTACCCCCACTCTTATGGTCTCTATTTTATTCCTCCAATTTAACTGTATGTCAGCCACTGGATAATATCTTTGGTCACCGTGCACAGAAGCGATTAAGACCTGGGTGTGTGGGTCTTCTTGCCCGGGTAACACCAGAGGTTGCCGTATAACACTTTGGCTGCATCCACCCCATTGACAACCAGGGAGAGGGTATACTTGGGTTTTTCTCCTCCCAACCAAAGAACTCTCCCTCTCGTCAAGCCAATTTCCATGGGTTCCTCGGTTTCTTTTCTATGTGGGCAATTCCTGGCAATGTGACCCCATTCCGAACAGTGATAACACTGGGGACTTATATTGGGATGACTGGTTGTCGCAACTGCGGCCGACGGGAACCATTCTGGGCCATGTGGCAGGGGGGGGTCTAGTGGGAATATTCTTGGGGGTATTGGTCCGTACCAGAGGGAGGAGTGGCGGTCTGCTGGTTGTAGCCCGGAAGTCCGGGCCTCTATGATATCGCAAGCAAGATCTACCGCTGTTTCATTAGTTAGCCCTGGATGCTGCCGGACCCAGTTGCGTGTGGTGGGGGGCAGGGCGTCTAGGTTCTGTTCCAGGACTATGGTATCAAACATTTCCTCCCGTGATTTCTCTGTGGGATGTAACCATCTTCCTGCGGCGTGTTGGACTCGGTAATACAGGGTCCAGGGATTTTCCTGATGTTGCCACTTCACTTGGCGAAACCGTGTGCAATAGTTTTTAACATCGAGTCCAACCCTTTCCAGGATGTTTTTTTTTAGTTCTTTATATGGCAAGACACCGCCTGGATTGATAGACTGGTATGTCGTCTGCAGATGGCCTGTAAGAAGTGGGCGATGCATTGGCCCCATTCCTCTTCGGGCCAATTGGCCGTGCTGGCCTAACTGATTGTTGGCCGTAATTGCCGCCTGGCTCTTCAGAGCTGTCTGTAACGCCTCACGTTCCTCTCTTGCTTCTTTCATCTGCTGACCCCATACCAGTTGGAGATGTCGCTGCCCTTCGGCCAGCTGGGCTATCACGTCAGCCAAGGTGGTCTTTTCCTCCATGGTGTTCCTTCAAGATCCCACTTCTGACACCACTTGTGACACTTTTGGTGTATAGTGAATACTCAGGAGTCAGTTATCGTGGAGTTATGTGGGTTTTATTCTCATATAGGCTTGGGGTTACAGTCTCTCTCTTTCTCTGTTCTCTGTTCCCGAGCTTGGGTTCTGTCCCACTCTTCTTCCTTCTGGTCTTTATGGGTTTGTTGAAGGGTTTATCCTTCTCAGTCTTCTCCTTGACATCTGTCGTCTCACAGGTTCCCCGGGAAAACGTATGCGGAGAGACAGAGAAATACCATGGTAAGTACTGTGTGGTGCGTCTCTTTCGTCTAGCCCTTTTTCCTGTCTTCCCTTTTCGTCCTGTCTTTTCCGTTTTCTGCCCTCTGTTTTCTGCCTTCTTTTCTTCTGACCTAATTCCCCTTCTCTTTTCTTCCTTCACCTGTTCTTCGATTGCCTCTGTTTTATCTGTCTCTGTCTTCAGTTCCTGTCATTCTTGACTGCCTAGGAAGCCTCTTCTTCCTCTTCTTCCTATTCTTCTCCTTTGTCTCAGTTTCCGTACCCCAGTTCTCCTGGCTTTATCCTATGTAGCAGCTCTTCACCAATATAAGTGCTCACTGTCTTGGGTCCTGTGTATTATCGCATTTATACTTTGTGGAAAGGTGCCCCGGTGTAACGGTGAGCGGTGCAAAAAAATATATAATAGGTGCAAGAAAAGGTGCCCAATCCCTTCTCCCCCCCTTTCCCCTTTTCCCTTCTTTCCCCTCCCGCTCCTTTTACTCCACCGGCCCCACGCACCTGGTAGAGCCACAGAAGGGTAGCAGGAATGAGCGTTTCGTCTCCCCAGGGTTCATTGTTGTGGCGTCCGAGTTCGTTGACGGGGCTCCTTCTGGATCGACACTTCCCCGAGTCCCGACACCGGTCTCTCACTCTCTTCAGGTTGGCCTGCTTGTCTTCTTCTCGTCCTCGAGTGTCTTCGGACCTCCTCAGCTCGTCTTCTTCTCTTCCTTGTTGTGGGTCGGAGTCCTCCAGGTCTCCTCCTCCACTTCCCACAATCGCGCCCCCAATTGCTGCCGCTGCCGTATTTGTCCTCTCATTGACCCACGAAGGGACGGTATTCAGCCAATCACAGGAAACGAGGTCAGGAGAGTCAGGGATAGCACAAGTCCCGTTCCTGTGCGGGCGAGACATATTCAGCCCGTCACAGGGGTGTTATATAGTTGAATATCGTACAGTGGACTGGCACAGAGTAGAGTGGTGTAGGGTAGAATAGAGTGGAGTGGCATGGAGCAGAATGGGGTAGAGTGAAATAGCATAGAGTATAGTGATGTAGAATGGCATTCAGTCAAGTGGCATACAGTGGAATAGTGTCCAGTGGAATGGCAAAGAGTTGGATAGCGTAGAGTGGAGTGCAGTACAGCGGAGTGGTATAGAGTATAATAGTGTACAATGGAATGGCATACATTGGTGTACAGTCGAGTGTCGTACAAAGAAACAGTGTAGAGTGAAGTTGTGTAGAGTGCAGTGGCATGGAGTGGAGTGGCGCACAATAGAGTGGCATAGAGTTGAATAGAGTAGTTTGGAGTGGCATAAATTGGAGTGGCGTTTAGTAGAACAGCATAAAGAACAGTGGCGTATATAGTATAGTATAGTATAGTATAGAGTGGAGTGGAGTGGCATACAGTGGAATGGTGTAGAGTAGAGTGGGGTGAAGTGGAGTGGCATAAAGTTGACTGGCGTTGAGTGGAGTGGCACACAGTGGTGTACAGTGGTGTAGCATAAAGAGGGACACTGTACAATGGAGTGGCGTATAGTGGCATAGAGATGATTGGCGTGTAGTTGAATAGCATAGATTGGAGTGGTGTACAGTGTACTTGTGTAGAGTGGACTGGCATATATTAGAAGGACGTAAAGTAGAGTGGTGTAAAGTGGAATAACGTGTAGTGTAGTGGCGTAGATTGGAGTGTCATAGAGTTTAATATCCTACAGTGGGGGGGGCATAGAGTAGGATGGCGTAGAGTGGGAGAGGCATAAAGTGGATGGGCATACAGCAGGGTGGCGTGGAATGGAGTGGTGTAGAGTGGAGTGATGTAGAGTGTAATGGCATACAGTGGTGTACAGTTGAGTGTCATACAGGGGAATAGCATAGAGTGAAGTGGTGTAGAGTGCAGTGGCATAGAGTGGAGTGGCACACAGTAGAGTGGCATACATAGGAATAGTGTAGACTGGAGGGGTGTAGAGTGGAGTGGCATCAAGTAGAGTAGAGTAGAGTCAAATAGTGTAGAGTGGAGTGGGATAGAGTGGAGTGGCGTAGAGTGGAATAGCGCCATCTGTGAGCAGAACAGCGGAGTGGCATAGAGAGGAGTAGTGTAGAGAAGATTAGCATAGAATGGAGTGGCGTACAGTCGAATAGTGTAGAGTGGAGTGGAGTACAATGGAATAGCACAGTGTGGAGTAGCGCAGAGTGATGTGACAAAGTGGAGTGGTGTACAGTACAGTGACACAGAGTGAATTGGTACAGAGATGAATAGCATACAGTGCCATGGCGTACAGTAGAGTGATGTAGAATGGCATAGGGTTCAATGGCAGAAAGTGGAAAAGTGTGGAGTGGAGTGGCATGGGTTGGAGTGTCATACAGTGGAGTGGCATAAAGTAGAGTGGCATATAATAGAGTGGCATAGAGGGAAGTGACAGAGTGTAATAGCATAGACTGGAGTGGCTTAAAGTGGAATGGCATAGAGTGTGGTGACAGAGTGGAGTGGTGTACAGTAGAGTGACATAGAGTGGAATAGTGTACAGTGGAGTGGGGTACCGTAGAGTGGCATTGAGTGGAGTGGCATAGAGTGGAATAGGGTAGAATGGAGTGGCATAGCTTGGAGTGGCATAGAGTAGAATAGCATAGAATGGAATGGAGTAAGGTGGAGTGGCATGGAGTGAAGTGCCATAGATTGGAGTGGCATAGAGTATGATAGCGTAGAGTGCAATTTCATAAAGCATATTGTCAGAGAGAGCAGTGGCTTGCAGGAGAGTGGCACAGAGTGGAGTCACGTAGTGTCCAGTGGAATAGTGTAGAGTGGAGTGGCACAGTTTCAAGTGGAATAGTGCAGAATATTGTGCCTTAGAGTGGAGTGGCGTTCAGTTGAGTGTCATAGAGTGGCATTTAGTGGAATACTATACAGTGGAGTGGTGTACAGTAGAGTGGCATTGAGTTGTGTGGAGTAGATTGGAATGGCATAGAGTTGAATAATGTAGAGAGCAGTTGTGTAGAGTGAAGTGGTGTAGAATAGAGTCGCAGAAAGTGGAGTGGCGTAAAGTGGAATATTGTAAAGTAGAGTGGCATACAGTAGAGTGGTGTGTGTGTTTGTGTGTGCAAGTTACTTTTATTCCAGAATGTCTTATCTGGTAGGGACTCTATCTAACAACACATTCCTCACCTTAAAATATTCCTCATGCATCAGACTGGACCCAGAAAATCTTGAGAAGTACATCTGCATGCTGGTAGATGGCATCAATCGTCTCGAAGCCGTCAGTGCCATCCACAGAGAAAGTGATGTGTGCAGTGGCTATATAGGCGAACCCCAGCACATTGACATCAGTTTCTTTTTAAGGCATTTTCGCACCAGAAGCATGATACCATGACAGAATGCTGATGGCCCAATGTGCAGAGACTAAGGGCCTACAAGGGTCAATCTAAATGAAGAAATTCATTCTTCATTCGCACAGGTGGGAGGATGGGTGTCAGTAAGGAATCTGCTCTTAGATTAGGACTCTACCAGATTGGCCAGGCAGTAGTAGTTGGTAAACGTGTGCAGAGATGCCCAGGATGCAGCTTCACAGATATTCAGGACAGGAACTCTCTGAACTAACGTGGTGGTTACAGCCTTGGCTCTAGTGGAATGGGTCTACAAGCCTTCAGGGAGCGTCGTCTTGGCCAGTGCTTAGCAGAATTTAAATCAGACACAATCCATCTGGAGATGGTCCTTTTCTACTCAGCTTTCCCTTTCTTTGCCGTGACAAGCCCAATGAAGAGTTGATTGTCTACCTGTAATGCTCTTTTAAGGACCTCGCAGTGGAGTCTCTCCTCCGCTTTGGAAGGGTGAGGTAGAGCAAAGGAAGTTGGCAGTGTGATGGTCTGGCCTACATGAAACTGTGTCACCACTTTCTGCAAGAAAAAGACACACATTCCTAGAATCAGTTTGTCTGGAAAACGTAGTGTAAGGAGGGTGCATAGAAAGTGCCAGCAGTTTATTAACCCTATTGGCAGTTGTAAGGGCAACTAGAATGGCTGCTTTGATAGACAAGAGATGCAGAGGGCAGCCATGCAACATTTTGAATGCTGAGCACCTCAAAATGGTCAGAACCAAATTCAAGGCTCACTGAGGCATGATAAAGGGATGTGGAGGAAACATGTGTTGGAGGCCTTTGAGAAAATGAGTCACAATGGATGACCTGAACAGGGAGGGTTAATCCGGCAACCGCATAAAAGCTGATATGACCGAAAGGTTCTCTTTAACTGATCCCAAAGCAATGCCTTGCCAGGGTAATGAAAGAACAGCCAACAACACCTCAGACAAAGGTTCAGTGAGGGGATCAACATTTTAGTATTACACCAATCTACAAATTTCTTCCAATGGCAGGTGTATAATTGGCAGGCGTGTCTTGGTTGAGGGATGCCATGCTGCCAGAATGACATCACAGACACAGACAACTCTTGCCGCTCCATCCTAATGCATTAAGGTGAAATGTGTGCAGGTTGGGGTGCAGGACCCTGCCCTGTTGCTGTGATCAGAGATCCTTCTGAAAGGGCCACCTGACCGGAGGACCGATGCTCATACTCAGCAGTTTGGGCTACCATACCAAATATGGATATCAAAGGCAGAGCACTTAAATGGCTCGCCTCCTTTTTGGAGAACAGGTGTCTTCAGGTTTTGGACCAATCCTGTTATTCTGACAGTCATTCTTTGAGTTATGGGGTGCCCCAGGGGTCTTCCCTGAGCCCCACTCTTTATCACCTTTATATGTACTCCCTGGCTGAAATGGTGCACTTCTATTGGTTATCATTGGTTTCTTATGCTGATGACACACAGCTGGTGATATCTATCTCCCCTGATCCCAGCTCACGTCACCTCAGTCTAGTCCCATGTCTTCAAGCAGTAGCCAGATGGATGGCTTACTGCAATTAAAACTTAACGAAGGCAAGACAAAGGTCATGTTGCTGGGTAATAATTTTAGCAATAAGGTCGTGATCTCCATGCTGGACTGCCTGGATAGGCTTCCTAGCCCAAAAAGTACAATAAAGAGTGTTGGAATATCGCTTGATTCCAGCCTCATGCAGACCACCAAGTAAGAAAATGCTTGTTGCAAATTGTTTTGGTATTCTGAGAATGCTGAGGCAGGTTCTCAATCTTCTCCCCTTTTTAGTTAGAAGACTGATCATCCAAGCTCTCGTAATCTCACACCTGGATTATAGTAATGCCTTATACCTTGGCTTGCCTCAATATGTGATCAAAAGGCTGCAGGTCATCCAGGACACCACTGCTCGGCTTCTTATGAACATCCCAAGATGTTAGTCTGTCAAAAAAGCCCTGCTAGATCTACAATTGCTCCCGGTAGAGCAGTGAGTGCACTTCAAGGCTTTATGTATTTTCCACAGGTCACTTCTTAAGAGAGGTCCCTTATTGCTAAGACCACTTGTCTCCCATATATTCCTGGAATGCTCCTTACATTCTACTCGGCACATTTGATAAAGGTTCCTACGAATCATAGGTCCTGATCGGGAGGCCGTTCAATGGCCTATCTGACCCCCAAACTTTGTAACATCCTTCCACAAGAGTTAAGTCAACTGGCCCACAAGCCCTCTTTTCATAAAGTCTTGAAAACCTGGCTGTTTAGTAATTAATTTCCATTTCTGTGGTGTTTTGGTCACTTGTGATGTCTCTTCTAGCCCTGGGAGGCCTTTAGGTAGCCATGCACTTTACAAGAACAATAGAATAGAATAGAGTAGAATAGAATACTCTCCATGACCAATGATGAGCCACAAGGATGACTTGAGCACAGGCGTTTCTGATTTTCTTAAGAACTCTAGGCAGGAGTGTTATCAGCAGAAAGGCGTACAGAAAGTCAGAGGTTCACTTGAGATCAAATGTATCTATAAGCTTGAGCCACCTTAGAAGTGCTGATACTGCGCATTCTCGGTGGGGGGTCAATAGGTCTAACCATGGTTCCCCACAATCTCTAAAGAGGCCTTGCACTACCTCCACATGGAGATGTCATTCATTATCGGCGAGGCATCAATGGCTGAGTTTTTCCACTCTGGCGTTGGTATCGGATGTTTTACAACCATGAATATGTCCTGATACTCCAGCCATGTACATGAGTCGTGATTAGTATCTCAACTCATGGGAGGTACCATTTTTATCGGGAGACTTAAAGGAATGCTGGGTGGTAGACAATTTGTAGTTCCCACAGATTGAAGACTCTTCCAGGCAGAAATGTGAAGAAAATGTTTGTTTGTGGTCAAAATCTGAGGTTTGTAAAGGTTTCTGAGTAAGAAAACCTGTCTTGTTTCCCTAAATGTACAGGTTTGCTAGGCTTCCCTATGTGCCCACTGAGCTGACCCAAAATGTGCAGCTACTCACACTGACAAAAAGGGTAAGTTTTCAGTGGAAAAATGTAATGTGTCTATGTTGTGTCTTGAGTCCTTTCCTGTTGTGGGCATTAGGTCTATCCACACAAGTGGGGTACCACTTTTATTGGAAGGCTTGGAGGGACACAGAACAATAGAACAATTGTTATTACCAATTGCATTTCTCTGCTTTTCAAATGAGAGCCAGTGAGTAAGAAAGAAGGCATTTCGAAAAATGCTCTCTGAATCACATGCTATGATGGGTATCCAGTGATGTAAAAATACCCATTACTCTCAAACCCTGTACTAGGTGTCTACTTCAGAAATACATAGGTTTTAATTTTTCATCCTTTATATTTTACAATATAAATTGCTCTATACCCGGTAGACAATGAAAAACCATTGTAAGGTGCAACTCGGTTGTTGGCTCTGGGTACTGTGGGTTCTTGGAAAACCTGCAAATCCTGTATATTCTCACAATCAGAAGGGACTAGCAAATGTAATGGTATATTGCTATTGTAAATCAACCATCATAACAAGAATTTACAGATGAAAAGATTGTCACAAATAGCAATTTATCCTATTCATTTTCAATATTTCTTTATTCCAACAATAGATTTCTGTGGAAAAAAACCTTGAGGGATCTACACAAATGACACCTTGCTGAATTCAGAATTTTGTCTACAGAAATATATACCTTTCTGGGATCACCCATGGATTCACATTGGTTTTCACCACAAACTGGAAGTAAGCTGAAAGTACAGAAATTAGGACAAATGCCAAAACGGTTTAAAAAAAAGGTTTTTTTGATTCACTTCTGGGAACTGCACTGAAACTGCACTCTCAGCACTGAAACCACACTCTTAGCAGCCACCAACAACATCCGCATCATACTGGACTGTGGAGTAACGGCCGCTCTCATCCTCCTCAACCTCTCTGCCGCATTTGACACTGTCTCCCACTCCACCCTTTGCGACATACTTCAGGATACCGCCCTTTGAGGCAAAGCCCTGGACTGGATCATGTCCTTTCTCACCGGAAGAGCACAGAGGGTTTGACTACCACCATACACGTCAGAACCTAAAGACACCTGCTGCGAAGTGCCCCAAGGATCTTCACTCAGCCCTATGCTTTTCAACATCTACATGGCCCCGCTTGCCAAGATCACCAAACAACACGAGCTAAACATAGTCTCCTACGCCGACAACACCAAACTGATCCTCTCCCTGTCCGAGGCCTCTGCTCAAGCCAAGAGGAATTTCCACAACTGGATGAGAGCAATCACTGCCTGGATGGAGGCCAGCTGCCTCAAGTTCAAATCGGACAAAACAGAAATCCCTGTGATCGGCTCCACCCCTTCTGCCTGGAACGACTTCTTGTGGCCCACTGTTCTGGGTAATTTCCCACCCTCACTGAGCATTTGTGCTACCTGGGCACCATCCTGGACTCCTCTCTATCAATGACCTGCCAAGTCAATGCCGTCTCTTAGTCATGCTTCCACACCCTCCGACTCCTGCGGAAGATTTTCAAAATGGATTCCCTCCCCTCAACACAAGGAAGCCAGTCACCCATGCACTCATCACTAGCAAACTGGACTTTGGCAAAGCACTCTATGCTGGCATCACCAAGAAACTTCAATCAAGACTACAAAGAGTCCAGAATGCAGCAGCCAGACTCATCCTGGGCATCCCCCGATACAGCTGCATTTCCTCCCACCTCAGAGACTTACACTGGCTCCCAATTAACAAGCACATCACATACACACCTGATCCACAGCTACAAGGCACTGTACAACATAAGATCAGCATTCCTCGACCACCGCTTCACCTTCTACATACCCAACAGAAGTCTTCATTCCTCCCAGCTCACCCTTGCAGCCATCCCCAAGATCCGTAAAAGCACAGCAGGAGGAAGATCCTTCTCCTACCTGGCAGCCCAGACATGGAATGCACTACCTTTCAAGCTCAGGCAGACCGCATCACTGAAGCAGTTCAGGAAGGACCTCAAGACCTGGCTCTTCGATTGAGTAGCACGCTCACATCCAGTGCCTTGAGACCCTGTGGGTGATTAACCTTGCTCTACAAATCCTTGATTGATTGATTGATTGATTGATTGGGAGTTCCTGAAAGCTAGGAAGATGGTGACTTTAGCACAACTGATGCAATTTTTAGTAATAAATAAAGAGACACTTTTTTGCGAAGTACTTTTTCCTATTTTCCCAAACATCCCCAAGAAGGACATTTATATTGCATGGATATCTTATTGCAGAGTACATTTTCTTATTTTCCTGAACACCCCCAAGAAGGAGGAATATAGTGCATGGATACCTTCTGTGGAAAATAAGTTATGGAGGCCTAAGCTCAAACTGCCTCAACTAGCCAAAAAAGGGCTTAGCATTCTAAGGGGAAAAGGCCTATCAGTGAAAGGGTTAAAACCTAGTGAAAACAGTCACAGACTACACAATGTTCACAGACTGGGAGCAATTTAAATATGTAATACGAACAAATCGAATGTTTTCATGTACTCATACTCCAGAAACATGTAACCGCAGTGATAAGGAACATTTTCATGTGGATATTCAGCCTTTTGCCTTGGTTCTAAAGCTGTCTTCTCCAACAGAATATTGCCCAGTATATGTTCATTCTAGAGTAAGTGAACAATCTAGTCATTCACTGAACTCTGTGATGTTGACAGGTATCTTTTAGGGGAAGAATGTGGTGTGTGAGTTGAAACTATAATGAGGGATATATCTGCTACTAACTATGAATGTCCTGGGTTGATATTGACCGGCTAAAGTTTAGTTTAGTAGTGTGGAGCTATTTGATTTACAATTGTTTGAAGTTCTATGTGGAGTATAAGAGTGTTCCGACTACTCAATAGACTGTGCTTTCAGGATATGTTATTTGTAGGGACCAAGGGCTTATTTGTGTATCACTTCCTCCCCCCCCCCATTTAAAAAGTGATGCACAAGCGGCGCAAGGGGTTCATAAATAAGCCTACAGGTTTCCAAGTGCTGTAGATGTTTGTGTCTGGGACAGTGTTCCCAAGGATGATGAGGACTGTCAAGAAACTAATATAATTGGAGTGGTTGCCTCTCCATAAAGTGCTAGGAGTGAGAGCTGTAATTTTATTCAGAAGAATCACCCAAAGCCTGTAACTGTTGAAGACACCATTTGTAATGCCTGACCTTCAATATACTTACAGCCTTGCAATGATAATCCTACCTATAGCAAATATATTTTTAATTTCTCTAGGGCATGCATGGGATTTCACATCTATCACTATAAAAGTTTGTTTTATGTGTTAAAAAATTAACTCATTTGTGCGCAAACTCCTTCAGTTTGATGAAAAAAAGAGAATTTGTAGGAGGCTGACCTGGTTTGTAGTGGGTACCTAAGGTACTTACACCTTATACCAGGCCCAGTTATCCCTTATTAGTGAAATGTAGTCAGTGCCTAGAAGCCAGACTCTCTTGAGGTAGTGTGGACGAGCAGCCAAGGCCTAACTAGGAGACATGCAAAGCACATGCAAATACCACTGTATTCACACAGTACTCACACACATGAAAGAAAATACTCAGTGTTACAAAAACAAAGGTACTTTATTTGTTGACACAAATGCCAAAAATACCTTAGAGGCTACACTCCCTTAGGAGGTAAGTTTACACAGTATATACACTAGAATGCAGAAATACTTGTAAAAACTGTTAAAAAACAGTGCAATTTGTGAAAATCACAATAGTTAGAAATGGGCATGGGAGGACACAAACCATATACTAAGAAAGTGGAATACAAAAGCCGGTTTCCCACCTAGGCAAGGGTAGTGTGCAGAGGGGCACTGGGAGTGTTAGAAAACATCAAAGGTAAGTAATAGAACCCACTCCAGAGCCCGGAAAAGCAGGAGTAAATCACAGTAACTTTCCTTGAACACACAAGAACACGTGATAGAAGGTTTTGCAAGAACCAGAAGAGACTGCAAGACACCAACAATGGATTCCTGGACCTGAAGACCTGGGAAAGAAGGGGACCAAGTCCAAGAAGCACTGAAGAGTCCAGGGAGAACAGGAGCCCCTGCTAACCTGGATGAAGGTGCATGAGAAGAACCACCGGTGAAGAAGAACAGTCAGTACTGCACCCAAGAAGATGGATGCGGGTTCCTGGTTGGTCCAGATGATGTCCCACGTCAGATGGATGATTGCAGTCTCATTTGCATTGTTGGATTCCGCCAACAAGCCTTGGCACATGCAAAGCACACGGTTAGTGGAAAATGGCTCTGCCCTGGACAAGGAGGGACCTGGTGGCCTCTACCCAGGAGGGGGAGACAGAGGGGGCTCACAGAAACTCATAGAGCCCTCAGAAGACCAGGCAGCGAACACAGGAGTCCCACAGCATGGGGACAATGGAGGTTCAAAAGGAGGCCCACGCAGCACTACACAAAGGGATCCCACGCCACCGGAGAACCACTCAGGAAGCTGTGCATCACAGGCTAGAGTGCTGGGAGCTGGAGTTGCATGTTGCATGAAGAACTTTGTGGAAGAATGCCAACAGGCCTTGGCAACTGCAAAAAACATGGTGCACAGGGGTACTGTCTTGCGTGGGCAGGCAAGCTCTTACCTCCACCAAAGTTGGACAGCTGGACATCAGGACCATCAGGACCACTTCAGTCTACCACCCGTGTTGCTGGATCCACGCACTTCTTCAGGAAAAGGGACCCAAGCCACGGGTAGTCGCTGCAGAGGGGTGCCTTCTGAAGCAGGGAAGTGACTCCTTCACTCAAAGGGAGATTCCTTCTTTCTTCTGGTGCAGGCTAAAGACTGGCAGTCCTTAGAGGATGCACAACCTGGAAACAGTTGCAGTTGCTGGCAGGAGCTGAAGATATAATGTTGCAGAAGTTGTCTTTGCTTCTTTGTTGCAGTTTGTAGAGTTCCTGGAGGAACCAGATACAGTTTTGTCAGTAGAAGGTGAAGTAAAGGATGCAGAGGATTTCTGCTGGAGTCTTGCAATCTGAATCTGAGGAAACACCCAGAGGAGAGACCCTAAATAGCCCTGAAAGGGGGACTGGTTGACTACACAGGTAAGCACATATCAGGGGAGGGCTCTGACGTCACCTGCTGGCACTGGCCACACAGATGCTCCCAGAGTGCCCTGCCAACTTGGAATCCAAGAAGGCAAAACCCAGGGGCACTCTGGAGGAGCTCTGAGCACCGCCCCCGGGTGGTGACGGACAGGGGAGTGGTCACACCGCTTTCCTTTGTCCAGTTTCATGCCAGATCAGGGACTAGGGCTCCCTGAACTGGTGTAGACTGGATTATGCAAGGAGGGCATCATCTGTGCCCTTCAAAGCATTTCTAGAGACTCTGGGAGGCTACCCCTCCAATGCCTGTAAAACCTATTTCCAAAGGGATAGAGTGTAACACCCCTGTCCCAAAGGTAATCCTTTGTTCTGCCTTCCTGGGATTGAGCTGCTCAAGCAACAGGAGAGCAGAAACCTCTCTATGAGGTGGCTGCAGCTGGGGCTGCCTGGAAAACCTCATAAGACTGTAATGGCAGTGCTGGTGGACCTCTAAGGAGCCCCCAGAGTGCATTGAATTATGCAACCAATGCTTGCAAAAGCCTTGGGGTATGATTCCAACATGTTTGATATCAAACATGGCCATATACGGAGTTTCCATTGTGAAGCTGTACATAGGTAGTGAACTATGTCCAGTGCACGCGTAAAATGGCATCCTCATACTCACGAAGTCTGGGAAAATGGTCCTGGACGATGTGAGGGCACCCCTTCTAGTACTCTGCACCCTGACCTCAGGGATGGAGGGCCTGCTATAGGGGTGACTTATAAGTGACCTCGTGCAGTGTAAATGGCAGTGAAAAGGTGCATGTACCTTTTCACGCAGGCTACAATAGCAGTCCTGCAGAACCCTTTGCATGGGCTCCCAAAGGGTGGGAAAAGATATGCTGCAGCCGATAGGGATCTCCTGGAACCCCAATGCCCTGGGTACCTCAGTACCATATAGTAGAAACTTATAAGGGGCACCAGTATGCCAATTGTGGGTGAAATACTGGGTTACCAGTATGCAACAGCCACATTTAAGGGAGAGAGCATAACTACTGTGGTCCTGATTTGCAGGATCCCAGTAGGCACAGTCAAAAACACTGACAGGCCAAAATGTGGGGGTAACCATGCACAAAAGAAGCTACTTTCCTGCAGGACCCCAAGTGCCCAAAAAGAAGGCACTCTCCCACTCGGGGTAGGAACCCAGGGGTGGCTGGTATAGTGCTGGGGGAGGTAGAGTTTGTTCCAGTTAATGAAGGGAGGTTTAGCAGGGCCAACGTAGTGTCTCTTGGTGACAATCGGATGGTTCCTAAGACCCATGTGACTTCAAATACTACAAAGTATAGGCAATGGGTCACCATCAATGGGCAAGGTGTTGAGGCTCTGAGGGTGCTCTGCACCTACCCTTCAGGGTTGGAAAGCCTGACAAAAAGGTAACTTATAAGTGACCAGGTGCCGTGAAAATGACAGTGAGGGGATGCATGCACCATTTCACAGAGGCCACAATGGCAGTCCTGTAGAAGGCTTAGCATGGGCTCTTTAAGGGGGGCAAAAAAATGCTGCAGTCCATAGGGATCCCCTGGAACCCCAATGCCCTGGATACCTAAGTACCATATACTAGAAACATATAAGGGGTGACCAGTATGCCTATTTTGGGTGAAATACTAGGTTACCAGTAAGCAGTGACACAATTTAGAGGAGAGAGACCATAATCACTGGGTTCCTGGTTAGCAGGGTCCCAGTGACACAGTCAAACACACTGACATCAGGCAGAAATTGAGGGTAACATGCCAAAAAGAGGGTACCTTCCTACATAACTGCTATCGTCTAATTGGCTTTAAAAGTGAGTAAAGTCAGAGTCTTTCACGTGTCTGCCTTTTGAGCTTCGCCCTACTGCAGTCTGCAGGTGGAAATTGTCATTGTGAACGGAACTGACATTACTTCACAACTTGACATAAGTTTACTCAGTACCGGAGCCTCTCCCATGGACAGGCATCAATAAAAAAATTAAGTGGCTCCTGGCAGAAAATAGATGCCGTCTGTCTATTCTTAAGCTTCACCAGACCTTGGCTTTCTTGGGTTCGGTAACTTCAATTGACACAGACAAGTAGCCTCTTTCACCATTGCTTTGTGACCTGCTATGTACCTTTTTTTGCAAGCTGCCAGGTACTCCACTTGATGGTACAGCTCCGCAGCAGCAGTAACAGCCTGTCACGGATTCATCAACAGCTTCTTGCCCTGTTTGCTCTAGGGCTTCTCATAGCCCAGCTGCAGCCTAACGATCCGGTGTCCCTTGTGTACTGGCAAGCAGCAGGTGCTCAAATGGTCTTTCTCCTGCTGCCTGCTTCTGCCTAGAATATGGAGCAACTCCTCCTCATGTGGGGAGTAGTATGGGAGTTGGGTAGGGAGCATTGGGAAGTAGGGCAAGAGAGAAATCAGAGACAGTAAAACAAGGAGAAGGAAGGAAACACATGCCTTCCGATGGAATGCTGTAAAGAAAGAAAATGCATACCCGGTAAGCAGTAGAAAGTTACAACTAGTCACATTTGAACACCCGGCGATCGAGATGCTCCTGGGCATGGCAAACACATTACTAGGGGGAAATTCATCAAACCAAGAGCAGACATCTACAATAGACAATTGATCTGTTAATGAGCAAATGGATGACTCAAAGTTCACTCTTAGTATATGTTGTGCATTGGAAAAATTGTGATGCCTACACATAGCTAAAGATGTCTGTAGCCAAGACCTAAAATAACATGAACAATGAATTTGGTATGTTCAGCTTTACATGTTACAGACCAAAGGCATCCTCAGTCTGAGACAGTGGCTGGATAAGATCTGGTATTATTCTCGCATGTTCCCTGGCAGAGATTTCTTTGCTGCCTGGCACCCAGGGCCATCAGAAGACGAATTTGCTGGGCAAAAATAAGGGGTATTTCATTAGCAAATATTATTTGCAGAACCGCCACATATCTCTTTGCTCTTAAATATGTTCATCAATTCAGATGACATACTTTGTGGAAAGATCTCTTATTTTTGATGTACATTTACACAACTATATATGCGTCGATGTGCATTCACTGTTATATGCATAATGTTTTAAAAAATATCTATGTGTATTGTTATCCTGGTACAATGAAGACTCGAAGCATAAATCCATATACATAGACACAGCAACACTTACATACCCAGACATACATATTTTTTGTCATATTTAAATACATATTCAGTGTCAATAATTATGTTGTTATTGTCTGTTTTGAGAATGTTGTGATGTAGAATAGGAAAGATTCCATTTGATCAATCTTTAGGTAAAGAATTTATTTAGGATTTGGCACATAATCGAGAACGCGATCCTTCTGTCCCACCAAATCCCCTATCCCCCTTCTATTTAGAATCAAAGCTCCTGGGCAACCTTTCCACTATAGGACAACTGCGTCGTGAGATGATCATCCCACCCAATTTGATGATGGGATGACTTCCTCCCATTTTCCCTGCTTGGGACTGCCACGTAAGGCGTGGCCTATATCCATAGGGAAAATATTATGTGGCCACTATACCTATGGAAAGTGCTTCCTTTTCACTGAGCCTTCGTCTGCCATTCAGGAGTATGTGTGTTTTCTCTGAACAAAACGAAATGCCAAGCTCGTGTAAACAAGGCACCTGCTTGGCAAACCTCACTGCTGTGAAGGAAGACACAGTGGCAGTTGCTCCCTTTACTGCACAGAGATCCCTGCCATGCAAGTGAGTATCTCTAAATATAGCAGACTGTCCTCCACCATGATGGCAGAAGTCATGATTTCCATCCCCATGTGGCAATGGCGAGTCGCCATCATGGCTTTAATAAAACCCCCTGCCTCGGAGGAGGAACCGTACAGTTTAGAGTGTAATGAGGAAGAGTAAGGCTAAAAGTAATTTGGTTACAAGTAAGTAATAGAGACATTAATTGAGCCAGTTTAAACTTTCCATTAGTCTAACAAACTGCAAATACAATAAAATAGTTCCAGCAATATACGTTATGCAATTCTTTGTCTGAATATGTTGAAATCACATATTTACCAGTTGATTTTCATTTCTCTTGTTTTAATTTTTCCTTCCATCGGATACCTGATCAAGAAAGAAAACATAACACATAGATCGTCTATTGCTCTCACAGAGATAATAAATTAATTAACTCATGCTTTCAATATTTAGTTATTAATAATTCAATGACCGTACCTGATAGTGATTCTGTTCTTATCTTTATTCAATGTGTTAAGTATTTTCTTTTCACTTGTTCTTAGCTGAATATCCGAAAATTCTTTACAAGTTGATATCATGCTTATCTAACAAATGTAATAGATACAAAATATAAAAGTTTTTTTAAAAAAGCACTTAATCAGCATGGAATCAAAATCACAAGAAGGAAGGTCACAATATTGTAGTACCTTCTTTTCCATCAGGCTGGAACTCCCGAAATGAGAGCAATTCAATCCTGCAGCCTATACAGCTACATTGATATATATTTCACTATTCCTTAGTTTAAGATGTGAAAAAACTGAGTTTGTGAAGGACATTTTGAAAAGGTTATTTCTTGATTATTTCTAGTGACTTTTAAAGGTCTATGGCTTTTTTCTTCCAACTTTTGAAGTAATTCAATGGAGTTTCTAATATAGCCAGTTTTAAGGCCGCTGAAATTTTACATTTGTGTCACATGTGCTTCTTGACCTTTCGGAAGTAAAGTGAAGAAAATGTGACTTTGAATGAACTGCTCCGGGGTCCCCGCACATGGGAGTGACAATTAGGGCTTATGATTATCAATGGAGAACTCCTGAGAGAGAAGTGTCTCTCTTCTTTTGAGAATTATCGAAAAGCTTGGACAATGGAAATACATTGCTTTGATGATTAAAAAGGTCTATCAAGAACATATCTCCCACTGTCTGTTTATTTGTTTGCAAGGACATAGGAGCAGTTTGGTGATGTTGCTTCAATTTTGCAAAAGCCACTTGAAAGTTGATTCTGCTCTTTACCAAAGACCATGCATGGCATACTCATGTCTTCGCATCTCTTCAAGCGCACAACCATCTAAATTGATGCACTCTGAGTGACACTTGGAGATTAATAACTGGGCCCTCAGGGAGCCCAATGTGAATAATGTTACATAAATTTACATAGATCTTCTAATAATTTATTTTCTTGTCTCAAAATAGTGATATACTCTAATGATATTCATGGATTAATGGAAAAAATTAAAACAGAAAACACATTGGAGGAAACTAAGGGGGTGATTCTACGCGGTCAGAAGACCGCCGCGGTTATTCTGTGTTTCCCGCTGGGCTGGCGGGCGACAGCCAGAAGGCCGCCCGCCAGCCCAGCGGGAAACCCCTTCCCACGAGGAAGCCGGCTCCGAATGGAGCCGGCGGAGTGGGAAGGGTGCGACGGGTGCAGTAGCACCAGTCGCGATTTTCATTGTCTGCAATGCAGACACTGAAAATCTGTTAGGGGACCTCTTACGGGGGCCCCTGCAGTGCCCATGCCATTGGCATGGGCACTGCAGGGGCCCCAGGACACCCCTCACCGCCATCCTGTTCCTGGCGGTCACGACCGCCAGGAACAGGATGGCGGTGAGGGGGTCGGAATCCCCATGGCGGCGCAGCAAGCTGCGCCGCCATGGAGGATTCCTCAGGGCAGCGGAAAACCGGCGGGAGACCGCCGGTTTTCCGTTTCTGACCGCGGCTGTACCGCCGCGGTCAGAATGCCCTTGGGAGTACCGCCAGCCTGTTGGCGGTGCTCCCGCGGTCCCCGGCGTGACCCCCTAAATCATTGAATACCAGTTTGAAGGAAATATAATTTTGAGGAAGTAGAAATAAATATTAAAATTGTAGGAAAATGCCTCTCATGGCATGGTTACCTCCTACTATTTTGCCTTTTGTTGATGCTAGTTATGATTGAAAGTGTGCTGGGACTCTGCTAACGAGGCCCCAGCACCAGTGTTCTTTCCCTAAACTGTACCTTTGTCTCCACAATTGGCACAGCCCTGGCACACAGATAAGTACCTTGTAAGTGGTAGCCCTGGTACCAAGGGCCCTGTGGCCAGAGAAGGTCTCTAAGGGCTGCAACATGTATTATGCCATCCTGGGGACCCCTCACTCGGCACATGCACACTGCCTCACTGCTTGTGTGTGCTGGTGGGGAGAAAATGACTAAGTCGACATGGCACTCCCCTCAGAGCGCCATGCCCACAACCCACTGCCTGCGGCATAGGTAAGTCACCCCTCTAGCAGGCCATACAGCCCTAAGGCAGGGTGTACTATACCACAGGTGAGGGCATAGTTGCATGAGCACTATGCCCCTACAGTGTCTGAGCCAAACCTTACAGGGTAGCCATAAAGAGTATATGGTCTGGGAGTTTGTCAAACACGAACTCCACAGTTCCATAATGGCTGCATTGAATTCTGGGAAGTTTGGTATTAACTTCTCAGCACAATAAATCCACACTGATGCCTGTGTGGGATATATTGAAAAACGTACACAGAGGGCATCTTAGAGATGCCCCATGTATACCAGTCCAATTCCTAGTGTTAGGCTGACCAGTTCCTGCCTGCCTGCCACATCCAGACTGGTTTCTGGCCACATGGGGTGAGTGCCTTTGTCACTCTGTGGCCAGGAACAAAGCCTGTACTGGGTGGAGGTACTTCTCACCTCCCCCTGCAGGATCTGTAACACCTGGCGGTGAGCCTCAAAGGCTCAAGCCTGGTGTTACAGCACCCCAGGGCACTCCACCTAGTGGAGATGCCCGCCCCTCCGGACACAGCCCCCACTTTTGGCGGCAAGTCCGGAGGAGATAATGAAAAAACAAGGAGGAGTCACCCACCAGTCAGGACAGCCCCTAAGGTGTCCTGAGCTGAGGTGACCCCTGCCTTAAGAAATCCTTCATCTGGTTTTGGAGAATTCCCCCAATAGGATTAGGGATGTGCCCCCCCCCCACAGGGAGGAGGCACAAAGAGGGTGTAGCCACCCTCCAGGACTGTAGTCATTGGCTACTGCCCCCCAGACCTAAACACACCCCTAAATTGAGGATTTAGGGGTGATCCTGAACCCAGGAAATCAGATTCCTGCAACCTGAAGAAAGAAGAAGGACTGCAGACCTGAAAGCCCCACAGAGACAACAGAGACAACAACTGACTTGGCACCAGCCCTACCGGCCTTTCTCCAGACTCCAAGAACCTGCACAGTGATGCAACCAGCGGGACCACTGACCTCTGAGGACTCAGAGGACTGACCTGCACCTAAAGGACCAAGAAACTTCTGAGAACAGCGGCTCTGTCTAAATCTGCAACACAGAAACCAACTTTAAAGAAGACTCCAGCCTCACTCCGGAAGCGTGAGTCTTCACACTCTGCACCCGACGCCCCTGGCTCGTGTGCAGAGAAACCAACACCACAGAGAGGACCCCCAGGAGACTCCAACAACGTGGACACCCTGAGTCAACCTCCCTGCACCCCCACAGCGATGCCTGCAGAGAGGATCCAGAAGCTCCCCCTGACCGCGACTGCCCAGTAACAAAGGAACCCGACGCCTGGACAAAGCACTGCACCAGTAGCCCCCAGGGCTGAGAGGAACCAACCACCAGTGCAGGAGTGACCAGCAGGCAGCCCTCATACAAGCCCAGTCAGTGGCTGGCCCGGGAAGTCCCCCTGTACCCTGCCTTCATCGCCAGAGTGACCCCCTGGGTCCCTCCATTGATTCCTATCTACAACCCGACGCCTTGTTCACACACTGCACCTGGCCTCCCCTGTGCCGCTGAGGGTGTATTTTGTGTTCCTGTTTGGGACCCCCAGTGCTCTACAAAACCCCCCTGGTCTGCTCCCTGAGGGCGCAGGTCCTTATCTGCTAGCAGACTAGGACAGGAGCACCCCTGTTCTCCATATGCGTCTATGATATTTGGGCTCTACTTTGACCTCTGTACGTGACCTTCTCTGTGTTGCCGGTGCTGGGTGTTTGGGGTTGACTTTAACACCCAACGGTAGGCTGCCTATGCCCAGGAGACTGAACTTTTAAGTGCTTTACTTACCTGAGCAACTAACCAGTACTTACCTCCCCCAGGAACTGCTGATTTTTGCACTGTGTCCACGTTGAAAATAGCTTATTGCCATTTTTGCCAAAACTGTGTACATTACTGTTTTAATTCAAAGTTACATAATTACCTGTGTGAAGTACCTTACAATTTATGTACTTACCTAAATTCTGAATCTTGTGGTTCTAAAATAAATTCAGAAAATAATATTTTTCTATATAAAAACCTATTGGCCTGGAGTGAAGTCTTTGAGTGTGTGTTCTCATTTATTGCCTGTGTGTGTACAACAAATGTCTAAGACAACCCTCTGATAAGCCTACTGCTCGACCACACTACCACAAAATAAAGCAGTAGTATTATCTCAAGGGGAACCTTGGACTCTGTGCACACTATCTCACTTTGAGATAGTATATACAGAGCCAACTTCCTACACAAATAAATTTAAATACAATACTTGAATAACTAAACAATATTTTATTGAATTTAAAATGCCTTAATGTACATTAAATCTGCAATTGAATATCTTCTATCAATAGGAACAGCAGTGCACCCCATATCAAATACCAGTTACGGAATATAGTTATAAAAATAAATAAATTCAGTTAGAATTATAAAATATGCATGATTTTTCACTAATACTTTTCTAATGAAATTGTTGCACCTCTATAGATTTGAGACATTACCAGTGGTGTTATATGCACATTGATAAGTGGTGCAGCATAGCGGTGCAAGCTAAACATATGTCAATTACGTATAACTTGTGAATTTCAGAATTGTTTGATTTTAAAACTCTTATTTTTTATTATTATAATTCTTATGTATAAGTCCACTTTAACCTTTATTTTTTTAGTGAATTTCTCAGGTTCTTTTCACACAAGTTACAATCTTATTACCTTATTTGTTCATAACTCCATTTTAAACTTTGTTGTTTTCAGTGAATTTAAATGCTTTTTAATGTAAAGTAATATTTTATTGCAATACATCTCCAGCTAACGCCTGGTCTTGCACGGCCTTTGGCCCTACACAACAGGAGGCTTGCCAAGCCCTGCATCCAACCCCACAAAGGTTTACCCCCCTGCCCCCATGCAGGGCCATATGTCCATGTGCCCTGAAATGGCTAATAATGCCCAGACAATAATTGGTTGGGTCTTTTCTATCTGTTCTGTGAATAAGCTAGACTCTGGGGCTACCTACAGCAGAGTTGTGAAAGCAGATTTAGTATTGGAGAGTATTTAGATGGGCCATTATTACATTTAAAGATGGCCGACATAGTTACTGCATTGGTCTTGTGACTACCTGAATGCTCTGTAAGAGACAGACAGCATGTGAATCTCACTAACATGGACTGAGCTGATGGCCCCAATGGATATTTTATTTATTAACTTACTGAGGTCGACAACAGAATACGTACCATAATTACAACAGTTTCCAAACTCAGGGTATTAGTTAGCCATTTTTACCATTTAAGATGGCCGCCACAGTCACTGGAATGGTCACATGACCTTTCACTTTTTTATTTAAACTCATTGGCAAGGCCAGCAATGTTTGATTCTGACTCGCATGTGTTGAGCGGATGTAGATGGAGGCAGATGCTAGTGGTCCCATATTTAAAAGGTATGAGTACACTGCAATGGAGGCAGAGTTTTTCTAGAGTTTATTTTGTATGACTGTTAAGCAATTAAATTTTTTAATCTTTGTAGATTTGTTCACCTGAGCTTGTGGGGTGAAGTCCCCTGGTGTGTTGCTATAGAGCCTATTTTTGCAACCTGTTGTAAGTAGCAGAATGTAACTATTCTAGTTGGGAGCCTGATGCAGTGTACTTTTTGGTGCATGTTTGCTATGTTTTTAAAGTATTTTCTGAACTTTCCTTGTCATATAGGTGGTGGCTTATACTAGTATCCACAGCTGTGTTTTGGTGTTTTTTTGGGTTCAACAGGCGGTACACATGGTGTAATTTCATAGAGTGCATGTATTGTTTTTTAATAAATTTTTCTTATGTGTAGGTCTTATTTAACAACACTGAGTCCTGATGCTGGTCTGACGGACCTCTGACAGCCACTACAGGCTAAAACGTCGACATTACCTTCTCATTTGACAAGCTGAATTGAAAGTCCATGATATTGCTTGAACTGGGACTGAAAACCAGGCAATTATTGTGCAGAACTGTATCATGACGATGGTTATAACCCCTTCCTGGATCTGCTGTTGGGATTCAAACTTATGCTCTATAGGGGTTATATACAGTGTTGTTGGTTATGAAATGGACATTCATTGGAATTGTTGTACATGTTTTTCAACTTCCTGAATCCTATTGAGTAATACATTGGATTTTAACAGTACGGAGTTGTCTTATTCATGAATTGAAGACTGTATAATATGTACGCATACTTTATCTAAATAATTCCTCTAGGAGCATTTTTAAGTGAGACCTTTAGAAAGTATGCATTTCTCTGCTCTCACTGCTCTGTGTGCCTGACAGCCTGTCTCCAATACAGGTCTGGTCTGGGCTGGGTGACACCTACGATGTGCATTCCTTTCAGACACCCACAACACAGAACACTCAACCAGACTCTCACCCCTTATTTGCATGAGCCACCTGAGGGGCCTGTGGTCATTCTGAATCAGGAAGTGAGTACCAAACAGGTATGGTCTCAACTTTTTCAGGGCCCAAATCACAGCAAAAGCTTCTCTTTCTATAGCACTCCACCTCTGTTCTCAGGGAAGTAACCTCCCAGAAATGAAGGCTACAGGTTGGTCTGTGCCATCTTCACTGAGCTGTGAGAAACCTGCCCCTATGCCATGCTCTGAGGCATCTGTCTGAATGATAAACTCCTTGGAGAAGCCAAGGGCCATGAGCACAGGGGATGTGCACATGGCTTGCTTCAGGGAGTCAAATGCTTTTTGCCATGCCTCTGTCCAAATCACATTTCTGGGCTGATTCTTATATGTCAGTTCAGGCAAGGGGGCAACAATGGTGCCATGTCCATTGACAAATAGCCTATGGTACCCAGAGAGGCCCATAAATGCTCTGATCTCATCCCGGATTTTGAGGGGCTTCCAGGCTATGAGAGTTTCAATTTTGGCCTGGTGGGGCAGCACATTACCCCCATCCACTACGTGTACCAAGTACACCACTGACCCCTGCCCTATCTGGCACTTACTGGCCCTGATGGTCAGGCTTGCCTGTTGCAGGACCTGAAGCACATCTCGGAGGTGAAAGAGGTGGTCATCCCAGCTGTTACTGAAGACAGCTATGTCATCCAGATAGGCAGCTGAGAAGGCCTCCAACCCAACAAGGACATTGTTTACAAATCTCTGGAAGGTGGCAGGAGCATTCTTTAATCTAAACGGCATCACTCTAAACTGATAGTGGTCCTCTGGAGTGGAGAAGGCTGACCTCTCCTTGACTCCTTCAGTTTGGATGATCTGCCAGTTCCCTGATGTAAGATCAAAGGTAGTTAAGGACAGGGTAGCCCATTACCTGTCATCCCCCCAAGAGATGGTGTGATCATCAGTTTTTCTTACAGAATCTAATCCTCCATAATGCACACAGAACATGAGTTCAGGCGTGGTGCACAGTGTGGCAGCTTTTGGTAACAGAACCACAGAACTGGACCAGGGGCTACTGGAGGTTTCTATCACCCCACAACTCTTACACTTTAGAGACTTCCCTCTTTATGCTTGTCCTCACCTTATTTCTTCCACTGATGCTGTTCAAACAGGACATATCTTTTTGGGCAGACCATCTTGAGAACCTTTTTGATTATTGTGTCTTGTCTTCAAGAATCCCTGAGTCCTGGCATGATGCTATAACTCACCCATTATATAAAAGTGGATCAAGGTCTGAGCTAGCCAATTTTAGGCCAACAGCATTGCTTGACAATGAGGCTAAGTTTTATGCCAGTCATTTGCTAGAAGATCTTTGATCTTGGGCTGAGTTGAAGGGCCTAATTCCTATATGCCAAACGTGGCTCTCTGCTGTATCGGGTACATCTATCAACTTAGTAGCCCTCTCCACTTTGATGGACAAGGCAAACTTATCAGGCTCTGAGCTGCATTGTTGTTTTGTTGATTTTGGGGCAGCTTTTGACTGGGTCCCTAGGGGTTCCCTGTTTTTGTGATTCCCTCACCTTTATCTGCTTCTTGTATTGTGTGTAATAAACTACCACCGGGCTGTTGGCTTGATCATGTTCAGTTGGGGTAGTTATGTTAAGGTGTAATGTTTACAGTTCTTTGGCCAAAGCTTGTTGCCTTTGTAGATTGAAAAGTATGTACATCATGTTTTTACCAAGGCTTGTTTATCCAGTGTCCACTCAATCTCCACTAGGTTCTTTGGAGCATCTACAGGGTTAATTAGAAACACCTGAAACCCTGCACATTGTTAGACAGCTTCCTTCTCTGACTGTTAGGCAGCACTAGTGTTTTCAAGAGCCATATGCTAATCATGACTCATCACTCATGACTCGTGTTTCAAGAGCCATGTGCTAATCATGACTCATCACTCATGACTCATTGCTGCACAAAGTATAAAAAGCCTCACAGGCATAAGTCAGTGCTTGGCTTTGTTCTGGTTCTTCTTGAAGCTGATATCGAGAGCCTGCTCCCGGGAATTCCTTGCAAAACAGCTGTATCATTACTGGGCAACAAGAGAGGAAACAACTTCTTCAGTCTCTGCGTGCTGGCAGCTGTTTATATAAACTAAATGAAGAAAGCGTACTCTGTTGAGCGAATGTTTTTTTTTAAAGATTAAGAACCTCATTGTGTAACTAAATGACTTTATTTTCATTTGAGGTTGATTAAGAAAGTGGACAAAAACGCATAAAACTTTGAGAGAAGATCTAGGCAATGATGTCACATTCCTGTAAGCCCAATTGAGTGAACAGGAAGTGCACGGAACGTGTTGAGTGACAGCTCTGGACACTCAAAAACTAATGCTCGCAGCGATTACCTACACCCCAAAGCATCGGGAGCCAGGCTGGACCAGGCAGCAGAGACAATATCTTTCTTCTTGGGACTCCCGTATTACGTTGGCAGTGCTGAGAGGTGAGTGATCAAGCTCTGACATAAAACCAAGAGACAGAAACACAGGGCTGTCTGGGTGATGGATTTCCCGGAGGTTCCTTTTAAGGGTCTTTACCAAACCGTACACTCTTCTGAGGACACTTCTTCCATGCAAGAGGTCAGCAGGACCTTAGCTGGTTTACAACATGAAGTAGCTTCTCTTTGGCAGGAAAATCAGTCCTTGCAACATGCATTGCAAAGATACAGTCCATAACATACTCTGTGGGATAACGCCAAGGGGAGAATAAAAGGCCCGGTCATGCAGCCACCTTGTTTTGATTTGTTTACAAGTGGTTCCACCACTATCACTGGTTCTGCTGCTATGTCAACAGCCAGTGCAGCTTTCAGTAACCACACCTACACCAATTCCTCTAGCCCCCAAGCATTTCTTTGGTGATAGCGCTAAGTTTAATGTCTTCCTGAACGAGTGCCAGTTGCAATTCCTGTGTTGACCTGCTGCATTACCCCTATGATGCCACTAAAGGTGACTTTGTAATTTCCTTTTTGGGTGGGAACGTTGCCTCTTGGTCTGTTGAGGTTAATGACCCCCTATTTTATAATTTTAATGACTTTAAGGAGGCTATACGTAAACTCTTTGCCAAACATTTATTTGTACAGACTAAAGACAATAAGTTCCTAAATTTGAGACAGGGAAACAAGGATCTGTTGACCTATATTACGTCTTTTAACCTCTTGGTGGCAGAAACCAAGTGGTCTGAGGAGAAAGGAATTCCTGTGTTCGGTTGTGGACTTCGGGATGATCTGAAGGCTGTTTTGGCACAGATTGTTGATCCTCCCACCAACTGTTTCGGAGTTTATTGAGTTAGTGGTTCACTTAGATAACGTAAAGGTAAAAAGTCCCGTGGTGACACACGTCTTCAAGCAGTAAAAGCAGAACGAAAGGACACCCCTAGCTCTTCTCATGATACTTCAGAGCCCATGCAACTAGGGAGGGTACGGGGACCGTTGTCAAAAGAAGAGAAAGAGTGTGAGAAGAAGACTGACTCTATGTAGGAGGCTGACCTGGCTTATAGTGGGTACCTTGTGGTGCTTACACCCTGTGCCAGGTCCAGTTATCCCTTATTAGTAGAATAGAGGTGTTTCTAGCAGCTTAGGCTGATAGAAGGTAGCTATGGCAAAGCAGCTTAGGCTGAACTAGGAGACATGCAAAGCTCCTACTATTCCACTTATATCATATAGCACAATATCATAAGAAAACACAATACTCAGAGTTACTAAAAATAAAGGTACTTTATTTTAGTGACAATATGCCAAAAGTATCTCAGAGGATACCCTCACTTAGGAGGTAAGTAATATACACAAATTATATGTACACAAACCCAAAGCAGGTAAGTAACAGTAGGAAAAGTAGTGCAAACAATGTAGAATCACAATAGGATGCAATAGGTGGACATAGGTCTAGGGGCAACACAAACCATATACTCCAAAAGTGGAATGCGAATCACAAATGGACCCCAGACCTACGAGAGGTTGTAGAGGGTCGCTGGGACTGTGAGAAAACAGTAAGGGTGTCCAAAATACCCCACCCCAAGACCCTTAAAAGTAGGAGTAAAGTTACCCTACTACCCCAGAAAGACGCTATAGTCGTGATAGGGGATTCTGCAAGAACCACAAGCACCAGCAAAACACTGAAGACGTATTCCTGGACCTGAGCACCTGTAAAGGAAGGGGACCAAGTCTAAGAGTCACAAAAGTGTCCAGGGGGGGCAGGTGCCCACTAAACCCGGGATGAAGGTGCAAAAGGGCTGCCTCTGGGTGGAAGAAGCCAAAGATTCTGCAACAACGAAAAGGGCTAGGAACTTCTCCTTTGGATGGAAGATGTACCACGGCATGCTGGGTGTTGCAGAAGTGTTTTCAGGCAGAAATACCGCAAACAAGCCTTGCTAGTGGCAAGAGTCGCGGTTGAGGATTTTGGGTGCTGCTGGGGACCAGGAAGGACCAGGATGTCGCCCCTTGGAGGAGGAGACAGAGGGGGCACTCAGCCACTCAGAGAGCCCCCGCCAAAGCAGGAGGCACCCGCAGAAGTACCAGAACAGGCACTTAGAAGATCTGTGAACTCAGAGTCACAAAAGGAGGGTCCCACGACGTCGAATTTCAACTCAGCGAGTTGGGCAATGCAAGACGGAGTGCTGGGGACCCAGGCTAAACTGTGCACAAAGGAATCCTTGGAAAAGTGCACAGAAGCCGGAGCAGCTGCAAATCACGCAGTACACAGGTTTGCTGTCTGGCGTGGGAAGGCAGGGACTTACCTCCACCAAATATGGACAGAAGGGCCACTGGACTGTATGAGACACTTGGATCCACCTCCTGTGTTCCAGGGACCACACTCGTCAGGATGAGAGGGGACCCGGAGGCCCTGTGATGCAGAAGTTTGGTGCCTGCGTTGGCAGGGGGAAGATTCCGTCGACCCACTGGAGATTTCTTCTTGGCTTCCAGTGCAGGGTGAAAACAGACAGCCCTCAGAACCAGGAAACAGTCGATATAGCCGGCAGGATGATGCCCTACAATGTTGCTGGTAGTCGTCTTGCTACTTTGTTGTGGTTTTGCAGGCGTCCTGGAGCAGACAGCGGTCGATCCTTGGCAGAAGTCGAAGAGGGGAGTGCAGAGGAACTCTGGTGAGCTCTTGCATTCGTTATCTGAGGAACAGCCCAGAGTAGAGACCCTAAATAGCCAGAAAAGGAGGTTTGGCTACTAAGAAAGGAGGCTTGGCTACTGAAAGAGGTAAGCACCTATCAGGAGGGGTCTCTGTCGTCACCTGCTGGCACTTGCCACTCAGAGCAGTCCATTGTGCCCCAACACCTCTGAATCCAAGATGGCAGAGGTCTGGGACACACTGGAGGAGCTCTGGGCACCTCCCCTGGGAGGTACTGGTCAGGGGAGTGGTCACTCCCCTTTCCTTTGTCCAGTTTCACGCCAGAGCAGGGCTGTGGATCCCTGAACTGGTGTAGACTGGCTTATGCAGAGATGAGCACCATCTGTGCCCATCAAAACATTTCCAGAGGCTGGGGGAGGCTACTCCTCCCTAGCCCTTCACACCTATTTCCAAACAGAGAGGGTGTAACACCCTCTCTCAGAAGAAATCCTTTGTTCTGACTTCCTGGGACTGGGCTGCCCAGACCCCAGGGGGGCAGAAACCTGTCTGAGGGTCTGGCAGCAGCAGCAGCTGCAGTGCAGAACCCAGAAAGGCAGTTTAGCAGTACCCGGGTTCTGTGCAAGAGACCCGGGGATGCATGGAATTGTCACCCCAATACCAGAATGGTATTGGGGTGACAATTCCATGATCCTAGACATGTTATATGGCCATGTTCAGAGTTACCATTGCAACACTACATATAGGTAGTGACCTATATGTAGTGCACGTGTGTAATGGTGTGCCCACACTTGCAAAGTCCGGGGAATTTGCCCTGAAGAATGTGGGGGCACCTTGGCTAGTGCCAGGGTGCCCACACACTAAGCAACTTGGCACCTAACCTTCACCAAGTGAGGGTTAGACATATAGGTGACTTATAAGTTACTTATGTGCAGTGAAAATGGCTGTGAAATGACGTGGATGTTATTTCTCTCAGGCTGCAATGGCAGTCCTGTGTAAGAATTGTCTGAGCTCCCTATGGGTGGCAAAAGAAATGCTGCAGCCCATAGGGATCTCCTGGAACCCCAATACCCTGGGCACCTAGGTACCATATACAAGGGAATTATAAGGGTGTTCTGGTGTGCCAACGAGAATTGGTAAAATTAGTCACTAGCCTGCAGTGACAATTTTAAAGCAAAGAGAGAGCATAAAAACTGAGGTTCTGGTTAGCAGAGCCTCAGTGATACAGTTAGGCACCACACAGGGAACACATATAGGCCACAAACCTATGAGCACTGGGGTCCTGGGTAGCAGGATCCCAGTGACACATATCAAACATATTGACAACATAGGGGTTTCACTATGAGCACTGGGCCCTGGCTACAGGATCCCAGCGAGACAGTAAAAACACCCTGACATATACTCACAAACTGTCAACACCAGAGCAGTACGCACTCTATTGGCGACAAAAATGCAAAAACCCAGCACTCTCAAAACAAAGTAATTTATGGATGCCTCCCTGCGGCCCCGCCCCCCTCGCGCCCCCATTTGCCGCTCCCTCCCGCCTCCCAGCTGCTCCTCCCTCCCCCCTCCCTTCTTAATGGCTGGCGCTGCGCGTCGCGAGTGAGCGACCTCTGACCTGTTTCAGGTCCTGAGCTCGCCCCCCACGACCACAACCTGCTGCCTCCTGCCTCGGTCCCCTGACCACGCTGCTGTTTGCGTGTTCGAGGCCCTCCTCCACCCGCAGGCATCCTCCTGCGCCTCATCCCTGGGGTCTAGTGGGCTCTGACTAGCTTCACTTGACTCGTGTGCCGCTTTCCGCCGTCCCGTAAGTGTTTTTCGTTTTTCTCGTTTTTTTCAGCGCCTCGCCGCCGGCGCTTCTGCCCCCTTTGTGCCCCCCTGATTGCTGTCTCCCCGATCGTATATTGTGCCATTTTGTTTTTTCTGATTGTGTGCTTTTCTTATTGTAACTGCTGTTTTTTGCTCGTTTTCAGTGTTTTTGCCCCTTGTGCGCTCCCCGTTCCCTGCCGCTGCCTCCCTGCGGCCCCGCCCCCCTCGCGCCCCCATTTGCCGCTCCCTCCCGCCTCCCGCCTCCCAGCTGCTCCTCCCTCCCCCCTCCCTTCTTAATGGCTGGCGCTGCGCGTCGCGAGTGAACGACCTCTGACCTGTTTCAGGTCCTGAGCTCGCCCCCCACGACCGCAGCACCAACCTGCTGCCTCCTGCCTCGGTCCCCTGACCACGCTGCTGTTTGCGTGTTCGAGGCCCTCCTCCACCCGCAGGCATCCTCCTGCGCCTCATCCCTGGGGTCTAGTGGGCTCTGACTAGCTTCACTTGACCCGTGTGCCGCTTTCCGCCGTCCCGTAAGTGTTTTTCGTTTTTCTCATTTTTTTCAGCGCCTCGCCGCCGGCGCTTCTGCCCCCTTTGTGCCCCCCTGATTGCTGTCTCCCCGATCGTATATTGTGCCATTTTGTTTTTTCTGATTGTGTGCTTTTCTTATTGTAACTGCTGTTTTTTGCTCGTTTTCAGTGTTTTTGCCCCTTGTGCGCTCCCCGTTCCCTGCCGCTGCCTCCCTGCGGCCCCGCCCCCCTCGCGCCCCCATTTGCCGCTCCCTCCCGCCTCCCGCCTCCCGCCTCCCAGCTGCTCCTCCCTCCCCCCTCCCTTCTTAATGGCTGGCGCTGCGCGTCCGCGCCGCTGGCGCGCCGGAGGCGCGCCAGAGGCAAGCCCGTCTGCGCCCGTCCGCGCCTGGACCGCGCCCAGCGCCACACCCCCTGGCCCTTGCGCCCCCCGCATCCGCTACTCGATCAACGAACTCCGCGCCTTCAACCCCGGCCCCTCCACTGAATGCTACCGGGCATCCCCGAAGCACACTAAAGGACCTTTTTCCTGCCGTACCTGCAACTTCTCCTGCATCAGAACGACCAATCCAACTACGAAAACATCCAACCCCAACCACCTGAACTGCATCCTCATCAACACCCGCTCCGCACGGAAACACGCCATCGAGCTCTGGGATTTGCTCGACACCACTGCTCCTGACGTGGCTTTCCTGACCGAAACCTGGTGGAACGACTCCTCGTCTCCGGACATCGCCATCGCCATACCGGACGGATACAAAATCACCAGACGAGATCGAACCAACGGAATCGGCGGCGGAATAGCCATCGCTCACAAAGCTACCCTCAAAATCCACACCCACTCGGACGACACCCTCAGGACAGCCGAACACCTCCACTTCCAGATCCACACGGACCCCAACACGACCCTCAGAGGAACCCTCATTTACCGCCCTCCAGGACCAAGACCCCCCTTCAACAACACCATCGCCGACCTTGCAAGCACCCACGCCCTCGCTTCCCCGGATTACATCCTCCTGGGAGACCTGAACTACCATCTGGAAAATGCCAACGACGTCAACACTGCGTCACTGACCTCCAACCTCCTCAACCTCGGTCTCCGCCAGCTAGTCAACACACCTACCCACATCGCCGGACACACCCTTGACCCCCTCTTCACCTCTAGCAACCACATTTCCTTCAGCCACACCTCCGAACTCCACTGGACTGACCATCACTGTGTCCATTTCACCTATAAGAAAACCACAGAGCAACACCACATCCAGCTTCCTCCCCACCGCTGCTGGGGCAAAATCACCCAAGAACAACTGACCAACACCCTCGTCAACAACCTTCCACCCGACGCAATCGACCAGAGCACAGCCGCCATCAACCTCCATCAATGGATCCTCGACTGCGCCAACACCCTTGCCCCTCTCAAGAAACCCACCACCACCCAAGGAAAGAGAAAACCAGCCTGGTTCACAGACGATCTCACCACCTCCAAAAGCAACTGCCAGAAACTCAAAAAGAAATGGATCCAAGAACGCACACCCGACAACCTCGCCGCCCTCAAAAACGCCAACCGCGAACACCACCAACGGATCCGCACCGCCAAGCGCGCCCACTTCACCGAACGCATCAACAACAACGCCCACGACTGCAAAGAACTCTTCGGCATCGTGAAGGAACTCTCCAACCCGAAAGCCAACTCCAACGACATCCCGCCCTCCCAGAAACTCTGCGACGACCTCTCCACCTTCTTCCACCAGAAAATCACCACCATCCACGACAGCTTCATCACCGGTCCACCGCCAGACCCCACCCCCGACGTCTCCTCCCGCGACTGCCGCCTCACCGCCTGGACCCACGTGGACGAGGCAGAAACCATAGCAACCATGAACACCATCCACTCAGGCTCCCCCACGGACCCCTGCCCCCATCATGTTTTCAACTCAGCAAACGCCACCATCGCCCCCGAACTCCGCAAGATCATCAACCTCTCCTTCACTTCTGCCACCTTCCCGGACAGCTGGAAACACGCAGAAATCCAACCCCTCCTCAAAAAACCCAAGGCTGACCCCAACGACCTCAAAAACTTCCGTCCGATCTATCTCCTCCCTTTTCCAGCGAAAGTCATCGAGAAGATCGTCAACACTCAGCTCACCCACTTCCTCGAAGACAATTCCATCCTGGACCCCTCACAATCCGGATTGAGACGAAACCACAGCACTGAGACCGCCCTCCTCGCCGCCACAGATGACATCAGACATCAAATGGACGACGGCGAAACCTCAGCCCTCATCCTCCTCGACCTATCAGCCGCTTTTGACACCGTCTGCCACCGCACCCTACTGACCCGCCTCCAGGAAGCCGGCATCCAAGATAAAGCCCTCCACTGGATCTCATCCTTCCTCTCCGACAGAACGCAGAGAGTCCGTCTCTCCCCTTTCCGCTCCAAAGCCACCAACCTCATCTGCGGCGTCCCCCAAGGATCCTCCCTCAGCCCCACGTTGTTCAACATCTACATGGCCCCCCTCGCTCAACTGGCCCGCCAACATCATCTCAGCATCATCTCCTACGCCGACGATACCCAGCTCGTCCTCTCCCTGACCAAAGACCCGCTCACCGCCAAAACAAACCTCCACGAGGGACTAAAATCCATCGCCGATTGGATGAACAACAGTCGCCTGAAACTCAACTCCGACAAGACGGAAGTCCTCATCCTCGGACGCACTCCCTCGGCCTGGAACGACTCATGGTGGCCCTCCGTCCTCGGACCCCCACCCACCCCTGCCAGCCACGCAAGAAACCTCGGCTTCATCCTGGACTCCGCCCTCACCATGTCCAAACAGGTCAGCGCCGTCTCCTCCTCCTGTTTCAACACCCTCCGAATGCTCCGCAGAATTTTCAAGTGGATTCCAACAGAAACCAGAAAGACGGTGACCCAGGCCCTCGTCAGCAGCAGACTTGACTACGGCAACGCACTCTACACAGGCATCCCAACCAAAGACATCAAACGCCTCCAACGTATCCAAAATGCCTCCGCCCGACTGATCCTCAACATACCCCGCCGAAGTCACATCTCCCCTCACCTAAAGGAACTCCACTGGCTCCCGGTAGACAAGAGGATCACCTTCAAACTCCTGACCCACGCTCACAAGGCACTTCACAACACCGGACCCTCCTACCTCAACACCAGACTTCACTTCTACACCCCAACACGTCAACTCCGATCCGCCAACCTCGCCCTCGCCATCGTACCCCGAATCCAGCGCAAGACATCCGGCGGCAGATCCTTCTCCTTCCTCGCCGCCAAGACCTGGAACTCTCTCCCCACATCCCTTCGCCAGACCCAGGACCTCCTCGCATTCAGAAGGCTCCTCAAGACCTGGCTCTTCGACCGATAAACCAGCAGCGCTCCCCTCCCCCCCCCCCTCAGCGCCTCGAAACCCTGACGGGTACATAGCACGCTTTATAAATACTATGATTGATTGATTGATTGATTGATTGTGCTGATATGTTGTGGTTTAACCTTTTGCATTGCAGAGTTCAATCCTGAAAACTTATTTTTAATATGTTTACAAATACTGTTCCTTTGCAATGTATTGCTGCAGGTTTTCAGAGTGTGTTAGGGTGTGGCCCCTTTCCAGGGCCTTCCAGAGACTTTCCCTCAACATGCCTGGGCGTGGTTCTGGGCTGGGCCAAGACTCTATAAAAGAGAGCCAGCCCAACTCCCAGTGCTCACTATTCAGAGGTCCCGGTGCAGAGCAGCGGCTTCTTCCTGAGCTTCTGTCCCGGCGGCCTATTTGGATCTTCCAGTCTTCTGCCCTTCATCCTTCATTGGTGATCATTGTTCGAGGCGGTAAGACACCGTTATTGAGAATTTTCATATTCTTGATTTAATTCTTAAATGAGTAACAGATTACTTGCGCGCTACCATTTCTTGACATTTATATGATAGTTTACAAATAGGCAAGATGCGCGATTTGTTTCATAAATGTTTCACTTTGTTATTCATTGCGTGCTACCATTTCTTGACATTGGCATGGTGGCTTAAGAATCGTCAAGAGGCGCGATTAATTTTATGGTGTTTAAACATTGTTGTCCATTGCGCGCTACTATTTCTTGACATTTAGATGATGTTTTACGAATTGGTAAGACGCGCAACTCGTTTCATGAGGATTTAACTTTGTTGTTCATTGCGCGCTACCATTTCTTGACATTTACATGGTGGCTTAAGTATCGGCAAAAGAAGCGCGATTCGTTTCATTGTACTTTGATCTTGTTATTTATTGTGAGCTGTTACTTCTTGACATTTACATCGTGTTTTTTACGAATCGGCAAGACGCGCAATTCGATTAATGATGATTTGACTTTGATATTCATTGCGTGCTACCATTTCTTGGTATTTTACATGGTAACACTCGAATCGGCAAGACGTACGATTCTCTCCTCAAGTTTATTTCATGTTGTTTATTGTATGCCAGTATTCTAAGATATTTATCATGTAATATTCGAGTTTAAAGTTATGTGATTTGTGTCCTGAATCCATATTGTGTTATTCATGGTGCACAATCCTTTTATGGTGTTTCCTATATATATATATATATATATATATATATATATCTGCAATAAGCGCAATTTGTGTTGAAACATTTTAAGAGTACACAGAAGGCCAGAGTTTCTAGTTGCAATATTGTATGGTCCTAGTATACATTCTCAAAACAGGATTTATATGACTGGTTTAAAATTTTGTCAGAATGTTTTTCTGATTCTCATGTAAAGGAAAGTACTTGAATAAGAAAGTTTTCATTTAATTCATCTTGATTCCCCTACAGGTATCCTGCCATCTTAAACACTTAACTCTTAGATCGTTCATGTTTTCAGAGTGACTAGGCTTAGAATCATAGGGGGTCATTCTGACCCTGGCGGTCACCGACCACCAGGGCCAACGACCGCGGAAGCACCGCCAACAGGCTGGCGGTGCTTCCTGGGCCATTCTGACCGCGGCGGTAAAGCCGCGGTCAGAAAAGGGGAACCGGTGGGGATTCAGACCCCCTTCCCGCCATCCTGTTCCTGGCGGTTTTTACCGCCAGGAACAGGATGGCGGGAATGGGTGTTGTGGGGCCCCTGGGGGCCCCTGCACTGCCCATGCCACTGGCATGGGCAGTGCAGGGGCCCCCTAACAGGGCCCCATAATGATTTTCAGTGTCTGCCTCGCAGACACTGAAAATCGCGACAGGTGCCACTGCACCCGTCGCACCCCAGCAACTCCGCCGGCTCCATTCGGAGCCGGCTTCATCGTTGCTGGGTCTTTCCTGCTGGGCCGGCGGGCGCCCTTTTGGCGGTCGCCCGCCGGCCCAGCGGGAAAGCCAGAATGGCCGCCGCGGTTGGAATGACCGCCATAGTCTAGTGTTGATTTCAGGAGATATAATTTTCATATTGTGTGTTCTAACCTTTTTCTTACTACAGGTCTCCTTCCAAGCTGTTCCCTTCCTAATCCCCTCTTCCCCTCTTGAACTCTCTCAGTCTCTGTGATTTATCTATCAGAGTCTTGGAGCTGTTCAGTGGTGCACGTGTTGGGAACGTGCACAGACCCCGAGGATCTGGTGACTCTGACACAAACAGTCCAAAAGTGGGGGTAACAAGGCTAGAAATAGGCTACCTTCCTACACAACCCCCCCCCCCCCAAATGAAGGACAATAAGGCTAACCTTGGCCAGTTGAGTCTTTATTGTTTAAGTGGTGATAAGTAGAGAGTAGCTCTGCAATAGATTGGTTACTCCCTTTATCATCCACTAAATGGTTACTTCCCTGTGGGGATGTAAACCACCCTGTTTGAAGTTTTTTAGCTAGCCAACAATGTGAAGTTATATTCTCAGAGTTCCAATTGGTATGTTTAAGTTTAGAGCAGTGGGAATTGTCCACTGGACCTATATCAAGTGATGAGAATGCCAGACAGGGATGCTGTCTCAGTAAAGCCATAGCTGGGCAAAAACTTTGTCCATATGGCTGTAAGAGAGAACAGGGATGCTGTTTCTCTTGAGTTGGAGCAGGGCAGGGATGCTGTCCTATGAGCTCCACACTAGAGCAGGGCTGCTGTCCTAAATGTTGCGAGGCAGTGCAGGGTTGCTGCCCTAAAGTTTCTCTGGGAGGGTTGGAAGGATGCTCCATGTTAACTAAGATTGTGCACTTTTTCTCACTAACATTAGTTATCCCACAGAGAGGTACTTCTACCTAAGGGAGTTCAGCTGTGCTAGCTAATGGTTCCCTTGGTACAGGTGCCACCCCAGTAGAGGTTTCTCCCACCACAGGAATGGTATCCTGAATGGCAGGGTGGGTAGGGAATACTTTGATGCCCTTTTTACCTGCTGTTGGAGAAGGATCCTGAGTTTTTAGGCCTTTTTCTCTCCTTTGCGTTTTCATTTCAGCAGAAATGAGAGGAAGCAATTCCTCAGGGATACCCAGCATGGCTGCATGGGTATTAAACTATACCTCAGCCCAGCCTGAGGCCTCTAGGTCATTACCTAAGAGACAGTCTACAGGTAAGTTAGGTGATACTACCACCTGCTTAGGGCCAGTAACTCCACCCCAACTAAACTGAATTATAGCTAAGGGAGGAAACTTAGTGGAGTTATGGACATCAATAATCTTGTACTGTTGTCCAATTATGTGTTGTTCAGGAGACACTAGGTTTTCAGTCACCAAAGGGATACTGGCACCTGTGTCCCTGTAGGCCTGAGCCTCAACACCATTTATTGAAACTGTCTGCCTGTACTTATTCATTGTAAGGGGACAAACAGCCAGTGTGGCAAGGCCAATGTCACCAGGTGTTACAGAAACTGTCACGGTTTTCAATGGGCTTACCGTCGAAGCTGAGAGGCGTAGGGGAACGGCCCCGGTTCCGGCAGGTTCTGCTCTGGCCGAGGTAGGGGCGACCCCTTCCGGTAGCCACGGTGCTGTTTGGTAAGAGCAAACCACTACAGTCCGTGCCCTCCAGAAGGAGTCCCAGAGGAAAAACCCCAGTAGGGTAAAAAACCTCCACAGGAACTCCCTGAAACAAAAGGAGGACACCAAGGCGTTAGGACTGAAGATCAGGAAGACTGGAGAACAAAGACAGGTCAGGAAACACTGGATTCGCAGGAAGAAATCAATCAGAGCGTGACTACCACCAAGGAGTGTTGCAACGCAATGAGAAAGAAGCTAAAGTCCCCTTATATACCCATAGACAGGAAGTAGGAAACAGGAAGTAGAAACACCACCATCTTGGATTGGGAAAAAAGACATCGTAGTGAATAAAGTACACGTGTTCAAACAAATAGAAATAATGCATGCTGGGAAGAAAGGAAGTGGACAGCATGCTGGGAAGGAAAAATGCAGGCACAAAAACACCACATGTGCCAATGTTCGGCTTTGCCTCTAAACCTAGGTAAGTGGTGAGTAGATTAAATCTTATGTGGGCTGAAATGTAAAGCGCACTAATTGCGCTAAGCGCGGTCAGACCTGAAACCCACTCGGGGTCTCAAGGCCTGCCGCGTCTGCCTTTGCGGCAGAACAGAAAGAAGGGGGCGCGGCGAGTGCCGCGACCCCTGATTCGACCTAGGGCGGTTGCCGCGGTCTGAGCACAGACCGTGGCTTTCCCCGCGGCCTGAGCGCAAACTGCGGCTTCCCCCGCGGCGTGTGTGCAAGCCGCAGCTTCTTCCGCGGCTCTCACACACGCCGCGGCATGTAAAGCATGCCGCGCCGCGGCACCCTGAGCCTGCGGCCGGGGCCGCGGCAGTCGCGGCGCGACAGTATGTCCCCCCCCGAGGCCCCATGTTTGTGAGGGAAGAGTCGAAAAAAGCGACGGACCAAAATAGGAGCATGAACTGAAGGGGCATCCTCCCAGGAGCACTCACTCATAGGGTAACCTTTCCAATGAATAAGATATTGGAGGCGCCCATGAAAAAAACGGGAGTCACAGATTTCCTGGACCTCGTACTCGGGCACATTATCAACCAACAGAGGAGGGGGACAAGAAAATTGTCTGTGAAAAGGATCGGGACGATAAGGTTTCAATTGAGAGACATGAAATACAGGGTGGATCTTCCACGTCCGGGGCAGGCGAAGACGCACAGACACTGGGTTGATCTTTTTGAGAATTAGGAAGGGGCCATAAAAGCGAGGTTTGAATTTGTTCTGAGTGAGTCGGAGAGGTAGGAATCTAGAGGAGAGCCAGACCTTTTCATGAACCTGATATTGAGGAGCCGCACAACGTCTCCTATCTGCTATCTTTTTCATGCGTAACTTAGTGGCCACAAGGTTGGAATGGATAACTCGTTGTATACCCCGTAGCTGTTGAACATAGGAGGAGATGGCAGGAAGATTGGAGTTATCTCTCAGGGGAGTCGGAAAAGCCTTGGGATGGAAACCGTAGGAGCCATAGAACGGAGAGACCTTCGAGGCACTGTGTAGGGAGTTGTTATAGGAGAATTCTGCAAGCGGTAAAAAGGTAGCCCAATTACTTTGTGTAGCATTGCAGAAACTACGTAAATACTGTTCGAGACCCTGATTGAGTAGTTCCGTTTGTCCGTTGGTTTGAGGGTGGAACCCGGATGACAAGGCCACTTTGATTCCCAAGGTCTTACAAAATTGATTCCAGAATCAGGAGATATATTGAGGACCCCTATCAGATATAATGACCTGAGGTAACCCATGAAGCCGAAAGATTTCTTGAGTAAAGATCTGACCCAATTCCTTAGCCGTTGGTAACTTTCTTAAGGCCGTGAAGTGAGCCATCTTGGTGAAGGAGTCCACGGTTACCATTATTACGTGGTTTCCCATTGAGGAAGGTAATGCGCACATAAAATCCGTGGAGATGGTATGCCATGGGCCGGGGGGAACTGGTAATGTACGGAGTAATCCCACTGGTCTGGTACGGGGTGTCTTGGCTTGAGCGCATATAGGACAAGAAGATACATATGTCTCAGTATCAGCTTTGAGAGTTGGCCACCAGAAGGAGCGCAGCAAAAGTTCTTGGGTAGCTTTCATTCCTCGATGACCTGCGATAGGGGAATCATGGCACATATGTAAAGCTTCAGTTTGTACTACTTTAGTGGGTAAAAACAGGGCCTTGTCATGATAATAATAGCCATGATCTGTATGCAGTTGCGGACGCAACTTTCTCAGCTCTGCTTCGTCTAGGCGGGCATATTCGGACTTGACTTGGTCTAAGAAAGTCTGTGCTACCCCAATGATCTTGTCGTTGTCAAATAAGTTCTGAACAGTAGAATCGCTGCATTCAGGATAACGTCGGGACAAGGCATCTGCCAGGATGTTCTGAGAACCAGGGATGTAAGTGATATAGAAGTCATATTGGCTGAAAAAGAAAGCCCATCGAGCCTGCCGGCTATTTTGACACTGAAAGTTTCTTAGGCACTGTAGATTTCTGTGATCTGTCCGGGCTTCAAAAGGTTCCTTTGACCCCATCAAAAAGTGTCTCCATTCTGTGCACGCGGTTTTTAAAGCGAGTAATTCACGTTCTAACACGGAATAGTTCCGCTCGGAATCAGATAAAATGTGTGATAGGTAAAATACAGGGTGTTCTAAATCATCATCGTCTTGTCTTTGCAATAAGGCAGCTCCAATGGCCCTTTCTGAGGCGTCTGCGACAACAATGAATTGCTTGCTGGTGTCTGGGTGTCGTAGGATAGGGGCTTGAATAAAGGCTTTCTTTAATTCCTGAAAGGCTAACTCAGCGTCTTGTGTCCAACAAAAACCTATCTTTAGGTGTTCTTTTTTAAGGGTTTGAGTAATATAGCTGGTTCTCTGGGCAAAGTCTGCTATGAACTGTCGATAGAAGTTGGCTAGTCCCAAAAAACACTGAGTCTCCTTGATGGAAGAAGGAGATGGCCAATTCAATATAGCCTGCACCTTGTCTGAATCCATGGCGACTCCGGTTTGGTTTATGCAGTATCCCAAGTATTTTACTTCTGTCTGATCAAACTCGCATTTTTCAGGTTTGCAGAACAAATGATGTTGTCGGAGTCTCTCTAAGACTTGGCGAACGTGCTTGGAATGTTCCTCTGGATGAACCGAATAGATTAGGATATCGTCAAGATACACCACCACTGTTTGTTGCAAAAGATCAGAAAAGATAGAATCCATGAACCTTTGAAAAATGGACGGGGCATTAGTGAGCCCGAATGGCATTACTCTATATTCGTAGTGACCAAAAGGTGTTCTAAAGGCGGTCTTCCACTCATCACCTTCTCTTATTCTTAGAAGATGGTAGGCTCCTCGGAGATCCAGCTTGGTGAATCTCTTTGCTCCTCTGACTGCTTCTAAGATGTACTTTATGAGGTGTAACGGATACTGATCTTTAATAGTGATCCTGTTTAATCCTCTGAAGTCGATACAAGGACGAAAGTCTTTAGTTTTCTTTGGTACAAAGAAAAGAGGAGCCCCGGCGGGTGAAGAAGAGGGAGTAATCAACCCGCTTTGTAGGTTCTCATCAAGGTACTCCTTCAGAATTTGTTTCTCTGGTTCTGTCAGGGAGTACATCCGCCCAAATGGAACCACTGTATCTGGTTCTAAAGGAATGGCACAGTCGTATTCTCTGTGGGGTGGCAGTTCAGGTTTTTCTGGCTTCTGGAATACATCGGCATAATCCTGATAATGCCTGGGAACTCCCTGTAGAACGTTAATGGAGCCCCCCACCTTAGAAGGCGCTGTTGAGAGACCTTTTGGGGACCAATAATCCCCGGCGGGATAGCAGTGGTGTTGGCAAAAGTGAGAGGACAATGAAATGGTTTTTGTTTCCCAGTTGATGTAAGGATTGTGCCGTGTGAGCCATGGAATTCCCAGGATCATGACGTGGTGTGGTGATGAAATTAAATCAAACGAAAGGTTTTCTTGGTGTTTTCCAAACTGTAAACAGAAGGTAGGGGTGGTATATTGTACAGGTCCAGAGGCCAAGAGTGACCCATCCACGGTGTGTACCTGTTCTGGTACTTCCTTAGGTATTTGTGCTATCTGTCGTTCCTTGGCCCAGGCTTCGTCTAAATAGATGCCACTGGCTCCGCAGTCCAATAAGGCCAAGGTTCTTTCTTCCCGACCATCAGTTAAATGAAGGATAACTGGTAAGAGAAAAAGAGCAGTTCCTTCTTCCCTGGAAGAGCAAATAGAAGGTATATCACGATATCCCGTCCTCACCCTTCTTACTGAGGACGGGAGTTGGCGTTTCCCAAGGGCTTGGTTGGACGAATGGGGCAAGCGCGAATTAGGTGACCAGCTGCACCACAATATAGACAAAGCCCCTTCCTTCGTCTATGTTCCCTTTCACTGGCTGATAAAGGTCCTCGAGCCGTGTCAATCTGCATTGGCTCTTCCTCAGTATTCCCTTTAAGTTCAGGACGGACTTCCTCGGTACGATGAGAGAAGGAGCGAGACGGTACTGAGTGAGATGGCAAACGGCTCTTCTTTTTCTCCATTCTTCGTTCATTCAACCGATATTCTATCGTCAGAGCCTGGTCCATTAATCCTTTAAGGTTTTCTATTCTAGCAGAGTGCACTAGTTCATCTTTAATGTCCTCTCTGAGACCTCTACGGAACAGTGTCACCAAGGTACGTTCCACCCAGGTTGTTTCTGCTGCTAATTGTCTGAAACGAGTGATGTATTGTAATACATCTTGACTCCCTTGTTGGACTTCGCAAAGAGCCTCTTCTGCTGACGCCTCGAGTCCAGGGCGTTCAAACATCTGTTTAAAAGTAGTGATAAAGGTGAAATAATTAGATAGGCAGGGATCGTTTCTGGTTACTAGAGGTGTGGCCCAAGCCAAGGCTGGCCCCGATAAGGCACTAATCAAATACCCCACCTTGGTCTTGTCTTGTACAAATTGCGAGGGGCGAAAGGCAAAGTACACCGTCAAGGCATCCAGGAATTCTTTTAATTTGGTAGGATCCCCGGAAAAACGAGGTGCAGTGGCAGCTACTGCGGGGACATCTGTGGTCCTGGATGCAAAGGCTTGTCGATAGACCGTATTTTCAGTACGTAACTGTTGGAGTTCTTGAGCCTGTTGTTGTATCGTCATAAGCAGGGTCTGGCTCGTAGGTTCTGTGTTTGCCACTGGATTATCCATGATACCGGACTGCAACTGGAGTTTTGGGCGTTGCAATCTGTCACGGTTTTCAATGGGCTTACCGTCGAAGCTGAGAGGCGTAGGGGAACGCCCCCGGTTCCGGCAGGTTCTGCTCTGGCCGAGGTAGGGGCAACCCCTTCCGGTAGCCACGGTGCTGTTTGGTAAGAGCAAACCACTACAGTCCGTGCCCTCCAGAAGGAGTCCCAGAGAAAAAACCCCAGTAGGGTAAAAAACCTCCACAGGAACTCCCTGAAACAAAAGGAGGACACCAAGGCGTTAGGACTGAAGATCAGGAAGACTGGAGAACAAAGACAGGTCAGGAAACACTGGATTCGCAGGAAGAAATCAATCAGAGCGTGACTACCACCAAGGAGTGTTGCAACGCAATGAGAAAGAAGCTAAAGTCCCCTTATATACCCATAGACAGGAAGTAGGAAACAGGAAGTAGAAACACCACCATCTTGGATTGGGAAAAAAGACATCGTAGTGAATAAAGTACACGTGTTCAAACAAATAGAAATAATGCATGCTGGGAAGAAAGGAAGTGGACAGCATGCTGGGAAGGAAAAAGGCAGGCACAAAAACACCACATGTGCCAATGTTCGGCTTTTGCCTCTAAACCTAGGTAAGTGGTGAGTATATTAAATCTTATGTGGGCTGAAATGTAAAGCGCACTAATTGCGCTAAGCGCGGTCAGACCTGAAACCCACTCGGGGTCTCAAGGCCTGCCGCGTCTGCCTTTGCGGCAGAACAGAGAGAAGGGGGCGCGGCGAGTGCCGCGACCCCTGATTCGACCTAGGGCGGTTGCCGCGGTCTGAGCACAGACCGCGGCTTTCCCCGCGGCCTGAGCGCAAACCGCGGCTTCCCCCGCGCGTGTGTGCAAGCCGCAGCTTCTTCCGCGGCTCTCACACACGCCGCGGCATGTAAAGCATGCCGCGCCGCGGCACCCCGAGCCTGCGGCCGGGGCCGCGGCAGTCGCGGCGCGACAGAAACTGTCTTGGGACTGACTACCCCATTTTCTATGATGGACCCATAAGTGAACCCAACTACACCCTTATGTTGCCAGCAGTCCCACCACTATTACCACTAATGCTAGGAGCACTAGAGTTTTATGTATTAGTGGTGGTAGGCTCAGGGGGTTTACCTTGGCAGGACTTATCCCCTGGCCTTTGGCCTTTATTTTTACACACATAGCACCACGGCTCTTTAATGTGTGTGGGTTGTGAAGAAGAGAAAGAAGCTGATTTATCCCCACCCCATGAAGAGTGTTTAGGATTTGAAGAAGGATCCTTAGTTTTAACTTTATCCCCATGCTTCTCCTGAGGTTTCTCACCATCTTTCTTCTTGCCATCTGTCACCTCCTGTATGAACTTTTCTGTTCACTCTTGTTCTGACCCATTTGTCTGCCTTCTTTCCCAGTTCTTGGGGAGAGGTCAGATCTGAGTCTACCAAGTACTAGTGCAACAAATCAGACACACAATTTTTAAGAATATGCTCTCTCAGAATAAGATTATATAGGCTTTCATAGTCAGAAACTTTACTGCCATGCAACCAACCTTCCAAGGCCTTCACTGAACAGTCCACAAAATCTGTCCAGTCTTGAGAGGACTCTTTTCTGGTGTCTCTGAACTTAATCCTGTATTGTTCAGTGGTTAAGCCAAATCCATCCAAGCGTGCATCCTTCAAAACTTTGTAATTATTGGCATCACTTGCTCTGACAGTAAGGAGCCTATCCCTACCCTTTCCAGTGAAAGATAGCCACAAGATAGCAGCCTATGCCTTTGCAACTGTACCATGCAGGCCCTCTCAAGTGCAGCAAACCACTTATTAATGTCACCCCCCTCCTTGTAAGGGGGGACTATCTTATGCAGATTCCTGGAATCTTGCTCTCTAACAGAATTGCTATCAGAAATACTGCTGCTGCCACCATGGGGAACTAACCCCAATCTCTGTCTTTCCCTCTCTATGTCTAGGGATTCCCTGTCTAAGGCCAGCTGCTGCTTTTTAAGCTTCAGTCTGGTCTCTTCCATCCTCAGCTTTCTGAGTTCCCTTTCCATTAAGTTATCCTCAGGGTGGGAGGCTTGGGAATGTTTGGACACAGAGGAGATTTGGGAATTTGCAGAGAGAGACCTGTCCCTAACTTTCTGGACCCTAGTAACATGGCCTCTAGGAGTGAAAGATGCCCTACTAATGTTTGACCCTCTAACTCTACCTGTGTCACTAGATGGCTTGCTAGGGGGCAGGACTTTGTAAGGACCCTCCCCTGCATCTTCAGGGAACTCCTCTGAGTCTGACTGGGAAGCCTCCCATTTTTCTACCCTCTCCTGAGATGGACCAGACTGGTTCTGGTCATCCTCAATGAGGAGGTTAAAGAGAAACTCTTTTGTTGGATTCTTACCTATACCTAAACCTCTATCCAGGCAGAGACCCCTCACACTTTTATAGTTTAAACTCTCATATGTTGCATTAACCATTTTGGGAGTGGGCTCTACTGAAGACATGATAGAAAAGGTTTAAGGACAGTGAGAGAAAAAGTTTTAGAACTTTAGAAAGCACAGAGAAAAAACTTTTTCAAACTTTAGGTAAACTTTTAGAAGTTTTCAAAACTTTTCAGAAACTCAGTTAAAAGTTTTAGAGTAGAAACGTAGACTGTTTTGGTTCAATGTACATACACTGAACTATTTGGAATATGATTTTCTTATGAAAAGAACCAAATAACAAAGTGGTAAAGCAGTTACAAGTACTAATCCCACCGCTGCACCACCAGTGTAGGAGGCTGGCCTGGCTTATAGTGGGTACCTTGTGGTACTTACACCCTGTGCCAGGTCCAGTTATCCCTTATTAGTAGAGTAGAGGTGTTTCTAGCAGCTTAGGCTGATAGAAGGTAGCTATGGCAAAGCAGCTTAGGCTGAACTAGGAGACATGCAAAGCTCCTACTATTCCACTTATATCATATAGCACACTATCATAAGAAAACACAATACTCAGAGTTACTAAAAATAAAGGTACTTTATTTTAGTGACAATATGCCAAAAGTATCTCAGAGGATACCCTCACTTAGGAGGTAAGTAATATACACAAATTATATGTACACAAACCCAAAACAGGTAAGTAACAATAGGAAAAGTAGTGCAAACAATGTAGAATACCAAGACGATGAAATAGGTAGACAAAGGTCTAGGGACAACACAAACCATATACTCCAAAAGTGGTATGGGAATCACAAATGGACCCCAGACCTAAGGGAGGTTGTAGAGGGTTGCTGGGACTGTGAGAAAACAGTAAGGGTGTCCAAAATACCCCACCCCAAGACCCTGAAAAGTAGGAGTAAAGTTACCCTACTACCCCAGAAAGACACAATAGTCATGATAGGGGATTCTGCAAGAACCACAAGCACCAGCAAAACACTGAAGATGGATTCTTGGACCTGAGGACCTGTAAAGGAAGGGGACCAAGTCCAAGAGTCACGAAAGTGTCCAGGGGGGGAAGGTGCCCACTAAACCCCCAATGAAGGTGCAAAAGGGCTGCCTCTGGGTAGAAGAAGCCAAAGATTCTGCAACAATGAAAAGAGCTAGGAACTTCTCCTTTGGATGAAAGATGTCCCACGGCGTGCTGGATGTTGCAGAAGTGTTTCCAGGCAGAAATACTGCAAACAAGCCCTGCTAGCTGCAAGAGTAGCGGGTGAGGATCTTGGGTGCTGCTGGGGACCAGGAAGGACCACGATGTTGCCCCTTGGAGGAGGAGACAGAGGGGGTGCTCTGCAACTAAGAGAGCCCACGCAGAAGCAGGCATCACCCGCAGAAGTACTGGAAGAGGCACTTTAAAGATCTGTGAGCTCAGAGTCACAAAAGGAGGGTCCCACGACGTCGGATTTCCACTCAGCGAGTTGGGCAATGCAGGACAGAGTGCTGGGGACCCAGGCTAAGCTGTGCACAAAGGAATCCTTGCAAAAGAGCACAGAAGCTGGAGCAGCTGCAAATCACGCAGTAAACAGGTTTGCTGTCTGGCGTGGGGAGGCAAGGACTTACCTCCACCATATTTGGACAGAAGGGCCACTGGACTGTGGCAGACTCTTGGACCCAGCTCCTGTGTTCCAGGGACCACGTTCGTCAGGATGAGAGGGGGCCCAGAGGACCTGTGATGCAGAAGTTTGGTGCCTGCGTTGGCAGGGGGAAGATTCCGTCGACCCACAGGAGATTTCTTCTTGGCTTCCAGTGCAGGGTGAAGGTAGACAGCCCTCAGAGCATGCACCATCAGGAAACAGTCGAGAAAGCCGGCAGGATGAGGCGCTACAATGTTGCTGGTAGTCGTCTTGCTACTTTGTTGCGGTTTTGCAGGCGTCCTGGAGCAGTCAGCGGTCGATCCTCGGCAGAAGTTGAAGAGGTAAGGGCAGAGGAACTCTGGTGAGCTCTTGCATTGGTTATCTGAGGAATAGCCCAGAGGAGAGACCCTAAATAGCCAGAAGAAGAGATTTGGCTACTAAGAAAGGAGGCTTGTTTACTGAAAGAGGTAAGCACCTATCAGGAGGGGTCTCTGTCGTCTCCTGCTGGCACTGGCCACTCAGAGCAGTCCATTGTGCCCCAACACCTCTGGATCCAAGATGGCAGAGGTCTGGGACACACTGGAGGAGCTCTGGGAACCTCCCCTGGGAGGTTCTGGTCAGGGGAGTGGTCACTCCTGTTTCCTTTGTCCAGTTTCGCGCCAGTGCAGGGCTGGGGCATCCCTGAACCAGTGTAGACTGGCTTATGCAGAGATGGGCTCCATCTGTGATCATCAAAGCATTTCCAGAGGCTGGGGGAGGCTACTCCTCCCCAGCCCTTCACACCTATTTCCAAACGGAAAGGGTGTAACACCCTTTCTCAGAGGAAATCCTTTGTTCTGCCTTCCTGGGACTGGGCTGCCCAGGCCCCAGGGGGGCAGAAACCTGTCTGAGGGGTTGGCATCAGCAGCAGCTGCAGTGGAGGCCCCAGAAAGGCAGTTTGGCAGTACCTGGGTTCTGTGCTAGAGACCCAGGGATGCATGGACTTGTCCTCCCAATACCAGAATGGTATTGGGGTGACAATTCCATGATCCTAGACATGTTACATGGCCCTGTTCGGAGTTACCGTTGTGACGCTACATATAGGTAGTGACCTATTTGCAGTGCACGCGTGTAATGGTGTCCCCGCACTCACGGGGAATTAGCCCTGAACAATGTGGGGGCACCTTGGCTAGTTCCAGGGTGCCCACACACTAAGTAACTTGGCACCTAACCTTCACCAAGTGAGGGTTAGACATATAGGTGACCTATAAGTTACTTATGTGCAGTGAAAATGGCTGTGAAATAACGTGGACGTTATTTCACTCAGGCTGCAGTGGCAGTCCTGTGTAAAAATTATCTGAGCTCCCTATGGGTGGCAAAAGAAATGTTGCAGCCCATAGGGATCTCCTGGAACCCCAATACCCTCGGTACCTAGGTACCATATACAAGGGAATTATAAGGGTGTTCCAGTGTGCCAATGAGAAATGGTAAAATTATTCACTAGCCTGCAGTGACAATTTTAAAGCAAAGAGAGAGCATAAACACTGAGGTTCTGGTTAGCAGAGCCTCAGTGATACAGTTAGGCACCACACAGGGAACACATATAGGCCACAAACGTATGAGCACTGGGGTCCTGGCTAGCAGGATCCCAGTGACACATATCAAACATACTGACAACATAGCGTTTTCACTATGAGCACTGGGCCCTGGCTAGCAGGATCCCAGTGAGACAGTAAAAACACCCTGACATATACTCACAAACAGGCCAAAAGTGGGGGTAACAAGAATTAGAAAGAGGCTACCTTACTACACTCTGTGCCTTTATTGTGGCAGGGAAGGACACTTTGCCAGTTTGCCCAAGAATGCAGTGGGAGCGATGATGGAAACTGAAGCCACTTTATCAGGCTACTCCTCCCTGATGGTCTCTCACCAATTAGCAAACATCATGACCCCTGTACCTCATCACTTTACCCTCATTGTGACTTTGACCCTTTCATTTTATGCTCATAAAGTACTTCCTATTTTACTAGACTCAGGAGCTGTGGGTAATTTCCTTCACCTCAGTTTATCTCAAACCTTAGGCATCACCCAGATCCACTCTGAGATGTGGATGGCTTGGAATTGTCTTCTGGTCTTATCATTTATCAGACTAATCTGTTAACCATGGTTTGCGCTAATGGTCACTCTGAGCAGATTCAATTTGACTTAATTGATACTCCAGTTTTTGGAGCCAACCTGGGTATTCCGTGGTTACAACTACACAACCCCAAGACTGATTAGGTCACCAGAAAGGTAATCCTGAACTCTAAACATTGTTGGCATTCTTGTTATCAAGAATCTCCTATTCTGATGACCCCCTTACACTGCGTATCATCACTAATTCCAACAAAGATTGATCTACAGATACTAACAACATCCGACCAGGATTTTCATGACGTGTTTTGTGAGCAGAAAGCTACTCATATGCCACCGCAAAGGTAATATGGCTGCCGTAGAGACTTGCTTCCAGGGGTAACTTTGCCATGCAGTAGGCTTTATGCCCTTTCTGAACCAGAGACTCAAGATCTTCGAGAATATCTTGATGATCTGTTGGCTATGTGGTTTATAGGCCACCCTACATCCCCAGTTTTGTCACCTTTTTTTGTGCCAAAACAGAATGGTGAACTGCGTCCTTGCATTGACTATTGTGTAGTGAACAAGGCAATGATAAAGAATCACTACCCGTTTCCATTGATACCGGTACTACTGGCTCAAGTAAGCAATTTAACTATATATATAAAGCTGGACGTACAAGGGGCCTATCACTTAATTTGTGTGTGTGAAGGCGATGAGTGGAAGACTGCCTTCCAGACAAAGTTTGGGCTGTACGAATATACGATCATGCCTTTTGGCCTCTAAAATGCTGCTGGAGCCTTTCAATTTTTTATTAATGAGGTGTTGCAAGAGTTCTTTGATGTCTGTGTTTATATAGATTACATCCTTATTTATTCTGCTTCTACTGAAAAACATGTTGAACATGTCAGAACTGTACTACAGCAGTTAAGGGAACACCAGCTGTTCGCTAAAGTAGAAAAGTGCATTTTTCATGCTCAGAAAATTGAATTCCTTGGTTACTTCATTGCACCAGAAGGTGTTTCCATGGATCAATCTAAAGTGCAAGCCATTCTAAACTGGGAGAGCCCAATGTCCATGAAAGAGATCCAACAGTTCCTGGGTTCACCAACTTATATCAGCGATTCATATCCTAGTTTTCCACAGTAGTGTTCCCAATTACCCCCTTACTGCGAAAAGATGTGACATTTCACTGGGACCAGAAAGCAGAAGACGCCTTTCAAAATCTCAATGAAGCCTGTACTCAAGTTCCAATTCTTTGTCATGCTGATCCCTCACACCCCTTTTCGTGGAAGCAGATGCCTCCCAGATAGCAGTGGGAGGTGTTCTTTCCCAACATGACCCTTATACAGACTGTTTTCACCTGGTGACTTATTTCTCAAAAAAATATATACTTTCTGCAGCGCAAAATTACACAGTGGCTGAACATGAGCTTTTGGCCATCAAGCTCGCCTTCCAAGAATGGTGTCACCTCCTTTTAGGGCCACACATACCGTAACCATCTACACCGACCACTGTAACCTCCAGTTCTTTCAAGCTCACCAGAGCTTTAACACCCCGACAGCTTCAGTGGTCGTTATGTTTTAAGAAACTTGATTTTGTTATTACTTACAGACCAGGGTCAGCCCAACAAAAAGCAGGCACACTATCCAGGTTAGGTTTCCCACAAGAGAACACAGACCCAGAACAGGTTCATTCTATCATACCTGGTGAGAAGATTGTGGTAGTTTATTCACCCCATGATTTTCTTGACAATCTACCTATGGTTCAAAAGACATCTAGCTGACTCTCCTCCAAATGTTTGTTTACAGTGAGGATTCCTTTATTATGCATACAGACTATATATTCCCACATCAGGTTTGCAAGAGACCATCTTGCATTGAAGACAGGATTCAACCCTAGCTGACCATTTGGGTGAGAAAAAGACATCTATAAAAGAAAGTTTTGGTGGCCATCCCTGACACAAGATGTCATAACTTACCTCCAAAACTGTCCTAATGGCATCCAAGCCAAGACTCCTCATTCTCCCCCACTAGGGTTGCTTCAACCCTTACCCATCCCACCTGCTCCATGGCAACCCATAATCATGGATGTCATTACTGATCTTCCGGTCTCTTAAGGGTACTCAGTCATCTGGGTGGTAATAGCTTATTTAACTAAAATGGCCCATTTTACTCCCTTTGAGAGGGTCCTCAATGCGTCCTTTCTTGCAAGCTTGTTTATTCAGCACATAATGAGGTTGCATGGTTTTCTTTCCGCACTAGTAACCATTCGCGGTCCCCAATTTGTCTCCAGATTTTGGCGAAGTTTATGATCAACCTTGGGGATTGATGTGCGTTTGTACTCTGCTTATCATCCTAAATTGGATGGTCAAATGGAGCGCGTTAATCCAGCCCTGGAGCAGATTATAAGATGTTTTGTGTCCTCATGGTCCAGCCAATTGGAAAAGGCATTACCACTGGTGGAGTTAGTGTACTATATTAGCACTCATGCAGCCACAGAAGTGTCTCAATATTATTGTATATCTGGTAGATATTCTAGAATGCTTCCCATTTTAGAACCAAATAATCCCTCCAAGGTACCTTCAGTACAAGAGCATCATGTTCAGTTACAGGAAATTCAATCACAGGCCCTCAAACACTTAGAACAGAACCGTACGCAAATGAAAAGGCAGGCTTGCAAACACAGCCAACCAGCCCCCGTTTATCAGAAAGGTAACCAGGTTTAGTTATCCACAAAGAATCTCCGGCTAGCAGGATCACAAAAGTTACAACCCCATTTCATTGGCCCATTCCTCATCACAAGAATCATTAATCCAGTAGCTGTTGAATTAGCCCTACCCGCAGACTATAAAATGCACCCTGTATTCCATGTGTCCTTACTCTGTCCCTATTCCCCAGACACTCACCCTTCACTGCCCTCTCCCCCCTTGATGGTAGCTGGGAACTGGGAATATAAAGTCACCAAACTGTTGGATTCCAAACACATTTATGGAGTATTACACTATCTGTTGGCCTGGAAGTGGGTGAGAATAATTCCTGGGAACCAGCTAGTTCGGTCCATGCCCCCCAACTCGTCCGTCAATTCCATCTCCGGAGTCTGACCAAGCCCCGTCTGGTTGGGCGTTCTTTGTTTGGGGGGACTGTTGTGATTCCCTCACCTTTATCTGCTTCTTGTATTGTGTATAATAAACTACCACCTGGTTGTTGGCTTGATCATGTTCAATAGGGGTAGTTATGTTAAGGTGTAATGTTAACAATTCTTTGGCCAAGGATTGTTGCCTTTGTAGATTAAAAAGTATTTACACCATGTTTTTAACAAGGCTTGTTTACCCAGTGTTGCATGATTTTATCAAGGCTTGTTTGTTCAACCTCCACTAGGTTCTTTGGAGCATCTACGGGGTTAATTCGAATCATCTGAGCCCCTGCACGTTGTTGGACAGCTGCCTTATCTGACTGTTAGGCAGCACTTGTGTTTTCAAGAGCCATGTGCTAATCATGACTCTTCACTCATGACTCATTCCTGCACAAACTATAAAAAGCCTCACAGATATTAGTCATTGCTTGGCTTTGCTCCTGTTCTTTTTGAAGCTGATATCGAGAGCCTGCTCCTGGGAAATCTATGCAAAGCTTCTGTTTCATTGATGGGCAACAAGAGAGGAAACAACTTCTTCAGCCTCTGCATGCTGGCAGCTGTTTACATAAGCTAAGTGAAGTAAGTGCGCACTGTTGAGTGAATTTTTTTTCCTTAGATTAACCCCTTCGCTGCCAGGCCTTTTCCACCTCAGGTGCAAGGCCTTTTTTTTGGCTATTTGGGGCAGCTCGTGCTTAGGCCCTCATAACGTTTTGTCCACATAAGCAACCCATGCCAAATTTGCATCTTTTTTACCCAACATCATAGGGATTCTAGAGGTACCCAGAGTTTGTGGGTTCCCTTGAAGGAGACCATGAAATTAGCCAAAATACAGTCAAAATGTCATTTTTTTTTTAAATGGTAAAAAAGGGCTGCAGAAGAAGGCTTGTGGTATTTCCCTGAAAATGGCATAAACGAAGGGTTTGCAGTGCTAAAATCACAATCTTCACAGCTTTTAGGAACAGGCAGACTTGAATCAGAAAACCCAATTTTTCAACACAATTTTGGCATTTTACCGGGACATACCTCATTTTTACTATTTTTTTGTGCTTTCAGCCTCCTTCTAGTTAGTGACATAAATGGGTGTGAAACGAATGCTGGATCCTAGAAAGCTAAACATTTCTGAAAGGTAGACACAATTCTGAATTCAGCAAGGGGTCATTTGTGTTTTCCTATAGAAAATAACAGCTGAAATAAAAAAATATTGAAATTGAGGTGAAAAAACAGCTATTTTTCTCCACGTTTTACTCTGTAACATTTTCCTGCAATGTCAGATTTTTTAAAGCAATATACCGTTACATCTGCTGGACTCTTCTGGTTGCGGGGATGTATAGGGCTTATAGGTTTGTCAAGAACGCTAGGTACCTATAGCCAATAAATGAGCTGCGCCTTACAATGGGTTTTCATTCTATACCGGGTATGCAGCAATTCATTTGCTGAAATATAAAGATTGAAAAATAGGTATCAAGAAAACCTTCGTGTTTCCAAAAAGGGCACAAGGTAAGGTGTGGAGAAGCAGTGGTTATTTGCACATCTCTGAATTCCGGGGTGCATGCGAATTACAGGGCATTTCTCAAATAGACATCTTTTTTACACAGTCTTACATTTGGAAGGAAATAATGTAGAGAAAGACAAGAGGCAATAACACTTGTTTTGCTATTCTGTTTTCCTCCAAGTTTCCCCAAAAAAATTGTACCTCACTTGCGTGGGTAGGTCTAATGTTCGCAACAGGAAACTCAACTTGGACACATCACATTTTTACATTGAAATATGACGTGTTTTTTGCAAAGTGCCTAGCTGTAGATTTTGGCCTCTAGCTCAGCCAGCACATAGGGAAACCTACCAAACCTGTGAATTTTTTTAAACTAGATACCTGGGGGAATCTAGAATGGGGTGACTAGTGGGGCTCTCACTTTGTTCTGTTACCCAGAATCCTTTGCAAACCTCAAAATATAGCCAAAAAAGCACTTTTTTCCTCACATTTTGGTGACAGAAAGTTCTGGAATCTGAGAGGAGCCACAAATTTCATTCCACCCACCATTCCCCCAAGTCTCTCGATAAAAATGGTACCTCACTTGTATGGGTAGGCCTAATGCTCGCAACAGGAAGTGCCCCAAAATGCAACATGGACACATCACATTTTCCCAAAGAAAACAGACCTGTTTTTTGCAAAGGGCCAAGCTGTGGATTTTTGCCTCTAGCTCAGCTGGCACCTAGGGAAATCTACCAAACCTGTGCATTTTTTAAAACTAGACACCTAGGGGAATTTAAGATGGGGTGACTTGTGGGGCTCTCACCAGGTTCTGTTACCCAGAATCCTTTGCAAACCTCAAAATTCGGCACAAAAAAACACTTTTTCCTCACATTTTGGTGACAGAAAGTTCTGGAATCTGAGAGGAGCCACAAATTTCCTACCACCAAGTGTCCCCCTAAGTCTCCCGATAAAAATGGTACCTCACTTGTGTGGGTAGGCCTAGCGCCCGCAACAGGAAATGCCTCAAAACACAACGTGGACACATCAGATTTTCCCAAAGAAAACAGAGCTGTTTTTTGGAAAGTGCCTAGCTATGGCTTTTGGCCTCTAGCTCAGCCGGAACCTAAGTAAACCTACCAAACCAGTGCATTTTTTAAAACTAAACACCTAGGGAAATCCAAGATGTGGTGACTTGTGGGGCTCTCACCAGGTTCTGTTACCCAGAATCCTTTGCAAACCTCACAATTTGGCAAAAATAACACTTTTTCCTCACATTTCGGCGACAGAAAGTTCTGGAATGTGAGAGGAGCCACAAATTTCCTTCCACCCAGTTCCCCCAAGTCTCCCGATAAAAATAGTACCTCACTTGTGTGGGTGGGCCTAGTGCCCGCGAAAGGAAATGCCCCAAAACACAATCTGGACACATCACAATCATCAAATACAAAACTACCTGTGTTTTGCAGGGGGGGGGCACCTGCGTTCTTGTTCCTGGATTCAGCAGCCATCTAAGGAAGCCTACCAAACCCAGACATTTCTGAAAACTAGACACCAGAGGGAGTCCAGGGAGGTGAAACTTGCTTGGAATCCCCCAATGTTTTCTTACCAGAATCCTCAGCAAACATCAACTTTAGCTAATAAATCAAATTTTCCCACATTTCTGTGTGGTATCACCGCATTGGGACAAATTTCCTACCACCCAAAGTTCCCCTCAGCCTCCCGGTAAAAATTATACCTCACTTGTGTACGTGGGCCAAGTGCCTGTGACGGCGAAGAGCCAAAAACATGTTGAAATTGTGGGGTAACCAAAGCGGGTCCAAAAGGGCAGTTTGAAAAGAAAAACTTTTAGGCTGACACGTGTGGCAGAATTTTTATCGGTATAGAGGAGCCAACGTTGGGTGGTAGGAATTTTGTGGATTCCTGCAGATTCCGGAAGGTTCCATCACAAAAATGTGTGATTTCCAGCAAAGTTGGAGGTTTGCAGGGCATTGTGGGTAAGAAAATGGTGCGGGTGCATGTGAAGCACACCACCCTGGAATCACCAAGATGTTTCGTTTTCAGATGTATCTAAGTCTTGTGGATTTTTCTACATGGCAGCATCCCAAAGTCCAAAAAGTGCAGCCCTCATCATTCCAAGTGGGACGATTTTGAGAGTTAGACAAGCTCTCCTCGCCCAAATGTAAAACCAAAACCCAAAATAATCAAATGTCCTCTTGCTTGCCGTGGGATAAGATGTTTTAGTGTGCGGGCCATAGAGCTGAAAGACAAGTTACCCCCTTCAGTTGGGGTGGGGGCATAACCATGTCCATACTGGGTGGTAGCCACCACCCCACTATTTTTTTTATTTTTTTTATTCCCTGTCATCCAGTAGACTTTCCACCCCCCGGGGTGTGGATCTGAGGTAACTGCCCCATCTGCACCCCGCTGGGGAGAACAACTTTGGCCCCATTTTGTTGGAGTGGAGGTATGGCCATAACCCCACCCTCTTTTTTTGAAAAAAATCTTCCCTGGTCTCTGGTGGCTTTCTGCCCCCGTTGGGGGCAGAAGGGCTTTCCAAAAGAAAATTGGTTACTTACCTGTAACTATAGTTCTCCAGTATTGGCATCTTTCATAGATTGACATGCTTGAATCATCCCTGTCGTCTAGGTGGGAGCCTCACGGTAACTTTAAATAAATATACTTAGCAGTAAGTGTATCACACCAGGCCCCAATGGCCCAAACAGGCACTGTTATATCCTATCAATGTTCTTTTATAAAAAAAGAACCAAACTTAAACTCCAACCAATTAGGCATCAGCACCCTCTAGAACACTCCCAATAGATGCTGTTTCCTTCAGATTTTCTAGTACGAGTGTGAAGTAGATAATTTTATAATTAAGGGGAGCCTCTGAGGGGAGGAGGGTGGGTTGCATGTGAATCTATGAAAGATACCAATACTGGAGAACTATAATTAAGGGTAAGTAACCAATTGTCTTCTCCAGTATTGGATCTTTCATAGATTCACATGCTTAAATTAGAGTAGCGAGCAGTAATACTGTTTAAACTAGCCATAACATCCATAAAAACAGGAATGATGCTACTTTCAGCTAATATAAGGAAACAATATACAGATGTTTTAAGAAAGATAATAATAATAATAACAATAAGGTAATAATATTAACAATTAGTAACAATATTAATAATAATGATAATAATAATAATAATAATTCTAACAATAATAATAACAATGACAATATTAGGCAAGTATAGATCACATACCTTTTCAAGTGGAAGGTGGGATAACCAGAGAGGCTCACCTCAATAATATAGATGTCTCAGCACTGCTTGCCCAAAAGCCGTGTCCTTTTTGTTTGTCTCAAGGCAGTAGTGCTTTGTGCTGGCTGGACCATGTTTCTGCCCTGCAAATGTGTTACAAGGGTACTCACGAGAAGAACATCGCTGATGTGGCTACCGCCCTGGGAGAGTGGGCTTCAACTATACTGTGAAGCAATTTTTCTGCATGGGCATGACAAAATTGTATTGCTAGACCTATACACCTGACAAAGGTCTGCTTAAATATCGCCAAGAGCCACAAATAGCTGGTCCAATTTTCGAATGATCTGCGTTTCCTGAAGTTACATCTTTAAACTTCGCTTCAAATCCAGCGAATGCAGTGCTTTCTCCGCAACCGTCTGTGTGTTAGGAAAAAACATTTTTAAGACCACTGGGTCATTTAAATTGAAGTTTAATGGTACCTTTGGAATATACTTAGGATTTGTTCGAAGTATAACCCCATTTGGAGTGAACTGATGAAAAGGTTCTCTGATGGTGAATGCCTGTATGTCACTCACCCTTTTTGCTGATGTGAGAGCCAGTAAAAGTGACTTCTTCCAAGAGATTAATTTTAGCTCTGAACTGTGGATTGGTTTGAAAGGAGGCTTCATGAGTTGTCCTAACATTATGTTTAGGGACCATACCGGTGGAGGCTTACACACCAGTAAAAATACTCTAAAAAGGCCCTTACGGAATTGTTTGACAATCCTGGCAGAATATGGTGAGGAGGTGTGCTGAGAGCGGCGGTATCTTGAAATCGCCGCCACATGCACTCGAATGGAAGACTACGAAAGCCCAGATTTTGCTAAGTGCAACAAATAAGGAAGTCTTTTTTCCAGGAGCAATGAGATAGGATGTACTCCTTCCACAGCACACCACAAACAGAAACACTTCTATTTAAGTTTATAGGTCTTATTAGTGTGTCCGCTCTGGCCTTGGATAATATTTCCATACATTCCGATGAGATGTTCAAGGTGGGGTATTCATTGAATTCAGGAGCCAGGCCAATAAGTATAGAGATGAAGGATGCCTGACTTAGCCCTGGTGCATAGTCAGCAGGGCTGGTGTCTGTATGAGTAGAACAGATGGAGCTCTGTGAACCAAACCTGCCTGGGCCACCTGGGTGCTACCAGTAGGAGACGACATCCCCCGCTTTCATTTTGTTGATCATTCTGGGGATGAGCGGAATAGGGGGAAAAGCGTAGGCATAGACGCCTGACCACCTCATCAAAAACGCATTTCCCCATGACCCTTTCTGGGGATGCCAGCTTGAGTAATATGGGCATTTCCTGTTCTCGTATGTGGCAAAAAGATCCAGATTTGGCCTGCCTCACTTCTGGAAAAGTTGGTTGAGAACCTGTTGTTCGAGTTCCCACTCATGATACGGGACGAATGTCCTGCTCAAAGCATCAGCTAGGAGATTGGTTTGCCCTGGCAGGTGTTCCGCTTTCAGAGAAATTTGGTTTTCTATGGCCCATTCACATATGCTCTGAGCTTGTCGTGAGAGCTGCAAGGACTTTGTGCCTTCCTGTTTGTTCAGGTAAAACATACTTGTGGTATTGTCCGTTCTGATGAGAATTTTTGAGTTTTGAATTCTTGGTAAGAAAGATTTCAGTGGCAGGTTTATTGCTTTGAGCTCCAGTTGGTTTATGTGAAGCTGTTTGTCCTTTTGTGTCCAGTTGCCACTTATCCACAGATCTTGAAGGTGGGCACCCCATCCCTCGAGCAACGCATCAGTCGTTACTATATATTGCGGCACTTGTTGAAGAAAAGTAAGGCCCTTGGATAAGTTGGTCTGTTTTGCCCACCAAGATAAGGTAGTTCGCATTTCTGGTGTGATAAGAATTTGATAGTCGAAGGAGCCATTCACTTGGAGCCACTGAGAGTCTAGTTGCTCCTGTAGAGGTTGCATGTGCAATCAGCAATTTGGGATCAGTGGAATACATTAAGAGCTCATTCCCATTAATGATTTGTAAGTCTGAACTGAAACAAACATTTTTGTTGATAGCTTTTGAGCCATGCTGGATAGCTTTTGTTGTCTCTCTGAAGATGGAAATGCTTTGCTTTGGATAGTATCCAGTATTGCTCTAAAAAATTTTAGCTTCCGTGTGGGATGGAAGTGTGACTTGCGATAATTGATGGTAAGACCCAGAGTCTTGAACAACCGGAGGCAAGCGGCTGTGTGGTCTACCACTCAAGCTCTTGTGGATGCCTTTATGAGCCAGTCATCCAGATATGGAAAGACTTGCGTGCCCAACTGGGGTAGGTGAGCCGCTACTGGCACTAGCACTTTGGTAAAAATTCTGGGGGCCGACTTTAATCCGAATGGGAGGACACGAAACTGTAGATGCATACCAGCTACCTTGAACCTGAGAAATCTCTGATTGTTTTGATGTATTGGGATATGGAAGTATGCATCCTGGAGGTATAGAGATGTCATGTGATCTCCTGTGTTCAAGAGGCATGGAATGTCCTGAAGCGTTACCAAACAAAACATTTGTTTTTTCAGGAACTTGTTTAAGGACCTCAAATCTAGGATGGGACGCCAATCCCCTGAAGGCTTTTTTACTAGAAAAAAGCGGGAATAGAGTCCCCAGTTCCTGTGAAGAGTTGGAACAAGTTCTATTGCCCCTTTGTGTAACATTACATATACTTCCTTGAGGAGGTGTTTTAATCGTGGAGGTGGTGGTCCTGACGGAGGGGTACTTGGAGGCTTCTGAATGAATTCTTGAGTATGTCCTCTGGATACTATATCCAGTACCCATTTGTCTGATGTTATCCCCAACCACTGAGACATGTGGTAAGTGATGCGGCCTCCAATCTTTGACACACAGGTGGGGTTGGTAGCTGGTATGAATGCCAGGGCATTGTTTTCTACCTGTGTCTCTGCCATGTTCTCCCCCGCGAGGTGTCTATAGGCAGCTGCAGGTGGTAATCAGTATTGCTGCTGGTGTTGCCCGTACTGCTGTCGAAAACCTGTCTGATCCGTTCGGTATTGTGGCCTATATGCTTGGAAACCACCATGAAAGGAGTAACTTCCTCTGCCTCTCGCCCCTCGAAATGGTTGCTTTTTGTACTGCAATGCACCTCTGGATTTGGCCGTATCTGTTTGAGCCTTTATGGACTGTAACTTGTCATCCACATGCTTGCCGAAGAGGCTTTCTCCATCATATGCCATGTTAAGTGTCCTACTTTGAACCTCTGGCCTAAAAGAAGTAGATTTCAGACAGCCCTGTCTGCGCAAGACCACTGCTCCTGCCCCTGCCAGTTGCCTGCACCCTGGTAGTGTGATATCAATCGCACAATCATTCACTTCAGCTGCGATCCACTCTCCTTCCTGCAATACTTTCTTTGTCTCTAGTTTAGCGTCCTCGGGCAAGAGGTCAACGTAAGAGGACATGTCTGCCCACATTTGGCGATCATATCTGCCTAGAATGGCTAGCGAGTTGGCAGCCTTTACTGTTATCGCTACTACTGAGGAAAACCTCTTTCCTATGTTGTCCAGAAGGCGTCCTTCTCTATCTGGCGGGGATGTCATCGGTGTTGAAGGATTTTTCGAGCGGCATTGCGCTGCTTGAGATATAACGGAATCCAGCTTTGGTTGCGTTATTAAAAAGGCTGGAGTATCTTCCGGGGCTTTATAATTTTTCTCCAAACGTGGGGTTTGGGAAGGTATTGTAGCTGGGTTTTTCATTGCCTTCAATCCTTGCTGCCATAGAAAGTCCACTATATGTATAGCTCTAACTGACTCAAAGTCATACAGGAAACAATCAGTTTCCTGAGAAAGAATTGGTAGTTCAAAAGTTTAGCTGCTCTTTCCATCAAATTATGGAATCCCCCTATGCCCTCGATGGGTGAATCCACTGGTCCTGCTGATGGCACCTGAATGAAAGGGATGTTTGTATCCGGTCTGAGAGGTGTCCCTGGATGGCTAGAGAGAGGAGTGTGCAGTCCCTCCTGTAGGTTATACCGCATGGTCGGAGTCGCTGGTAGTGATGGCGGAAACCTTCTGGAGTAGTCCTGCAACATACTTTGGAGATCTATCACCAAAGACCTTGCCACAGGGATAGAGGTGTCTGTGTTCCCATATGTGGAAAATGACGGGTCCGGTTGGACCTTTGCTGACGAATAACTGACCTGATACTGATCATCACCATCATCATCCAGGTCCTGGCATTTGACGTTAAGCTGTGACGGACTGTTGGCTACTCCAAACAAAACATTCCATTATCTTGTGAACATACGTCGTCGTCGTCATCTACTAAGTGTTGAGGAGGCTAAGATAACACCTTACTTTAGGAGGTATGCATTGGTAGGATCGGAGATACCTTCTTTCCCACTGTTATTAAAGAGAGAGGAAGAAACCTTGTTGTTCCTGAAGTTTGCATGGTGAGATCACTAGCAGACCTTGTTCTCCCTGCTGTATCCATCATCGACGGTTGTGTCCACGAGGTTGTCGTCGATGAAGATGTTGTTGATGGTTCCGACGGTTCTCCTGTCTACGGCTCTTTCATCAATGGGGTCATCGCCTTATGGCTCGTCGACGGGTGTGATGACGACGAAGTTCTTGGTTTGTCTCTAGTCAACGATGTCAGTGCCCTCTTGTATATTTTTGTTGTGATGATCGTTGTCGTCGAAAGCGGTGACGACGTAACTATCATTGGGGAGACTGCAGTGGTGAACGTCGAAGTCATCGTCGTCGTCGTTACTGTCAAAGTGGTCGTCGATAGTGATGTCGTCGACGAGCGTTTTCTGTCAGTCTGAAGAGTATTTTCCCTGCTCTTCCCCCCGTGACAGAGACAGAGAGGCACTTTTTTGAGGTACCTTTTTCCCCCAAGGGTGTTGTAGGCTCTGAGGGAACCTTTTTTAAGGGTTTTAGCTGGTTTTCTGACGCTGATGAGGCAGTGCTCCCTTGGCCATTTTTCTTTTCCAAACAAAGGTGTTTTGATTTTCCCTGGACGTTCTGTAGAAAGTTTTTCTTCACCTTTAGGCCTTTTAAGGGATTGAGAAGTCTGCAAGGAGGCTTCACTTTCTTCAGAAGAAGGGTACTCCAAGGCTTTCTGCTTTTGGAGCCATAACAAAAGTCTACCCTCTCTGTCTTTCTTGGTTTTATGACTGAAGGTGCGATAAATCTTACAATCTCTCACCTTATGGTCTGGATGTAGGCAGTAAATACACTTCTTGTGGGAGTCATCAATATGAAGTATTTTTCTCCCACAACTGCCACAATCTCTGAAAAGTTATTTTTCAGTTTGTTGGGACATCCTGTCCACTGGAAAGCTAAGTTCTCTGAGACAAAATATTCCTGTCAGAAGAAGAAACTGAGCAGAGCTCAGGGAGACTCCCTTCACACGACGTGCAGTAGAAAATCTGAGGGAAACAGCCTCTGTTGGGAGTGTTCTAGAGGGTGCTGACGCCTGTTTGGTTGTAGTTCAAGTTTGGTTCTTTTTTATGAAAGAACATGAATAGGCTATAACAATGCCTGTTTGGGCCATTGGGACCTAGTGTGATACACTTACTGCTATGTATATTTAAAGTTACCGTGAGGCTCCGACCTCGACAACATGGATGATTCAAGCATGTGTATTTATGAAAGATCCAATACTGGAGAAATAGGCTGATCTGCCACCTAGGGGGGGCAGATATGGCCAACAGTAATGTACCCCCATGAGGAGTGACCCTTGCCCAAGGTGTTGCCCCCCTCAAAAAAAACACACACATACACTAATCCCTAGTGCCTGAATGGTTTCTGCCCCCTAGGGTAGATTGGCCTAATAGAAATGGGCTGATCTGCCCCCAAGGGGAGCAGAAAAGGCCTAAAATAAATCCCCCCGCCCAGGGGATGCTCCCCTTGCGTGAAATTGGCACAAAAAAAACATTCCAGAGGGGCTAGTGGTTTCTGCCCCCTAGGGGGCATATAGGCCTAATAAAAATAGGCCGATCTGCCCCCAAGGGGTGCAGAAAGGGTCTACAATAAATTTGCCCCCAAGGGGAACAACCCTTGCCTAAGGGCTCGCTCCCCTTGCCTGAAATTGACGCAAAAAATAAAAATCTCTAGTGTCTGGTGGTTTCTGATAAAAATAGGCTGATCTGCTCCCAAGAGGGGTAGAAATGGCCTAAAGACTATTTGCCCCCCAGGGGAGCGACCCTTGCCTAATTGGTCATTCCCCATATATAAAAAAATAAACACAAAAAAAATCCCTGTTGTCTAGGGTTCTCTGCCCCCCTGAGGAAAGATCGGCCTAATTATAATAGGCCGATCTGGCCCCAGGAGGGCAAAAATGGCCTAAAAATAAATTACCCCCTGGGGAGCGGCCCTTGCCCAAGCTCCCCTTATTCAATAAAACAAAATAAAGACAATTCCCTGGTGTCTAGTGGCCATTTCTGCAGAAATGCAGAGAGAGACATCAAAGGAAAGGAAATGCCTTTCGTTTCCTTTGATGCCTCTCTTGGGCCCTCCACGTGATTGGAGAAGAAATGCTTTTGCTTTTGCATTTCTCCTCTGATCCATGCTGGAAGCTGAGCTTCCAGCACTGAGGGCCAGGCCTCTGATGAGGTCAGCGTGCGATCACACAGTGACGTCATCAGATACCACGTGGGGGTCTGGGAGGCGAGGGTGGAAGGGGAAGCGATTCACCTTCCATCCCTGCCCAGGGGAGGGGGGTGAGAGGCCCCAATGGGGAGCACTAGCGCTTCCCCCGAGGGCCCCTATCTGGAACTAACGGTTACATCCTGGGCACCCGAGTGGTGCTGCCCAGGACGTAACCGTTGCGTCCAGGGCACCCGAGGGGTTAAGAACCTCAGTGTGTAACTAAATTACTTTATTTTCAAGAAAGAACAAAAGCCTTTAGGTTGGTCAAACGAGTGTACGGAAACGCTTAAAGCTTTGACATTAATTGTGCATATGTACCCTGTCTTGTTGATTCATTCTAAAATTGGAAAAGAGATTGGCACACAAAGAGAGTGTTTGTTGTGAGAGGAACAAATTTCATGTGTGTGACTTTGCAAATAACGTGTTTGTCGCTTGTTATGATAACGATCCTCATTTTGCAGGAACTCTTTTAGTAGTGTTTAGAATTAATATTAGTGATTCCTCAAAAACTGAATAAAGGTTTTCGCTTGACTGTATAAATCAGTTTATGTTTATTCCTTTTTGGAAAGACTTTTTGTTGTGTGTTTGTGTGCTGTAAGTTTTCAGTGTGAACAACTACACCGAGTGTGATTACTCTAAGCAGTGTGAGAAAGATCTAAGAAATGATGGCGCATTCCTGTAAGCATAACTGAGTGAAGAGGAAGTGTGATGAACATGTTGAGTAACAGCTCTGGACACTCAACAGCTAACGCTGGCAGCGATTACCTGCACCCCAAAGCATTGGAAGCTCTGCTGGACCAGACAGCAGAGACAATATCTTTCTTCTCTCCCCCTCTACTTCGCATCCAATCCCCCCCCCCCCCTTTTGGGTGCCGTGAGGTATCTTGGAAGGATGGGGGAACAGTCATAACCCCTTTAGACAACCAGTCTTTCAGGTTAGTGGTCAATCTCTTACACCTGTGGGTCAAACTACAAAACTGGGGAATTCTATCTGTGCTACTGCGGGCTATTATAGAATTACATACAGATAGCTCGGTCTGCATTAAAGTAGGAGATGCTGCGCCCTTTCCTAGAAAATTCCCACCTTTTGTGGTGTGATGCACGTATGTCTGCTTGCCCCCTTGTGTTTTTTCATTTGTTTATTGCAGAACTGTCACTTGCTCTTGACGCCATTAACTCTCACCCCCCTAAGACTGGTGGTCTTCAGTTTACCAAAAAACTAAAAGTACACAGTTCCAGCCAATAGACTAGTACAAATGTATACAGTAAGTAATAGAGTCTATGAGTCTGCTCTTATTAGAACAAGAGCCCTCGCTCACCAAATGGTGACATGCTTCATCATTGGGCTTTTGCTCCTCGTCAGGCCGGCACAGCAATGCCTGACGGGCCCCTTGTGGGGGCTCTTTGCCGGAGATCTTTTGAGTGTAAAGAATGGCGGGAGCAGAGTGCTAGTATGTGGGATTGGTATATGTGAAAATAAAAATGGCTAGAGGTCTAGAAATATCGTATTTAATCAACCCAGACCCCTGTCATGATTAAAAACAGAGGGGGTCATTCTGACCCTGGCGGTCTATGACCACCAGGGTCGCGGATGACTGAAGCACCGCCAACAGGCTGGCGATGCTTCAAAGCCCATTCCGACCGCGGCGGTAAAGCCGCGGTCGGAAAACCGGGTCCGGCGGTTTCCCGCCAGATTTCCCCCGGCTGGGCTAATCCTCCATGGTGGTGCTGCAAGCAGCGCCGCCATGGGGATTCCGACCCCCTTCCTGCCAGCCTGTTTCTGGCAGTTTTCCCCGCCAGGAAGAGGATGGCGGGAACGGGTGTCCTGGGGCCCCAGGGGGCCCTGGGGGCCCCTGCACTGCCCATGCCACAGGCATGGGCAGTGCAGGGGCCCCCTAACAGGGCCCCAGCATGCTTTTCACTGTCTGCTTAGCAGACAGTGAAAAGCGCGACAGGTGCAACTGCACCCGTCGCACACCTGCAACACCGCCGGCTCCATTCGGAGCCGGCTTCAGTGTTGCAGGCTGCCTTCCCGCTGGGCCGGCGGGCGCTAACAATGTTAGCGCCCGCCGTCCCAGCGGGAAGGTCGGAATGGCCCCAGCGGTCTTTCGACCGCGGAGCGGCCATATGGCGGTTCCCATCTGGCTGGCGGCGACCGCCGCCCGCCAGAGTAGGAATGAGGGCCAGAGTGTGGGTAAGGATTAGAAGTAATGTCTAGTCCACCGTCAGAAACAAAAAAACTGTCATTCCCTGTTTAGCCATTTGCTCTATGTTGATGATTTGACACTGTTCAGCCATACCAGGGTTGGCCTATAATGGTTGCTCATCCAACTTGCACTTTATACAGCTGTGAACTACTTGGAATTAAATCTGCAAAAATCAAAAGTGGTTTCCTTTGGAGGCAGGAAAAGGCTTTTGGGAAGCAACTGGTACTATAAGAGCAGTAAACTTATTCAGACCACTCTTATGAATATCTAGGGGTGCATTTTGGTGACACAGGTAGCTTTGTTAGATGGAGGAAGGAGATCGAGGTTAACGTTGTGGCCCTGCAGGTGGCTTTTTCCAAACTATTAAAAACCCTTAGGGGGCCTAACCCGCTCCCATTAATGGAAGTTATTAGAGCAAAGATCATTCTCTCAATGTCCTATGGTCAGGAAGTTATGGTGGGCAGAGACTCATGTCTGCTAAACAGGTTGGCTACCAAGATTTATGAGCATCTTTCACCTACCGCAAGCCACATCTCCTGCGCAGGTTTGGCTGGAATTTGGCCTTTCAAATCAGCGGGCAGTGTAGGAGGCTGGCCTGGTTTGTAGTGGGTACCTTGGGTACTTACACCTTATACCAGGTCCAGTTATACCTTATTAGTAAAATGTAGTAGTGTTCTAGGAGCTGTAGCAGACCAGAGCAGCTTAGGCTGAAATAGGAGTCATGCAAAGCTCCTGCAATTCCACTATAGTTACACAATCTCAAGCAGATCGCCCGCTGGCCCAGCGGGAAAGCCCCAGCAAAGATGAAGCCGGCTCCGAATGGAGCCGGAGGATTTGCTGGGGTGCGACGGGTGCAGTGGCACCCGTCGCGATTTTCAGTGTCTGCTTTGCCGACACTGAAAATCTCAATGGGGCCAAGTTAGGGAGCCCCTGCAGTGCCCATGCCAGTGGCATGGGCACTGCAGGGGCCCCCAGGGGCCCCACGACACCCGTTCCCGCCAGCCTCTTCCTGGCGGTGTAAACCGCCAGGAACAGGGTGACGGGAAGGGGTTCGGAATCCCCATGGCGGCGCTGCATGCAGCGCCGCCATGGAGGATTCCCTGGGGCAGGGGAAAACCGGCGGGAAACCGCCGGTTCCCCTTTTCTGACCGCGGCTTTACCGCCGCAGTCAGAATTGCCCCGGAAGCACCACCAGCCTGTTGGCGGTGCTTCCTCTGCCCTCTGCCCTGGCGGTTACAAACCGCCAGGGTCAGAATGAGGGCCTAAGTGTTACCAAAACTAAAGGTACTTTATTTTAGTGACACAAGGCCAAAAATATCTTAGAGGCAATAGTATTTCTTATGCACAACATATTCACTAGGCTCCAAAATTAGGTAAGTAAATAGTCACAGGATAGTGCAAACAATAGAAAATACCATAGAATGCAATAGGAAGAAATAGGTCTAGGGCAACACAAACCATATACTAAGAAAGTGGAATGCGAATCACAAATTCCCCCTAGAAAAGTGTAGTGTGTAAAAAATTGCTGGGAGAGTAAGAAAACCACAAAGGTGAGTAAAATACCCGACCCCAGAGCCCAGGAAAGTAGGAGTAAAGTACTACAAGTTTCCTTAGGACACACTACAAGTCGTGATTAGAGTTACTGCAAGAACCAAGCAAGACTGCAAGCAACAAATGGAGGATTCCTGGACCTGAAGACCTGTAAAGAGAGGAGACCAAGTCCAGAAGTCACAGAAGATTCCAGGAAGGACAGGAGCCCCTGCCAACTTAGAAGATGGCGCAAAAAGAGGATTCTCTGGTTGGAAGAAGTCTGCAGAAGAGCACCAAAGAAGATTGCTATGGGTTCCTGCATGATGCAAAGGATGTCCCACGTTGAGATGTTGGATGCAGGCAAAAGTTGCAGCACTGGATTCGTCCATCAAGCCTTGGTTCAAGCAATGTCACGGATTGTGTCAAAGTGACGCTGCCTGGACCCAGGAGGGACCTGGGGGTCTCAACTCAGACTGGGGATGCAGAGGGGGATCCCAACACTGGAGGGAACCCACAGATGACCAGGCAGCACCCATGGAGGTCCCAGGAAACCGGAACAAAGAAGGTGCAAATTGAGGTTGCTGCAGCACTACAAAAGAAGGTCCCACGCCGTCGGAGAACAATTCAGTGAGTTGAGTGTCGAAGGCTAGAGTGCCCCTGACCTGGACCAGGCTGTGCACAAAGGATTCTTGCAAATAGGGTATTGACCTATATGTAGTGCACACGTGTAATGGCGTCCCCCCACACATGAAGACCAGGGATTTATCCCTGGACAGCATGGGGGCACCTGTGCTAGTGCAAGGGTGCCCTCACACTCAGTAACTTTGCACCTAGCTTTCAGTAAATGAAGGTTAGACATAAAGGTGACTTATAAGTTACTTAAGTGCAGTTAAAATGGCTGTGAAATAGTGTGTGCTCTATTTCACGCAGGCTGCAGTGGCAGTCCTGTGAAAGGGTTTGTCCGAGCTGCTTATGGGTGGCAAACGAAATGCTGCAGGCCATAAGGATCTCCTGGAGCCCCAATGCTCTGGGTACCTCAATACCATATGCTAGGGACTTATAAGGGGGGTCCAGTGTGCCAATTCGAATTGGTAAATGGAGTCACTAGCCTATAGTGACTAATTTGAAAACAGAGAGAGCATAAGAACTGAGGTTCTGGTTAGCAGAGCCTCAGTGACACAGTTAAGCACTACTGACAACACACACATAAGGCCACAAACTATGAGCACTGGGGTCCTGACCAGCAGAATCCCAGTGAGACAGGCAAAAAAATACTGACATACAGGAAAAAATGGGGGTAACATGCCAAGAAAGATGATACTTTCCTACAGGCAGTAGGTGCTGGTGCTTTCCTGAAACTGTCATAAGCTACGGCGGGTTAAAATGGGTAGTTTGGAGTCAGTTCTGTGGTTCGAATTAGTCTGACTGGGGTGAGAGGGTCTCACTACTGCTTTTTGACTGATTGTAAACAACTATTGAGAGTTGAGGATCTCTGGGCTAACAAGTTTTTCTCAACCCCTTTTTAAATTGTGTATTAAAAAGAGAGTTCAACTTTGGTCCTACCTCTCAGATGAAGCTCTCCTTACTAAGCATAAGCATGCCTGGGCAGTTATGGCCAGCTGGCGATTTTTCCTGCCCTTTTGGCATTAGTTTGAAAGGGAAATTCATGGCTCTAAGGATGAACGAATGGGCTTTTTTGAAGCATTTACCCGCCTGGTTGCCCAACCTAGAGGAGAGTGTAATGTGCAGGGGTTGTGGTAGCTGGGAAGAATCCTTTGAACATGTGTTTTGTCTGTGTCCATCTTTGCTTAAGGAGCATAGATGCTTGTTGTGGAATAAGTGGAATGCACTGGGGGTCCACTTCTGCCGGCAGGCTGTTATGAAGTCTCTCGATCCTGACAACACAGTGCTGAATGTTTTGTTGACCAAATTTATTAATGCCGCCCAGGTCAAGTTCATTACGGTCACTGCAAGCAATTGCTCTTGCTTCCTTGGGTTTTGAACCAATTTTGCACAGTCACAGTTTTTTATTTTTTTCACTATGGTTCTTAAAATACTGCTGATTGTTATTTTATGGTGGATCAACTAATGTGCATAAACAATTTGAGGCCCGGACAGTCGCTGGTTCAATTAATCAATCAATCATTGAATTTGTAGAGCACTCTACGTACCCGTGAGGGTTTCAAGGCGCTAGGGGGGGGGGGCGTGAGTTGAAGTTACTGATCAAAGAGCCAGGTCATGAGGAGTTTTCTGAAGGTGAGTAGGTCTTTGGGTCTGTTGCAGGTTGGTCGGGAGCGTGTTCCAGGTTTTGACGGCGAGGTAAGAGAAGGATCTGCCGCTGGAGTTTCGTTGGATGCGGGGGACAATGGCGAGGTTTGCAGAGTGGAGCTGATGGATGGGGGTGTAGAATGTGAGTCTGTCGTTCAGGTAGGTTGGTCCGGTGTTGTGGAGTGCTTTGTGAGCATGGGTGAGAAGCTTGAAAGTGATCCTCTTGTCCACGGGGAGCCAGTGAAGGTTTCTCAGGTGGTGGGAGATGTGGCTGCGGCGGGGTACGTCGAGGATCAGCAGGGCAGAGGCGTTTTGGATGCGTTGGAGGTGTAGTAGGTCTTTTGCTTGGATGCCTGTGTAGAGTGTGTTGCCGTATTCTAGCCTGCTGCTGACGAGGGCCTGTGTCACCGTTCTTCTTGTTTCTATCGGGATCCACTTAAAGATCCTACGGAGCATGCAGTGTGTGTTGTATCAGGAAGAGGAGACTGCGTTGACCTGTTTAGACATGGTGAGGGAGGAGTCGAGGACGAAGCCCAGGTTGCGTGCGTGGTTGGTTGGTGTCGGCGGGGTTCCTAGTGCGGTAGGCCACCAGGAGTAGTACCAGGTGGAGGGGGTGGGTCCTAGGATGAGGACCTCAGTCTTGTCCGAGTTGAGTTTCAGACGGCTGTTTTTCATCCATTCGGCAATGGATTCCATTCCCTCGTGGAGGTTGGTTTTGGCTGTGCGCGGGTCTTTGGTGAGCGAGAGGATGAGCTGGGTGTCGTCGGCGTAGGTGAGAATGTTGAGGTTGTGTTGTTGGGCTACTTGTGCGAGGGGGGCCATGTAGATGTTAAACAGAGTCGGGCTGAGGGATGAGCCTTGGGGGACGCCACAGATGATGTCGGTGGCTTCGGAGCGGAAGGGGGGGAGGCGGACTCTCTGGGTTCTGCCGGAGAGAAACAAGATGATCCAGTCGAGGGCTTTTCCTTGGATTCCGATTTCGTGGAGGCGAGTTTTCAGGGTGCAGTGGCAGACTGTGTCAAAGGCGGCAGAGAGGTCCAGGAGGATGAGGGCTGATGTTTCGCCGTTGTCCATTTGACGTCTGATGTCGTCTGTGGCGGCGAGAAGGGCAGTCTCAGTGCTGTGGTTTCATCTGAAGCCGGATTGGGAGGGAGCCAGGATGTTGTTGTCTTCGAGGTGGCTGATTAGTTGTGTGTTGACTATTTTTTCAATCACCTTCGCTGGGAAGGGGAGTAGGGAGATCGGTCGGAAATTCTTGAGGTCGTTGGGGTCTGCTTTGGGCTTCTTGAGAAGGGTGCGGATTTTGGCGTGCTTCCAACTTTCCGGGAAAGTCGCTGTTTCGAAGGAGATGTTGATGACCTTCTGTAGTTGGGGGGCGATGGTCGAGTCGGCCTTGTTGTATACGTGGTGGGGGCAGGGGTCTGACGGAGATCCTGAGTGGATGGAGTTCATGATCTTGCGTGTCTCTGTGTCGTTGACGTTGGTCCAGGAGGTCAGGTGGTTTGCACAGGTGGAGCTTTCAGGGGTGGGGTCTGGCGTGGGAGTGGCGTTAAAGCTGTTGTGGATGTTGGTGATCTTTCGGTGGAAGAAGGTGGACAGTGCGTTGCAGAGTTCTTGGGATGGAGGGATGTCGTTGGCGCTGGGGTTGTACAGTTCTTTTATGATGCTGAAGAGCTCTTTGCTGTCATGTGCGTTGTTGTCCAGGCGGTCTTTGAAGTGGGATCGTTTGGCTTGTCTGATGAGTTGGTGGTGTCTGTGGGTGGCATCCTTGTGGGCTGTGAGGCTGTCAGGTGTGCGTTTGAGGAGCCATTCCTTTTTTAGTTTTCGACAGTCGCGCTTGGAGTTTAGGAGCTCGTCATTGAACCAGGCAGCATTTCCTCTGGCTTGGTTGTTAGTGGGTTCCTTGAGTGGTGCAAGGATGTTGGCGCAGTCGTCGATCCACCGAGTGAGGTTGTGGGCGGCGGTGTCTGGGTCGGTGGGGTCGGAGGGTGGGTTCTGGGCAATGGTGTTGGTAAGCTGGTCTTCAGTAACTTTGCTCCAGCCTTTCCGGTCTTTGTAGGTTTCATCGTTCTGTTGCAGGTGAATCTGCAGCTGTGGCATGCGAAGGGTCCGTGGGTGTTCCTTGGTGAGGACTGGAAGCATGCTGTGATGCGGCTGGGATTGAGGGCGTTGAGTTGGTCGGGCGTGTAGCGGCGTCTGGAGATGCAGGGGTCTCGCGGACCAGGGGTGTGGTGCAGGGTGCGGTCCAGGCGCGGACGGGCGCAAACGGGCTTGCCTCTGGTGCGCCTCTGGTGCACCAGCGGCGGGGACGCGCAGCGACCACCATTAAGAAGGGAGGGAGGAGGAGCAGCTGGGAGGCAGGAGGAAGCAGCGAATGGGGTCGCTAGGGGGGCGGGCAGAAGGGAGGCACCGGCGGGGAAAGAGGCTCAAGGAGAGCCAACAAGGGGACTGGGGGAGCACACAAGGGGCAAAAGCGACAGAATAGCCGAGGAAACTGCAAAAGTGAACGGCACAGAAATTCAGAGGAACAGAACATGAATCACAAATAAACAAAGGCACAATAATTCAAGGCACAGAAAATGAGTCACAAGTAAACGGAAGGCACAATAATTCAAAGCACAGAACACGAGTCACAAATAAACGAAAGGCACAATAATTCAAGGCACAGAACGCAAGTCACAATCACTTTAAGACGGTACAAAGCACAAGTCTAGTGAAGCTTACCAGAGCCCACTAGACACCAGGGATGAGGCGCAGGTGGATGCCTGCAGGTGGAGGCGGGCCTTGAATGCGCAATTGGCAGCGCGTGCAGGGTCAAGGGCAGAGGGACAACTAGGTGGTGCTGCGGGCGTGGGGGAGCGGTTTCCTGACCAAAATCAGGTCAGAGGTCGCTCACCCTCGACACGCAGCGACCGCCATTAAGAAGGGAGGGGGGAGGAGCAGCTGGGAGGCGGGAGGGAGTGGCGAATGGGGGCGCGAGGGGGGCGGGTAGCAGGGAGGCAGTGGCGGGGAAAGCGGCTCAAGGAGAGCCGACAAGGGGACGGGGGAGCGCACCAGGGGCAAAAGCGGCAGAATAGCCGAGGAAACTGCAAAAGTGAACGGCACAGAAATTCAGAGGAACAGAACACGAATCACAAATAAACAAAGGCACAATAATTCAAGGCACAGAACACGAGTCACAAATAAATGAAGGCACAACAATTCAAGGCACAGAACACGAGTCACAAGTAAACGAAAGGCACAATAATTCAAGGCACAGAACACGAGTCACAAATAAACGAAAGGCACAATAATTCAGGGCACAGAACGCGAGTCACAATCACTTTAAGATGGTACAAAGCACAAGTCTGGTGAAGCTTACCAGAGCCCACTAGACACCAGGGATGAGGCGCAGGTGGATGCCTGCGGGTGGAGGAGGGCCTCGAACGCAAGATTGGCAGCGCGTGCAGGGTCAAGGGCAGGGGGACAGCTTGGTGGTGCTACGTGCGTGGGGGAGCGGTTTCCTGACCAAAATCAGGTCAGAGGTCGCTCACCCTCGACGCGCAGCGACCGCCATTAAGAAGGGAGGGGGGAGGATCAGCTGGGAGGCGAGAGGGAGCGGCAATTGAGGGTGCGAGGGGGGCGGGCCGCAGGGAGGCAGCGGCGGGAAAAGCAGCTCAAGGAGAGCCGACAAGGGGACGGGGGGGAGCACACAAGGGGCAAAAGCGGCAGAACAGCTGAGGAAACTGCAAAAGTGAACGGCACAGAAATTCAGAGGAACAGAACACGAATCACAAATAAACGAAGGCACAATAATTCAAGGCACAGAACTCGAGTCACAAATAAACGAAGGCACAACAATTCAAGGCACAGAACACAAGTCACAAGTAAACGAAAGGCACAATAATTCAAGGCACAGAACACGAGTCACAAATAAACGAAAGGCACAATAATTCAAGGCACAGAATGCGAGTCACAATCACTTTAAGACGGTACAAAGCACAAGTCTAGTGAAGCTTACCAGAGCCCACTAGACACCAGGGATGAGGCGCAGGTGGATGCCTGCGGGTGGAGGAGGGCCTCGAACGCGCGATTGGCAGCGCGTGCAGGGTCAAGGGCAGGGGGACAGCTTGGTGGTGCTGTGGGCATGGGGGAGCGGTTTCCTGACCAAAATCAGGTCAGAGGTCGCTGGTTCCATGTTTACTGTCTATGAGGAGAGTGTATGTCTTGTAGGGAAGCCTGGAAATAATCCTAATTATAATTATGTGCAATGTTATATTTTGCTGCTGGATCCCCTGTGTAGAAAGCTGGCTCTGTATATAATATATCAAAATAAGATATAGGCCCTCATTACAACTTTGGTGGGCGGTGGTTGTAACCGCGGCGCGGCCGCCAATGCGGCCGCACTTCCACGGTGGCCATCACAACATCCAAATGGAGCCGGCGGTTTTGCGGCGGTGCGACAGGTGCAGTTGCAGCCGGTGCGCTTTTCACTGTCTGCTATGCAGACATTGAAAAGCTCCATGGGGCCATGGCAGGGGGCCCGCAACTCCCCTTTCTGCCAGCCTTTTCATGGCGGTTCCTACCACCATGAAAAGGCTGGCGGGAGGGGGACTCGCAATCCCTTGGGCAGCGCTGCCATGGAGGATTACAACTGCCGGGACCAACGTGGCAGTAAACCGTCAGGACCAACGTGGTGGTAAACCGCCGGTCCTGGCGGTGCGACACAGGATTGCACCGCCAGCCTGTTGGCGGTGCAAGCTGACGAAACAGCCCTGGTGGTCTTTGACCGCCAGGGTTGGAATGAGGGCCATAGTGTGCACAGAGTCCCGAGGTTCCCCAAGAGGCTTGACAGAGGCAATAATAGATATTACTAATGCTCTATTTGTGGTACAGTGGTCGAGCAGTTAGGCTCACCAGAGGGTAGTGTTAAGCATTTGTTGTACACACACAAGCAATAAGTGAAAACATACACTGAATGACTTAACTCCAGGCAAATAGGTTTTTATATAGAAAAGTATTCTTTTGGTAATTTATTTTTAGAACCAGAAGATTCATTTAGCAGGTAAGTACATTAAATTAAATGAAAGGAACTTTGCATAGTAATAGTTGAGACTTTGAATAGATTCAATATTGCACACAGTTTTCATTAAAATGGCAAAAAGCTATTTTAAAAGTGGACACTGCAGTTTCCAACAGATCCTGGGGGAGGTAAGTACGGTACAGTTTCAGAGGTAGGTACCACACTTACAGGTTCCGTGTCTGGGGTATAGGTAGCCATCGTTGGGTGTTCAAGGCAACCCCCAACAACAAGCAGCAGCAACACAGGGCTGGTCAGGTGCAGAGGTCAAACAGGAGCCAAAACAACGTGGGCACCGATGGAGACAGGGGATACTCTGGTTCCAGTCTGCTAGGAAACTACTCGCGTTCTCGGAGGACAGACCAGGGTGGTTTGGAGGAGTACTGGAGGGGCCCCAAGTAGGCACAAAAACCACATCCTCAGTGGCACTGGGGTGACTGGGTGCATTGTGCAAACAGGGCGCCTGGTTCTCAATAGAACTCAATGGAGGGACCCAGGGGTCACTTAGGCGCTGCAGGAAGGGCACAGGGGGGCCTTTCGGGCAAGCCAATGACTGGGCAAAGATGAGGGCTGCCTGCTGGTCATTGCTGCACCGGTGCTCGGTTTCTCCCAGGCCTCGGGGCTGCGGGTGCAGTGCTTCTTCCAGGCATTGGATATCTTCATCCCAGGCAGTCACGGTCAGAGGGGTCCTCGGGATTCCCTCTGCAGGCGTCGTCATGGGGGTGCAGAGAGGTCAGCCCAGGGTGGACACATTGTCGGATTCGCCTGGGGGTCCTCTCTGTATAATTGGTTTCTCTGGACACGGGCCGGGGGCATTGGGTGCAGAGTAGTGGGGACTCACGCTTATGGAGGGAGGTGGGAGTCCCTTTCAAGATGGATGTCTTTTCTTCTTGTTCGGAAGAGCCGCTGCCCACAGGAGTTCTTGGTCGCAGGCAGTCCCCTTGAGGCTTTTCAGGGGTCACTGGTCCTGTAGAACCCGTCGCTTTTCGGTTGCAGGGTCTTTGAAGCAGAAGACAGGCAGGTAGGGCTCTAAGATGCCCTCTGTGTGCATTTCTCAATAAATCCGACACTGGCATCAGTGTGGGTTTATTGTGCTGAGACGTTTGATGCCAAACTTCCCAGTATTCAATGTAGCCATTAAGGTGCTGTGGAGTTCATAATGACAAACTCCCAGACCATATGCTCAGTACGGCTACCCTGCACTTACAATGTCTAAAAATAGACTTAGACAAGTGTAGGGGCATAATGATCATGCAGCTATTTCTTGTAGCATGGTTGGGTGTGGCTCGTGGGTGGGGCTTGGCTCTATATAAGGGAGCCAGCCCAGCTCCACGTGCTCACTATTCAGAGGTCCTGATGCAGAGCAGCAGCATTTTCCAGAGTTCCTGTCCAGGAGGCCTATCCAGTCATTTCCAGGTCTGCCCTCGTTTATTTGGTGGTCTTCCATCAGGGCGGTAAGGCGGAGGTCGGGTTAGGCTCCCGACTCCGTTTCCAGTGACACTCAAGTTTTGGGCCTAAACTTGACATTGCGTGTGCAATTGTTTTCCTGGCATTTAATTCTTGATTTTCAGATCAGCAGTGAGCGTGATCATTTCATGACATTTGTATCGTGAATTCTGAATCGGCAACAGTGTGTGCGATTCATTCCTAGAATTTACTTCTTGCCATTCAGATCGGCAGTGCGCGCGATCATTTCATGGCATTTGTATTCCGCATCGGCAACAGTGTGCGCGCTTTATTCCTGGCATTTACTTCTTGGCATTCAGATCGGCAGTGCGCGCGATCATTTCATGGCATTGGCATTGTGAATTCCGAATCGGCAACAGTGTGCGTGATTTATTCCTGGCATTTACTTCTTGGCATTCAGATCGGCAGTGCGCGCGATCATTTCATGGCATTTGTATTGTGAAGTCCGAATCGGCAACAGTGTGCGCGATTCAATCCTGGCATTTACTTCTTGGCATTCAGATCGGCACAGTGTACAATCACTTCATGGCATTTGGTTCTTGATAATCGAATCGGCAATAGTGTGCGCGATTCATTCCAGGCATTTAACCTTTGAAATATAGATCGGCAGAGTGCGCAATCATTTCTAGACATTGAAATCTAAAAGTGCAAGTTGCATAATATTTCCTGAACCTTTGAGTCTTGGAACTCTTAGTCAGAGAGTGACGTAGCCGTGTTATTTAGGTACAGTTCATTCATGCAGAGAAAAAAACATGTGTTCTTTGATTCTTGTTACAATTCAGTGACTACTCTAAAAACTATTTGGAAAGCGTTTATGGTGAAAAAATATAGGGGGTCATTCTGACCCCGGCCGTCATGGACCGCCGGGGCCAGGGTTGGCGGGAGCACCGCCAACAGGCTGGCGGTGCCCCGCAGGGCATTCTGACCGCGGCGGTTTGGCCGCGGTCAGATGCGGAAAACCGGCGGTCTCCCGCCGGTTTTCCGCTGCCCAAATGAATCCTCCATGGCGGCGCAGCTCGCTGCGCCGCCATGGAGGATTCTGACACCCCATACCGCCATCCTGTTCCTGGCGGTTCGCCCGCCAGGAACAGGATGGCGGTATGGGGTGTCGTGGGGCCCCTGGGGGCCCCTGCAGTGCCCATGCCAATGGCATGGGCACTGCAGGGGCCCCCGTAAGAGGGCCCCACTTTGTATTTCAGTGTCTGCTTTGCAGACACTGAAATACGCGACGGGTGCCACTGCACCCGTCGCACCTTCCCACTCCGCCGGCTCAATTCTGAGCCGGCGTCCTCGTGGGAAGGGTGTTTTGCACTGGGCTGGCGGGCGGCCTTTTGGGGTCACCCGCCAGCCCAGTGCAAAACCCAAAATACCCTCAGCGGTCTTTCGACCGCGGAGCGGTATTTTGGAGGGGGAAGTCTGGCGGGTGGCCTCCGCCGCCCGCCAGACTTAGAATCACCCCCATAATATGTTAATTCTGGAATGTGCATATGAAAACCTTGTATAACCTTTTCTTGATTTCCAGGTACCTAGATTCTTGAGGCCTAGTTATAGTGAAGCCTTAGGCCATTCATGTTTTCAGTATAAGTGTTTATTTTAAACAAAACTTATTGAAAGTCATTGTGATTAATCTTACTATTGTGTTGTTTAACTCTTGCTCCCACAGGTCTCCTTCCCCGCTGTTCCCAACCCAAAACCCACTCCCCCACTTGGCCATTCTTTAACTCTGTGCTATATTACTAATGGAGTTTGGAGCTGTCAAGAGGTGGACATGTTGGGAAAATGTGCAAGCCCTGAGGATCTGGTCTCCTTGGCACAAAGGCCTTTTGGCAGTCTATGGTCCAGTTTACTTTCTTGGGCATTTTCTTGGAGGTACGTTCTGTTAGGGGAGTCACTATGCATCTATCTCCCTTCACAAGCCTCCTGTAGTATCCAGTCAAGCCAAGGAATGCCCTGACTTGAGTCTGGGTGTTTGGAGCTTCACTGTCCAGAATTGTTGGGATCTTGGGTTGTAAAGGTTGCACTTGGCCTCCACCCACAAGGTGGCCCAAGTATACAACTGTTCCCTGCCCTATCTGGCATTTCGATGCCTTTATAGAGAGTCCTGCTGCTTGCAGGGCCTGCAAAACCTTCTCCCGGTGGACCAGGTGATCCTGGCAGTTGGAACTAAAGACAGCAATATCATCTAGATATGCTGAACTAAAGTAGTCCAAGCCAGCAAGGACTTGATTCACCAACCTTTGGAAGGTGGCAGGGGCATTCTTTAAGCCGAAGGGCATACAAGTAAACTGATAATGCCCATCAGGTGTTGAGAATGCTGTTTTCTCTTTTGCTCGAGGTGCCATCCTAATTTGCCAGTACCCTGCAGTTAAGTCAAAGGTACTCAGAAATTTGGCTGCACCTGACTTGTCAATCAGCTCATCTGCTCTGAGTATGGGGTGAGCATCTGTCTTGGTGACAGAATTGAGTCCTCTGTAGTCCATACAAAACCTCATTTCTCTCTTTCCATCTTTGGTATGAAGTTTGGGGACCACGGCCACTGGGCTAGCCCAAGGACTGTCAGAGTGTTCTATTACCCCTAACTTCAGCTTGTGGACTTCCACTTTGATGCTTTCTTTAACTTGGTCAGACTGTCTGAATATTTTGTTTTGGACAGATAAACTGTCTCCTTTGTCCATACCATGAGTACACATATGTGTCTGACCAGGGGTCAAAGAAAAGAGCTCAGCATACTGTTGTAGGACTTGCCTACAGTCAGCTTGCTGTTGGACAGTGAGGGTGTCTGAATAGACCACACCATTTACTGTCCCATCTTTAGGGTCAGTTGAGAGGAGGTCAGGGAGAGGTTCACTCTCTTCTTCCTGATCCTCATCAGTAACCATCAACATGGTTACATCTTCCCTGTCATTATAGAGCCTAAGGCGGTTAACATGGATCACCCCCTTGGGTGTTCTGCCAGTGCCCAGGTCCACCAAGTAAGTGACCTGACTCTTTTTCTCAAGCATTTGGTAAGGGCCACTCCATCTGTCCTGGAGTGCCCTGGGAGCCACAAGTTCCAGAACCCAGACTTTCTGCCCTGGTTGTAATTCAACCATTGCAGTCTTTTGGTCATACCACAACTTTTGGAGTTGTTGGCTGGCCTCAAGGTTTTTGAACGCCTTTTCCATGTACTCAGCCATCTTTGAGCGGAGGCCAAGCACATAGTCCACCACATGTTGTTTAGGCTCATGGAGAGGTCTCTCCCAGATGTCTTTTACAAGTGCTAGGGGTCCCCTAACAGGATGGCCAAACAGAAGCTCAACAGGGGAAAACCCTACTCCTTTCTGTGGCACCTCTCTTTAGGTGAAAAGCAGGCATGGCAGGAGGACATCCTATCTCCTTTTGAGTTTTTCAGGGAGCCCCATGATCATGCCCTTCAATGTCTTATTAAACCTTTCAACAAGACCATTGGTTTGTGGATGATAAGGTGCGGTTAACTTTTAAGTCACCCCACACTCATTCCATATGTGTTTGAGGTAAGCTGACATGAAGTTGGTACTTCTGTCAGAAACCACCTCCTTAGGGAAACCCGCTCTGGTAAAGATACCAATTAGGGCCTTGGCTACTGCATGAACAGTAGTAGACCTAAGGGGAATTGCTTTAGGATAAGTGGTAGCATGATCCACTACTACCAGTATGTATTGGTTCCCTTGGGCTGTTGGAGGTTCAAGTGGACCCACAATGTTCACACCAACCCTTTCAAAGGGGACCCCCACCGCTGGAAGTGGAATTAGGGGGGCCTTTAGATGGCCACCTGTCTTGCCACTTGCTTGATAGGTGAGACAGGAGCTACAAAACTCCCTTACTTTCTTGGACATATTGGGCCAATAGAAATGGTTCACTAATCTGTCCCATGTCTTGGTTTGTCCCGAAAGCCCAGCTAGGGGGATGTCAAAGTGAGGATAAACTCTCTAAACTCCTGAGGCACTACCACTCTCCTAGTGGCACCAGGTTTGGGATCTCTTGCCTCAATGCAAAGGAGCCCCCCAGCCCATTCTTCCAATGGACCCTGTGGGATCCACTGACATCTCCTTTTTCCTGCTCAGCAGCTTGCTGTCTCAGGCCTTCAAGAGTGAGACAAGTCTTTTGACCTTGGCACAGCTGTTCCTTTGAGGGTCCCCCTGGGCCCAAGAGCTCTACCTGGTAAGGCTCCAGCTCCATGGACTCAGTTCCCTCAGGAAAGAGGACATTTTCCTGGAAAGAGAGGTCTTGTTTCTTTTGCTGTACAGAGGCTGGTCCCCCAGTTCTCTTACCTTTTCTCTTGGAAGGTTGGGCCAGTATTCCAGGCTCCAACACTTCTATTTCACCCTGTGCTCTGATCTATGCTCTTGTGTTTATACACACCAGTTTAGGGATACCCAGCATGGCTGCATGGGTTTTGAATTCTACCTCAGCCCATGCTGAGGACTCCAAATCATTCCCTAGCAAACATTCTACTGTGATTGCCGAAGAGACCACTAACTGTTTCAGGCCAGTAACCCCTCCCCATTCTAAAGTCACAATTGCCATGGGATTGACCTTAGTTTCATTGTCAGCAGTGATGACTGGATATGTTTGTCCAGCTAAATACTGTCCTGGGGAAACCAGTTTGTCTGTGACCATGGTGACACTGGCACTTGTATTCCTCAGGGCTTCTACCTTTGTCCCATTTATCAAGAGCTGATGCCTGTATTTTTGCATGTTAGGTGGCCAGGCAGCTAGTGTGGCTATATCCACCCCACCCTCAGAGACTAAAGTAGCTTCAGTGTGAACCCTGATTTGTTCTGGGCAAACTGGTGATCCCACTTGGAAATTGGCTATTCCAGTGATAACTGGAGTTGAAGTTGTGGGACTTTTCTTGGGACAGGCCTTGTTTCCAGTTTGGTGTCCATGCAATCTACAGGTATGACACCAGGCTTTCTTGGGATTAAAGTTTTTACCCCTGTACCCATTTGTGGACTGTGAAGAGGCTCTGGGCACACCCTCCTGAGCAGGTTTTTGGGGCCCTTGAGAAGACTCTTTAGATTTGTCCTTGGATGTCTCATCACCCTTCCCCTGGGGAGGCTCTGTGACCCCTTTCTTTTGTTCACTCCCTGTGGACATCGTGGTCAGCATTGTCTTGGCCCAGTGGTCTACCTTCTTTCCCAATTCTTGGGGAGAAATTGGACCTAGGTCTACCAGATTTTGATGCAACTTGTCATTGAAGCTGTTACTTAACAGATTTTCTTTCATAAATAAATTATACAGCCCATCATAGTCATGCACTCCACTGCCAGTTATCCAACCATCTAGTGTTTTGACTGAGTAGTCAACAAAACCAACCCAGGACTGGCTCAAGATTTTGTGAGCCCCCGAACCTAATTCTGTACTCCTCAGTTGAGAATTCAAAGCCCTCAATCAAAGCAGCCTTCATGAGGTCATAGGATTCTGCATCTTTACCAGAGAGTGTGAGGAGTCTATCCCTACACTTACCAGTGAACCGTTCCCAAAGGAGAGCTCCCCAGGGAGATCTGTTTAGTTTTCTGGTTGCACAAGCCCTCTCAAAAGCTGTGAACCATTTGGTGATATCATCACTTTCTTCATATTTTGAAACAATCCCTTTGGGGATGTTTAGGATGTCAATATTCTCTCTGACTCTATTTATATTGCTGCTACCATTTATGGGTGTTAAAGTACAAGTTACTTACCTTCGGTAACAAAATATCTGGTAGTAACATATTCTAGTTGCAGATTCCTCACCTAAGAATTTCCCCCAGGCGTCAGACTGGATCCGGAGATTTTTCTTCAAGCAATACCCTTGCACGTCGGTAGGTGGCGTCGGTTTACTCTGCGGGCGTCGTTGGCGTCATAGTCACCGTGATGACATCGGGAGTAGTACATAGACGCCGCCTCCGCCCAGTGATGTCAGTTTCTTTAAACGACTTTCAACTCCAAAGCACAGAGCCGCTAAGAACATTGAGATTGTTGCACTAGAGCTATGGACCTGAAGGGGGAATCCCTGTCCCTAGAAATCAGTTCGCAAGCAGGTAGGATGGGTGAGCAGTAAGGAATCTGCAACTAGAATATGTCTCTGCCAGATATTTTGTTACCGAAGGTAAGTAACTTGTACATCTGATAGAGACTTTTAGTTGCAGATTCCTTACCTTAGAATAGATACCCAAGCAAGGCCATCCTCGGAGGTGGGCTGCGACCCAAGATCATACTAGAAAGTCCTGCAGGACCGAACGACCAAAGTAGCCGTCCCGACGCACCTGACGGTCCAGGCAGTATTGTTTTGCAAACGTGTGCAGAGACGCCCACGTAGCTGCCTGGCAGATATCCAGGACAAGAACTCTGCATGCTAACGCAGAGGAAGCAGCAGTTTCTCTGGTGGAATGAGCAAGCCCTCAGGGCTCAGTGTTGTTTCTTGGCCAAAGCATAGCACATTTTGATGCAAAGAAGTACCCATTGAGAGATGTACGTTTTTGCACCGCCTTCCCTTTTTACGCACCCACATACCCGACAAAGAGTTGATCATCCACCTGGAAATCTTTAGTACGATTAAGACAGAACGCCAATGTTCTTTTTGAGTCCAGACAGTGGAGTCTCTCCTCCTCATGAGAAGGAGGTAGGGGTGCATAGAAAGTAGGCAAGGTGATGGACTGGCCTACATGAAAAGGCGTAACCACCTTTGGAAGGAAGGAAGCTTTATTGTGCAACACCACTTTGTCAGGGTGCACAGACAATTATGAAGGTTTAGACGAAAGGGCTTGAAGCTCACTCACCCTGCGAGCAGAGGTGATGGCAACAAGAAAGACAGTTTTGAAGGTGAGGAGTCGCAAGGGACAATTTTGCAATGGCTTAAAGGGAGTACACATTAAATAAGTAAGGACAAGATTGTGGTCCCAGTGAGGCATGATAAATGGAGTGGGAAGAAATAAATGGGTGAGGCATTTTAGGAATCTGCTCACAATAGGAGATTTAAAAAGTGAGGGCTGATCAGGTAACCTAAGGAAGGCTGAAATGGCAGATAAATATACTTTAAGGGTGCCCAAAGAAGAGCCCTCCTGGGCCAAAGAAAGAATGAACAGAAGAACCTTGGATAGAGGGGCAGAGAGGGGATCAACAGATTTGTTGGTACACAATGCCACAAATTTATTCCAACGACAGAAGTATACAGTTTCGGTAGAGGGACGCCTGGCTACCAAGATAACATCGCAGACTTCGGGTGGAGGATCAAAAGTCGGCAACTGTCGCCGATCAATCTCCATGCATGAAGGTGGAGGTTGGACAGGTTCGGGTGAAGAACCGTCCCCTGTTGCTGCAACAGAAGATCCGCCCAAAGAGGCAGTCCGAGTGAAGGATCAATGGGCATGCTCAATAGCTCTCGATACCAGACTCTCCGTGCCTAGTCCGGAGCCACCAAGATGACTTGGGCCCGGTCGTTCCTGATCTTCTTGAGAATTCTGGGCAGAAATGGTATAGGCGGAAAGGTGAAAAGGAGGCCGGAGTTCCACTTGAGACGAAAAGCGTCTCCGAAAGAGTGCTGCCTTGGAAACTCCAACGCGCAAAACAGCTGACATTGCGCATTCTCTGCGGAGGCGAACAGATCTAACCAAGGCTCTCCACACTGCTGAAAGAGAGCTTGCGCCACCTCTGGATGGAGACACCATTCGTGATCGGCTGTGCATCGATGGCTGAGTTTGTCCGCTCTGGCGTTGAGAGAACCCCCCAGATGTTGAACCATCAGGGTAATGCCCTGATGTTCCAACCATGTCCAGAGGCGTATTGCCTCCTGACAAAGGGTCCAGGACCCTACTCCGCCCTGTTTGTTGCAGTACCATATGGCGGTAGTATTGTCCGTGAACACCTGCGCTATTTTCCCTTTGAGAGAGGGAAGAAATTTTTCAACTCAAGCCTGATTGCCCAGAGCTCCAGAAGATTGATATGGAGTCCAGACTTCTCCGGAGACCAGAGGCCTCTGATCTCCACCTCTCCCATGTGGCCACCCCAACCCAGAAGTGACACATCTGTCAGTATAGATTGATCTGGTTGGGGAAGAGAAAGGGAACGGCCGTAGACCCAATGTGGATTCGAAAGCCACCACTGCAGGTCTTTCGCAGTCCCCTCTGAGATCTGGACCATGTTGCAGAGATTCCCCTGATGCTCCGCCCACTGGAACTTCAAGTTCCACTGCAGAGCCCGCATATGCCATCTGGCATTTGATACTAGCAGGATGAGGAGGGCATGAGGCCCAGCAGCCTCAGAGTCAGTCTCACTGAAACCCAAGACAGAGGCTGAAAGATCGGAATCATAGCCTGAATGACTTGGACTCGCTTTTTGGAAGGATAAGCCCAAAACTGCACTGTGTCCAGAACAGCTCAAATGTAGGGGAGCGTCTGAGAGGGAGTCAGGTGTCACTTTGGCACGTGTATAGTGAGCCCCAGCGTGTGCAGGAGGTTCGCCGTAGTCTGAAGGTGGGAGACGACTTTCTGGGGCAAGTTGGCCTTCAACAGCCAGTCATCGAGGTAGGGGAAGACTGATACCCCTAAACTGCACAGATGAGCTGCAACCACCACCATCACTTTTGTGAACACCCGAGGGGAGCTGGTAAGGCCAAGGGGGAGCACGGTAAACTGAAAGTGCTCATGACCTACCACAAATCGTAGGTAACATATGTGGGCAGGCAGGATGGAGATGTGGAAATAAGCGCCCTGCAAGTCCAACCCTACCATCTAGTCTCCTGGGTCCAAGGCAGACAGAACCTGAGCCAGGGTGAGCATTTTGAATTTCTCCTTCTTGAGGAAGTAGTTTAGGTCCCGAAGGTCTAAGATAGGACAAAGCCCTTGTCCTGTTTCGGCACCAGAAAGTAGTGGGAATAACAACCACGACCTACTTCGGGCACATGGACCTTCTCTATACCTCCCTTGGCCAAGAGAGCTGTGACTTCCTGGCGGAGAAGCACCAAATGATCTTCTGTGAGGTGGCTGAAGGATGGAGGCATGGCTGGTGGAGCAGATTCGAAAGGGAGGGAGTAGCCCTTTCGAACAATCACCAAAACCCACCTGTCCGTAGTGATGGATTCCCAGTGGGGCAGGTGATGGCGAATCCTGCTGCCAACTGGATGGGAGTGAGGGGACTGACTAGGAGGGTTTGGAGGCTGCAGCGGGGGCAGAGGTAGACTGGGCAGACCTCTGGTTCCCTGTCCCATGTCCAAGTGGTATTCAGCGCCCCCGGCCACGTAGCAGCTGGACAGGATGGGCGGCATGGTGGCTGGGCGAAGGATGCGACAGGGAGCCCCTCCCGTGGCGATGAAAGGGACTGCGGGGGAAGGAGCAGAGGAAAGATCAAGGGACCGAGCTGTAGCCCTGGAATCCTTGAATCTCTCCATGGCCGAGTCCGCTTTGTCTCCAAAGAGACAGGAGCCATCAAAATGCATGTCCATGAGGGACTGTTGGATATCCCTAGAAAAACCAGAAGTACGCAACCAGCAGTGGCATCTCAAGGTCACCGTCGTAGCAACCGATCTGCCCAGAGAGTCGGTCGTGTCCAGTCCACAACAGATTGTTAACTTCACCGCATCTCTCCCATCATTGCCACCTTGCGAGACAATAGCACAGGCGTCCTCCAGTATCTGCGGCAGGACTTGCACAATTGTATCCCACAAAGAGCTGGTATAGTGGCCCAAAAGGCATGCGGTGTTCACAGACCGCAGCGCGAAACTAGAGGAAGAAAACAACTTCTTACCAAATTGTTCCAGCCTTTTTGATTCCCTATCCGGGGGTGCGGAAAGGAATGCGCCTGAAGAAGAGGAAGCCTGAATGACAAGACTTTCAGGCGTAGGGTGTTGGGACAGGAATTTAGGGTCGTTCAGAGCAGGCCGATGGTGGCATGCGATAGTCCTATTCACAGGAGCCCCTGTGTTTGGTTTGGACCAAGTACCCAAAAGGGCATCGGTGAGGGCTTCATTGAACAGCAAAAGGGCTTTGGATGTGGAAGCCCCTGGCTGAAGCACCTCTGTCAGGAAATTGGACCTGACCTCTACAGTAGGAAGCTCAAGGCCAAGGACCTCAGCTGCCCTACTGACCACCCTATCATAAGTTGCTCCCTCCGTCGTAGCCACAGTAGGAGGAGACAGCATGCCAGCATCTGGAGAAGTATGCAGACCACTGGCGTTACCCAATTCCTGTGCCCAGTCCAAAGGTGGGTCATCCTGGTATTCATAAGTGTCCAGGGACCCCTCCAGTCCTTCCCAGAATTCATACCCATAGGAAAAAGGGTCAGAATACGGCCTGGGGTGCACAGGCCCCATCGAAGACAAAGGCGGTGTCGGCCGACGCCACTCCGACTCTGAGTCATTGGGGATAAGGATCGGGTCGACATCGATAGTGGGCACTACCAACGTCGAGAGCGTCGACAATCGACCCGGCACCGGGGAAGGTCTCAATGCTGCAACTAGCACCGGTACTGATCCGCCAGTGGATCCAGAGGGGACCTCAGTGGCTGGAGCCAAAGCCGCCAGTGTGGAACCCGAAGGCCCCTCAATCGAACCCCTTGGGCCCAAAGGAGCCGTATCGGGGTCGGTCCACCCAAAGATGAGGTGCATGGACTCATAGAATTCTTTAAGTTGGACGGGGGTCGCTCCGGCTCCGGGAAACTCGGGGAAACGTGGAGCGGACCCAGATGCAGGCTCCGAGGACAGAGGCCTTGAGCATCGACACTCCTCTCGCGTCACATCAGCCAATCGACGGGGCAAAGTCGGAGAGCGATGGGACCTCTTCGACTTCTTCTTTTTCTTACCTGCACCCGAAGAGTTTGAAGACAACGAGTGGTGACAGCTCCGTGAACGATCTCGAGACCTTCCTCTCAATCGAGACCCGGACTTACATGGAGTCGAGTGCTGGGCCGCCATGAGTTTGAAGGACCGCTCCCTCAAGGCCTTCAGGTGCATGGCCCAGTACTCGGAGCACGACTTTGGGTCGTGGTCGCGCTCGAGACACCACAAACAAATCCGATGCAGATCCGTCACCGACATGATGTCGGTGACAGTCCTCGCACGTCTTGAAACCAGTCTTCGGGGACATCCTCGGTGCACGAAATATCCCACTCGAAAGCTCGACAAATCGGGCGAAATCAGTCAAAAAGAGACCAGGGTAGCTCTCTCCGGATCAGCACGTGGCACGGAAAGAAAAGAACTGACGTCACTGTGCGAAGGCGGTGTCTATGCACTACTCCTGATGTCATCAAGGCGAATACGAAGCCAGCGACACCCACGGAGTCGACCGACACCACATACCGACGCGCAAGGGTATTGCTTGAAGAAAAATCTCCAGATCCAGTCTGACACCTCGGGGAAATTCTAAGGTAAGGAATCTGCAACTAGAAGTCTCTATCAGATCCCATTTCTGCTCTCTCACTTTCTATAGCTAGGAGCTGTTTCTCCAAAGCTAATCTTTTGCCCATCCTTGCTAAAAGGATGTCATCCTCATTGAGGCTGTCATCAATGCTCCCAGAGGGACTGGACTCCCCTGTGGAAGAACCAGAATCTCTGAGTCTGATTTGTGGAGACAGGGGTCTTGGAACCCTGGTCTCCCTAGTTAGGGTAGGAGGGAAGAGTTCTAGCTCCTGATCCCCAACCTCTTCCTCTACTGAGGGGAGGTCTTGCCCTTCAGCGGGATGGTCCCTGGTGTACTCTGCCAAGAGCTCCTGGAGCTTGACCTTGGTAGGGTAGGACCAAGTTTTAATCTTTCTTAGCTTACAGAGGGACTTTAACTCTGTCATCCCTAGATGCAGGTAAGGGGTGAGGTTGAGTTCCATCACCATATCCTCTGAGCTACTCATTCTGGGGGTCATTCTGACCTCGGCGGTAAAAGGCGCTTACCGCCGGTCAGAAGACCGCCATAACACCGCCGCAGCCGCGGTAAACCGCCACGGTCATTCTAACCCGCAACTTGCAAACCGCCAAAAACCCGACATCCACAAAAGTCCGCCACACCAAAGGTCAGCGAAAAAATGGCGATGACCAAACCTCCACCGTAACGCCAACAGAAATACGCCCATACCATTCCGACCCACAAATCCACGCGGCGGTCTTTCAAACGGGGTATTCCATTGGCGGTACACACCGCCGCGGTCAAAATACACACACACATAGAAAACTCAGCAACATTGGTCAGTTTGAAACACGCACACCTGATACACATACTAACACCACTCCCACACACCCAACACAATATAAAACACACACCCACATCACCCACAAACCCCTACGACCCGAAATTATTGACGAAGGCTAGAGAGAGAGCACAGAATAGACAATTCCACAACACAGAGGCATACAACACCATCACCCACACAGAATCCACGCACCAAACACCACACACCACCACACGCACCACACTCATCACCACAAACGCCACCCCACACCTCATCCACACCACCCCATGGCACCCCAAAGACACCCCAGGTTCACTGACGCAGAACTCAGGGTCATGGTGGAGGAAATAGTCCGTGTAGAGCCCCAGCTCTTCGGGGCACAGGTGCAGCACACCACAATTGCCAGGAAGATGGAGCTATGGCAAAGGATAGTGGACAGGGTCAACGCGGTGGGACAGCATCCACGCAATCGGGATGACATAAGGAAGCGCTGGAACGACCTACGGGGGAAGGTGCGTTCCATGGTATCAAGGCACAACATTGCGGTGCAGAAGACTGGCGGCGGACCCCCACCTACTCCCCCAGAATTTACAGCATGGGAGGAGGAAGTCTTGCACATCCTGCATCCTGAGGGCCTCGCAGGAGTAGGTGGAGGAATGGACTCTGGTAAGTCAAATCTTCACTACTGCTTCCCACCCCCACCCCACCTGCATGCCAAATCATACCCCCACCCTCACCCCACCCCCATCACACCAACTCCTAGCAAAAGGCTCACCATCACAACCCACCCATCCCAACACCAAGCCCTGCATGCGACCACAAAGCATGGACACCAATCACCAAAGCATGCCCACTGCACACACACATCACCTCCACAAGCCACCCTCACAAAAGTCCCCACAAGGGAATGCCTGCACTTGGGTACACGGACACCCACCCATCACACGAAATGCCACACACAGAAGCAATAACCATACCTTTATACCCCTGCAGGACCCGAACGCCACCACACCGCCACAGAGGGTCCAGAGATGTCCATCCCACCCCCAGAAGAGGCCCCCAGCGATGACAGCAGCTCTGTCTCCCTGGACCCAGATGACCAGCCCGGCCCATCGGGGACCTCTGGACAGTCGATTCCCCACAGACAGCCACAGGCTACACCAGACCCAACCCCCTCTGGGAACACCAGCACAGCTCCCACCCAGCGGGCCCATGCCTCTGTCTCCAGGACACGTCAATCAGCGGTGTGTCCACCACTACAGGGCACCCAGGTTGACCCACCACCCCAACAACAACAGGGACCTGGGGGCAGTGGTAGTGGGCACACCGTCCAGGGGACAGAGGCCCAGGAACACAGGGGAACTGGGAGGGCTGCTGTGCGACAGGGGGGGGACAGGCCCAGGGAACCGACTCTCCAAGAGGCCCTCTCCTCCATCATGGGAGCTTACCACCACTCCCAGGAGACGATGGCGACGGTACTGGCCCGGTTCCAGGAGATCCAGGCACTGCAGGAGGAACGGTACATGGGGTTCAGAGAGGAACTGAGGAACATCGGTTCCGCAATGGGGACCATCGTCCTGGCCCTTACCCAGATAGTCACCACATTGCTGGACCATGTGGCACCCCAAAGGGCCCCTGTCACTAGCCCAGGCCAGGAACAGCCTACCACCTCCGCCGGCGCTAGTGGACAGGATGCCCCCACACAACAACAGGCCACCAGAACCCCACCTCCTGCAGAAGAAGAACCACCCCGCAAGCGGAACCTGAGATCTCACAAGAAGACAGAGTAGGATTGCAAGACCCCCGCCAGCCTAAGATACCCCCTGATGTCATCCCACTGTCCCACATTGTCACCCTGTCCAACCTTGAACTGCCCCTGCTCCATCCTTCCACAGGCATATGGACAATGCACCTGTGCGACTGAGAACTGGACTCTGCCATGGACATTACTCCACCCCCACCCATCACCGTTTTACAATCATGTACCTATATGTAGCACTTAAAATAAATCACATATTGCACTTAAAATAACAGGAGTCTGCTTGTATTCTTAACAAATGTATTACACATAACGGTGCAATAATGTCCAGTTATTTTGTGATGACAACATACCAATTTCAATAAGCTTTAGTCCATGGGCAAACAAAGCAGAAGTCAGGCAGTGGGTCATACAGCTCTGAAAAGGGAAGGGAAAGTCACAAATCAGTTAACAGGAACTGGGGGGAAACACAGACAGTGGAGACGCATGAGGTCTGAAGTAAATGTAAAATGGCGTGGGTGATTCTTACCTGTGTGCTACTGAAAATATTGTTGTATGACTGTATCCCTGTTGTCCGTGTCGTCCCCGTTGTCTTCCTCCTCTTCACTCTCCACAGGCTCCACAGCTGCTACAACACCACCATCTGGACCATCCTCCTGCAGAAAAGGCACCTGGCGTCGCAAAGCAAGATTGTGAAGCATACAGCAGGCCACGATGATATGGCACACCTTCTTTGGTGAGTACATTAGGGATCCCCCTGTCATATGCAGGCACCTAATCCTGGCCTTCAGGACCCCGAAGGTCCTTTCTATGATCCTCCCAGTTCGCCCATGGGCCTCATTGTACCGTTCCTCTGCCCTGGTCCGGGGATTCCTCACTGGGGTCAGTAGCCACGACAGGTTGGGGTAACCAGAGTCACCAATTAGCCACACACGGTGTCTCTGTAGCTGTTCCATCACATAAGGGATGCTGCTATTTCGCATGACATACGCGTCATGCACTGACCCAGGGAACTTGGCATTTACATGGGAGATGTACTGGTCAGCCAAACAGACCACCTGGTCATTCATCGAATGATAACTTTTTCTGTTTCTGTACACCTGCTCACTTTCTTTGGGGGGAACCAAAGCCACATGGGTCCCATCAATGGCACCAATGATGTTGGGGATATGTCCAAGGGCATAGAAATCACCCTTCACTGTAGCCAATTCGCCCACCTCAGGGAAAATAATGTAGCTCTGCATGTATTTCATCAGGGCAGACAACACTCTGGACAAAACCTTAGAAAACATAGGCTGAGACATCCCAGATGATATGGCCACTGTTGTCTGAAAAGACCCACTTGCCAAAAAATGGAGTACTGACAGAACCTGCACCAGAGGGGGAATCCCTGTGGGTTGGCGGATGGGGGACATCAGGTCTGGCTCCAGCTGGGCACATAGTTCATGTATAGTTGCTCTGTCAAGCATGTATGTAAGTATGATATGTCGTTCTTCCATTGTCGACAGGTCCACCAGCGGTCGGTACATGGGAGGATTCATCCTTCTCCTCGCAAGTCCCAGCGGACGGTGCCTAGGAAGGACAACATGGAGCACAGAGTCAAGCAACCCACAGGTTCGTTCACACAGCTTGCACAGTACACGAATCGCTATGCACTGAAAGGCTTGTATGAGTGGCAATGCAAGGCCTAGGCCTGTGTGACGCAGTAGAAATTATGCCATGTGGGCCCTTGAAATGGCGGCTGCCTGACCTGTGAAGTGTGACAGTGGAATGTGAGGTCACTGCGCTGGCGTGGCACACCGTGGCGGTAGGTGGTCGAAGACCGCAGTGCTAAGCCGCATTGGTTAACATTGCACCCTATGGGTTTCAGTAGCCAATGAGGATGGGCGCCTGCGGTCGCGGTACGCACCGCGGCGGGGCGTGACCGCCATTTTCTATCTGATTAATCACTCGAGACCTGATCATCCACAGGAGAGGACCGATACTGCAAGTGCTGCTGTGACCTCGGTCTGGGAGATACAATGGCTGCTGCGACTGGGGAAAGGGCCCCTGCCTTCACTTCCAAAGAATTGGAGAAACTTGTTGATGGGGTCCTCCCCCAGTATGCGCTACTCTACGGTCCTCCAGACCAACAGGTTAGTACACAGGGTGCACGTTGAATGGGCTATGCCTGTGTTGAGATGGTGGGGAGGGGAGCGAATGAGGAGTGCAACGCACGAAAGATGAGAGCATGTGCCACATGGCAAGGTTGGGGAGGGGGGGGCCACTCACATTGACCATGCAGAAAACTGATGCGATTTCCTTTACCACCCTGTACATGTCACATAGGTCAGCGCCCATCAGAAGATCGACATTTGGCGTGCCATCGCCAAGGACGTCCGGGCCCTGGGGGTCCACAACAGACGGGGCACCCACTGCCGAAAGAGGTGGGAGGACATCCGCCGCGGGACCAGAAAGACCGCCGAGTCTCTGCTGGGGATGGCCTTCCAACGTAGGAAGGGTGCCAGCCGCCAATTGACCCCCCTGATGTCCCGGATCCTGGTGGTGGCCTACCCCGATTTGGATGGGCGCGTGAGGACATCACAGCAGACACAAGGGGGTGAGTATCAGCACATTCTGCTATCTTTGCGCACAGTGAAGGTGTCTGGGTGGGGGAGGAGGGCTGTGGCTATCTCTAGGCCAGGGCGCATTCTGTAGGCTAGGCCCCTCCGTTAGACACGGCCCTGTGCCCCCGCCCCCCACCTCTGTAGGGTGGCAAGTACAGCTATCCATGGTCCGGCCTCACCCATGTGTGCATTTGTCGTCCATAGACCTGTAGGCCTAGTCACAATAACTGAGTAGTGTACCCCGATTGCGCGGCCTAGTGCAGGGGGCTTCTGTGTCTGTCCTCTCCGACAACGGTGTTGCCAATGAATGCACTCAACCTGTCTTCATTTCTCCCCCCCCCCCATTTTCTTTGTCTTCCTGTTCATGTGTGCATTAGCATCATCAGGCGGAGGAGAAGTGGCATCGGCGCACGAGGGAGCTGCATCTCACATGGCCCCGGAGGGCCATGCAACAGACTCCGAGTACACCAGTGAGACGGAGGGCGAGTGGAGCTCCACAACGGGGACCCGTGGAGACGTCAGCGACACCGACACGTCCTCGGAAGGGAGCTCCCTAGCGGTGGCGGCAACATCCGTGCCCACCGCCACAACAGGTACAGCCGCCACCCAGCGCACCAGCCCCGCCCTCACAGCAGCCCCTCAGCCTTCGCTCCGTGCCCGCTCGCCCAGGAAGGCGGGCATCTCCTTCACCCCAGGCACCTCAGGCCCTGCCCCAGTTACCCCTGCTGCCCTCAGTGAGGAGGTCATTGACCTCCTCAGGACACTCATTGTTGGGCAGTCTACCCTTTTGAATGCCATCCAGGGTGTAGAAAGGGAGGTGCATCGGAGCAATGCATACCTGGAGGGCATTCATTCGGGTCAGGCTGCCCATCAGCGATCGTTCAACGCTCTGGCCTCAGCACTGACGGCAGCCATTGTCCCTGTCTCCAGCCTCCCTCTTCTGACTCCCTCCACCCAGTCCCAGTCTCCTGTTCCTCTGCCTATCCCATCCACACCATCAGACCAGCCTGCACACACCTCTACACCCAAGGGCAGCTCATCCAGACATAAGCACCACAGATCCCACAAGCATTCACCCAAGCAACATCCAGATGCAGACATGCCAACAGTCACTACCACCTCTGTGTCCCCCACCTCCTCATCTCCCTCCTCCCTCCCTGTGACGTCTCCACTCACACCTGCATGCACACCACCATCAGCCAGTACTTCCATCACCAGCACGCCCTCCATTACAGTCCGCACACGTGCAGTCACCACCCCCATTTACACGTCCCCTGTGTCCTCTCCCAGTGTGTCTGTCACCCCCTCTTCCAAACCACACAAACGCAGGCAGCCACCCACCCAACTGCCATCCACCTCACGACAGCCTCCGTCACAAGCACCTGCACCCAAAGACAGCACACTTGACTCTCCTACAAGCACATCCTCTTCCTCCACTCCCATACCCACTACACCTACCCGTCCCTGTCCTTCCAAAGTCCTTTTCCTTTCCAACCTTGAGCTCGTTCCAATCACTGACCCACCCCCTCCATCTGATAAGAGTAGAAAAAGCACCTCAGCCACCACCAGCCCTGCATCTACTGTGACCATAGTGCAGGGCTATTGGAGTCCACTAGCTCCTAGGGCAGGAACATCGGCCAGCAGCAAGAGGACAGCCAGCCCACCCCCTGGGAAGAGGACAAAAAAAACTAAGGTCCGGCGCGACAAGCCTGAGACGGCTGCCACCAAGGACAGTAGCCTTGCCCCGTCACCTGCCACATCATCAAAGGGAGGCAAGGGCCACAGAGCTTCAGCGAAGGAGGGCAAGGGCAGCAGTGCGGAGAAGTCAGGCAGCAGGCGAGCTGGCCAGGAGGGCCCCACCAGCCCCATTCCGGTTGTGACGGACGACACCCACAGGCCCAGGACTCCATCACAGGAGGGCCCCGCGACCGCAAGGTCGGATGGCGACTGAGCGGGAAGTCTTGGCCAGGTCTGGCTCCCTAGAAACACGGGACAAGCACCGCTGAACAGGGCCCCGCCGGGAGAAGCACCGCTGAACAGGGCCCCGCCGGGAGAAGAACCGCTGAACAGGGCCCCGCCGTGACAAGAACCGCTGAACAGGGCCCCGCCGGGAGAAGCACCGCTGAACAGGGCCCCGTCGTGACAAGAACCGCTGAACAGGGCCCCGCCGGGAGAAGCACCGCTGAACAGGGCCCCGCCGGGAGAAGAACCGCTGAACAGGGCCCCGCCGGGAGAAGCACCGCTGAACAGGGCCCTGCCGTGACAAGAACCGCTGAACAGGGCTCCGCCGTGAGAAGCACCGCTGAACAGGGGCCCGCCGTGACAAGAACCGCTGAACAGGGCCCCGCCGTGAGAAGCACCGCTGAACTGGGCCCCGCCGTGACAAGAACCGCTGAACAGGGCCCCGCCGGGAGAAGCACCGCTGAACAGGGCCCCGCCGGGAGAAGAACCGCTGAACAGGGCCCCGCCAGGAGAAGCACCACTGAACAGGGCCCCGCCGTGACAAGAACCGCTGAACAGGGCTCCGCCGTGAGAAGCACCGCTGAACAGGGGCCCGCCGTGACAAGAACCGATGAACAGGGCCCCGCCGTGACAAGAACCGCTGAACAGGGCCCACCGGGAGAAGCACCGCTGAACAGGGGCCCGCCGTGACAAGAACCGCTCCGCTGGGCCCTTCATCTCAAGCACCGCTCCGCTGGGCCCTTCCTGTCAAGCACTGCTCCGCTGGGCCCTTCATCTCAAGCACCGCTCCGCTGGGCCCTTCCTGTCAAGCACCGCTCCGCTGGGCCCTTCATCACAAGCACCGCTCCGCTGAGCCCTTCATCTCAAGCACCGCTCCGCTGGGCCCTTCATCTCAAGCACCACTCCACTGGGCCCTTCATCTCAAGCACCGCTCCGCTGGGCCCCGCCGTCTCTGCACCGCTCTGCTGGGCCCTTGCTGTCAAGCACCGCTCCGCTGGGCCCTTCATCTCAAGCACCGCTCCGCTGGGCCCTTCCTGTCAAGCACCGCTCCGCTGGGCCCTTCATCACAAGCACCGCTCCGCTGGGCCCTTCATCACAAGCACCGCTCCGCTGGGCCCTTCATCTCAAGCACCGCTCCGCTGGGCCCTTCATCTCAAGCACCGCTCCGCTGGGCCCCGCCATCTCTGCACCGCTCCGCTGGGCCCTTCATCTCAAGCACCGCTCCGCTGGGCCCTTCATCTCAAGCACCGCTCCGCTGGGCCATTCATCTCAAGCACCGCTCCGCTGGGCCCTTCCTTTCAAGCACCGCTCCGCTGGGCCCTTCCTGTCAAGCACCGCCCCGCTGGGCCCTTCCTGTCAAGCACCGCTACACTGGGCCCTTCATCTCAAGCACCGCTCCGCTTTGCCATTCATCTCAAGCACCGCTCCGCTGGGCCCTTCCTTTCAAGCATCGCTCCGCTGGGCCCCGCCGTCTCTGCACCGCTCCGCTGGGCCCTTCATCTCAAGCACCGCTCCGCTGGGCCCTTCTTCTCAAGCACCGCTCCGCTGGGCCCTTCATCTCAAGCACCGCTCCGCTGGGCCCTTCCTGTCAAGCACTGCTCCGCTGGGCCCTTCCTGTCAAGCACCGCTCCGCTGGGCAACGCCGTCTCAAGCACCGCTGGCCCATTGACAGTGCCGGTTCTGTGTCGAGCAGGGCTTCACGAAGCACTCTGGGCACCATGCCTCCTCCATTAACAGTGGAGTCGGTAATCCATCTGATAGACTGTGGCTTGGCACTTCCCAGGATGGAACAGTGGGCAAGCCACACACTGTAGAGACTTGAGAGACTGTGGCTTTGCACTCCCCAGGATGGCACAGTGGGCAAGCCACCCACTGTAGAGACTTGTGAGACTGTGGCTTTGCACTCCCCAGGATGGGACAGTGGGCATGGAGGCCCCTCGTGGATCTGGCGTCGTGGACTCATGTGGCTGAGGTGCCCCCCTTTCCTTCCCCCTGAGGTGCCTGTAGTTTTATCATCTGATGCCCCAGCAGTGTTCTCTCCAATGGTATCTGGTCTCCTGTGTGGGCTTTGCCCATGTGTTTGTGCACATTGGCCCACGGACTATGGAACTTTGACAGAATGGGCAGGACTTATTGCCTATGTATATATTTTTGACTATGTTCATTCCTTATTTTGTATCTTTCATATTGCATATTTCCCATACCTTCAATGGAGCTATTTATACATATATTTTATAGATCATTTTAATTGTGTCTTTGCATTATTCCGGTGGGTTTGGGGGGTGTCACTCTGACTTGTTGCTCTGCATTGGGGTGTAGGTATTTGGGGTGGGGGGGTGGGTGTATGGCGCATGTGTGTGCCCGTAAGCATTCCTCCTCCCCCCTCCCCTGTGTCGTAGGTGCAGTACTCACCGTTGTCGTCTGCGCCGGCGTTCGTACTCCTGGTAGATGAGCAGGTAGACAATAGCTGGTAGGATGTTTAATTCGGGCTCCATGCTGTCCTCCTTCCTCGTGGAGTGTGTAGAGGTGAGCGTTTTCCCGTTCGTAGTCTGTTTCCGCCGTGTTTTTATCTGCGGGGCTCCCGACCCGGAAAAGGTGGCGGATTGGTGAGTTGTGATAGGGTGGGCGGTACATTGTCTGCCGCCTGCCTGTTGGCGGTGACCACCGCGCTGTTTGTCTGTCCCACCGTGGCGGTCGGAGTGTTAAAGTGGCGGCCTGTGTTGGCGGTTCCCGCCAGGGTCAGAATTCCTTTTTTTTGACCGCCTGCCTGTTGGTGGGTTGGCCACCGCTTTATCACCGACCGCCAGGGTTGGAATGACCCCCTATGTCTCTAAAAGTTGGGATTACTTTTCAAGAAACTAAAAACTACTTCCAGTTCTTAATTCCTAACTTTTGCAAAACTTTTAAACTTAAAAAAGAGATGCTAACAGGGACTTACACAAGGCCCTAGCAGGACTTGGAAAAATTGTCAAAATTCAAAAATCTATTTTCTAATGACAATTTTGGAATTTAGTTGTGTGATCAGGTATTGGTTGAGTAGTCCAGCAAATGCAAAGTCCTAGACCCCACCGCTGAACCACCAATGTAGGAAGCTGGCTCTGTATATACTATATCAAAATGAGATATAGGCCCTCATTATGACCCCGGCGGTGAGTGATTAAGTGGCGGCAATACTGCCAACAGGCTGGCGGTAAGTACCACCAAATTATGACCATGGCAGTTATAACTCCTATAGACAGCCAATGTACCACACCAACTGCCACAGCAGAAACAACAGTCACCACAGCGGCAACCAACAACAGCCAAGTGGGAGACAAAGTCCACCCACCATATTAAGACAAACGAAACCGCCACCTTTTCTGGGGCGGCACCAACGCCAACAAAAGCCTGGTGGAAACAGAGCTCAGAAGTGAAAGGACTAACCATTGGAGACACAGGGAAGAACCACATTGCCATGGAACCCGAACTGCAAGTTTTCCCGATGATCTTTTATGTCATGCTCCAACTGAAATGCCGGCGAAGACAACAACTGTAAGTACAGCTGCCTAGCACACAAGGGATGGTGGGAGGAAACTGACAGGGACACACACACGCACAGCACACACCCCACACACCATACACACAACCAGCTGCACACGTAAACCAATGGGACATGACACGCGGCATAATAAAACACGAACCACAATGCTGGAGTAACGACAATGCATTAGCATAGCAAAACCCACCACGCAAACCAAATCACAGAGCTGTGTGACCAGTTGGAGCCTGACCTGATATCAGCTATCAGTCATCCCACTGGGATCCCCCTCATGTGCAAGTTCTATCAGTGCTCCATTTCCTGGCAACTGGTTCTTTCCAAGTGACAGTGGGCTTCGCAGCAGGAATGTCACAGCCAATGTTCTCAATCGTGCTGTCAAGAGTGTTGTCTGCCCTGGTAAAACACATATGCAGCTACATAGCTTTCCCCCAGGTGGGAGATCTGGCCACTGTGAAGGCAGGATTCTATGCAATGGGACATATCCCCAATATTATTGGTGCGATTGACGGGACACATATTTCATTTGTTCCCCCCATCTGCCAGTATGAACAGGTGTACAGGAATCGTAAAAGTTTTCATTCCATGAATGTGCAGATGGTGTGCCTGGTGGACCAGTACATCTCCCACGGCAATGCTAAATATCCTTGGTCAGTGCATGATACCTTTGTCCTGAGGAATAGCAGCATTCCAAATGTGATGGGCCAACTACAGAGGCACAGGGTGTGGCTTATAGGTGAACCTTGGTCCCCACCCGGTGTATGTTAGTGTATGCCTCTTATGTTAATCTCATAGGATAGTGTGTGGCTAAATGCTATCTCTCAATACCTGCAGATGACTCTAGCTACCCAAACCTATTGTGGCTGCTGACCCCTGTGAGGAATGCCAGGACAAGGGCTGAAGAACGTTATAATGAGGCACATGGGTGAACCAGAAGGATCATTGAGAGGACCTTCAGCCTCCTGAAAGCCAGGTTCAGGTGTCTCCATCTGATACGTGGATCCCTGTGCTACTCACCCGAGAAGGTCTGCCAGATAGTAGTGGCATACTGCACGTTGCACAACCTGGCCCTCAAATGGCATGTACCTTTTCTGCAGGAGGAGGATACTGGAGATGCCCCTGTGGCAGCAGTGGACCCTGAGGACAGTGAGGATGAGGAGGCAGAGGATGAGGATGTGGACAACAGAACATCAGTTATCCGTCAGTACTTCCAATGACACACAGGAGAGACAGTGCAACTTCACATTTCCATAACTATTGGTGTATTCTGTGTGGCTGTGGCATGATGGCATTACCCACTTTTTACCTCTACTTAGTGTCAACTATTGATTATCCTTTTACAGATGTTGGTGATATGATAACAATGTCCAGATGTGAGGAATCACTGGTCCTGTAGAACGCATTGCTTTTCAGTTGCAGGGTCTTTGAAGCAGGAGGCAGGCCGGTAGGGCTGGGGCCAAGTCAGTTGTCGTCTCCTTCTCTTCTCTGCAGGGTTTTCAGCTCAGCAGTCCTTCTTCTTCTTGTGAGGTCATCAGAAATCTGAAGAGCTGGGTTCAGGGTAAATACTAAATGTAGGGGTGTGTTAGGGTTAAAGGGCAGTAGCCAATGGCTACTGTCCCTGAGGGTGGCTACACCCTCCTTGTGCCCTCTCCCTCTGGAGAGGGGAGCACATCCCTATCTCTATGGTCCTAATCCTCCAAAGCAAGATGGAGGATTTCTCAAGGAGGGGGCCACTTCATCTCTGGTCACCTTTGGGGTGGACCTGGCTGAGGGGGTGACTCCTCCTTGTTTTTCTCATTATCCCTCCTGACTTGCTGCCAAAAAGTGGGGGCTCGTCCAGGGGGGCGGGCATCTCTACTAGCTGGAGTGCCCTGGGGCATTGTAACACCAGGCTTGAGCCTTTGAGGCTCACCGCCAGGTGTTACAGCTCCTGCAGGGGGAGGTGTGAAGCACCTCCAGCAAGGAAAGGCTTTGTTTCTGACCACAGAGTGCACAAAGGCACTCACCCCATGTGGTCAGAAACTCATCTGGAAGTGGCAGGCTGGCACAGACCGGTCAGCTTTGCACTAGCAGTTGGGCTGACATACAGGGGGCATCTCTAAGATGCCCTCCATGTGCATTTCTCAATAAATCCCACACTGGCATCAGTGCCGGTTTATTGTGCTGAGAAGTTTGATACTAGACTTCCCAGTATTCAGTGTAGCCATTATGGTGCTGTGGAGTTTGTGTATGACAGACTCCCAGACCATATACTCTTAAGGCTACCCTGCACTTACAATGTCTAAGGTTTTGCTTAGACACTGTAGGGGCATAGTGCTCATGCACCTATGCCCTCACCTATGGTATAGTGCACCCTGCCTTAGGGCTTTAAGGCCTGCTAGAGGGGTGACTTATCTATACCTATAGGCAGTGTGAGGTTGGCATGGCACCCTGAGGGGAGTGCCATGTCGACTTAGTCATTTTATCCCCACCAGCACACACAAGCTGGCAAGCAGTGTGTGTGTGCTGAGTGAGGGGTCTCCAGGGTGGCATAAGACATGCTGCAGCCCTTAGAGACCTTCCGTGGCATCAGGGCCCTTGGCACCAGGAGTACCAGTTACAAGGGACTTACCTGGATGCCAGGGTGTGCCAATTGTGGAAACAAAGGTACAGGTTAGGGAAAGAACACTGGTGCTGGGGCCTGGTTAGCAGGCCTCAGCACACTTTCAAATCATAACTTGGCATCAGCAAAGGCAAAAAGTCAGGGGGTAACCATGCCAAGGAGGCATTTCCTTACACAACCCCCCCCCAAACGAAAGAGGATGAGACTAACCTTTCCCAAGAGAGCCTTCATTTTCTAAGTGGAAGAACCTGGAAAGGCCATCTCCATTGGCATGGGCAGTCCCAGGTCTGTGTTCCACTATAAAGTCCATTCCCCGTAGGGAGATGGACCACCTCAACAGTTTTGGATTTTCACCTTTCATTTGCATTAGCCATCTGAGAGGTCTGTGGTCAGTTTGAACTACAAAGTGAGTACCAAAGAGGTATGGTCTCAGCTTCTTCAGGGACCAAACCACAGCAAAGGCCTCCCTCTCAATGGCACGCCAACGCTGCTCCCTGGGGAGTAACCTCCTGCTAATGAAATCAACAGGCTGGTCAAGGCCATCATCATTTGTTTGGGACAAAACTGCCCCTATCCCATGTTCAGAGGCATCAGTCTGCACATTGAACTGCTTGGAGTAATCTGGAGCTTTGAGAACTGGTGCTGTGCACATAGCTTGTTTCAGGGTGTCAAAGGCCTGTTGGCATTCTACACTCCAGTTTACCTTCTTGGGCATTTTCTTGGAGGTAAGTTCTGTGAGGGGTGTCACTATAGATCCATATTCCTTCACAAACCTCCTGTAGTACCCAGTCAAGCCAAGGAATGCCCTGACTTGAGTCTGGGTTTTTGGAGCTGCCCAGTCCAGAATAGTCTGGATCTTGGGCTGGAGTGGCTGAACTTGGCCTCCACCTACAAGGTGTCCCAAGTAAACCACAGTTCCCTGCCCTATCTGGCATTTGGATGCCTTGATAGAGAGGCCTGCTGCTTGCAGGGCCTTCAAAACCTTCTTCAGGTGGACCAGGTGATCCTGCCAGCTGGAGCTAAAGACAGCAATATCGTCAAGATAAGCTGCACTAAAGGACTCCAAGCCAGCAAGGACTTGATTCACCAACCTTTGGAAGGTGGCAGGGGCATTCTTTAAACCAAAGGGCATAACAGTAAACTGATAATGCCCATCAGGTGTGGGGAATGCTGTCTTTTCTTTTGCTCCTGGTGCCATTTTGATTTGCCAGTACCCTGCTGTCAAGTCAAAGGTATTTAAGTATCTGGCAGCACCTAGTTTGTCTATCAATTCATCTGCCCTTGAAATGGGATGGGCATCTGTCTTGGTGAAAGAATTAAGTCCTCTGTAGTCCGCACAAAACCTCATCTCTCTCTTTCCATCTTTGGTGTGAGGTTTGGGGACTAAGACCACTGGGCTAGCCCAGGGGCTGTCAGAGTGCTCAATGACTCCCAATTCCAGCATCTTGTGGACTTCCACCTTGATGCTTTCTTTAACTTGGTCAGACTGTCTGAAAATTTTGTTTTTGACAGGCATGTTGTCTCCTGTGTCCACATCATGGGCACAGGTGTGTCTGACCAGGGGTTAGGGAAAAGAGCTCAGCAAACTGTTGCAGGACCTTCCTACAGTCAGATTGCTGTTGGCCAGAGAGGGTGTCTGAATAGATCACTCCATCAACTGAGCCATCTTTTGGGTCTGTGGAGAGGAGATCAGGGAGAGGTTCACTCTCAGCTTCCTGGTCCTCATCTGTACCATCAACAGATTCACATCTGCCCTGTCATGAAAGAGTTTGAGGCGGTTCACATGGATCACCCTTTTGGGGGTCCTGCTATTGCCTAGGTCTACCAGGTAGGTGACCTGACTCTTCCTCTCTAGCACTGGGTAAGAGCCACTCCATTTGTCCTGAAGTGCCCTGGGAGTCACAGGCTCCAGGACCTAGCTGAAACTCAACCATAGCAGCCTTTTGGTCATACCACATCTTCTGGAGTTGTTGGCTGGCCTCAAGGTTTTTACTTGCCTTTTCCATATACTCTGCCATCCTTGAACGTAGGCCTAGTACATAGTCCACTATATCTTGTTTAGGCTCAGGAAGAGGTCTCTCCCAGCCTTCTTTTACAAGAGCTAGTGGTCCCCTTACAGGATGGCCAAACAGAAGTTCAAAGGGGGAAAACCCTACTCCCTTCTGAGGCACCTCTCTGTAGGCGAAAAGCAGACATGGCAAGAGGACATCCCATCTCCTTTTGAGTTTTTCAGGGAGCCCCATGATCATGCCTTTCAATGTCTTGTTAAATCTTTCTACAAGACCATTGGTTTGTGGATGGTATGGTGTGGTGAATTTGTAAGTCACCCCACACTCATTCCACATGTGTTTCAGGCATGCTGACATGAAGTTGGTACCCCTGTCAGACACCCCTCCTTAGGAAATCCCACTCTGGTAAAAATACCAATGAGTGCTTTGGCTACTGCAGGGGCAGTAGTCGACCTAAGGGGCATTGCTTCAGGGTATCTAGTAGCATGATCCACTACTACTAGTATGTATTGGTTCCCTGAGGCTGTGGGAGGTTCAAGTGGACCCACTATGTCCACACCCACTCTTTCAAAGGGGACCCCTACCACTGGAAGTGGAATGATGGGGGCCTTTGGGTGTCCACCTGTCTTACCACTGGCTTGACATGTGGCACGGGAGACACAAAACTCCTTGACCTTCTGGGACATGTTGGGCCAATAGAAGTGGTTGACTAATCTCTCCCAGACCGTTTTGGTCTGTCCCAAATGCCCAGCAAGAGGAATATCATGAGCTAAGGTCAGAATGAACTCCCTAAACTCCTGAGGCACTACCACTCTCCTAGTGGCACCAGGTTTGGGATCTCTTGCCTCAGTGTAAAGGAGTCCATCTTCCCAATAGACTCTATGTGTTCCTGTTATTTTTCCTTTGGACTCTTCAGCAGCTTGCTGCCTAAGGCCTTCAAGAGAGGGACATGTTTCTCGCCCCTTACACCGCTGTTCCCTTGAGGGTCCCCCTGGGCCTAGGAGCTCAACCTGATAAGATTCTAACTCCATGGGCTCAGTTCCCTCAGAGGGCAGAACTTCTTTCTCTTGTTGTGTGGAAGCTGGTTCCCCAGTCTTCTTTCCTTTTCTCTTGGAGGGTTGGGCCCTTTTTCCAGGCTCCAACACCACCTTTTCACCCTGAGCCTTGCACTGTGCCCTTGTCTTGACACACACCAGTTCAGGGATACCCAGCATGGCTGCATGGGTTTTGAGTTCTACCTCAGCCCATGCTGAGGACTCCAGGTCATTTCCAAGCAAACAGTCTACAGGGATATTTGAGGAGACCATCACCTGTTTCAGGCCATTGACCCCTCCCCACTCTAAAGTTACCATAGCCATGGGATGTACTTTAGTCTGATTGTCAGCGTTTGTGACTGGATAAGTTTGTCCATCCAGGTATTGAACAGGGGAAACCAGTTTCTCTGTCACCATGGTGACACTGGCACCTGTATCCCTCAGGCCTTCTACACTTGTCCCCTTAATTAAGAGTTGCTGCCTGTATTTTTGCATGTTAGGGGGCCAGGCAGCCAGTGTGGCTAAGTCCACCCCACCCTCAGAGACTAATGTAGCTTCAGTGTGAACCCTGATTTGCTCTGGGCACACTGTTGATCCCACTTGGAGACTGGCCATTCCAGTGTTAGCTGGAGTAGAGTTAGAAGTGGAACCTTTCTTGGGACAGGCCTTGTCTCCAGTTTGGCGTCCTTGCTGATTACAGCTACGAAACCAGGCCTTTTTGGGATCAAAGTTTTTACCCTTGTACCCAAAATTGGATTGTGAAGAGGCTCTGGACCCTCCCTCCTGAGCAGGTTTTTGGGGCCCTATAGAAGACTCTTTACTTTTTCCCTTGGATGTCTCAACACTCTTCCCCTGGGGAGTCTTTGTGACCCCTTTCTTTTGGTCACCCCCTGTGGAAGTCTTGGTCACCCTAGTCTTGACTCAATGGTCCGCCTTCTTTCCCAATTCTTGGGGAGAAATTGGTCCTAGGTCTACCAGATGCTGATGCAGTTTATCATTGAAACAATTACTTAACAGGTGTTCTTTCACAAATAAATTGTACAGCCCATCATAATCATTTACACCACTGCCATGAATCCAACCATCCAGTGTTTTTACTGAGTAGTCAACAAAATCAACCCAGGTCTGGCTCGAGGATTTTTGAGCCCCCCTGAACCCAATTCTATACTCCTCAGTGGAGAATCCAAAGCCCTCAATCAGGGTAGCCTTCATGAGGTCATAGGATTCTGCATCTTTTCCAGAGAGTGTGAGGAGTCTATCCCTACACTTTCCAGTGAACATTTCCCAAAGGAGAGCACCCCAGTGAGATCTGTTTACTTTTCTGGTTGCACAAGCCCTCTCAAAAGCTGTGAACCATTTGGTGATGTCATCACCATCTTCATATTTAGTTACAATCCCTTTTGGGATTTTCAACATGTCAGGAGAATCTCTGAGCCTATTTATGTTGCTGCCACCATTGATGGGACCAAAACCCATCTCTTGTCTTTCCCTTTCTATGGCTAGGAGCTGTCTCTCCAAAGCCAATCTTTTGGCCATCCTGGCTAGCAGGAGGTCCTCTTCATTGAGGCTGCCCTCAATGCTTCCAGAGTTGCTGGACTCTCCTGTGAGAGAAGCAGCATCTCTGACTATCACTTGTGGAGACAGGGTTTGAGGGACCCTGTTCTCCCTAACTAGGAGTGGGGGTGGGAAATCCTCCACATCACTAGCTTCCCCTTCTGGGAAGGTATCATCAGAGGGGTTGTTTTTTAGCAAACTCTGCCAAAAGCTCCTGGAGCTGTACTTTGGTAGGGTTTGAACCAGTTTTAATCTTTTTGATTTTGCAGAGAGACCTTAGCTCTGACATCCTAAGATGCAGGTAAGGGGTGAGGTTGAGTTCCATCACAATCTCTTCTGCATTAGACATTATGGGGGTTATTACAACTTTGGAGGAGGTGTTAATCCGTCCCAAAAGTGACGGTAAAGTGACGGATATACCTCCAGCCGTATTACGAGTCCATAGGATATAATGGACTGGTAATACGGCTGGTGGTATATCCGTCACTTTACCGTCACTTTTGGGACGGATTAACACCTCCTCCAAAGTTGTAATAACCCCCTATGTTTCTAAAAGTTGGAATACTTTTTAAGAATCTAAAACTATCTATAGAACTTAATTCAAACCTTTACAAAACTTTTAAACTCTAAAAGAAATGCTAACAGGGACTAACACCAGGCCCTAGCAAGACTTTTAAAAATTTCAAAAAATATCTCAAATTTCAAAAATCTGTTCCTAATGACAATTTTTGGAATTTAGTCGTGTGATCAGGTATTGGCTGAGTAGTCCAGCAAATGCAAAGTCTTGTATCCCACCGCTGATCAACTGATGTAGGAAGTTGGCTCTGTATTTACTATTCAAAGTAAGAAATAGCATGCACAGAGTCCAAGGGTTCCCCTTAGAGGTAAGATAGTGGCAAAAAGAGATAATTCTAATGCTCTATTTTGTGGTAGTGTGGTCGAGCAGTAGGCTTATCAGAGGGTAGTGTTAAGCATTTGTTGTACACACACAGGCAATAAATGAGGAACACACACTCAAAGACAATTCCAGGCCAATGGGTTTTTATATAGAAAAATATATTTACTTAGTTTATTTTAAGAACCACATGTTCAAGATTTACAAACAATACTTTAAATGAAAGGAATTTCACTTAGGAACTTTAGGAACTTTGAATTAGCAAAATAGCATATACAGTTTTCATACAAATGGCAATAAGCTATTTTAAAACTGGACACAGTGCAATTTTCAACAGTTCCTGTGGGAGGTAAGTGTTTGTTAGGTAAGTAAACCACCTACAGGGTTCAAAGTTGGGTGCAAGGTAGCCCACCGTTGGGGGTTCAGAGCAACCCCAAAGTTACCACACCAGCAGCTCAGGGCCGGTCAGGTGCAGAGGTCAAAGTGATGCCCAAAACACATAGGCTTCAATGGAAACAGGGGTGCCCCGGTTCCAGTCTGCCAGCAGGTAAGTACCCGCGTCTTCAGAGGGCAAACCAGGGGGGTTTTGTAGGGCACCAGGGGGAACACAAGTCAGCACAAAAAGTACACCCTCTGCGGCACGGGGACGGCCGAGTGCAGTGTGCAAACAGGCGTCGGGTTTGCAATGGAGTTCAAAGGGAGACCCAGGGGTCTCTTCTGCGATGCAGGCAGGCAAGGGGGGTGGGGGGCTCCTCGGGGTAGCCACCACCTGGGCAAGGGAGAGGGCCACCTGGGGGTCGCTCCTGCACTAGAGGTCGGATCCTTCAGGTCCTGGGGGCTGCGGGTGCAATGTCCTTACCAGGCATCGGGTTCTTAGAAGCAGGCAGTCGCGGTCAGGGGGAGCCTCTGGATTCCCTCTGCAGACGTCACTGTGGGGGCTCAGGGGGGTCAACTCTGGCTACTCATGGGCTCGCAGTCACCGGGGAGTCCTCCCTGTAGTGTTGGCTCTCCACAAGTCTAGCCGGGGGCGTCGGGTGCAGAGTGCAAAGTCTCACGCTTCCGGCGGGAAACGTGTGTTCTTTCAAAGTTGCTTCTTTGTTGCAAAGATGTTTCTTCTTTGGAGCAGAGCCGCTGTCCTCGGGAGTTCTTGGTCCTTTTAGATGCAGGGTAGTCCTCTGAGGCTTCAGAGGTCGCTGGACCCTGTGGAACGCGTTGCTGATGCAGTTCTCTTGAAGTGGGGAGACAGGCCGGTAGAGCTGGGGCCAAAGCAGTTGGTGTCTCAGTCTTCTCTGCAGGTTTTTCAGCTCAGCAGTCCTTCTTCGTCTTAGGTTGTAGGAATCTATCTTGCTAGGTTCGGGGAGCCCCTAAATCCTCGATTTAGGGGTGTGTTTAGGTCTGGGGGGTTAGTAGCCAATGGCTACTAGCCCTGAGGGTAGCTACATCCTCTTTGTGCCTCCTCCCTGAGGGGAGGGGGACACATCCCTAATCCTATCGGGAGAATCCTCCATCTGCAAGATGGAGGATTTCTAAAAGTCAGAGTCACCTCAGCTCAGGACACCTTAGGGGCTGTCCTGACTGGCCAGTGACTCCTCCTTGTTTTTCTCATTATCTCCTCCGGCCTTGCCGCCAAAAGTGGAGCCGTGGCCGGAGGGGGCGGGCAACTCCACTAGCTGGAGTGCCCTGGGGTGCTGTAACAAAGGGGGTGAGCCTTTGAGGCTCACCACCAGTGTTACAGTTCATGCAGGGGGAGGTGAGAAGCACCTCCACCCAGTACAGGCTTTGTTACTAGCCACAGAGTAACAAAGGCACTCTCCCCATGTGGCCAGCAACATGTCTGGTGTGTGGCAGGCTGCTACAACTAGTCAGCCCACACTGGTAGTCGGGTATGGTTTCAGGGAGCATCTTTAAGATGCCCTCAGGGGTGTATTTCACAATAAAATGTACACTGGCATCAGCATGCATTTATTGTGCTGAGAAGTTTGATACCAAACATCCCAGTTTTCAGTGTAGCCATTATGGTGCTGTGGAGTTCGTGTATGACAGACTCCCAGACCATATACTCTTATGGCTACCCTGCACTTACAATGTTTAAGGTTTTGCCTAGACACTGTAGGGGCCTAGTGCTCATGCACCTATGCCCTCACCTATGGTATAGTGCACCCTGCCTTAGGGCTGTAAGGCCTGCTAGAGGGGTGACTTATCTATACCTATAGGCAGTGTGAGGTTGGCATGGCAACCTGAGGGGAGTGCCATGTCGGCTTAGTCATTTTATCCCCACCAGCACACACAAGCTGTCAAGCAGTGTGTCTGTGTTGAGTGAGGGGTCTCCAGGGTGGCATAAGACATGCTGCAGCCCTTAGAGACCTTCCCTGGCATCAGGGCCCTTGGTACCAGGGGTACCAGTTACAAGGGACTTACCTGGATGCCAGGGTGTGCCAATTGTGGAAACAAAGGTACAGGTTAGGGAAAGAACACTGTTGGGGCCTGGTTAGCAGGCCTCAGCACACTTTCAAATCATAACTTGGCATCAGCAAAGGCAAAAAGTCAGGGGGTAACCATGCCAAGGAGGCATTTCCTTAGAGTGAGCATCAGTTTTGGTTACCTGATTGAGTCCTCTTTAGTGAACACAAAACCTAATTTCTTTTTTACCATCTTTACTGTGAAGGGATGGGACAAGCACCACTGGGCTAGCCCGTGGGCTCCTAGAAGGCTCAATCACTCCTAGATCCAGCATTTTCTGTACCTCTCGTTTTATGCAATCTCTGACATGGTCAGGCTGCCTATAAATCTCACTTTTGACAGGTAAACTGTCTCCAGTGTTGATTGTGTGCTCACACCAGGTAGTTGTACCTGGTATCAGTGAGAAGAGGTCAGAGAATTGGCCTAGGCGATTTATACAGTTTTCCTTCTGCTCAGCAGTAAGGCAATCTGCAAGCACCATTCCCTCCACTAAGACATCAGCTTCAGTGGTGGAGAAGAGGTCAGGGAGAGGGTCACTCTCTTCCTCCTATCCCTCATCAGTTGCAATGAGCAGGGTTAAGTCCGCCCTGTCATAATAAGGTTTTAGGCGATTAACATGGAGCACCCTAAAGGGACTCCTGGCAGTGCCGGGGTCTACCAAATAGGTGACCTCACCTTTCTTTTCAACAATGAGATAGGGTCCACTCCATTTGTCCTGGAGTGCTCTTGGGGCAACAGGCTCCAATACCCACACCTTCTGTCCTGGTTGGTACTGAGTCCGGACAGCCTTCTGGTCATGCCATTGCTTTTGGAGCTCTTGGCTGGCCTGAAGGTTTTTACTGGTCTTTGTCATGTACTCAGCCATTCTGGATCTTAGGCCAAGTACATAGTCCACAATGTATTGCTGTGAGAAAGTAGCCTCTTTCTAGCCTTGTTACCCCCACTTTTGGCCTGTTTGTGAGTGTATGTCAGGGTGTTTTCACTGTCTTACTGGGATCCTGCTAGCCAGGGCCCAGTGCTCATAGTGAAAACCCTATGTTTTCAGTATGTTTGTTATGTGTCACTGGGACCCTGCTAGTCAGGACCCCAGTGCTCATAAGTTTGTGACCTATAGGTATGTGTTCCCTATGTGATGCCTAACTGTCTCACTGAGGCTCTGCTAATCAGAACCTCAGTGGTTATGCTCTCTCATTTCTTTCAAATTGTCACTAACAGGCTAGTGACCAATTTTACCAATTTATATTGGCTTACTGGAACACCCTTATAATTCCCTAGTATATGGTACTGAGGTACCCAGGGTATTGGGGTTCCAGGAGATCCCTATGGGCTGCAGCATTTCTTTTGCCACCCATAGGGAGCTCTGACAATTCTTACACAGGCCTGCCACTGCAGCCTGAGGGAAATAACGTCCACGTTATTTCACAGCCATTTACCACTGCACTTAAGTAACTTATAAGTCACCTATATGTCTAACCTTTACCTGGTAAAGGTTGGGTGCTAAGTTACTTAGTGTGTGGGCACCCTGGCACTAGCCAAGGTGCCCCCACATTGTTCAGGGCCAATTCCCCGGACTTTGTGAGTGCGGGGATACCATTACATGCGTGCACTACATATAGGTCACTACCTATATGTAGCTTCACAATGGTAACTCCGAATATGGCCATGTAACATGTCTATGATCATGGAATTGCCCCCTCGATGCCATCCTGGCATAATTGGCACAATCCCATGATCCCAGTGATCTGTAGCACAGACCCTGGTACTGCCAAACTGCCTTTCCCGGGGTTTCACTGCAGCTGCTGCTGCTGCCAACCCCTCAGACAGGCTTCTGCCCTCCTGGGGTCCAGCCAGGCCTGGCCCAGGATGGCAGAACAAAGGACTTCCTCTGAGAGAGGGTGTTACACCCTCTCCCTTTGGAAAATGGTGTGAAGGCAGGGGAGGAGTAGCCTCCCCCAGCCTCTGGAAATGCTTTCATGGGCACACATGGTGCCCATTTCTGCATAAGCCAGTCTACACCAGTTCAGGGACCCCTTAGCCCTGCTCTGGCGCGAAACTGGACAAAGGAAAGGGGAGTGACCACTCCCCTGACCTGTACCTCCCCTGGGAGGTGCCCAGAGCTCCTCCAGTGTGCTCCAGACCTCAGCCATCTTGGAAACAGAGGTGCTGCTGGCACACTGGACTGCTCTGATTGGCCAGTGCCATCAGGTGACGTCAGAGACTCCTTCTGATAGGCTCCTTCAGGTGTTGCTAGCCTATCTTCTCTCCTAAGTAGCCAAACCCTCTTTTCTGGCTATTTAGGGTCTCTGCTTTGGGGATTTCCTTAGATAACGAATGCAAGAGCTCATCCGAGTTCCTCTGCATCTTCTGCCAAGGAATCGACTGCTGACCGCGCTGGAAGCCTGCAAAACTGCAACATAGTAGCAAAGACGACTACTGCAACTCTGTAATGCTGATCCTGCCGCCTTCTCGACTGTTTTCCTGGTGGTGCATGCTGTGGGGGTAGTCTGCCTCCTCTCTGCACTAGAAGCTCCGAAGAAATCTCCCGTGGGTCGACGGAATCGTCCCCCTGCAACCGCAGGCACCAAAGAACTGCATCACCGGTACCTTGGGTCTCCTCTCAGCACGACGAGCGAGGTCCCTTGAATCCAGCAACTCTGTCCAAGTGACTCCCACAGTCCAGTGACTCTTCAGTCCAAGTTTGGTGGAGGTAAGTCCTTGCCTCCCCAGGCCAGACTGCATTGCTGGGAACCATGACTTTTGCAGCTACTCCGGCCTCCGTGCACTTTCGGCAGAAATCCTTTGTGCACAGTCCAGCCTGGGTCCACGGCACTCTAACCTGCATTGCACGACCTCCTAAGTTGTTCTCCGGCGACGTGGGACTCCTTTGTGCGACTTCGGGTGAGCACTGTTTCACGCATCCTCGTAGTGCCTGTTTCTGGCACTTCTGTGGGTGCTGCCTGCTGCTGAGAGGGCTCCTTGTCTTGCTCAACGCCCCCTCTGTCCCCTGACGCAATTGGCGCCATCCTGGTCCCTCCTGGGCCACAGCAGCATCCAAAAACACTAACTGCACAATTTGCAGCTAGCAAGGCTTGTTGGCGGTGTTTCGGCAGGAAAGCACTTCTGCACAACTCTCCACGGCGTGTGGGATCCGTCCTCCAAAGGGGAAGTCTCTAGCCCTTGTCGTTCTTGCAGAAACCTACGCGTCTACTGTCCAGTAGCAGCATCTTTGCAGCCACAGCTGGCATTTCCTGGGCATCTGCCCATCTCCGACTTGCTTGTGACTTTTGGACTTGGTCCCCTTGTTCCACAGGTACCCTCGACTGGAAATCCATCGTTGTTGCATTGTTGGTTTGTGTCTTTCCTGCAGAATTCCCCTATCACGACTTCTATGTCCTTTGGGGCACTTTAGTGCACTTTGCACTCACTTTTCAGGGTCTTGGGGTGGGCTATTTTTCTAACCCTTAATATTTTCTAATAGTCCCAGCGACCCTCTACAAGGTCACATAGGTTTGGGGTCCATTCGTGGTTCGCATTCCACTTTTGGAGTATATGGTTTGTGTTGCCCCTATCCCTATGTGTACCCTTTGCATCGTATTGTAACTATACATTGTTTGCACTGTTTTCTAATACTATTACTGCATATTTTGGTATTGTGTACATATATCTTGTGTATATTTGCTATCCTCATACTGAGGGTACTCACTGAGATACCTTTGGCATATTGTCATAAAAATAAAGTACCTTTATTTTTAGTATATCTGTGTATTGTGTTTTCTTATGATATTGTGCATATGACACTAAGTGGTACTGTAGGAGCTTCACTCGTCGCCTAGTTCAGCCTAAGCTGCTCTGCTAAGCTACCATTATCTATCAGCCTATGCTGCTAGACACCCTATACACTAATAAGGGATAACGGGCCTGGTACAAGGTGCAAGTATCCCTAGGTACTCACTACAAGCCAGTCCAGCCTCCTACAATTGCTTTGGAGCTTTTAAAGGTTGTTCCCAACCCTCCTTCACAAGAGCAAGGGGACCTCTCACAGGGTGTCCAAAGAGAAGTTCAAAGGGGCTAAAGCCCACTCCTTTTTAGGGTACCTCCCTCTAAGCAAAAAGGAGGCATGGCAACAGGACATCCCATCTCCTTTATTAAATCTCTCAACCAGTCCATTTGTTTGTGGATGATAAGGAGTAGTGAACTTGTAAGTTACACCACACTCCTTCCACAAAGCTTTGAGGTATGCAGACATGAAGTTACTACCTCTGTCTGACACCACTTCCCTAGGAAAACCCACTCTGGAAAAGATTACCATGAGGGCTTTTGCCACTGCAGGAGCTGTAGTGGTCCTTAAGGGAATAGCTTCAGCATACCTAGTGGCGTGTTTCACTACCGCAAGGATAAACCTATTGCCTGAAGCTGTTGGAGGGTCAAGGAGGCCAACTATGTCAACCCCTACCCTTTCAAAGGGCACCCCAGCCACTTGAAGTGGAATTAAGGGGGCCTTAGGTGTGCCACCAGTCTTGCCACTGGCTTGGCAGGTCACACAGAAGTGACAAAACTCCTTAGTGTCCTCTGACACCTGAGGCCAGTGAAACAATGGAACAAGTCTGTCCCAAGTTTTACTCTGGCCCAAATGCCCAGACAAAGGAATGTCATGTGCCAAGGACAGAAGATACTCCCTATACTGCAAGGGATGACCAATCTCCTGGCAGCTCCAGGTTTAGGGTCCCTTGAATCAGTGTAGAGGAGGTTATCTTCCCAATAGACCTTATGGCTATCAGTGATATCCCCATTCTGCGGTTTGAAAGCTTGCTGTCTTAAACCCTATATAGTGGGTCAGGTCTGCTGTGCCACACTCAGCTATTCCCTAGAAGGCCCCCCTGCACCCAAAAGCTCAGCAGTGTCTGCTGCCAGCTCATCTGGTGTAGGTTCTGCACAGGGAGAGGATTCCTCTTCCTCAAAAGGGGAATCTTCTGGAGAGGGAGGGATAGTGGGCAAGGATTTACTTTTTCAACCCCTAGCTTGTGGGAGTACTTAGCCCATTATTTCAGGATCCAAGCTTCCCTGTCATCTTTGCTTCTGGGCCTGAGCCCTTTTGAGAGCAAAGATATGCCCTGGAATGCCCAGCACTGCTGTATGAGCCCCCAACTCCACTTCAGCCCAAGCTGATGTCTCCTGATCATTGCCTAGTATCCACAACTTTCTTTGGACCAGTAACACTCCCCCCCAGTTGAGATTCACAACAGCCATGGGGTGGCTAAGAGTGCTGTTATGAGCATCAGTCACTAGGTACTGCTGACCAAGTAGGTGTTGATCAGGGTGAACCAGTTTCTTAATCACCATAGTGACACTGTCTCCTGTATCCCTGTAGGCCGCAACCTCAACACCATTTATTAGGCCAAGTTGCTTGTACTTACCCATATTAAGGGGACAAACAACCAAGGTGGCAAAGTCAATTCCACCATCAGCGACTAAAACAGCCTCTGGGGTCTCCCTAACAATACCAACCCCAACTACATTACCAATGGTAAGCCCAGCTACACCCTTTGACTGGCTATTTGTAGTAGACTTTCCACCACCACTGCTATTACTAGGGGTACCAGCGGACGCAGTTGGGGTAGTGGTAGTGGGAGCCTTCGTGTTTTTCTTTTGGCAGGTGGAATTACTTGCCCAATGGCCTTTACTCTTATATAAATAACACCATGGCTTCTTTTGATTGTGAGAAGAGGAGTTGGACCCACCTCTCCCAGAGGATTTTTGTGGGCCTGATTAAGATTCAGAATGTTTTTTATCTTTGTCCCCACCCTTGTCAGAAGACTTACCATCCTTCTTCTTGCCATCCTTGTCACCACCTGTATGAACTTTTTTTATGTTCACTCTTGTTCTGACCCATTTGTCTGCCTTCTTTCCCAATTCTTGGGGAGAGATCAGATCTGAGTCTACCAAGTACTGGGGCAACAAATCAGACACACAATTGTTCAAAATATGCTCTCTCAGGATTAGATTATACAGGCTTCCATAGTCAGTCACCTTCCTGACATGTAACCATCCCTCCAAGGCCTTCACTGAACTGTCTACAAAGTCTGTCCAGTCTTGAGAGGACTATTTTCTGGTATCTCTGAACTTTATCCTGTATTGTTCAGTGGTTAATCCAAATCCATCTAAGAGTGCATCTTTCAAAACTTTGTAGTTGTTGGCATCACTTTCTCTGACAGTAAGGAGCCTATTCCTATCCTTACCTGTGAAAGATAACCACAAGATAGCAGCACACTGCCTTTGAGGGACCAACTGTACCATATAGGCCCTCTCAAGTGCAGCAAACCACTTGTTTATGGCATCCCCCTACTTGTACGGGGGACAATCTTGTGCAGGTTTCTTGAATCTTGTTCTCTTACAGGATTACTATCAAGAACACTGCTGCTGCCACATTGAGGAACTAACCGCAACTTCTGTCTTTCCCTCTCTACATCTAGAGATTCCCTGTCTAAGGCCAACTGCTGCTGACACAGCTTCAGTCTGGCCTCTTCCAACCTCAGCTTTCTGAGTTCCCTGTCCAGGGTGTTATCCTCAGGGTGGGAGGCTTGGGAATTCTGAGACACAGAGGAAATGTGGGAATTGGCAGAAGGGGACCTTTCTATAACTGGCAGGGCTCTAGTTACATGGCCTTTTGGAGTGAAAGGTGCCCTACTAGTGTGTGACCCCCTCCCACTACCAGTTTCACTAGCTGGCCTGTTAGCTGACAGGTCTTTGGAGGAACCCTCCCCAGAGTCCTCAGGGCCCTCCTCTGATTCTTCCTGGGTACCCCCCTCCTCTCCCTCCTGATCCTGGGATGGACCAGACTGGTTCTGGTCACTTTCTAGGAGAAGGCTAAGGAGAAGATCTTTGGTAGGGTTCTTACCAATGCTTAAACCTCTTTCTATGCAGATACGCCTTAAACTTTTAAAGTTTAAACTACAAAAAGTTGCCTCAACAACTGTAGCAGTGGCCTTTACTACAGACATAGTTGTTAGAAGGAGTTTAAGATAGAGAGAAAAAAGTTTTAGATACTTTTAAAGAAAAAGAGAAAAACTTTTCAAACTTTTTCAAAGCTTTTGAAAACTTTTTAGAAACTTTTTAGAAAGAGAGTTAAACTGTTTAGGTTAACTGTGTATTTTTGTAAGTATTTGGAATATGTTTTTCTTATGAAAAGTACCAATGACAAAGTGGTAAAGCAGATACAAGTAGTTCTCCCACCGCTGCACCACCAATGTAGGAGGCTGGCCTGGCTTATAACGGGTACCTGATGGTACTTACACCTTGTGCCAGGTCCAGTTATCCCTTATTAGTAGATTAGTAGTGTTCTAGCTGCTTAGGCTGATAGACGTAGCTATAGCAAAGCAGTTTAGGCTGAACTAGGAGACACGCAAAGCTCCTACTACACCACTTATATCATATAGCACTATATCATAAGAATCACAATACTCAGATTTACTAAAAATAAAGGTACTTTATTTTGGTGACAATGTGCCAAAAATATCTCAGAGGATATACTCCCTTAGGAGGTAAGCAAAATACACAAAATATACACACAAACGAAAATCAGGTAAGTAACCAGTTAGAAAAGTAGTGCAAACACTGTAGAATACAATAGGATGCAATAGGCCCTAGGGGAAATACAAACCATATACTAAGAAAGTGGAAGGCCTAGTGTAGTGTGTAGAGGGCCGCTGGGAGTGTAGGAAAACTCTAAGGGTCTCCAAGATACCCCACACCTAGACCCTGAAAAGTAGGAGTAAAGTGATACTACTTCCCCAGAAACACACTAAAGTCGTGATAGGAGATTATGCAAAGACCACAACAGACTGCAAAGCACCTGTGAGAAAACAGGGCTGATTGCAGAGGCCCCATAACTTTTTGCCCCCATTTTCCTCTTTTTGCTGGTGTTTTCCTGACTTTGATGGTGCCCTGGGTACTGCTAACCAGTCCCAGGGCCTGTGCTCTGTGTAAAATGGATATGCAAATTAGGCTAATTATAATTGGCTAAGTTAACCTACCTATAAGTCCCTAGTATATGGTAGGGCATGTAGGTTTAGGGACCACAGCATAGGTGGTGCACACCTAGGTGCACTGCTGAGGTGCCCAGTGTCATTTTAAAAGCAAGCCTGCCTTGCTGGCTGCTTTTAAATTAAAGTTATATGCAAATTCGACTTTGGAATTAAAGGTACTTCCAAAGTCTTAAACTACCTTATTTTTACATATAAGTCACCCCTAAGGTGTGCCCTATGTGCCCCTAGGGCTGGGTGCCATGTAACTATAAGCAGGGACTTTATAAAAATAGATTTATAAGCCCTGGTGAGGTAAAAACAGCCAAATTCGTTTTTCCCTCATTGAAGTAAATGGCCTTCATAGGCTAGAATGGGCAGACTTTATTTTAAATTTTAAAGTCTCCTTAAATGTTACATACCAAGAATTTGGTATCAAATTAATTGTTGTAATAAATCCCACAACTTCCAGTTGTTGGATTTAATATAACTTGTTCAGGTAAAAAGTTTAGACTTTACCTAAAAAGTTGCCAATTTCAGCTCTGCATTGTTTTTGCTGCTGTGCTCTGATTGGCCAGCCTGCAGCAGCTTCTGCCAGGCTGCCTTGATGAGGTGTGAAGTGGCCTGGCTTCACACAAAGGAATGTGCTTGGGGGAGAGAATCTCCCCTCAGCAGATGGTGAGGCAGGAAGGGGGAGGGCTGCCAAACTGGTCTTCAAAGGCAGAGAAGGACATCTGGAGCACCCAGCAACACCCCCACATCCTGCAACCCCAGACAATTAGGTGCCCCCTTGATTAGATTAGGAGAGGGCAGGAGAGGGGTGTGTTTATGATTTTTAGCCACACCAGTGGGTGGGCTCAGCCAGATGTAACCTCCAAAAATCAGATTCAGCCATGTTGGATTTTTAGAGAATGTTGCCTTTTGGGATGGATTTTTGCCACACTTCCAGGAAGTGGTCATCACAGGGGGACGACCCTGTACCTGATTGGAGGACCAGGACCCCCCTGCTTTTCACCCAGGAGCAAGGATAAAACTGAGAGACCTGCACCCACACCTCAGATCCCCACCAAATTTCAAGAAGAAAGAACTTAAGGAGAAGAAGGACTGCCCTGCTGGACCCCTGGCCTGCACCTGGAACCTGCACTCAGAAGGACTGCACCAGCTGCACACTTGGGCTTCACCACAAGAAGGACTTTGCCTGGCTTCAACTGGTTCAAGGAGGGACTCCCTGTTTGCTACAGGTGAAAAATTGCTATCCAGAGTCCCCTGCACCAACTCCTGAAAAAGTGACCAGCTGACCACTGTCCAGTGGCCAAAAAGGAGTTTGCGCCAGGTGCATTCTGGGAGTTGAAGTCCGCACCCCCCAAGGACCATCACAGAACTTCTGGACCCTTGGGGTGAGCTGTGGACCCCAAAAGAACCTTAAAAGAACATCTGGGTGAAGCCCCAGAAGTTTGGAGAAGATTTGACAAATTTTGTAAAAAAGCTCCAGAGAGGGACCGACCCGCCGCGGAAATTCTAGCCGGCTTGCCTCAACCGCGACCCGGCCTGACTTCGTGGTTCGTCCCGGTAAAGAAAAACATCCGAAAAAGAGACTAAGTCCGAAGGTAAAAAGTTGACCGGGACCTCCCAGCCATCGTATCCGAGAAGGGCTCCACGGACGTCGGATCAAGATCCAGGTTTACCCTGGTCGAAGGATTTTCATCTCGAAAAAACGACTAAGTCCGAAGGTAAAAGTCTCCACCGAGGAAACCCACATCGCGTATCCGGACAAGGGCTCCAGGAGGTCGGATTCAACTGGCAGGTTCGTCCCGGTGAAGAAAAACTTCAAAATAAAGACTAAGTCAGAAGGTAACTTTTTAACCGAGGCCTCCGGCGACCTGTAGCCGAGCAGGGCTCCATCGCGGTCGGCCTGAAAGTTTGACTTTGCCCCGGTCGAGGTGCAACCAGATGACCCGATTGGCGCTTTTTGTTTCTAAGCGCTAGAAAAGTAATAATTCTTTAAAAATTCATATCTCCGGTTCCCCTGAACCGATTTTAATCGTTTTTGTGTCATTTTAAAGATAAAAATATAAACTATTTTTATAAATTGGTTTTGGATTTTTAAACTGTTTCCTGTGTTTTATTTGACTACTGTTTTGTGATATTTGAATGCTTTACACTTTGTCTCCTAAGTTAAGCCTTGACGTTCGTTGCCAAGCTACCAAGGGTTGAGCTGGGATTAATTCACTGAGACCTAACTGTACCTAGGTGGAGGTTAGTGGCTTGTTGCTAGGTGTAGGTACCTACCTGCCCTTACCAATAACCCATTTTCCAACAGCACCGAAGACTTTTTCCTGGACCTGAGGACCTGTAATGGAAAGGGACCAAGTCCAAGAGTCACGAAAGTGTCCAGGAGGGGCAGGAGCCCACTAAACCCCAGATGAAGGTGGAAAATGGCTGCCTCCAGATGGAAGAAGCTGAACATTCTACAACAACAAAAGGTGCCAGAAACTTCTCCTTTGTGCAGAAGATGTCCCACGGAGTGCGGTAGGATGCAGAGCTGTTTCTTTGGAGAAAGACCGCAAACAAGCCTTGCTAGCTGCAAAGGTCACAGTTGAAGAAAAATGGTGCTGCCTGGGCCCAGGAGGTCGCCACTTGGAAGAGGAGACAGAGGGGTCCCTCAGCAACACAAAGAGCCCACGCACAAGAACGCAGCACCCGCAGAAGTACTTGAACATGGGTTCAAGAATACTGAGCATGGCAGTTGCCTCAACACTACAAAAGAGGGTTCCACAAAGCCAGTGGTCAACTCAGCGAGTTGAGCAATGCAGGACAGAGTGCAGGGGACCAGGGCTGTGCTGTGCACGAAGGATTCCTTGCAAAAGTGCACAGAAGCCCTAGCAGCTGCAGTTCATGCAGTTCACAGGATTACTGTCTGGAGAGGGAAGGCAAGGACTTACCTCTTCCAAATTTGGACAGTTGGACCACTGGACAGTCTGGGTCACTTGGGTCCACAACCTGTGTTCCAGGGGCCATGCTCTTCAGGATGAGAGTGGTCCCAGAGTGCCGGTGACGCTGATGTTTTGTGCTTGCTGGAGCAGGGAAAAGATTCTGTCGACGCACAGGAGATTCCTTCTTGGCTTCCAGTGCAGGGTGAACGCAGACAGACCCCAGAGCATGCACCACCAGGAAACAGTCAAGAAAGCTGGCAGGATTAGGTGCTACAATGTCCCTGGTAGTCTTCTTGCTACTTTGTTGCAGTTTTGCAGGCGTCCCGGAGCAGTCATCGGTCGATCCTTGGCAGAAGTCGAAGAGGGAGATGCAGAGGAACTCTGGTGAATTCTTGGAAGTCATTAGCCCACAGGAGAGACCCTAAACAGCATTCAGAGTAGGATTGGCCACCTAGTGAGGTAAGCACCTATCAGGAGGGGTCTCTGACGTCACCTGCTGGCACTGGCCACTCAGAGGCCTCCATTGTCCCCTCACACCTCTGGATTCAAGATGGTAGAGGTCTGGGACACACTGGAGGAGCTCTGGGCACCACTCCTGGGGTGCTGATAGACAGGGGAGTGGTCATTCCCCTTTCCTTTGTCCAGTTTTGTGCCAGAGCAGGGGCTGGGGGTTCCTTGAACCGATGTAGACTGGTTTATGCAAGGAGGGCACCATCTGCGCCCTTCAAAGCATTTCCAGAGGCTGGGGGAGGCTACCCCTCTCCAGCCCTTAACACCTATATCCGAAGGGAGAGGGTGTAACACCCTGCTCTCAGAGGAAATGCTTTGTTCTGCCTTCCTGGGACTGGGATGCCCAGACCGCAACAGGGCAGAAGCCTGTCTGTGGGTTGGCAGCAGCGGTAGCTGCAGATTAAACCCCAGAGAGCTGGTTTGGCAGTACCCAGGGTCCATGGTGGAGCTCTGGGGATGCATGGGATTGGCACCCCAATGCCAGATTTGGCATGGGGGGACAATTCCACGATCTTAGACATGTTACATGGCCATATTCAGAGTTACTATTGTGAAGCTACATATAGGTATTGACCTAAATGTAGTGCACGCGTGTAATGGTGTCCCCACACTCACAAAGTCCGGGGAAATGGCCCTGAACTATGTGGGGGGCCCCTTTGCTAGTGCAAGGGTGCCCTCACACTTAGTAACTTTGCACCTAACCTTCAGCAAGTGAATGGTAGACATACAGGTGACTTATAAGTTACTTAAGTGCAGTGAAAATGGCTGTGAAATAGTGTGTGCACTATTTCACGCAGGCTGCAATGGCAGTCCTGTGTTAGGGTTTGTCTGAGCTCTCTATGGGTGGCAAAAGAATTGCTGCAGCCCGTATGGATCTCCTGGAACCCCAATGCCCTGGGTACCTAGGTACCATATACTAGGGATTTATAAGGGGGTTCTAGTGTGCCAATTGAAGTTGGTAAATGTATTCACTGGCCTACAGTGACAAATTTAAAAGCAGAGAGAGCATAAGCACTGAGGTTCTGATTAGCAGAGCCTCAGTGACACAGTTAGGCACTACACAGGCACACACATTAGGCCACAAACTATGAGCACTGTGATCCTGGCTACAGGATCCCAGTGAGACAGGCAAAACACACTGACACACTCACAAACAGGCAAAAGTGGGGGTAACCATGCTAGAAAGAGGCTACTTTCCTACACAGCCCCTCACCCCCAAACGAAGGACAATAACCTTGGCCAGTTGAGACTTTATTGTCTAAGTGGTGATAAGTGGAGAGTACATCTGCAATAGAGTGGTCACTCCCTTTATCATCCACTATATGGTTACTTCCCTGAGGGGATGTAAACCACCCTGTTTGGAGATTTTTACCTAACCAATAGTGTGAGTGTAAATTCTCAGAGTTCCTATTAGTATGTTTTAAAGTTGGGCAGTGAGTTTGGTCCCCTAGGCCTATGTCAAATGCAGTAAATGCTAGACAGGGATACTGTCTTAATAAAGCCATAGCTGGACAAAAGCTTTGTCCATATAGCTGTCAGAGATAACAGGGTTGCTGTTTCTCTTGAGATGGAGCAGGGCAGGGCTTCTGTCCTATAAGCTCCACACTACGATAGGGCTGCTGTCCTAAGTGTTTAGAGGTAGTGCAGGGCTGCTGCACAAAGGTTTCTCTGGGAGGGCTGAGGGATGCTCCATATTTACTAAAAAGGTGAAATTTTGTACATCTGGCTTAGTAGTTCCACAGAGAGGTACTTTTACCTCTGGGAGTCCAGCTGTGGTAGCTGATGGCTCCTTTGGTACATGTTCCACCCTAGGAGAGGTTTCTCCTACCACAGGAATGCTATCCTTAGTGGCAGGGTGGGGACGGGATACTTTGATACCCTTTTTACCTGTTGGTGGAGAGGGATCCTGAGATTTGAGGCCTTTTTCTCTCCTTTGCTTTTTCTTTCACCAGAAATGAGAGGAAGCAATTCCTCAGGAATACCCAGCATGGATGCATGGGTACTAAACTCTACCTCAGCCCAACCTGAGGCCTCTCGGTCAATCTTTAACAGACAATTTACAGGTAACCTAGGTGATACCACCACCTGCTTAGGGCCAGTAACTCCACCCCAACTAAATTGAACTACAGCTAAGGGGAGAGACTGAGTGGAGTTATTGACATCATTAACTGAGTTCCCTATCTAGGGACTGGTCCTCAGGGTTAGAATTATGTGCAGCCTCTGAAACAGAGGTAACATGAGAGTTTGCAGAGGCAGACCTAGCACTAACAGGGGCTACTTTAGTGACCTGGCCTCTAGGGGTGAAGGGAGCCCTACTTGAGTGTGAACCCTTCCCACTACCAGTTATACTAGGGGCTTGTTGACAGATAGGTCTGTGGAAGGACCCTCCCCAGGATTGTCATCTTGCTCCTCTGAGCACTCCTGGTTGGAGTCATCATCTACCTCTTTCCTTGTCTGATCTGGATCAGTGCTGAGTTCCTAGTCATCCTGAAGGAGAAGATGTAATAGGAACTCCTTATTGGGGTTCTTCTCAATCCCTAAACTTCTTTCAATGCAGAGACCCCTCAAACTTTTAAAGTTAAGATGTTCATATGTTGTCTTGACACCTCTATGGGTGGCTTCTACAGAAGACGTATTGAAAGACAAAAGTTTAGGAAAGTGAGTAAAAAGTTAGTAGAATAACTGAGCTAACGTTTCAGAGAAAAGAGAAAACTTTTTAGAACTTTGTAAAACCTTTGCAAAGTTTAAAGAACTTTTAGAAAGTTAGAAAATGGTTTCCAAGTATATACCATATATGCTCTAAGTATTGGAGCAAGCTTTTCTTGTGAAAAGCACAGGTAACAAAGTGGTAAAGCAATTGCAAGTACTTATCCCATCGCTGCACCACCAATATAGGAGGCTGGCCTCGTTTGTAGTGGGTACCTTGGGTACTTACACCTTATACCAGGTCCACTTATCCCTTATTAGTGAAATGTAGTAGTGTTCTAGCAGCTTAGGCTGATAGAGGTCTCTATAGCAGAGCAGTTTAGGTTGAACTAGAAGACATGCAAAGCTCATGCAATACCACTTATAGTTACACAGTACTTATACACGAGTAAATACAATACTCGGTGTTACCAAAAATAAAGGTATTTATTTGGGTGACACAGTACCAAAAATATCCTACAGACAATACTTCTTCTGGAGGTAAGTATTATGCACAATATATACACTAGACACCAAAATTAGACAAGTAAATAGTCATAGAACAATGCGAACTGTGGGAAATCCTATAGAATGCAATGGGAGAAAATAGGTTAGGGGCAACATAAACCATATACTAAAAAAGTTGAATGTGAATCACAAATTCCCCCCTAAACAAGTGTAGTGTGTGCAGCATCTCTGGGAGAGTAAGAATACAGTAAAGGTAAGTAAATTACCCTACCCCAGAGCCCAGAAAAGCAGGAGTAAAGTACTGCAAGTTTCCTTAGGACACACTACACCTCGTTTTGGGGATTTTGCAGCAGCCAACCAAGTTTGCAAAGAACAACTGCTGGATTATTGGACCTGAAGACCTGCAAAGGAAGGGGACCAAGTCCAAAAGTCGAAAGAAGTTCCAGGAAGGACAGGAGCCCGTGCCAACCCAGAAGAGGGTGCAAAAGAAGAGTCCCTGGTTAGTTGAAGACTGCAGAAATGCACCATAGGAATATGCCAGCAGGTTACTGCATGATGCAAAAGATGTCCCACGGCGTGAAGATTGTTGCAGATGAGATTTTGTGTAGGAAGGCCCCAACAAGCCTTGGTTACGGCAAAAGTGCTTTTGTCATCAAAATGGCACTGGATGGACCCAGGAGGGACCTGAGGGCCTCAACTCTGTGTGATGAGGAAGAGGGGGCTGTCAAAACTTTAGAGAGGCCTCAGGATGCCAGCCAGCACCCCCATAAGCCGCAGGATCTGGGTTCAAAGGAGGTGTAAAATGTGGTTGATGCAGCACAACAAAAGAAGGTCCCACGCCACCGGAGAACAACTCAGCGAGTTGACCATCACAATGTGGAGTGCTGGGGACCTGGGCCAGGCTGTGCATGAAGGAATTTTGCGAAGAGCACAGAGAGGCCTCAGGAGGCGAAGAAGATACAAAACACAGGGGTACCATCGTTCTCAGGGAAGGCAAGGTCTTACCTCCTCCAAATTGGATCTCCTGGAACACCAGTGCCCTGGGTATCTAGGTACCATATACTAAGGACTTATAAGGGGGGTTCAGTAAGCCAATTGAAATTGGTAAATGAAGTCACTGGCCTACAGTGACAAATTTAAAAGCAGAGAGACCATAAGCACTGAGGTTCTGGTTAGCAGAGCCTCAGTGACACAGTTAGGCACTACACAGGCATACACATTAGGCCACAAACTATGAGCACTGGGGTCCTGACCAGCAGGATCCCAGTGAGACAGGCAAAAACATACTGACATACATGTGCAAAATGGGGGTAACATGCCTAGGAAGATGGTACTTTTCTGCACACGAACATCCCTCTACACTCCAAACCAAAACACATTAATAAAAGACTTTGGCCCTCACTACAACCCTGGCGGTAAATCCCGCTTGCCACTGCGCTGACGGCCGTCAAGATACCGTGGCCGCAGTGGAAATTCGCTACAGGTATTACAACCCACATCACTTAATCCGCCACAATAGAGACACCCACACAAGTCCGCCACACCAAAGGTCAGTGATAAACTGGCGATCACCGTCACGCCAAAAGAACTATGCCCACATTATCACAACCCACAAATCAACACGGCGGTCATTTAACCGCGGTAAACCGTTGGCGGTACACACCGCCGTGCTCAAAATAAACACACATTTACAAAACACAACCACATTGGACAATTCAAAATACACACACCTGATACACATACACACACCACACCCACATACCCACAACACTATAAAACACACACCCACATTACCCACAACCCCTTACAACGTTTTTCTTGGAAGAAGCTGAGAGAGAGAGAGAATAGCAAACACAACCCCAGCCTCCACATGCACACAACACCATCACTTATACAACATCCACGCACTTCATACAACACACACCAATACAACACATCACACAGCACAACAAACAGCACCTCACACATCACCCTCACCACATAATGGCACCTCAAAGACACCCCAGGTTTTCTCAGGAGGAGCTCAGGGTCATGGTGGAGGAAATCATCTGGGTAGAGCCACAGCTATTCGGATCACAGGTGCAGCAGACATCCATTGCAAGGAAGATGGAGCTATGGCGGAGAATTTTCGACAGGGTCAACGCAGTGGGACAGCATCCAAGAACACGGGATGACATCAGGAAGAGGTGGAACGACTTACGGTGGAAGGTGCGTTCCAGGGTATCCAGACACCAGGTAGCAGTACAGAGGACTGGCGGTGGACCCCCACCTCCTCCCCCACAACTAACAACATGGGAGAAGCAATTCTTGGTGATCATGCATCCTGAGGGCCTGGCAGGAGTAGCAGGAGGACTGGACTCTGGTAAGTCATATCTTTACTACTATATCCACCCCACCCTACATGCATGCTATCACAAACTCCTAGCCCAACCCTCACACCCATCACCCCAACACCCCACAGATACCCCAATATCACAATCCACACATCCCAAAACCAAGGCCTGCATGTTATACCAATGCATGGACACCCATCACCAAAGCATGTCCAGTAGAGATACTCACCCAGGCCCCAAAATTAACAATCACACAGGGCCAAAGACAATAAGCCAAGCACAGGAGTAGAGGGTAACTCACCCATTGGACAAGATGGCACACACAGATACAATAACTATGCATTTACCCCCCAACAGGACCTCTACCCAATGTCACCAGACAGGAGGTGCCAGGCATATCCAGTCCCCCCACAGAAGAGGCCCACAGTGACGACAGCAGCTCTGCACGCCTGGATCAAGATGACCAGCCCGGCCCATCTGGGACTTCGGACAGTCAGTTCCCCTGCCACTGTCACAAACAACCACTGAACCTCTCCCTGCAGGAAACCCCACCACAGCACCCACCCAGCGGGCCCATCCCTCTGTCCCCAGGACACGTTACTCAGCAGTGTGTCCACCACTACAGGGACCCCAGGCAAACCCACCAACCCAAGACAATCAGGGACCTGGGGTCAGTGGCAGTGGGCACAAGGTTCAGGGGACAGAGGCACAGGATAACAGGGAAGCTGGGAGGACTGCTGTGCGACAGGGGGAGGACAAGCCCCGGGAACTCACTCTCTACGAGGCACTCTCCAACATCTTGGGAGCATACCACCATTCCCAGGAGACCATGGGCATGGTACTGGCCAAGTTTCAGGAGACCCAGCAACTGCAAGAGGAACACTACCTGGGGATCAGGGAGGACTTGAAGTCCATTAACAACACCCTGGTCACCATTGCAGGGGTGCTGGCAGACATGGTCAACACCAAGAGGGACACAGTGGCACACCAATAGGCACCCTGACACTAGCCTGAACGATGAACAGCCCTCCACCTCCGCCGGCGCTAGTGGACAGGAGGTCCCGCCACAGGACCAACAGGCCACCAGCACCCACCCCCTGCAGAAGGAGAACCACCCTGCAAACGGTCCCTGCAATCCAGGAACAAGACAGAGAACATTGCCAAGACCCCACCAGGAAATAAAACTCTCTTGATTGTCACCCTTCTGTCCCACTATCTTACCCTGTCCACCTTTGTAGGAGGCTGGCCTGGCTTACAGTGGGTACCTAGTGATACTTACACCTTGTGCCAGGTACAGTTATCCCTTATTAGTAGATTAGAGGTGTTCTAGCAGCTTAGGCTGATAGAGGTAGCTATAGCAGAGCAGCTTAGGCTGAATTAGGAGACATGCAAACTCCTACTATACCACTTATATCACTTAGTACTATATCATAAGAAAACACAATACTCAGAGTTACTAAAAATAAAGGTACTTTATTTTAGTGACAATATGCCAAAAGTATCTTAGAGGATATACTCCCTTAGGAGGTAAGTAATATACACAAAATATACACACACAAACCAAATCAGGTAAGTAAACAGTTAGAAAAGTAGTGCAAACACTGTAGAACACAACAGAATGCAATAAGAGAAAATAGGCCTAGGGCCAACACAAACCATATACTCCAAAAGTGGAATGCGAACCACAAATGGACCCCAGGCCTAGTGTAGTGTGTAGAGGGTCGCTGGGAGTGTAAGAAAACACTAAGGGTGTCCAAGATACCCCACCCCAATACCCTAAAAAGTAGGAGTAAAGTTACCCTACTGCCCCAGAAAGAAAGTAAAGTCGAGATAGGGGATTCTGCAAGAACAACAACTGACTGCAAAGCATTGAAGACAGATTCCTGGAGCTGAGGACCTGCAAAGGAAGGGGACCAAGTCCAAGGGTCACGCAAGTGTCCAGACGGGGCTGGAGCCCACTAAACCCCGGATGAAGGTGCAAAAGGGCTGCCTCTGGATGGAAGAAGCCAAAGATTCTGCAACAACGGAAGGTGCCAGGAACTTCTCCTTTGGTCAGGAGATGTCCCACGGCGTGCTGGAGGATGCAGAGTTGTTTCCACGCAGAAAGACCACAAACAAGCCTTGCTAGCAGCAAGAGTCGTAGTTGAGGATTTTGGGTTCCGCCAGGGCCCAGGAAGGACCAGGAGGTCGCCCCTTGGAGGAGGAGACAGAGGTGGCACTCACCAACACAGAGAGCCCATCCAGAAGCAAGCAGCACCCGCAGAAGTACCTGAACAGGCATTCAGAAGATCAGAGCACGACGGTCAACTCTGCACAACAAAAGAGGGTCCCACGAAGTCGGAGTCCAACTCAGCGAGTTGGGTAATGCAGGAGAGAGTGCTGGGGACCTGGGCTAGGCTGTGCATGAAGGAAGTTTTGCAAAAGTGCACAGAAGCCCGAGTAGCTGCAGTTCATGCAGTACACAGGATTACTGTCTGGTGTGGGGAGGCAAGGACTTACCTCCACCAAATTTAGACAGAAGGGCCACTGGACTGTCGGGGACACTTGGACCCAGCTCCTGTGTTCCAGGGACCACACTCGTCAGGATGAGAGGGGAACTAGAGGACCGGTGATGCAGAGGTTTGGTGCCTGCTTTGGCAGGGGGAAGATTCCGTCGACCCACGGTAGATTTCTTCTTGGCTTCCAGTGCAGGGTGAAGGCAGACAGCCGTCAGAGCATTCGCCACCAGGAAACAGTTGAGAAAGCCGGCAGGATGAGGCACTACAATGTTGCTGGTAGTCTTCTTGCTACTTTGTTGCAGTTGTCCTGGAACAGTCAGCAGTCGATTCTTGGCAGAAGTCAAAGAGGGAAGTGCAGAGGAACTCTGGTGAGCTCTTGCATTCGTTATCTTGTGAGATACCCACAGGAGAGACCCTAAATAGCGCTCAGAGTAGGATTGGCTACAGAGAAAGGTAAGCACCTATCAGGAGGGGTCTCTGATGTCACCTGCTGGCACTGGCCACTCAGAGCTGTCCATTGTGCCCTCACACCTCTGCATCCAAGATGGCAGAGGTCTGGGACACACTGGAGGAGCTCTGGGCACCTCCCCTGGGAGATGCTGTTCAGCGGAGAGTTTCACGCCAGAGCAGGGCTGGGGGATCCCTGAACCGGTGTAGACTGGCTTATGTAAGGAGGGCACCATCTGTGCCCTTCAAAGCATTTCCAGAGGCCAGAGAGGCTACTCCTCTCAGGCTCTTCATACCTATTTCCAAAGGGAGAGGGTGTAACACCCTCTCTCAGAGGAAATCCTTTGTTCTGCCTTCCTGGGACTGGGCTGTCCAGGCCCCAGTGGGGCAGAAACCTGTCTGAGGGTTGGCAGCAGCGGTAGCTGCAGAGAAAACCTCGGAAAGTTAGTTTGGCAGTACCGGGGCTCTATGCTGGAGACCCGGGGATGCATGGAATTGTCCCCCCAATACCATTCTGGTATTGGGGGGACAATTCCATGATCCTAAACATGTTGCATGGCCATGTTTGGAGTTACCATTGTGACGCTACATATAAGTATTGACCTATATGTAGTGCACGCGTGTAATGGTGTCCCCGCACTCACAAAGTCTGGGGAATTTGCCCTGAACAATGTGGGGGCACCTTGGCTAGTGCCAGGGTGTCCACACACTAAGTAACTTTGCACCTAACCTTCACTAAGTGAGGGTTAGGCATATAGGTGACTTATAACTTACTTAAGTGCAGTGTAAAATGGCTGTGAAATAACGTGGACGTTATTTCACTCAGGCTGCATTGGCAGTCCTGTGTAAGAATTGTCTGAGCTCCCTATGTGTGGCAAAAAAAATGCTTCAGCCCATAGGGATCTCCTGTAACCCCAATACCCTGGGTACCTAGGTACCATATACTAGGGAATTATAAGGGTGTTCCAGTGTGCCAATCAGAATTGGTAAAATTAGTCACTAGCCTGCAGTGACAATTTTAAAAGCAGAGAGAGCATAAACACTAAGGTTCTGGTTAGCAAAGCCTCAGTGATACAGTTAGGCACCACACTGGGAACACCTACAGGGCATACTTTATGGGCACGGAGGTTCTGGGTAGCAGGATCCCAGTGACACAGGCAAAAACAAACATACATACAGTAAAAATGGGGGTAACATGCCAGTCAAGATGGTACTTTCCTACAACCTTGAACTGCCATTACTCCACTTCCTATGCCCCCTTGGACAATGCACCTGTGATGCCAACAGACTGGACTCCACCATGGACATTCCTCCACCATCACCCCATCCCATTGCACAGCCCCCTCCACTTATTAGCACAGAAATAAACACCCTTGAATCACAAATCAATCTGGAGTCAGTCTGTACTTTCACAAATGTGTAATTGCAACCTATCTGAAAAATAGCAATGTCAATGTTCATTTACACATACCAATGTTAGACAGTTGTTAGGCAGTAGTAAACATACCAGAAGGCAGAAAGTGGTACCCAGATCTATAAAATGGAAAGCCAAAGTGAACTGTCAGGGTACATACACAGAGATAAAAAGGCAGAATCATGCAATGTCCTACAGTAGTATGATCTGAGAGGAGCAGTGCCAGTCTCTTACCTGTGTCTCACTGGAAGTATTGCATGAGGATGTAGTTTCGGTTGTCTATATATTCTTCTTCTGCCTCCTCTTCTTCACTGTCCACAGGCTCCACAGCTGCCACAAGACCAACATCAGGCCCATCCTCCTGCAGCAAAGGCACCTGGTGTCGCAAGACAGGTTGCGCAACATACAGCATGCCACGATTATCTGGCACACCTTCTTTGGTGAGTAGTATAGGGAGCCATCTGTCAGATGGAGACTCCGGAACCTGGCCTCCAGGAGGCCGAAAGTACTCTAAATTATCCTCCTAGTTTGCACACGTGCCTCATTGTAGCATTCCTCTGCCCTTGTCCTGGGATTCCTCACTGGGGTCAGTAGCCATGACAGATTGGGGTAACCAGAGTCACCTGCAAATATCGAGGGACAACTGTTAGACATACACCAACCCTTAGGGACTCTACGATACCCAGACACCTATGTACACTGTGTTGGGACCTTGGGCTCACCTATTAGCCGCACACGGTGCCTCTGGAGTTGCCCCAACGCAATAACAAAAAGTATCAGGCAGGGACACATCTACTCATTACTTTAAGAAACCAGTATTCACTATTGATTTCATGGGTAAATTACTTTCCCTTATTTTTTTATTTTTTTGTAAAGGACAGCATAAAACTCGTCATAACATCATCCATCACATATTCTATCTCTACAACATAAATATACACATCACATTTACATCACAAATATTTGTCACATGAATCAACAAAGATAACATAAATAACCAAAAGGAGGGTTATGCCCATCAACATTACTTTGTATTGCGGTCACTATCACACAGTTAACAATGTGATCCCATAAGCTGTGATGATCAAGGGTTTTAACTGCACCCAGCTGTGGAATACCTAAATATTTTTTCAAAGGTATTGTGTAGTGCAACAACAATTTTGTTTATAAATTCATTAGCTTCAAAGCCCTTGATCCCACTAGAAAGATGTCGACGCGTTTCGGCCTCGTTATTCAGGGCCTCATCAGGACTGACAGGGGACACTGGCACCTCTTTATATTTGTTGTGTTTAGTTTCCACTCTTTCAAAATGCTGCTAATGCTCTCGATTAATTCTATCTACTTGAGTATTACTACCTCAATACAGGCTTCTTATATGAGGAGGCGTTGTCTTTGTGCTATCAAGTCACACACGTGTGATTCACAGCTCTTGCATTAACGCAGAGCTTCGGAGCTGCTACTATTCACGTCTCGTCTCGGCCGATATCTCCATCTCCTCAGTTGCCCCATCACATAAGGGATGCTGCTATTCCTCAAAATGTTAGCGTCATGCACAGAGCCAGGATACTTGGCATTCACATGGGAGATGTACTAGTCTGCCAAACGCACCATCTGCACATTCATCGAATGATAGCTTTTGCGGTTTCTGTACACCTGTTCATTCCTGCGGGGGGGACAAATGCCACATGTGTACCATCAATTGCACCAATGATGTTGGGGAAATGTCCCAGGGCATAGAAGTCACCTTTCACTGTGGGCAAATCCCCCACCTGTGGGAATACGATGTAGCTGCGCATGTGTTTCAGCAGAGCAGACAACACTCTGGACAACACGTTCGAGAACATTGGCTGTGACATCCCTGATGCTATGGCCACTGTTGTTTCAAAGGACCCACTGGCCAGGAAATGGAGTACTGACAGGACCTGCACTAGAGGGGGGATTCCTGTGGGATAGTGGATAGCTGACATCAGGTCTGGCTCCAACTGGGCACACAGTTCATGGATTGTGGCACGATCAAGTCTGTAGGTTGATAATGATGTGTCTGTCTTCCATTGTCGACAGGTCCACCAGGGGTCTGTATACCGGAGGATGACGCCATCTCATCATCTGCCCCAGCTGACGTGCCCTATGGAGGAGAAGGGTGAGCAGAGGGTCATACACCACATAGGTTTCACAAGGGTGTTTAGAACAAATGTGATGTAATCGGTGTTTTGCGCTGTATGTCCGTATTCCTGCCCAAAAGTGCTGTGACGCAGTTAGGTGCCCTGCCATGTGGCCCCCTGAAATGGTGGCTGCCTGACCTGTAAGGAGGCACAAAGGGAAATGAGGTGACTGCGCTGGCGTTCTGCAGCGTCGTGGTAGGCGGACAAAGACTGTGGCACAATTCAGCATTGGTTATCATTCTGCCCTATGGGTTCCAGGAGCCAATGACGATGTACGCCGGCAGTGATGGTACGCACTGCCACGGACGTGACTGCCATTTTCTATCTGTTCTCTCACTTGATACCTGACCTTCAACAGGAGAGGATCTACACTGCAAGTGCTGCATGACCTGAGTCTGAAAGCGACAATGGCTACAGTGTCTGGGAAAAGGGCCCCTGCCTTCACTGCGGAGGAGTTGGTAAAACTGGTGGATGGGGTCCTCTCCCAGTACATGCTACTCTACGGTCCACCAGACAAACATGTGAGTACACTGTGAGCATGATGGATGGGACATTAATGTATGGAGTGGCGTCGATGGAAGATACAGGTGGGGGGTGGCCAGAGGCCAGCATGTGAGGATGGTCAGTGTATGTGTTTGTGGGCCAGGGTGGGAGGTTGTGGCCAATGAGCAAGATGAACCGGACGGGGGGAGTAAAATCCATTCTTGCTTTACTTTTCCTCTAGGTCAGCGCCCACCAGAAGAATGGTATTTGGCGTGCCATCACCAAGAAAGTGCGGACCCTGGGGGACTATCATAGACGGAGCACCCACTGCCGCAAAAGATGGGAGGACCTGCGCCGCTGGACCCAGAAGATGGCGGAGGCCCAGCTGGGGATGGCCTCCCAACGTGGAAGGGGTGCCCGTCGCACCATGATCCCCCTTGATATACCAGATCCTGGCGGTGGCATATCCGGAGTTGGATGGGCTCTTGAGGGCATCACAGCAGCAACAAGGGGGTGAGTACAGTCTCATGCAGCTGACTCTGCGAGCTTTATGATATTTCTGGGTGTGGGAAGTGGGCTGTGGGTTCCCCTAGGCCAGGGCATATGTGCCAGGGTAGATCCATTGTTAGGCAGGCTCAGTGCCGGTCCAACCCCAAAAGTGGTAGTGGCCCTCTACACCTAGTCAGGCTACTGTGGGTTCCAGGTGTGCATCAAATAGGTCTAGGCACAGTCCCCCATTGGCATGTGATTTTCCCCTGAACTGTTAGTGCATGGCCTAGTCCATAGGGCTGCTCCCTGTGTGTTGTGTTCGCCAACGGTGGTGTTGTTGCAGGCATTGACCTTGTGTCTCCTCTGTCTTTCTCCCCCTTTTGGCCCAGGAGGGTGAATGTATGTAGTCTGAAGGCACCAGTGGGACGGAGGGTGAGGGGAGCTGCACGACGGGGACAGGAGGAGACACCAGTGACAGCGACTCCTCCTTTGTTGGGAGCTCCCTTGCGGTGGTGGGCCGCCTTCCCAGCAGCCTCTCATCGAGTTTCCCGTGCCCGCTCACCCAGGTGGGTGGGCATCTCCTTCGCCCCAGGCACCTCAGGCCCTGCCCCAGTCAGCCCTGCTGCCCTCAGTGAGGAGGCTATTGACCTCCTGAGATCCCTCACTGTTGGTCAATCAACTATTTTGAATGCCATCCAGGGAGTCGAGAGGCATTTGCAGCAAACAAATGTATTCCTGGAGAGCATTCATTCTGGTGTGGCAGCCCAACCGAGAGCATTTCAGGCTCTGGCCTCAGCACTGACGGCAGCCATTGTCTCTGTGTCTAGCCTCCCCCTCCAACTTCCACAATCCCCTCTACCACAGCCTATCCCAAGCACACCATCAGAACAGCATGCACACTCATCAACACACAAGAGTGAACATGGCAAACATAAGCACCACACATCCCACAGGCACTCACACAAGCACCATCCCCCTGCAGACACACCAACATCCACTGCCTCCACTGTGTCCCCCTCCTCCACGTCCTCCTCCTCCCTCCCAGTCTCATCTCCACTCACACCTGCATGCACTACATCCTCAGCCACTACCTCTATCACCAGCACACCCATCACCACGCACCGCTCACGTGCAATCACCACACCCACTACCACGCACACGTCCCCTGTGTCCTCTCCCAGTGTGTCTGTGAGCCCTCCTCCCAAAGTACACAAACGCCCGCACACACCCACTCAACAGCCATCCACCTCACAACAGCCTCCAGCCCATGCACCCTCACCCAAACTCAGCAGCTGTACACCTCCTACAACCACTACCTCTTCCTCCACTCCCAAACCCCTTCCATCTTCCTGTCCCAGTGTGTCTAAAAAACTTTTCCTGGCTAACATTGACCTCTTTCCTACACCCCCCATCCTTCCCCTAGGGCCAGGATGTCCAGATCCCAGCCCAGCACCTCAGCCACGAAATCCGCGAGCCCTGTAGTCCCTGCAAGTCCAGTAACATTGCGGGCCGCACCCATCAGGGCTGCCAGTGTGCCACCTAGTGAGGCCAAGGATCACCCTATTCCGCCACCTGCCAAGGTGAAGAAGGGAACAACATGCCGTAGGGAAAAGCCGCACCAACCACCCTGCAAGGCCTCCTCAAAGACAAAAGAGGACAGTGCCAAGGTCCCAGCAGCGACTTCCAAGGTGGGGAAGGGACACAAGGCTAAAGGGAAGTCACCTCAGGGCACGGAGCCTCCGGGTGAGGGACTGGTGACACCCCTTCTGCAAGACAGAACAGCAACCTGTACTTCGGTGGCCACCGCCGCAACCATCGCCACCTGCACCACCACCTGCACGTCCACCTGCACGTCCACCTGCACGCCCACCTGCACGTCTGCTGCTTCTGCTACAGTCCCCAGCATCATCCCCAGTGGGCAGCTGTCCGAGGCTGCAGGACACGTCCTGGTGTCTCCCTCCACAGGTGCTGACTCATGCACCACCGCCAGCATCTTCGCCGTTGACACCACCGCAACCACCACCACATGCCACGCGACGTTCTCGGACAGTGCCACCACAGCTGACATGAACATCATCTCAGGTTGGCAGTTGTCCGAGGCTGCAGGAGATGTCCTGGACCCTGCACAGAGTACATGAGGCACCACAACCAGCACTGGCAGTACCAGCAGTTGGCAGGCTATGTCGCCGCAGGGTGGAGTGTGTCTCTGCCTCCATGGAGTACCATGCTACCTGTTCCCAGGATATCTCGTGGCTCTGACACCCAGGTGTGGGAATGGGAACTGCCACACACCATGTGCAGCACTCTAGGCACCAGGCCCCCTCCAGAACCAGTGGAGAACAGCATCCACTCACCCAGTCCTTGGCAGGATGAAGCACTCTGGGCACAAAGCCCCCTCCAGAACCAGTGGAGAACAGCATCTACTACCCCAGTCCTTGGTAGGATGAAGCACTCTGGGCACAAAGCCCCCTCCAGAACCAGTGGAGAACAGCATCCACTCACCCAGTCCTTGGCAGGATGAAGCACTCTGGGCACAAAGCCCCCTCAAGAACCAGTTGAGAACAGCATCCACTACCCCAGTCCTTGGCAGGATGAAGCACTCTGGCCACTAAGCCCCCTCCAGAACCAATGGAGAACAGCATCCACTACCCCAGTCCTTGGCAGGATGAAGCACTCTGGGCACAAAGCCCCCTCCAGAACCAGTGCAGAACAGCATTCACTACCTCAGTCCTTGGCAGGATGAAGCACTCTGGGCACTAAGCCCCCTCCAGAACCAGTGGAGAGATACATCCTCTCACCCAGTCCTTGACAGAATGCAGCACTCTGGCCACTAAGCCCCCTCCAGAACCAGTGGAGAACAGCATCCACTACCCCAGTCCTGGGCAGGATGAAGCACTCTGGGCACAAAGCCCGTCCAGAACCAGTGCAGAACAGCATTCACTACCCCAGTCCTTGGCTGGATGAAGCACTCTGGGCACTAAGCCCCCTCCGGAACCAGTGGAGAGATACATCCACTCACCCAGTCTTTGGCAGGATGAAGCACTCTGGACACAAAGCCTCCTCCAGAACCAGTGGAGAAGAGCATCCATTTACCAAGTCCTTGGCAGGATGAAGCACTCTGGGCACAAACCCCCCTCCAGAACCAGTGGAGAACAGCATCCACTACCCCAGTCCTTGGCAGGATGAATCACTCTGGGCACAAAGCCCCCTCCAAAACCAGTGGAGAGATACATCCACTGGAGAGACTGTGGCCTTGCACACCACAGGACCAAGCAGTGGGCAAACCACCCACTTGAGAGACTGTGGCTTTACACTTCCCAGGACCAAGCAGTGGGCAAACCACCCACTTGAGAGACTTGTAAGACTGTGGCTTTACACTCCCCAGGACCAATCAGTGGGAAAGCAACCCACTTGGGAGACTTGTGAGACTGTGGCTTTGCACTCCCCAGTACCAAACAGTGGACAACCCACCCACTTGAGAGACTTGTGAGACTGTGGCTTTGCACTCCCCAGGACCAAACAGTGGGCAACCCACCCACCTGAGAGACTTGTGAGAATGTGGCTTTGCACTCCCCAGGACCAATCAGTGGGCAAACCTCCCACTTGAGAGACTTGTGAGACTGTGGTTTTGCACTCCCCAGGACCAAACAGTGGGCATGGAGCCCCCTCGTGGAGCAGTGGCATCGTCCCATCATCCGGCTGAGGTGCCTTCCCTCTCCTTCCCCCTGAGGTGCCTGTTTTTTTTCGACCTGATGCTCCTGCAATGTTCTCTCCGTTTTGAGGCAGGTATCATGTGTGGGCTTCGCCCATGCATTTTGGGACCACTGGTCTACGGACAATGAATGGAACACTATCCGGACTTGTGTAGTTGGTGTACACATTTGTATATAAAGATTGGTTACAGACCTGTTTCTGTATCTGGATTTTCAATGATTACACTCGGTAAACTCATTTCATTTTGTCCTTGCGTTCTTCCAGAGGGTTACGGGGAGTATATGTAATGTTGCTGCATGTATTTGTGTGTATGGTGTTGTGGGTGAGGGTGGGGGTGTTGTGTGTTGCGTGTGTGTGTCACTCTCTTTTTCCTCCCCCCTCCCCTGTGTGCTAGGTGCAGTACTCACTGTGGTTATCACTGCCGTCTTTGATGTTCCTGGTAGAAGAGGAGATAAACTAACATCGGTAGCACCTGTAACTCGGGCTCCATGGCGTCCTGGTTCCTTGTTGGTTGTCGAGAGGTGAGTGGTTTCCCTTCCGAAGTACTGTTTCCGCTGTTCTCTTGATGGCGTTGGTACCGACCGAGAAAAGCTGGCGGATTAGTGCCTTGTAATACAGTGAGCGGTACATTGTCTTCCGCCTGTCTGTTGGCAGTTACTGCCGCGGTGTTTGTTTTCTACCGCCATGGCGGTTGGAGTGTTGAAGTGGCTGTATCTGTTGGTGGTTTCCGAAATGGTCGTGATTCCCTTTTTTTTACTGCCGGCCTGTTGGCGGTATTACTGCTGCTTTAACATCAACCGCCAGGGTTTTAATGAGGGCTTTTGTCATTTACAATGGCTATAGCTCATTCTCTCAAAAATGCGAGACCTATTGTATTGCAAATGCTTGTTTATCTTTGGTTTGCCAGCGGGATAAGATGTTTTTGGGCATTTTGCAATAGCTCTAACTAGCTGGCATTGCCACAGGGGTGTAAATTTCCAAAAGTGTCTATTTTTTGGTTTAATCTTAGTCTAAGAAATTGCTTGTTAACAATGGCATGTATCCTCTTCCATGACAGCAGATTCATGTCCGTAGTCATAGACACGCCCAGTCTCTTGGCTTCCTTTTCCCATTGGATTGCGTATAGTTATTTTATTTGCACAGAAAAATGTTAATTCCAAGCTTGATAGACTAAAAGTGAACGTTGCGATCTCAGTCTTTTTAGCCTATAATTAAGAGGGGCCATCTGGCAGCTGGACTTAATGGAGGAGTACCCCATGTCCAGTTCAAGTCCCACATTAGGAAAGTGCTTTCCAAAATGTTCTCTTGTAGCAGCCCATACGATCTGAAGGATCCAAACTGGATTACATTTTTGGGGGAAATTTTATACAGATTATTCGATAAGTGCTAAAGTTATTAAGAAAACAAAAAATGCCTTTCCTATTGAAACTCTTACCTAAATATAACTGCTTTACACAAATATATGTATATATTTCAACAGAGAAATCCTCAAGGAAATGGTCACTCGGGGTCAACAGGTAGCAAAAAGGTTTACTGGCAAAAACATGGCAGAAAACGAACGCGTTTCAGCTACGCAGGAGCCTTGCTCACCTAACCAATGTGAATTTCACGTCTCTTTAAAAAAAAAGGAACCAACTGACCCAATTGTGAACACAAAGCCTAGTTTAGACGATATCACGAGGGTGCCATTTGTCTTTAAAATATTAGACATTTCATGATGTTTATACAATCTTCATTTCAGTTACATCTGTGATATTTATACTTTGATGACACAAGTTAACTTATTTATAGATCTCGTGTATTAACAATGTGCTTGACAATCTTGACAGTGGTACCGCCATGTACACAAACATGTGAATATTGTTATATTTGGTGCAGGGGCCATCAGCAGTAAACATCAACAATCATTTGGAAGTTTAAAATTGCATAACAATGATAAGTGTGCATAATAGAATGCATAAGTTGGTGTCCCCGCATCTCTACTGTTTTGTTTGCACTTAGTCACATTTGTCTGTCTGTTATGTTCAAAATTGTGTCAGTTGTTTCCTTATTTTTAAAGAGACGCGAAATGCACATTGGCGTTTTCTGCCACGTTTTTGCCAATAATTCTTGTCCCTACCTCATAACCCTGAGTGAGCGTTTCCTTGAGGATTTATTTCTCTGTTGAAGTTTGTTGTGTGCCTTATCTAAATGCTCTGCCCTCCACATCATAGGATTTTCAACTGGGATTTTGGACTGGATATTGGATTGAGGAGCCCATGCGCGATTGTGTCCCAGGACTTTTGAAGAGCATGGTAGAGATCACGTTTGTGTGCGGAGAGGAGCGAGGACTGATGAAGCAGAAAATGAAGGTTTTGATTTATTAACGCATAAACGTAGTGTGAAATAATCATGTGTGACATTAAACGAACTAATAAAGATTGTACGGGGACAAAATGTGCCCTTAGAGTAGTTTGCCAACATTTATAAGCGCGCTTTATATAACGTGGTGTATTAGAATTGCACTAATCCGACATAATCATAAACGTGTGCTACGATTTGCTTGTTTGAAATGCTTTAGCTTAGCATTACTTTAGCGGAGGCTTTGGCCTAGTGGCCTGGTCTCACGGTTTAGATGCTCGTATTTTTCCAATGTGCTATTAAACGTGTATTTCTGCTTGAAGCTGTACTTTTCCACAGAAACTGTTCACATGCTTATCTTAAAGTTTCGTGCCAGCCTGGCATATTTTCTCTTTACTTCAAGGTCGACTTGCAGGTGCGGACAATGGAGGCTCTGAAAGTGAGCTAATTGGTAGACAATGTTGCAACTTGCGTACCCATCTCCAAGGATAATGTATGCTTAAGTAAAAGCTTGAGAACTGTCGTTTTTGATTGGACAATTTGAAGCTAACCTGTGAACCCTCCAATGGAGACCCTACTGGATTCGAACTGTTGTCTATAAAAACCAGGTGCACGAGAAGAAGGTAGCCATTGCGCTATTAACGGCCATTACCCGGACACTACGCCATTTTGTAGACTTCGTAGCTATTATGGACCACTTTGCTGCGACGCCATTTTGAGAGACTTTGATGCTTTCTCTAATCGAGAGAAAGAGACTTTAAATGATTCTGGCCCTAGAGACTTTAACTTTGATTTGTCCCTTTGCATGAAGTAGTAGTTTTACTTTGCCGCCGTGAGGCAATTGCCCCGTCCACCCCTGCCCCTTTGCCCCGTCCTATGCCGATCGAAACGGTACCCATGCTGATCGAGAAACGGTACCTGTGAGACGAAGACTTCCTTGTATGCTGATCGTAATTGGTAAATATGAAAGGAAATTGTAAAATTGCATTGTGTTCCTTTTAGGTAACCAACTGCTGATTTTGATAAGAGCCCTAGCTAGGAGTTTTCTAAATTTATGTTGCTAAATTGTTTTGGCATGAAGTCCCACATGCCGATGCTAATTTGAGGTTAGATGAGGATTCCATATGTTGCACGATGCAATTTGAGATCTTGTTATGCTGACTAAATGTATGCAATTAGATCATTACAGATTATCGTATTAGTGCTTTGCATTGCCATTATCGAATGCCTTGTGATTCAAATGCTACATAGATTACACTTGTTTCGCCGTTATGGACAGCTATTAATGTTCATTTATGTTTATCATTTGGTGTTGAGACACATATATATTGTGCTAGCTTTGTTAATATAGGGAAATAAATTCACTAACTTTGCAATAAACTGGTGTGGTTATTCCTGACTGAAAGGTCAGGGTTCGCCGAAATGTATTCTGGATTAATTGTTAAGTGTTATGTTGATCAAGGTATTGCTTATGTTCGTTATTGATTATTGATTTCAGGAAATTGATCGATTAAGAGTACAGAGAGTTCCCACTTAGTCAAAAGATTCATCGGCCTAAAGAGCGTCCGAACACAGGTAAATTATTACTACGGACCGCTCTATCAGTAGATGGTAGCAGAGGACGGTTCCGTCTTTTGGGACCCTGTACTATTAAAGTACATGGTGTTGAATTAACGGTTACGCATTTTGAGACCCCACTCGAGAAGTTGAATTAGATTTTTCTTGGATAAAATAGATTGACAGAATGATGATGGGCTAGGTCCACCGCGACTTTCCCGGGATCTCGGAGCTTGCGAATGGAGAGAACGGAGGTGTGGAAACAGCGTTGGCGGTACTAGTGATGGTATGAGTGAAGTTAGGGTTTTGCGCTTGCACAGCTTATTGCCGCAGGGTGTGTGAAAAGGTTGAGAGGATTTTTTTATAGCGGAGGTGCGACTCCGAGTGTAGAAGTAGAGAAGTCGTCGAACTTCATAGAGATAGCGGAGGTGCGGCTCCGAGTGTGAGAGTAGGGAAGTCGTCGAACTTCATGTGCGTGTGGCGCTTTGTGCATAAAAAGGTCCACGTGGTTGTTGTTGTTGAGACGGGCCCTGCGAGGTCAAGAGACTCCGGAGTATGTTGATCCATGTTGTGGTCTGGGCGGTTTAGTAGGTTGATCGGGCGTGGTCAACGAGTCGGTACGTGTGTTAGGGAGTGAAAGAAACTTCGACTTCGGGCTTTGACAAGATTCTAAGTGCACTAGAATAGATCATTGACAAGTTGCGAGTAGGTCTGCAGGTCAGATTTGCTTGCGAACGTGGGGACCGAGAAAGACGGAATAGCGGCCGAGGCTAGTGAAAGGTCCCTAAGGTCCTGAAGCGATTGTGTTACCCTTCCTGTAGTAAACCGACAGATCTGTTTTAGTTTTTGGTAGCTCGCGATACATGCAAGAAGTTGTTACGGGAGGAGCTGAGTGAAGGAAGACTAGCCGTGAGGCTTTGTCAGCCGCAGTGTGTGTGTGTGACGTCACTAGGAGCCACGCTGGGATAGGTTGGTTGGAGAGAAGGGTCGCGCACGGATTGGATGCAGTCCGTGGGGCTCGATTGCAAGGGGAAAGGCAGGCGAAGAGTATTCCGGGAATTAAAGTCACCTATTGATTACAAATTTTGTGGAATAAAAGTGACCTATTGATTATAAACTTTGTGAAATAAAAGACGAGAAAATGAAATTCCTTAAAGCATTTAGGAGTGCGATGAAGGGGGAGTCTTACATCAAAGCGAGCGTAGGAGAGGAGACGCCGCCCGAGGGCACACCAGCTTACATTGTAATGGAGGAAAAAGGGGTAGCTCCGTGTCTTTGGCTAAAGCAATGGCACAAACTGACAGAGAAACATGGGAGCGTAGCGTTCCCGATACATGGGACATTCAATATAAGGATCCTAGAGAATTTGAGATTCACGATGTATGACATGAAGGTGCCTCCAAGGCCAGCCCAGTTTGAGGCTCTAGCAATCTGGGAATTAATGGCTAGACAGCAACAGAAAAATAAGTTTGAAACAAGGATGAGGAAGGTAGAAAAGACACTAGCGGATGCTAGGTGGGATAATGCGCAGAAGGTGTGGAGGTCAGATGTATTGCAGGGGATAAAATTGTTTCCCGCAATTACTAAGGAAGAAGAGGAGACAGGTAAGAAAGCTACCTGTAAGACAGACAGGAAGTGTTCCAAGGATAGAGAGGACGAGGAAAAATTGAGAAGAGAAGAGGAGTTAGAGGATGAGGAGTTAATAATGCAATTGCTGAACGACCGTCCACCACCTTATGCGGAGAATGGACAAGGTCCAAGTACCAGTTCTGCCCCTCCGGCATCGGTACGGAACAGTGAAACCCAGAGTTCAGGGGCGTCATCGGGATCTAAGGACCCGAGTTTACTGTTTACCCCGCAGATACCGCAGGTTAGGAGAATATATCCAGATGTGCCCATGTTGAAACCAGCAGAAAATTATCAACCGCAGATGCCAGGGCACTACAGCAGTGACAATAGTGGAGGAATGGTTCTAGAACAAACAGTAAGGGGAGTACAGAATGGTCACAATCCAACAATGATACAGGCTGAATCAACTCAGTTTATGATGCCTCAAAAGCAGATGCAGGGAGGAAACGCACATGCTCAGATGACGGGGAGTCAGATGGGCATGCCGGCAATGATGACCCATAGTATGGGAATGAACATGCCTCAGAACATGGGAAATGGACAGAACCCAGACGCGATATCACTACCCATTACTGTAGGTCCACCGGTACCTCTGTACAGTCAGCCTAACTTAGGTATGAGCGGTCAGGGATCAATACTGCAGAATGGGACAGAAAGGAGGTGCATAGAGAACACTCCAGGGATAACTATTATAGCGGCTCAGCCAAATGGATCTGGATCCTTGATGGAGTTTAGTCCCATATGTGCTCAGTCTACACTGGTGAGGTCGAGTCCCCCACTGATAATACCTTTAACATCGAATACTGAAAAGTTGCCGCAACCATCAATGGCAGTCGATGTGAATGCTACACTGATGGGGGTAAATGCGCAACAGCTGACACAGTGGTTCAACAGTCTAAATTCCACACAAAGTTCAGCCAGTGGGAAAGGAGAAGACTATATGAATAGGGTCAGGTTGAACATGGAAGCACAAGAATTGGTGGAAGGGACTATGGGTGTAAATAGGTTAGAGTCCTACACGGAAGAAGAGCTGAGGTATCTATGTCCCAGGATTACGAAGGAAGTGAACAAGGTACATAAGAGCTTGCAGGAAGCAGCTGACTGAAACGGGGTTGACATAGACAAGATGAAACACTTGAGCAGAAGCTACAGGTTGGATTTTGGGACCACAGATTTTGAACACATGAGGTCAGCAGGCATGAAGACACACCTTAGAGAATTGCTACAGAGTGCACAAGTGTGGAGGTGCTTAGACAAGTGGGAAAGCAGATGGGTAAAGAGGAAGGAAAAGAGGAGGGACAGTGCTACAGAGCATAATGAGAAAAGACCACAAAGCAGCGAGACAGTAACCATGTTACCAATGAGGGAGACAGCAGGGGGAAAATTAATACATGTACCATGGCACAAAAGCGACATTCAGTCATTTACGGATGATTTTCCCAAACTGAGAGAGAAGCCGATTGAATGGTATCAACAGACTGATAGGTTTGTGAAGCTTGCAAAATGTCTCTGGGAAGACCTGAACACTCTCTTTGAGATCGTGGTTCCGGCAGATTTGTGGGAGGATTGCAAAAGAGCTGTAGGTTGGCCGACAAGTGAACCAGAGAGAGACAGGGAGACGGGTGCACCATCACCTATGGTGATGAGCTTGTACTATAAGGTGATTGAGCATTTGAAGACGAAGGTTGCCGCGAAGAATGTGGATTGGCAGAAGATTGATCGAACTGCCCAAGAGGCTAAAGAATCGATTCATAGTTACTATGAGAGGTTGTTGAAGGCGTTCAAGAATTACAGTGGCACGGAAACAATCGAGGCGAAGGATATGCTTCATTTTGTGTTTAGATTTGTGGAAGGGTTGAGACCAGAGATAAGTCAGATGATAAAGTCGCATTTGATTTGCTGGCAGTCGAAACCGATTGATGAAGTCTTGAATTATGCGAAATATTGTAGCGACGAGATTGAGGTGAAACAGAAAAAGCTGAAAGAGAAGGTGATGATGATGCAACTTAAAGCAGCTCAGACAGGTCTGCAAGGTTTGCAAGGGATGCAAGGGTTCCAACAGCAGGTACCGCAACCACAGCCGCAGTTGCAGGGAAACATGGCGTTTCAGCCACAGGCGAGAGGCAGAGGCAGAGGAGGTTTTGTGAATAATGGTCCGGATTTAAACACTGTTGTGACGGGTGTGCAGGCAATGAAGAAGGTGATGCCGTGTCACGTGTGCGGAATTGTCGGTCATTGGAAACGCGAGTGCCCGATGGTGGTGCAGGAAGGTGCAGGTGCAGGTGTAGGTGTTGGTCAGCAAAACAATGATGTCAATGCCTTTCAGACAATGAGGGGACCGAAAATGAGAGGTCCAAACCAAAATTTTCAGACCATAAATCAATTGCAGGGATTACAACCTATGCAGCCGCAGCAGATGCAGATGCCTCGTATGCAGATGACGCAAATGCAGCCGATGCAACAGCAGTTACCCATGGTACCTAATCAGCAAATGCAAATACCTTTGGCACCAATGAGTCAGCAGCAAGTGATGGTTCCTCCACAGGTCTCGGGTCAGGTAATGAGTACAAATGGCACCGTACAACAGTTCCCATTACACAGTGAGAGTGGAATAAACAATGTATGGGAGAGTGAGAGCTCAGAAGAGGAAGGAGATTGTGTGCTTGCAGCATCCTTAGAAGTTGATCAAAAGGGTCCGTACGTAGAGGGAAGAGTAATGGGTCATCGTGTTTCATTCTTGGTGGACACGGGAGCCACACGTTCAACTGTTAAGAGCAGTGAAGTACCAAATTTGCCACTCTCAGGGAGGACAGTTCAAGTGGTGGGAGTAGCAAACAGGCACCTGACGAACCCAATAACAGATCCGGTACCAGTCAGCATCGGTAACTATCAAGGGGTACATCAGTTTGTGATATGTGACTCAAGCCCAATAGCACTGTTAGGGAGAGACCTATAGTGCAAATTGGGATGTTCGATCATGTGTTCGAACGAAGGAATAACGATACAGACAAGCAGTGATGGGGAAGAAGAGGACAGTGTAGCGGGGGATGAAATGGAAACGGTAGATGAAGAGTATCCTCTGTTTTGTCTTTTCCCGATGATAACTGAAGAAGATATTCCAGCCGAATTACGAGAAACAGTCGGAAAGGAAGTGTGGGACATGACAGGGAAAGAGGTGGGATTGATGAAAGGAGTGGAACCAGTGAAAGTGACTGTAAAGCCCAATGCAATCTTTCCCCAGACCCCACAATACCACATGGCACAAGACACCCTCATGAAAGTTGCTCAACTTATTGACGAATTTGTAAAACAAGGAGTACTGAAAGAAGTGTTAAGTAGTCCATGTAATTCACCAATAATGGGACTAATAAAGCCGAGTGGAAAGGTCCGACTTGTGCAAGACTTGAGGAAAATAAATGACATCATAGTCAAATGCTGCCCAGTAGTACCGAATCCAGCTGTGATAATGTTTCAAATCCCTTGCGATGCCGAATGGTTCTCGGTCATCGATTTGTCACAAGCATTCTTTTCTGTGCCTCTTCATGAGGACAGCCAATTTCTCTTTTGTTTCAAATTCCTAGACAGAGTGTACAGTTGGTGTCGAATTCCTCAAGGGTTTTCTGAGTCACCGTCGATATTCAATCAGATTCTAAAGAAAGACTTGGAAGAGTTAGAGTTGCCATTCGAGTCAACCCTAGTACAGTACATTGACGACCTACTGGTTGCATCAAAGACAGAAAGTGGCTGCACAGCCGATACCATTGCTCTGTTGAACCATTTGGGAAGGAATGGACATAAGGTGTCTCCTTCCAAATTGCAGTTTTGTCAGAAGAAAGTGAAATACTTGGGTCACCAGATAGAGAAAGGGTCAAGGAAAATAATGAAGGAAAGAATAACAAGTGTACTTCAAATGAGTCCACCAAAGACAAGGAGGGAGGTGAGGAAGTTTTTGGGAATGGTGGGCTACTGTCGCCAGTGGATTCCCAACTTCTCCACTCTAGCAAAGCCTTTACTGAAACTGACCCAGAAGGATGCCTTGGATCAAATTGAACTGAAAGGAGATGAGATGGATGCTTTTGTTGAATTGAAAGAATGCATGTGTAGGGCTCCAGCTTTAGGTATGCCTGACTACACAAAGCCTTTCATATTGTTTTGTCATGAACGTGATGCATGTTCTCTGTCTGTCTTGACTCAAGCCCATGGTGGCGTAAACCGACCAGTAGCGTATTTTTCAGCTACTTTGGATCCGGTCGCAGCAGCACTCCCAGGGTGTTTGCGCGCCGTAGCAGCAGTTGGTATCAGCCTCACTCAGAGTGAAGGAATAGTGATGGGACACCCAGTAACAGTCATGGTCCCTCACTCAGTTGAGATACTTTTGACCCGCTCCCGAACGCAACACATGACCGGAGCAAGACTCACAAGGTATGAAACGATAATTCTGGGCTCACCGAATGTGCAGCTGAAAAGGTGCACTACGTTGAATCCAGCAACCTTGCTTCCTAGAGAAATTGCCGAAATTGAGAACGCTGAAGACGTCGAGCATGACTGCCTTCAGGTGACTGAATTTTGCACAAAACCTCGACCGGACATTAAAGATACTAAGCTTGATGAAAATGACCAAATTCTTTTTGTTGATGGTTCATGTCTAAGAGATGGGATGGGAATTTTGAAAGCAGGATATGCTGTATGCACTGTAACAGGGGTCTTGGAAGCGGGATGGCTTCAAGGAGTCTATTCTGCACAAGTAGCAGAACTTGTAGCCCTCACAAGAGCATGTCAACTGTCTGCATTGATGAAAGTCACCATTTACACTGATAGTCAGTACGGGTTTGGGATTGTGCATGACTTTGGACAACTATGGTCACAGAGAGGTTTCCTGACTTCTTCAGGATCCCCAGTGAAAAACGGGGAGAGAATAAGGGAATTGTTACACGCCATTCAAGTGCCAGCCGAAGTTTCATTGGTAAAGTGTAGTGCTCATACGAAAGGACAGGACTATGTTTCTCTGGGAAATGCATATGCGGATCAAGTCGCAAGATTTTGTGCCTTGAACTGTATATTACTCAGAGATGAATGGAATTCAATAAGTGAACCAGAACTCGAACCAGCTGAAGCATTTGCCTTGAAGGTCGTAGATACAATAGAGGAACTAAAAGCACTACAGAATAATGTCAGGGAGGATGAAAGAGATTCCTGGATTAAATCACAATGTATAAAGAGACCAGACGAGTTATGGGTTTCACATGAGGGAAAATTTGTTTTGCCAAACAGTCTCTTATCACAGCTTGCGCGGTTCTATCATGGGCAAGCTCACCTAGGGAGAGATGCCATGATAAGATTGTTCAAAACTGATTGGTTTAACCCCAGATTTCGTCAAGCTGCAGAAGCAGTTTGCCATCGATGTGTCACTTGCCAGCAGATGAACCCAGGAAAGGGAACAGTTGTGAACGTGAGCCACATTGGTAGGGCAAGCGGGCCTTTTAGTCGTATGCAGATGGACTTCATTGAGATGCCCGTGCATGGAGGTCTAAAGTATGTGTTGGTGATTGTGTGCATTTTTAGTCACTGGATTGAGGCGTACCCCACACGTAGAAATGACAGCCTTACAGTTGCAAAGCTACTGTTGAGAGAGATGATACCACGTTTCGGATTCCCGATCTCTTTAGAATCAGATAGGGGAAGTCACTTCAATAACGAGGTGATAAAGTTACTTTGCGAAGCGCTGAACATTGAGCAAAAACTGCATTGTAGCTATCGCCCTGAAGCATCAGGACTGGTGGAGCAGATGAATGGTACACTGAAATCAAGAATGGCGAAAATATGTGCATCGACAAATTTGAAATGGCCTGACGCATTGCCCTTAGTGCTAATGTCAATGAGAAACACCCCTGATAGAAAAACTGGATTGTCTCCGCACGAAATTCTCATGGGCAGGGCTATGAGACTTCCTGCAGTTCCCGCAAATGCGCTTTTGAATATTACAGATGATATGGTGTTAGACTACTGCAAAGGTCTGGCTGACGTGGTTCGCTCTTTCTCTCACCAGGTGGAAGCAACCACCTTGCCACCGATCCAAGGTCCAGGACACGCACTGAAAGCAGGTGACTGGGTCGTGGTAAAGAAGCACGTGAGAAAGTCGTGTCTGGAACCCCGTTGGAAAAGCCCTTTCCAAGTGATCCTGACGACAACTACCGCTGTGAAGTGTGCGGGGGTTCCCAACTGGATTCACGCCAGTCACACAAAGAAGGTGTTGTGTTCCACAGATGAGGAAGTTGAAGCGCTGAAACTGCCAGTGCCTGATAAAACAGTGCTGAGTGCTGAGACAGAACAAAACCAAACTGAAAACGGACAGTCAGAAGCAGGAGAGAGAGAGATATTATTGGAGAACGAAGAGTCCGACTCACTTGGGGAAGACCAAGGAGAAAGTTCAGACAGCGACGAAGAAGCTACAGGTGACAAAGAACCTGAAGCAGCTGAAGGTAGCAAAAAGCCTGAAGCAGCTGAAGGTGACAAAGAACCTGAAGCAGCTGAAAGTGATACAGAGCCTGACGAAAGTAACGGTGACGAAGGGCTCGAAAAAGGTGAAAAAGCAGGAGAGCCTGATCAGAGGAGGGCTTTCCCAGAAGCAGACGATACAGAAAAAGAAAAGGAGAACGTGATTGATTCCCCAGAAAGAGGGGACAAGGCAGAACAGAACGAAACAGTTCAAACTTCTACAGAAAAGGTTGCAGGTCCGTCAAATGGACATGGTGCAAAGAGGAGATTAAGTATATCACCAGTAAAACAAAGGACTGGAGAAGGTCTGAACGACGGAGAAAGGCCAAAAGTGAAAGAGAAAAGAAAGGAAGTGTCTGTCGTGGTACCAACCTCGAGTGAGGAAAAAGACTTGACAAAAGAGGAAAGTACCAGCGAGGCAAAATCGAAAAGAGAAGCAAAATTGAAAAGGAAAAGGATACCGAACAGAAGGTATTCCGGTCCAGAATGGGCATATGCAGTCAATGACGATTGGACTGACGAGTTTGTATCTCTAAGCATCGAGAACGAAGAAGAGGAAGAGATACCAATAGAAAAGAAAAGTTTTATGGACAGCGTTGATTGAAAGGGTGATAAATGATATTGCTTGCTACAATCTAACGTGAAATAGACAACCAGCTGAGACATTGCTAAACCGGATGAGACATTTGCTAAACCGATAAAGACTGAGTTATTGCCGAATTGAGACAAATGCTGCTAACCGATAAGTGACTGGCCTCTTGAAGAAGACGGTGTGAACATTGCGCTCGCTCAGCTTTGTAACTGAATTGCTAAATAAGTTTCATTTATAAGTGCTTCTAGCTCTCTGATTCTATACAGATCATGACGCAAAACAATAGAAAGAAATATTGTAAATATATGTGTATAGGCTTGGTAATTACATGTGTAGTAATAGTAATGGCAATTGTGCTTGGAATACGTGGTAAAACTGAGAATGAGAGAATTGAGGCTTCTACTTTTGCTCCTGTTACTGTCACTGAACTAACCGCATTGAAAAGGCTAGCACTGGATGAGAGACTCTTGCATGATAGGAAAGAGCTTTCGTATAATGTTTTCTATCGCTTACTAACAGAATATGTTGAGACAATGGATGCGAAAGATTGTTATGTGTGTACCCAGATACCGACATCAGTGAAGGAAGGGGTGACATATCACCACATGCCTCTTACATACGGGATTACATGTAGTATAGTAATGTCTAGATTTTATGGTCAAACTAACATACAGTATTTTTACTCAAATTATGATGTTACCTTTGCTTATGTTCCTATAATAGCGCAGCTAAGCCAGACTGCAAAAGATTGGGATGCAAAAATTATGAGGGAATTTTTCGAGCCAATGCAACCTTTTGAAACGGCTCACGCTCATAGGGAAAATCTTACCTGCTCGCTCTCTGCAGTAGAAATAAGCTTTTTAGATCGCACAGATGATAGAAGGGCTCAAATAAAGGCGAAATTAGAAAAGGAGTTACATAAGAGGACTTCAGTAGATAATTATGATTTTGCTGCAATAAAGACACAAGGGAAAATTGCTTTAGATGCTTGGCATGTAGGGAAGTTTTGTATATATCGAGGTGAATCTTATTATGACAACATTTTTGTAGGGGCGAGTGAGTGTAAACACACGTTTATCTTTAAGGCCAAATGGACATTCATGATGGACGGACTTGACCCTGTCATTCCAGGTGTATATTACATTTGTGGGTATAATGCCTATTATCGTCTTCCAAAGGGATGGTGGGGAAGATGTTATTTGGGTATAGTGTTCCCAAAGGTTTATCAACTGGATGACCTATCGATGATTCAAAAGACATCTGGATCCCATCGTATCCAGAAAAGAGAGACCGCAGCTGCTGTGGTAGGTGATATATTTGGAGCCATGATTCCTTCATTGGGAGTTGTGCTGAATTCCATCAAAATAAGAAAGTTGTCTACTATAGTGGATAACATGTTGACAAAGTTTTCAGGTGCTATAATCCTGATAGATGCTGAACTTGCAGCGGAAAGAGCTATGACTCTTCAAAATAGGCTTGCTTTAGACATTCTTTTAGCAAAGGATGGTGGTGTTTGCAAAATGCTTGGTGCACGACACTGTTGTACCTATATACCTGACAATAGTGTGAAAATTAAAACTATGCTTGCTAATCTAACAAAAGAAAGTGCAGATTTGAAGGAACTGAAAGAACCAGGAGTGTGGGAGAAGGTTGGAAAAGGACTTGCTTCAGTGGGACATTGGATTGGGGGAATTTGGAATGGAATATTGCTAAAAATAATAGAGGGAATTTTAATAGTGATAATTTGTGTATTTGGAATTTGGGGAATAAAAAGGGGAATAATATTGATTATGGAAAGAATAAAAAGAAGAAAGGAGGAGAAAATTATGAAAAGAATGGCAGAAGAATACAAAGCGCAAACTAGGGGAACTAAAAGGAAAAGAGAACTGACAGAATTTTAATGGAATAAAATTTGTGGGCTTAATTTGTGTGATGACAAGTAGTCATCAGAGGAGGGATTGATGAAGCAGAAAATGAAGGTTTTGATTTATTAACGCATAAACGTAGTGTGAAATAATCATGTGTGACATTAACCGAACTAATAAAGATTGTACGGGGACAAAATGTGCCCTTAGAGTAGTTTGCCAACATTTATAAGCGCGCTTTATATAACGTGGTGTATTAGAATTGCACTAATCCGACATAATCATAAACGTGTGCTACGATTTGCTTGTTTGAAATGCTTTAGCTTAGCATTACTTTAGCGGAGGCTTTGGCCTAGTGGCCTGGTCTCACGGTTTAGATGCTCGTATTTTTCCAATGTGCTATTAAACGTGTATTTCTGCTTGAAGCTGTACTTTTCCACAGAAACTGTTCACATGCTTATCTTAAAGTTTCGTGCCAGCCTGGCATATTTTCTCTTTACTTCAAGGTCGACTTGCAGGTGCGGACAATGGAGGCTGTGAAAGTGAGCTAATTGGTAGACAATGTTGCAACTTGCGTACCCATCTCCAAGGATAATGTATGCTTAAGTAAAAGCTTGAGAACTGTTGTTTTTGATTGGACAATTTGAAGCTAACCTATGAACCCTCCAATGGAGACCCTACTGGATTCGAACTGTTGTCTATAAAAACCAGGTGCACGAGAAGAAGGTAGCCATTGCGCTATTAACGGCCATTACCCGGACACTACGCCATTTTGTAGACTTCGTAGCTATTATGGCCCACTTTGCTGCGACGCCATTTTGAGAGACTTTGATGCTTTCTCTAATCGAGAGAAAGAGACTTTAAATGATTCTGGCCCTAGAGACTTTAACTTTGATTTGTCCCTTTGCATGAAGTAGTAGTTTCACTTTGCCGCCGTGAGGCAATTGCCCTGTCCACCCCTGCCCCTTTGCCCCGTCCTATGCCGATCGAAACGGTAACCATGCTGATCGAGAAACGGTACCTGTGAGACGAAGACTTCCTTGTATGCTGATCGTAATTGGTAAATATGAAAGGAAATTGTAAAATTGCATTGTGTTCCTTTTAGGTAACCAACTGCTGATTTTGATAAGAGCCCTAGCTAGGAGTTTTCTAAATTTATGTTGCTAAATTGTTTTGGCATGAAGTCCCACATGCCGATGCTAATTTGAGGTTAGATGAGGATTCCATATGTTGCACGATGCAATTTGAGATCTTGTTATGCTGACTAAATGTATGCAATTAGTTCATTACAGATTATCGTATTAGTGCTTTGCATTGCCATTATCGAATGCCTTGTGATTCAAATGCTACATAGATTACACTTGTTTCGCCGTTATGGACAGCTATTAATGTTCATTTATGTTTATCATTTGGTGTTGAGACACATATATATTGTGCTAGCTTTGTTAATATAGGGAAATAAATTCACTAACTTTGCAATAAACTGGTGTGGTTATTCCTGACTGAAAGGTCAGGGTTCGCCGAAATGTATTCTGGATTAATTGTTAAGTGTTATGTTGATCAAGGTATTGCTTATGTTCGTTATTGATTATTGATTTCAGGAAATTGATCGATTAAGAGTACAGAGAGTTCCCACTTAGTCAAAAGATTCATCGGCCTAAAGAGCGTCCGAACACAGGTAAATTATTACTACGGACCGCTCTATCAGGACTGAACATGGCATGCAGATGTGAGCGCATCCTGGGTTGATTTTCTACGTGAGCAGGCTTTCACGGGTTGGAGCACATGTGGGGAGCTTAGGTCCGTGAAGCGTGACCAGGGTGTGCATCGCGTCTCTGTAGGAGATCATAAGACTCCCAATTACCGTGTAACCTGGGGATCGTAGAAGGATTCTGGGCATTGGGTCAGAAGGTCATTAGATGAAAGCAGTGTATCTGCAATAGCGATTTAGTATTCTTGCAAAATATGGCAGACATCTGGGAGACAAGACGTACAAAGGGAGCGGAAGCTCTCTGTTAAAAAATACACCCTTTAGGCTCGGTCACTTTAGCGATTGAAAAAAAATGCTGAACTGTGGGAGAAACTGCAAATTGAAGGAACTGCACAGAGCTGAACAATCTACATCGTGGGAGGCCACTTCGTTCAAGAACTACATAGATACAAACATGGTGCCAAGGGGTCTTCACATTTACACGGTCCCCTCATATGACTCTCCTAATCCCCTCATATTAGAGGAATGGGCACAAAATTCGGCTAATAGTTCAAGAAAGATTATGGAAATGCTTATTAAATATGTCTGTTTGGATCGTGAACAACTTATGAAAGACATTAAGGATATAGAAATGGGATGATAAACAAGACCTGAAAAGGAGATGATTGAAAGATTTCTTACAGGCATGGAGGAACTTCTTGAGAAATATGAAGAGGGTATTAAGACGAGGGAGTTAAGGCTCGTAAGCAGCATAAATTATTTACACAGGTCAGGGGAGAGAAACACCAACACGAGGTCACAAATGTGGAAACAGAGGCAGAGGAGGAATTGGCAAAGAAATAGAAGACGAAGGAAGAACAGAACAAACTTGTATGGGAAGCATTCAGCAGAGCTTGTCAACAGGACAATGATCGAGACTGACAGGGTAAATTGTACCATTATTAGCCTATCAGGCAGAGCACTCACAGAAATTGAAAATCAGTACTAGCCTTTGGTCTCTCACATCCACATAGACCCTCTCGCATCCACTCTCACACCCAGAAAGACACTCTCACAGCCACTCTTACACCCAGAGACACCCTTTCACACCTATTCTCACACCCAGAGAGAAAAGTGCTGTGGCCAACACCCACCACACATGGGCAAAGGCAGTGCACAGCACAGAGTTGGGTAGTTAGTGGGGTTGGCTGCAAGGCCTGGCCGCAGGCCACTCCCTAAGGCCAATCCCCATCTAGCACAGCCTCTGGCTGTGTGTGGCGGTGGTTGGGTTAACGTATAGTAATGAAAATTACTTTATATTAAAAGAACATAGAAATTCAATGAAAAAAACAAAGGTTACAGGGATGTTATGGTTAGGAAATAGAAATAAAAAAACAGAAATTCACTTAAAAAACCAAAGGTTACAGGGATGTTATAGTTAGGTTCAGAATTTGCTCGCACAGAACCAGTGAAATTCAGCAGTTAGAGTTAATTCAAGTAACTATAACTCACAACCTAAGGGAACTACAACTGCTGAATTTCTCTGATTTTGTGCGAGTAAATTTAGAACCTCACTATAACGTCCCTGTGATCACATGGATTAAAAATGATCCAGTTACAGAAATTTGTAAAGCAGCCACATGGAAGTCAGATCACACTTTTACTAAACACTTTGCAGCTCAGAAAAAAAATCTGTAACTTTGGGATATGAGACATGTTTGAGATATGCTTTTTATTCTATTCTGTGTTTATGACTATCAGTGAGGATCCTACGATGCAGAAGGAAAAGTTACTCACTTGTATCCCTAGTGCTGCATTGTAGGTACCCTCAATTAAGTCATAAACAACCCTCTCTCCTCCACAGTTGTCAATAAAATTGCTACATATATCATGCTTTCTACAGGTTGTACGGCCATTAAAAAAGAACTGATGCTTTGAGGCAAGTTTAGTGCATGCTAGGAAGTAACAGTGTATTTTTTCTTACTCTTAGTGAACTCTTGACCTGACAGGCAGCTTTTTTACCTTCATTTTCTGTCTCTGCAGGTTCTCAAAGAAAATGTTTCTATTTATGCACAGGGTTGCCTTCTAGCCAGGTTATGCAATGTGGTCTTTTTATATTGTTTAATACTTTTAAAGTTTCAGTCAAAAAACCCAAGCAGTCATGTCAGACCTTATTGGAGGCAACTCTACAATATGAGAACTAAGGTATCATCTCCTACTGGAAATAATTGTCTCAAGGTTTCAAGATAACATGTTCTGGGATCTCAGAAGATGCATGGGAATGTTCTGTGTTTATGACTATCAGTGAGGGTCCCATGATGCAGATCTGTATTTTCCAATAAATTAAAGATTGAATGTGGGATATAGAACTAACTATGTGTATCCATTATCAAGCCCACTGCAAGCTTTCTGAAGCTTTACATTTTTAATATTTGAAAAACATCAAAGGTTCTGCTATGTGGGTGGAAAAGGTTGTGTGATGTTGTTTTCCTGTAAAGTTACTTCCACTGATCGTATAGTTTTGAGGAATTTATGTCAGTTAGCAAATTTCATTACTCACAACCGTTATTTGTAAGTCATTCTATGTCTCTGCTTTCCTTAAACATACTATTGAATGTGTAGTAAATATTTATTTCAATAAGCCTAAAATAAATTCAAGTTACAGTACCAAATCCGGTAACAGCTCTGTTCCATTTATGCTGCGAAACTGCTTAACTGTATCAAATGCGATGTAGTATAAAGCCATTAGTCTTCCGGTATCTGTTGGAAAAACTTCATAGCTGAGTATTATATAAAAGCAAAATTATATAAAAGCAAATATTGACAAAAAATGTACAGAACATGCAGTTTTATATAATGATACATTTTTGGGCAAAAAACAGAAATAACTAACTTTGGCCCGATTTAGATTTTTGGCAGACGTTTTACTCTGTCACAACGGTGACGGATATCCCATCTGCTGAAATTTAAATCCCATAGGAAATAATGGGGTTTATATTTCGGCAGACGGGATATCTGTAACTGTTGTGATGGAGCAACCCATCCACTGAAATCAAAATCAGGCCCTTAGTCTATATTTGGTCCCTTCTCATAGCCATGGTAAGAAGGAAAGTACGTTTTCAGAACTTCTACCACATCTAAAACATTCTTCAGCAAAGTTAGTATGATCATCTTTTATGACTTTTTTGCATTTAGCTTTAAATATAACCTCATCTATCTTCTCAGATTAGGCAACTACCTTATCTTTTGCAGCCTTTACCTTTGCCACACATTTAAGCATGTGCTCAACCTATTTTGCGACTAAAATATCTTCCTCCAGAGGTGGTTCATCCTTTAACCACAACTCCTCTCTTATCTTGTATATATATGCAAGGTATGTTGAGGTTATCCATACCTCCTCTTACAGATTTTGGATAATGGCCCTGCAGGAAAAAGTAATGTGATTGTGGCAGCATGATTATATTATGAACAATAGTAAATTATGAATGTATTTATTTCAACTGAAGACTGCAGCGTTTTTTAGAGAACAATGAACTAAGATGTAAAATATCAAGCACTGCAGTCTGGGTTCATGTTTTACTTGTTTTCCAGTGTGCATTCGAAGAAACGTATGGCTAGCAAGACTACAGAACTACTGAGTAGTCTGCCTTTAAAAGCATGTGGACTTTGCACTAGTATTACTCCTCAGCTGTGATCAAGGCTTCTGTGAAAGCCGAGACAGATGAAGATAAAGAATGGTGCTGCTGCTTCTTAATGATGAATAAAAGTGCTTGTTATCCAGAAATCCGGCAGCAGCATACTCCTTTGATATATATATATATATATATGTGTGTGTGTGTGTCTGTATATAAATAACATTAATCAGATACTAACACTTGAAAAGGGGTGGTATCTGACCTGATTCATAAAGGGGAAGGAAGGTGTCCCACTGGAACATTTTCTCTTTTGAGACTCATGATGGTTGCCCTGGAGGAGCATGCAGTGGTGCAGCTCTCCCTGGTGTCTTCCTAAACAGGATTATTAGCAGCACCAGTCCTTTTACTGAACACAAGTTGCTTTTGAAACATGCATTGGCAAAACCAATAGATCAGGCATCACTGAGAAAAAGTCCAGCTGTTCTTCCTGCGCTCGCCTCACCATGTGTCCCCTCCTATTTCCAATATAACAACTCTTACAAATCATGGACATAGAACAAATCCTTTTTTTTTTCTTTCTCTTTCCTTCTCCCTTCTTCTTCTTTTTCTCCTCTTTACTTTCCTTTCTCTCTTACTTTTCTTTTCTCCCTCGCTTCCTTCTTTCTTTCTTTCTTCTCTCTCTCCATGCTTCCAATCTCAAATGTCCCAAGAACAAAAATAACAACATACCCTCAACGTTGCTAGTTTAGCTGATTGGATGGCCACTTGGACAGTACTATCAAATTAGAATTGAGATTAAAATTAAACTTAAAAAAAAGCCCTGAACAACTAAACTGTACCATATATCAGCTACCTGACTAACCAATATGAACAAAAAGTTCTTCATCCTTGTTCAATCCCCAAGGATGTCCGCTATTTAGTCGAATTATGTATTCAGATTCCAACTTTCTTAGTTGCCTCTCTCTGTCGCCCCCCTTCAGGGTGCCCAACACTCTATTGATTCCAAAAAATGTCATTTTTTCCACCATCCCTCCATGTACCAAATTACAGTGGCGAGCTACCGGGTACGTCGCATCCTTGTTTACGATTGCTCTCCAATGTTCAAGAATCTGTTTCTTCAGGGGAAAAATTGTGCTCCCCACATATTGTAGCCGGCAAGGGCACACAATAACGTAGATAGCAAAATCTGAGGTGCAACTCAAAAATTTCTTAATGCTCTCTTTTTCCCGGTAGGTAGCACATAATCTTTACGATTTGTACTATGTCTGCATGCTTTGCACTTGGCACATTTATAGAAAGCTTGTGGTTTATCCAAAAAGGTTCCCCTCCTTTTAAGTGCATAACTGTGTACCAGGATATCTCTCAGGGAACTGCTTTTCTTGTAAGTTATCATTGGAAGAGGACTAACTAACTGACCAATCACCTTATCTGTCTTCATCAAATGCCGATATTTAGTCATAATCTTTTTAACTTCCAATGAATACGCATTAAAAGTAGTCACAAATCTCAAGGAATTTGTGTCAGTACCCTTCTTTTTTGGAACTAGCAAGGTGGCTCTCTGAACTTCCTCTATCTTACAGCAAGCATCCTTGATAATTGTATTTGGGTATCCCCTGGATCTAAACCTTTGAATCATTGTTTCTTGTTCCCTTTCAAAACTCTGCAGTGTGCTGCAGTTTCTCTTCGCTCTAAGTCATTCCCCATAGGGTATACTCCATTTCACACTGGGTGGATGGTGACTCTGGGCATGTAGAATACTGTTTCCAGCCATAGTTTTTCTGAACAATCTAGTGTGTAAAGTACCTGCCTCAACCCTGACCTCTACATCCAAAAATTTCATAACCTGTTTATGTATTTTGTGTGTGAAATTTAGATTCAAACTATTTTTAGGTAACCAATCAAGAAAATCAAACAACAAAGGTTCAGGACCATCCCAAATCATGAATATATCATCAATATACCTTGTCCAGAAAATAATATGATGAAACCATTTAGCATTCTCATCCACCATCACAAACTGTGTTTCCCACCACCCCATGAACAGACAGGCATACCTTGGGGCAAAGCAACTCCCCATCGCAGTCCCGGTTGTTTGCCTATACCAGTGATCTTCATACATGAAAAAAATATTTTCCAAACAAAATCTCAACATTTTCAAAAGCAACTCAGAATGTTCTAAAAGTCTGATAGGTTTGTCCCTGAAAAAATGCCTGCAAGCCTGAATTACCTTTTCATGTGGGATACAGGTATATAATATTACAACATCTATAGTTACCATGATGTAATGAGTTTGCCACGGAATATCTTGTATTTTTGTTAAAACATCTGTGGTGTCTCTGCAATATGAGGTCATACTAAATACGTATGGGCATAAGAAATGATCTAAATAAATAGAGGCATTTTCCAAAAGACTCCCTCTCGCTGATACTATAGGTCGTACTAGGGGGTTGTGGATATCCTTATGTATCTTAGGTAACATGTAAAAGGAAGGTGCCAATGGTTTCCTCACCTGTAAAAATTTAAACTCATCATCCGATATCAAACCTCTGTCTAAGCTTTCAGAGTGTAAGTCATGAAACCTAGTTATTGATTCTGGATAAGCCAACACAGTCGATTCCTCATAACAATTCGAATACATCAATTGTCTTCTTGCTTCCTGTTGATGTTTCTGTGAATCCCACAGTACCACATTGCCCCCCTTATCGGCTGGCTTAATTACAAATGAGGTTGCTTTATTGAACAACATTAATGCTGATCGTTGACCTGGAATTAGGTTTTGTGCAAAAACATCATCAGCCTTCTTCCATAATCTGACTAAATCAAAGGTCACAGCTTCACTGGAGAGCAATCGTAAACAAGGATGCAACGTACCCAGTAGCTCACCACTGTAATTTGGTACATGGAGGGATGGTGGAAAAAATGACATTTTTTGGAATTGATAGAGTGTTGGGCACCCCGAGGGGGAGGCGACAGAGAGAGGCAACTAAGAAAGTTAGAATCTGAATATATCATTTGATTAAATAGCTGACATCCTTGGGGATTGAACAAGCATGAAGAACTTTTTGTTCATATTGGTTAGTCAGGAAGCTGATATAGGGTAGAGTTTAGTTGGTCAGGGCTTTTTTTAAGTTTAATTTTAATCTCAATTCTAATTTAATAGTACTGTCCAAGTGGCCATCCAATCAGCTAAACTAGCAATGTTGAGGGTATGTTGTTATTTTTGTTATTGGGACATTTGAGATTAGAAGCATGGATAGAGAGAAGAGAGAAAGAAGGAAGGAAGCAAGGGAGAAAAGAGAAGTAAAAGAGAAAGGAAAGCAAAGAAGAGAGAAAGAAGAAGAAGGGAGAAGGAAAGAGAAGAAAAAAAAAGGATTTCTTCTATGTCCATGATTTGTAAGAGTTGTTATATTGGAAATAGGAGGGGCCACATGGTTTGTGCATTTTTTCCTTTGTGGCCCAATGAAGAAGACCGTGATGGTTGAAACGCGTAGCCCCATTCTTGTTTTTGGGTTATGATGAATCTTTTGACATGATATGGATTTTTGGAAATGATTAAACAATTTTAGTTGCATGGAGTGCCAGCGTTTGAATTACAAATGGTGAAACATATATATATATATATATATATATATATACACACACACATGTGCACAGAAACACTGGCACATGTAGACATCATAAACAGGACATGTAGACCATTACATATGTATGCGCATGCTGATAGGTGTGTGCACGGACATGCAATTTTGCTCATACTTGTACAGGTACTTGCCCACTCCTCCTTATGGGTGACCATTCATGAGCAAAATATGTGCAATGTATAACACAATCATTTATATGTGTACAAACACAGGATCAGATGCTTGTGTACCCTGGGCACTGAGGTTCTCACACCTTCTCTGATGAACACAATGGCACCACATAAGCGCTCACACTACAACTTGTAGACATTCTCAGACATACACTCTCACACTGGCACAACTACAGACGGATAAGTTACTTACCTGTAAATCCTAGTTCTCTTCCAGGGGTATCCTCATCAAAGTCATAAACATTGAATATTCCCGGCCACGTGCGGGGATCCCGGAGCATATACAAAAACACACATGTATAAGTATGAAATATATATGAAAAATATAGCATTTTTTAGTAGACAATTTTCATACCAAATTTATGTATACATGTGTATAACAGCAATGCAGACTATAATGATAAACAGGCTAAAATGCTTTATTTCTGTGGATTTTTTTTTTTTTTTAAACACTCTCCTTTATAATTACAAGAAGAAACTTTCTAAAGCCCCAAAGCCGGGCACAGAAAAAGAAGTACCAGCAACACATGTGAAAAAAGAGAAAAAACTAAATTGAAAACAATATAGCATTATATTCTAAGAGTTGTTCTAAGAACTCATCCATCATTCTTACCGAAGGTGGTGTCGGATTTTCACATCAATCAGATTATATCACTACCAACTTTTTTCCCCAATCCGGATACTCCAGCGGAGAAAGCCTTGCACTCCCTGGATTTGAAAAGAGTGCTAACATTTTACCTGGATACAACCAAATTGATTAGACGATCTCACCATCTGTTTGTAAATTACGGACATATGAGAACAGGCGATGCAGCCTCAAAACGAACCATATCTAGACGGATAGTTTCATGTATTTTTACTGAATATCAATTGGCTAACAAACAGTTATTGGCTAGGCCTAAGGCTCATTCGACAAGAGGAAAAGCGGCTACTGCTGCTCTCCTTAATAATGTTCCAATCTCTGAAATCTGTAAGGCCGCTCAAGGAAATCTGTACATACATTTACTAGGCATTACTGTTTAAATTCAGATGCCAAAGCCGACGCTCAAGTTGGTCAAGCGTCTCTGAGAAATTTGTTTGTATAGTGTATGTCTTTTTCCTGCACTTCTATTAGACAGTCCGCAGAGATAAGGGATGGGCTTGCTAATCTATTCAATGTTTATGACTATTGATGAGGATCCCCTGGAAGAGAAGGATAAGTTACTTACCTGTAAATCCTAGTTCTCTTCCAGGGGTATCCTCATCAAAGCAATAAACAACCCACCCTCCTCCCCGGACGCAAGTCTCCTAGAAGTGCAGTACAGACCATTTATCTAATCTGTTGGATGCTTTGTCACCGTAAAAAAGTACTTACCTAACTGTGAACCAACTGTCACCTCTCCTTCACCCCTGAGGCATGGTGGGATACTGGAGGTGCTCAGGGTCTTAAAGGCACGGTGCCAAGTTTTGTGGTTCTGCTGTATTAACCTGCATGCAGCCTATTGGCTAATAATGCTATATTGTTTTCAATGTCGTTTTTTCTCTTTTTTCACATGTGTTGCTGGTACTTCTTTTTCTGTGCCCGGCTATGGGGCTTTAGAACGTTTTTTCTTGCAATTATAAAGGAGAGTGTTTAAAAATAAAAAAAGAAATAAAGCATTTTAGCCTGTTTATCATTATAGTCTGCATTGCTGTTATACACATGTATACATAAATTTGGTATGAAAATTGTCTACTAAAAAATGCTATATTTTTCATATATATTTCATACTTATACATGTGTGTTTTTGTATATGCTCCGGGATCCCCGCACGGGGCGGGAATATTCAATGTTTATGAATATGGATGAGGATCCCCTGGAAGAGAAACAAGTTTTCACAAGGAGGCATACTAACATTGGCACATGTACACACACATAGACATCTGTGAAGATTCACTCTGGCACCTCCTAGAGATGTAATATATGTGCACATTCATATATGCACCCTACACATACACTCTCATGTCTACACACTTTTGAAAACATGTGGTGTCCTCTTTCACTAGTAAACAGAAAGAATTTTACTTACTTCTGAACTGAAACAGTGTCACATGACAGTGGTTATCATTTTCTGTTGGTGTCATGTGAGAAAATGACGATGTCACACGTCTAGAAACTTCTCAGACTCAAACATGAATATTAATGTGTTTAAGTACACATGAGGCAGACATGGCATCTGGAAAGTGTCCTGTATTGTTTTTCTCTTCGCTCTCTAATGCGTTCCATGCTGTTTCAGATGGCACAGAAAATGCAAAAATATCAAGTTATTTAACTTAGGGAAGCCTTACCTGGTAGGGACTCTACCTAGCCACAGAATACTTACCTTAGAATTATTTTCAGGAATCAATCTTGATCCAGAAATTCTTGAACAGTACCTCTTTGTGCTGTTCGGTGGGGTTGGTTGGCTCTGCGTCTGCACTGTTTGCATCGGAAGTGAAGTACGCGGTACCTACGTAGGCACTACCCCAGTGAGCTAAAATCAACTATTTTTCTGACTTCCCATGTCAGACGCATGGAGCCACAAACAATGTTGATTTAGTGACGTGCAGTACTAAGAACCTCTGAAGGGTAACCCTACACAGAAATCAGTTCGTAGAACGGGGAGGATGGGAGGGCCAGTAAAGAATCTTAGGGTAGATAGAGGCTCTACCAGATAAGGCATAACCGAATGTAAGTAATTTGTTCTTCCAACAGAAATATCTAGCCACAGATTCCTTATCTTAGAAACAATACCCAAGCAGTACCTCTATAGTGGGAATGTGAGCAGGTCAGACCAAAAAGTCCAGGGGTACCAGATGGGCAAAATACCTTTCATAATGGACCTGACTGTCCTTACCGTAATGTTTGGTGAGCATGTGCAGTAATGCCTATGTTGTTGCCTGAAAGATGTGCAGGACAGGGACTCTGCAAGCTAACACAGTGGTTGCAGACTTGGCTCTGGTGGAATGAGTGCACAAGCCCTCAGGGGTTTGCTTTTTGGCCAATGTGTTTTAGATTCTTATGCAGAGCATTGTCCCTCATGAGATGGTTAATTTCTGCACAGCCTTTCCTTTCTTTGCCCGACATACCCAATGAACAGTGGACAGTCTGCCCACAAATTTTTGGTACAATGAAGGTAGAACAGCAAATCTCTGTTTGGGTCCAGGTGGTGGAGTCTCTCCTCTTCTTTAGAAGGGTTAAGTGAAACAAAGAATGTAGGCAAGATGATATTCTGGCCTATGTGAAAAAGTGTCACAACCTTCAGAAGGAAGCAGGCACAGGTCCTCAGAACCAGTTTGTCTGGATAGAACATTGTGTAAGGAGGGTAAACAGAAAATGCCTGCAGTTTGCTGACCCTCCTGACTTATGTTATGTCCACCATAAAAGCCATTTTGATGGTGAGTAGGTGAATTGGACAGTTGTGCAATGCTTGAAGGGTGCGAACATGAGAAATGCTAAGACCAAATGGAGAACCCACTGAGGCGTGGTGAATGGTCTTGGTTGAAGTTCATTAAGAAATTGGGTCACAACAGGTGATTTAAACAAAGAAGGTTGGCCCATCAACTGCAAAAAAGCAGAGATGACCTATAAATAACAGTGGCCAGAGCACAGTCCTGCTGGGCCAGAAAAATAACAAAAAATAAAATGTGAGAGAGGGGTACAGAAAGAGGGTAAATTTTTCTCGAATGTATACCGTTTCACAAATCTGACCCAATGGAGGGTGTATACTGTCTTGGTGGGGGAAGCCAGCTGCCAGAATAACATTATTAACTTTGGGTAGAAGGTCAAAAACTTTCAGCTGCCACTGCTCAATCTCTATGTCTAAAGGCCGTTTGGGATGGTAATCCCCAAACTTACTGTATTCAGAACAGCTCCAATGAAAGGGAGTGTGTGTGAGAAGTAGTCAGGTGTGACTTCGGCATGTTTATAGTGCACCCCAGCGAATGCAGGAGGTGCGCCATAGTCTGGAGGTGGGAAACTGCCAGGGGTGAGCACACCTTCACCAGCCAATCGACAAGGTAGGGAAAGACTGAAACCCTTGACCTCTGCAGATGTGCTGATGTGCTACAACCACCACCATCACCTTGGTGAACACTGGAAAGGTCAAAGGGAAGCACAGCGAAATAAAAGTTTTCTTGGCCCACTGTGAACTGCAGGCAAAGTCTGTGGGCAGACAAGACAGGGATGTGGAAATACGCTTCCTGCAAGTCCAGTGCTACCACCCAGTCTCCCGGGTCTAGGGCAGATAGGACGTGAGTGAAGGTGAGCTTCTTGAGCTATTCATTCTTCAAGAAATTGAGACGGTGTAGGTCTCCAATAGGTCAGAGACCTCCATCTTTTTTGGGTACCAGAAAGTGGCTGGAATAGCAACCACAACCTACTTCTGATGCCGTCACCCACTTGGACAGGGTTGGTAGCCTCTTTCATAGCCACAGAAGCGGCCAAAGGAAGACCAGGATTGGCACGGGTCCATTGAGATGCCCAAAGGCCTGGCCATAGCTCTGCTGTCTTTAAAGAGCTCCAACACTGAGAATGCCTTTTCGCCAAGAAAGTGAGAGCCATCAAAGGGCATGTCTATGAGGGAAGTTTGGACATCTACTGAAAAGCCAGTTGTTTTCAACCAGAGGTGGTGCCTAAGGGCCACTGGTGATGCAATCGCTCTGCCTAGAGAGTCAGTTGTGTCCAGCCCCCATATAATGGTTAACTTTGCTGCATGTCGCCTGTCAGAAAGTGCTTGGGTGAAGATAGCTTTGTCCTCAACTGAGACCATGGGCAGCACTTGTGCAACAGAGTCCCATACAGTGTGAGTTTACTGGCCCAATAGGCAAACAGTGTTCAATGACAGCGGTGAGTAGCTTGTGGAAGAGAACATCCTCTTGCCAAAGATGTCCAACCTTTGGTACTCCCTATCTGATGGAATGGTAGGGAATGTGCCGGGTTTGATTCTGGAGGTGGAGCTCTCAAGTGTAAGGTGCTGGGTGAGCATACTGGGGTCCCCAGGAGGGGGGGCGATAGAAGCAGGCAATGGGCCTATGCACAAGGTTTGGATCAGACACAAAGGAGGGCAACAGTTAGGGCTTTGTTGAATGGGAGGACAGGTTCAGAAGGGCTAACTTCCGGCTGAAGCACCTCTGTCAAAACATTCGTCTTGACTGCCACCGAGCACAACTGAAGATTGAGGACCTGCTCGGTAATAAAGTCAGGAATGTCAAGGGAGTTGTGGTAATTGTGGGATTTCAGCTGTGCTGGGAGCAAAGGCACCAGAGCCAGATCATTAGAAGGTCACAGCCTCACTTCAGATCCAACACCAGCTCCATGGTACCTTACTGGCACCAAAGGCGATCACGCTGTAAGGAATACAGTAGAGGCCTGAACCTGTGGGGCCTGAAGGCGATTCATAGGGGTCAGGCTGGCCAAATATGAGATGCATGGCATCATAGAACTCCTGGAATTGGGCAAGGATTGTTCTAGCTCCCAGAAACTCCAGAGGCTCAAGAGGACCCAAGCCCAGGCTCCACGGAGGAGCCAGGTCTTGAGAGGTGTTGTCGCTCTTGCACCTCATCCAATGACCTGGATCGGCGCTGAGAAGACAAAGAACATTTTGATTTCTAAGAATTCTTGCACTTGTTAGACTTACCTGACAATTTAGACTGAAATGACAATCGTTGGGAGCGGCTCCACAAGCGGTCTGCAACATTCCATGCAACTTGGATTGAGAGCGTCACAGTGTCATCAGACTTCTGGCAGTGATGAGTGTCAGGGAGCATTTCATCAGAGCCTTTAGATTCATGGTGCAGCAGTCATCACAGACCTTGGAGTCATGACATGGTCACACTCCAAGCATCACAAACAAGCCACAGTGTTTAACTTTTTGTTTTTTTGAGTAATATCCCTCACTAACCAGGAGAAAGCATTAAAAAAAACAGCTTAACAAACATTGAAAAAAGCTCAGCCAAAAGTGACTGGGGGGAACTTTTCTGGATCTGCAATGACTGGCATAAATAGAAAAGACTGATGTCAGCACACTGGGGTGAAGCCAATATAGACACTGCATGTCACTTCCGGTGCGGTAGACATAATGCAAAATTGCATCACCTACTGGTGTGCAGGGGTACTGCCCAAGAATTTCAAGATCAGGTCTGATGCTTGTGAATAATTTAAAGGTAAGGAACCTGTGGCTAGAAGACCCTATCAGATAAAATTCTACTTAAAGGTACTTGGGGGGTCATTACAACATTGGCGGTAAAAGCCGCTTACCCCCGTGCAGAAGACAGCCAACACACCGCTGCGGCCGCGGTACACCGCCACTGCCATTATGACCCACAGCTCGGAATCCGCAAAAACCAGACACCCACACAAGTCCGCCACACCAAAGGTCAGTGATAAACTGGCGATAACAAAACCTCCACCGGTCACGCCAACAGGAATACGTCCACACCATCACGACCCACGAATCCACACAGTGGTCTTTCAACCGCGGTATTCCATTGGCGTGCCACACCGCCGCGCTCAAAATACACACACATTTACAAAGCACTACCACATTGGACAATTCCAAATACACACACCTGATACACATACACACATCACTCCCACACATCCAATACAATAAAAAACACACACCCACATCACCCACAAAACCTTACAACCACAATTGCGACTGAAGGCCAGAGAGAGACACCACTAGAAAGAACAATAGCATCCACAGGCACTCAACACCATCACTCACACTACATCCAAGCACCTCACACAACACACCACTAAATATCACCCCACACATCACAACACAGACCACCCCACACATCACCCACACCCCCCGATGGCACTGCAAAGACACCCCAGGTTCTCTGAGGAGGAGCTCAGGGTCATGATGGAGGAAATCATCCAGGTAGAGCCACAGCCATTAGGATCACAGGTGCAGCACACCAGCATAGCTAGGAAAATGGAGCTATGGCGAAGAATAGTGGACAGGGTCAACGCAGTGGGACAGCACCCAAGAACTAGGGATGACATCAGGAAGAGGTGGAATGACCTACGGGGGAAGGTGCGTTCTGTGGTCTCAAGACACCAGATTGCGGTTCAAAGGACTGGCGGTGGACCCCCACCTCCTCCCCCAGAACTCACAACATGGGAGGAGCAGGTCTTGGCTATACTGCATCCTGAGGGCCTTGCAGGAGTAGCTGGAGGAATGGACTCTGGTAAGTCAAATCTTTCACTATTTCATTCCCCACCCACCTGCATGCTATCACATACCCCCACCCTCGCCCTCACCCCCATCACTCCAACTCCTCATTTATGTCCCAATATCACAAACCACACAGCCCAAACCCACGCCCTGCATGTAACACCAAAGCATGGACACCCATCACCAAAGCATGTCCACTGCACATACCCATACACCCCACTAAACCATTATCACACAAGGTCCCACACAAGAATGCAAGCACTGGGGTACAGGGTCACCCACCCATTGCACAATATGGCACACACATATGCAATAATCATGCTTTTACACCCCTGCAGGACCCCTACCCAACGTCACCGGACAGGAGGGTCCAGACATGTCCACTCCACCCACAGAAGAGGCCCACAGTGATGACAGCAGCTTTGTCCAACTAGATCTAGATGACCAGCCCGGCCCATCTGGGACCTCGGGACAGTCGGTTCCCCTCACACTGGCACAGGCCACCACAGAGCTTCCCCCCTCTGGAAACACCAGCACAGCACCCACCCAGCGAGCCCATACCTCTGTCCCCAGGACACGTCAAGCAGCAGTGTGTCCACCACTACAGGGAACCCAGGCTAACCCACCACCCCAACAACACCAGGGACCTGGGGGCAGTGGTAGTGGGCACACAGTTCCCAGGGAAACAGAGGAACTGGGAGGGCTGCTGTGCAACAGGGCGAGGACAGGCCCAGGGAACCCACTCTCCACGAGGCCCTCTCCAACATCATGGGAGCATACCACCATTCCCAGGAGACAATGGCAACGGTACTGGCCAAGATTCAGGAGACCCAGCGGCTGTAGGAGGAACAGTATTTGGGGTTCAGGGAGGAACTCAAATCCATCAATTCCGCCCTGGTCACCATTGTAGGGGTGCTGAAGGAACTCTTCAACACCAGGAGGGACACTGTGGCACAACAAGGGGCCCCTGACACTAGCCTGGACGATGAACTGCCCACCACTTCCGCCGGCGCTAGTGGACAGGAGGCACTGCCACAGGACCACCACACCAGCACCCCACACCCTGCAGATGGAGAACCACCCCGCAAACGGTCCCTGAGATCCAGGACAAAGACAGAGAACAATGCCAAGACCCCTGCCAAGAAATGAGACCACCCTGGTTGTCATCCTTTTGTCCCACTCTGTCACCCTGTCCATCCTTAAACTGCCCCGGCTCCAATTCCTATGCCCCTTTGGACAATGCACCTGTGAGACTAATAGACTGAACTCTGCCATGGACATTCCTCCACCATCACCCCTGACCATTTTACAACCCCCTCCACTATTTTGCACTTAAATAAACACCCTTAAATCACAAAACTATCTGGAGTCAGTGTGTGCTTTCGAAAATGTGTATTTGCAATAACTGAGTAGAAATGAAAAATCCATTGTATTGTTAATATACCTATGTCACACAGCTCTAGCCCATGAGGAAACAAAGCAGATGTCACACAGTGGGACCCACATCTGTGAAATCGAAAGGGAAAGTGACAACTCAGGCTCTGTACACTGGGCGAAAATGACAGACAGATGAGAGGTAGAAGAATTAAACAGATGTAGCAGGCAGTGTTGTCTTCTTACCTGTGTCTCACTGGAAGTATTGTTGGATCACCGTGTTCCTGTTGTCTATGTCCTCTTCTTCTGCTTCCTCGTCTTCACTGTCCACAGGCTCCACAGCTGCCACAACACTTCCATCTGGACCATCCTCCTGCAGAAAAGGCACCTGTTGTCGCAAAGCCAAGTTGTGAAGCATACAGCAGGCCACGACGATCTGGCACACCTTCTTTGGTGAGCAGAATAGGTAACCACCTGTCATATGGAGGCACCTGAACCTGGCCTTCAGGAGGCCGAAGGTCCTCTCTATAATCTTCCTAGTTCGCCCTTGTGCCTCATTGTAGCGTTCCTCTGCCCTTGTCCTGGGATTTCTCACTGGGGTCCGTAGCCATGACAGTTTGGGGTAACCAGAGTCACCTGCAAATATCGAGGGACAACTGTTAGACACACACTAACTCTTAGGGACATCCCCAGACCCAGACACCTAGTCACACTGTATTGGGTCCATGTCCTCACCTAATAGCCACACATGGTGCCTCTGGAGTTGCCCCATCACATAAGGGATGCTGCTATTCCACAGAATGTAAGCGTCATGCACTGAGCCAGGAAATTTGGCATTCACATGGGAGATGTACTGGTCGGCCAAACACACCATCTGCACATTCATAGAATGGTAACTCTTCCTGATTCTGTACACCTGTTCACACCTGCGTGGGGGGACCAAGGCCACATGTGTCCCACCAATGGCACCTATGATGTTGGGGATATGTCCCAGGGCATAGAAGTCACCTTTCACTGTAGGCAAATCCTCCGCCTGAGGGAAAACGATGTAGCTCCGCATGTGTTTCAGCAGGGCAGACAACACTCTGGACAACACGTTGGAAAACATAGGCTGGGACATCCCTAATAGTATGGCCACTGTTGTTTGAAAAGACCCACTTGCTAGGAAATGGAGTACTGACAGCACCTGCACTAGAAGGGGGATTCCTGTGGGATGGCGGATAGCTGACATCAGGTCTGGCTCCAACTGGGCACACAATTCCTGGATTGTGGCACGATCAAGTCTGTAGGTGATGATCACATGTCGATCCTCCATTGTCGACAGGTCCACCAGCAGTCTGTACACTGGAGGATGCCGCCATCTCCTCACCTGCCCCAGCGGACGTGCTCTATGGAGGAGAACAGCGAGCAGAGAGTCAACCAACACTGAGGTACGTAAACACAACTTTATAGGAAAATGTTTTAAAATTGGCCAATGGCTGTATTAGTGTATAAGCAGGGACTAGATATGTGTGACGCATTTAAAATTAATGCCATGTGGCCCCCTGAAATAGCGGCTGCCTGACCTGTAAGGTGGGACAAGGGGATATGAGGTAATTGCGCTGGCGTTGTACGCCGTCGCGTTAGGCAGTCGAAGACTGCGGCGCAAACCTGCATTGGTTAACATTGGACCCTATGGTTCCCAGGAGCCAATGACGATGTACGCCGGTGGTGATGGTACGCCGCTCTGCGGACGTGACCGCCATTTTCTGTCTGTTCAATCACTTGATACCTGATCTTCGACAGGAGAGGACCTACACTGCAAGTGCTGCTGTGACCTCAGTCTGGAAGAGACACTGGCTCGTGTGTCTGGGGAAAGGGCCCCTACCTTCAGCACAGAGGAGTTGGAGAAACTAGTGGATGAGGTCCTCCCCCAGTACACGCTACTCTATGGTCCTCCAGACAAACAGGTGAATAAACTGTGAGCATGCTGTATGGGCAATGGCTGTTTGGAGTGGTGTGGATGAAAGATGAGGGGGGTGAGAATGAGGCGTGCTTGAAACGACGGTGCATGTGCGACATGGCAAGGGTAGGGATGCGGGCCAATGACTGTGAGGGTGCGGACACTTATAGCTCCTTCTTTTCCCCAGTGCTATTTCTGTAGGTCAGCGCCCACCAGAAGAAGGATATTTGGCGTGCCATCGCCAAGGAAGTCCGGACCCTGGGGGTCTACCACAGACGGAGCACCCACTGCCGGAAAAGATGGGGGCACATTCGCCGCTGGAGCAAGAAGACGGCGGAGGCCCAGCTGGGGATGGTCTCCCAAAGTGGGAGAGGTGCCCGTCGCACCATGACCCCCCTGATGTTCCAGATCCTGGCGGTGGTGTACCCGGAGTTGGATGGGTGCTTGAGGGCATCACAGTAGCCACAAGGGGGTGAGTACACTCTCATTCAGCTGAGTCAGTGTGCAGTGGAGGGGTTTGGGTGGGGGAGGTGGGCTGTGGGTTCCCCTAGGCCAGGGCGAGTTTACTAGGCAGGGTCCCTTCTTAAGGCAGGTCCTGTGGCACCCCAACCCACCTGTGTACAGAGCCAACTACACCTACTCAGGCTCCTGTGACATCCATGTGTGCAGCAATCGGGCATAGCCTTGTAACCCATGTCCCTGGGATTGATTAGGGAACTCCAAGTGCACGGCGTAGTGCAGGGGGCTTATGCACTCAACATGTCTTTCTTATGTTTCCCCCCCTTTTTGTGGTCTCCCTGTGCTTGTGTGCATTAGCATCATCAGACAAAGGAGCAGCGGCACGGGAGCAGGAGGGAGCTGCATCCCACATGGCCCTGGAGGGCGAGACAACGGAGTCAGAAGCCACCAGTGGGACGGAGGGCGAGGGGAGCTCCATGGCGGGGACAGGAGCTAAGACCAGCGACACGGACTCCTCCTCTGATGGGAGCTCCCTTGCAATGGTGGGCCTCTCTGTGCCCCCGCATCTACAGGTACAGCCGCGACCCCCCCTACCAGCACTGCCCTCCCAGCAGCCCCTCAGTGTTTGCCCCGTGGCCGCTCACCCAGGAGGGTGGGCATCTCCTTTGACCCAGGAACCTCAGCCCTTGTCACCCCTGCTGCCCTCAGTGAGGAGGCCATTGCCCTCCTCAGGTCCCTCACTGTTGGGCAGTCTACCATTTTGAATGCCTTCCAGGGTGTAGAGAGGCAGTTGCAACAGACCAATGCATACCTGAAGGGCATTCATTCTGGTCAGGCAGCCCATCAGCGAGCTTTTCAGACTCTGGCCTCAGCACTGATGGCAACCATTGTCCCTGTCTCTAGCCTCCCCCCTCCAACTTCCTCCACCCAGACCCAAACCCCTGTACCTCAGCCTATCCCAAGCACACCATCAGACCAGCATGCACACACCTCAACACACAAGGGAAGCTCAGGCAAACATAAGCACCACACATCCCTCAGGCACTCACGCAAGCATCATACCCATGCAGACATACCAAAAGCCACTGCCTCCACTGTGTCCCCCTCCTCCTCATTTCCCTCCTCCCTCCCTGTCTCGTCTTCACTCATACCTGCATGCACTACATCCTCAGCCACTACCTCCATCACCAGCACACCCACCACCACACCCCGCTCATGTGCAGTCACCACCCCCACTACCATTCACACATCCCCTGTGTCCTCTACCAGTGTGTCTGTGAGCCCACCTCCCAAGGTACACAAACACAGCCACACACCCACCCAACAGCCATCCACCTCACGACAGCCTCCAGCCCATGCACCTTCACCCAAAGGCACCAAATGTACACCTCCTACAACCACTACCTCTTCCTCTACTCCCAAACCCCCTTCATCTACCCATCCCAGTGTGTCCAAAAAACGTTTCCTGTTCAACCTTGACCTCTTTCCCGCACCTCCCCCACCCCTTCAGTCTCCTAGGGCCCCCCTCTCCAGGTCCCAACCCAGCACCTCAGCCACAACATCAGCGGGAGCAGTGGTGCCAGTAGTAACCGGCTTCTGGAGCGCGCCAGCCAGCAGGGCAGCCAGTGTGCCAAGGAGCCAGAGCACGGACAGTCCCCCACCTCAAAAGCACAAAAAGTTGTCCAGTGCCCAGTGGGAGAGAGGAAAAAAATCTTCAATCAAAGCCGCTCCCAGGGGTACAGGTGGGAGTGTGGATCCAGCCAAGGTGGGGAAGTGGCACACCAAAACTGGCAAGTCTGGGAAAACCTGTACGGCGGACAAGACGGCCACAAGTACCGCTGCCAAGGACACCGCCGCCACCAGCACCGCTGAACAGGACACAGCCGCAACCAGCACAGCTGAACGGGACACCGCCAGCACCGCTGCTAAGGACACCGCCGCCACCAGCACTGCTGAACAGGACACCGCCGCAACCAGCACCGCTGAACAGGACACCCCCGCCACCAGCACCGCTGAACAGGACACCACCGCAACCAGCACCGCTGAATGGTACACCGCCGCCACCAGCACTGCTGCCAAGAACACCGCCACCACCAGAACCGCTGGCAAGGACACCGCCGGCACCAGCACCGCAGGCCAGTGAGCGCCAAAGATTCCGACGCTACTGAGGCCGCCACGAGCAGGATAAAGCACTCTGGGCACCAAGCCCCCTCCAGAACCAGTGGATTATCACATCCACTACCTCAGTCCTTGGCAGGATGAAGCACTCTGGGAACCAAGCCCCCTCCAGAACCAGTGGAGTATCACATCCACTACCTCAGTCCTTGGCAGGATGAAGCACTTTGGGCACAAAGCCCCCTCCAGAACCAGTGGAGAATGACATCCACTACCTCAGTCCTTGGCAGGATGAAGCACTCTGGGCACACAGCCCCCTCCAGAACCAGTGGAGAGATACATCCACTACCTCAGTCCTTGGCAGGATGAAGCACTCTGGGCACAATGCCCCCTCCAGAACCAGTGGAGAGTGTTATCCACTTGAGAGACTGTGGTTTTGCACTCCCCAGGATACAGCAGTGGGCAAACCACCTACTGGAGAGACTTGAGAGAGACTGTGGCTTTGCACTCCCCAGGATGCAGCAGTGGGCAAACCACCCACTGTAGAGACTTGAGAGACTGTGGCTTTGCACTCCCCAGGATACAGCAGTGGGCAAACCACCCACTGTAGAGACTAGAGAGACTGTGGCTTTGCACTCCCCAGGATACAGCAGTGGGCATGGAGCCCCCTCGTGGATCTGGCGTCGTGCACGCATCCAGCTGAGGTGCCCCACCTTCCCTTCCCCCTGAGGTGCCTGTTTTATTTCTATCTGATGCCCCAGCAGTGTTCTCTCCGTCTTGTTCGGGTATTGAGTGTGGGCCTCGCCCATGCATTTTGGGCCCAGTGGTCCACGGACCATGATGGTGGCATACCTTGGACTTGTATTCTTGGTGTATGTATTTGTTTATAGTGTAAATATCTTTATATATGTATATATTTTTGATTACTGTATTTGAATATATTATAATCATTTGACTCATTTCCTTTTGTCCTTGCATTCTTCCAGGGGGGGTTGGGGGTTGTAAATGTAGTGTGTCAACATGTACTTGTGTGTGTGTTGTAGTGGGTGAGGGTGGGGGTGGAAGTGTTGCATGTTGCATGTGTGTGTCACGGTTTTTCCCTCCCACCTCCCCTGTGTCATAGGTGCAGTACTCACCGTGGTCTTCGCCGCCGTCTTTGTTGTTCCTGGTAGAGGAGCAGGAAGATAAAGGCTGGTAGAATCTGGAGCTCGGGCTCCATGGCGTCCTGAATCCTCGTGGGGTGTGTAAAGGTGAGCGTTTTCCCTTCCAATTTCTGTTTCCGCTGTGTTTTTGTTTGCGGTGAATCCGCCCCAGAAAAGGTGGCGGATTGGACTGTTGTAATAATGTGGGCGGTACATTGTCTTCCGCCTGTCTGTTGGCGGTTACCGCCACGGTGTTTGTTTGTACCGCCTTGGCGGTCGGAGTGTTAAAGTGGCTGTCTATGTTGGCGATTTCCGCCACAGTCGTGATGCCATTTCTTTTTTCGCCGGCCTGTTGGCGGTTTTACCGCAACTTTAACACCGACCGCTAGGGTTGTAATGACCACCTTGGTCTTCGATCACATCATCAGGTGAGCTTCATAACTTCAAGAGCACGTATCATACTAGCCTCAATCTATGAAAGCAAACCACAAAAAATTATGCATGAATTTGGAGGAAACAATGGAGATGGCTAGTGTCCAAGGTTTTGATAGTGAGGGGAGGAAATAGCATTTGTTTAGATTTCAATGACAAGCAGTAGCAGGATAGCAAAGGACTTACAGCTGACTGTTTTGCTTAGGCACACGTAGGTGCAAAAAAATAAAGGCAATAGGTGGGCACAAAGGATGTGGCACTTCGAAGAGATGAAAAGTGTGAAGCGTTATCTGCAGCAGTGCTGTGCTTGTATCTGTGTCTGCAATGATAAATGGACCACTGCCTTATCCACCGTTATGCGTTGGGTACGATAAGCAAAGCAGGGAAAGGCAGGAGCTGCACTCTTGTCTCCTACGTACAGTGAAGCAGCTGTCAGCAGAAACTGGAAAGAAATGATGTGCCAATTGAAATGAAGTATAAAATATAAAGCTTCAGCCTTGGTGGAGGTGTTCTTGTGGATTGGAAGTGGCGTAGTACAGCCCAAAAAACCTTTGGCAATAGAGAATCCCTCAGGAGCCACTCTATGCCGAATACCTTAAATAAAACTAAAATTATATTACATGTTGGGGAGACATTGCAATCATGTTTCCAACCGCACAGATCCACAATCACGAGATCTCGGGAGGGCTGGTATAGAGCGCGTTGGTGGTGACTGCAGGAATAGACTTTTTTGAATATCTGCATTTGCCCTACTTATGGATGAGGAAGCACATTGTAAATAATCACAATGCTGCCACTCACAGTGGCTGAAGTGGATGCCTTAGTGCTGTAGTGGGGAGTAGAAAGATGCCAACCTAGCAGTCAATTGACAAAGTGACCTGTATGAAAGCACCTATAAGTAAGCTTAGTACATGTAATCATTTTAGTAAAATGGAAAGGTCTTGGCAGTCCTGAAAACAATGTTTTACGTTTGGAAATGTAAATTCATGGACGGGGGGCCTGCTGTCCCTTGACCCTTACACAGGGTTGCAAAACGCAAACCTTCTAATTAATATTATTTGTATTCATTATGTATCTTGTTTGAAGGCTATTTGCAAATGAAAAAGTTGTGATGCAAACTATTACTACATGTGTCTCATCGCAGATTGCATTCCCGTTGAAAAAAACAGTCAGTGGAGAAAGTGAACATTTGTGATTTGTGATTGGGAATAGTACAACAAATCCTTTATTAGGTTTCGCCTGCACAGTACCTGAGCTGTGCTTGTGAAATCTATTTTATTTAATATATCTTAAAAAAGGGACTTACATCCCGCCTTCACTTCTGATCAGTCCGTATGCTTGCCTCTTTACTTTTCCTCCATTTCTATTGGTTGTAGCATTTTATTTCCTGTGTTTCTCTTGTCAGTAACCCGTGGCCCAATTACTCATTTTTTTCTGCTTTGGTGGGTGGAACTATTTTCTTTTGCTTGAGGCTGCAGAGCATTTACTGTTTACATTTTGTTATATTTCCCTGGCTGAGCTCATTTAGAGCGTGCTTCTTTACACCATTTATCTCGTCCTGTCAGAATACATTTTTTTACATTCTTGCCTCTGACGCCTTGTTTTGACATTCTTGCCTCCGACACCTTGTAGCTAATTATCTAATGTCACCCGATGTCCAAGATGCTTCTGCTGCAGCAACAAAATGTTCTCTGTAAGGCACACTGTTGCTCACTGACACTTTATATCAATTACATAAAATAAATAACAAATCAATCATCCCATTCCTTTACAATAACATTATGAAGGCCAACATTCTCCAGATTGGACATAAAACACAGCAGGAAAGACACAGAGAAACACAACTGCACTTTGTCTTTTACCTAAGACAAAAGCCAACTGAGAAGAATATGTCAACTTGTCACAAAAAGTTTGGAGTTGGTATAAAGTGGTTAGCGTATCTCTGCTCTGAGATTTTTATGCTATTTTTCCACTGCAGTTATTGTATCATGGCTAACGCCTGGTTATTTATCTTGGCTCTGAATGTATGTTCTTGGAGTTCCTCCGGACAATGAGCTCATCCCCAAGCCTGTTTGGTTTACACATTCCATGCGGCCGAGTGAACTCACAGGCCGCACTGGGGAGTACATTGTCTCATGCAGCATTGTTCTGCTTCAAAGATCATCTCCAGGGGTTAATTTCTCTTCTCATTTGAACTATGTGGGAAACTGGCACCCTGGTGCAGTACCCTCCTCTCCACCTTTTGACTGGTTTCTGAATGCAACTTGGAATGGAGTGCACTGGGATCCTGCTAACAAGGTCCCCAGTGCCAGTGTTCTTTCCCTAAAGTTGCAAAAATATTGATACAATTGGCAGCACCTTTAGCTGCCACTATAAATCCCTAGTAAAAGGTTCTGAGGGCAGCAGCACAGATTGTGCCACCCTCAGGGATCATGCATCCAAGAGCACCCCGCACTGCTATTGCAGGCTGAGTGTCATGGTGCAATCCTAACATGCATAATTGATATGGCACACAGCCTGTGTGACCTGTCAACTAGACACTGCATGCACTATAGGTAAGTCACCCCTCTGGCAGGCCTTTCAACCCTACGACAGGGTGCACTATACTACATGTGTGGGCATAGATGCATGAGCAATTTGTCCCTACTGTGTTCTTGCCAAACCTGGGGCATAGTAAGTGAACAGAGCAGTCATTTTAAATGCTTGTGCTGGACACTGGCCAGTATGAGTTTCACAGTTACATGATAGCCACTTTGAACCCTGGGTGGTTTGGTATCAAACACCTCAGAACAATAAATCCAAACTGGTACCAGTAGTGGATTTATTGCAAAAGGTACCCTGGGCCACCTTAGAGGAGACCCCTGTAAAAGCTAACTAGCCTGGCATGGTTGCTAGCCAGTCACAACCAGCCTGCCACCACCAGACAAGATTCTGAAACCCTGGAGTGAGAGCCTTTGCTCTCTGGGTTCAGAAAACAAAGCCCTTCCTGGGCAGAGGTGTTACACCTCCTCCACCAGGAATGTGCATAGCCCTGCCTGTGAGCTTCAAAGGGCTTGACACCCTTGAAACTCGACCTCCAGTCCTGCTGCTAGCAGTGGATGGCCACCCCCATTACAAACCCCCACTGTCGGTGAGAGCAATGGTGGGAAAATACACAAAGGACAGGAGGAGAGGCCACCTACAGCCTGCACCACCCTTAAGGATTTGTATGCGAGGTTACCCCTCCATTTCATTTTCCTTCATCTTGCATGGTAGGAAAGTAGCCAAAAGGGATAGGGAAGTGACCTCTGTCCACAGGAAATGGTCACATAGTGGGTGTAGCCACCATAAGGTAGATGACCCATTCGTCACTCCCTTAAACGCCCACTAAATGCAGTATTTAGTGGGCACCCCTAATCCTGCAGAACAGATTCCAAGGACACAAGAAGGCCAACAACAAAGAAGACCCAAGGCCCGAGAACAGAAGTCCTGGACTCGTCATCCACTGATGAGGGGTTGACTGGACATCGGACAGACACTAAAAAAACCCAGAGGACCTCCATCCTTCTGAAAATTGCCAAGGACCTCCCTCCAGAGTGAATATATCACTCCCTGCAACAAAAAAGCCAAGGACAGTGAAGTTCACTGACAAAGGAACCAGACACAGCAGCTAGGCCAAATTGTACCTGATGGACCTGGAGGACAAACCTTGCAAGTGTGCCAGGTTTGGTGGTACTGAGACCTCCAGTGGCTGAACCGGGCAATAGCCAGCAGTACTGGACCTTCAACCTCAGACACATAGAAGAAAAGTCCACTCCGGACTCTCTGAGGACCAGAAGCAAGCTCCAGTCAAGGGAATTCAGGACACATAAGAATCACCCCCCAGACTGGACCTGCTGACCTGCAATCCACCTCAAAGTGACCTGTCTTCTGGTTCCAAGGGAACCTTTGGGCACAGCTCTTAGCTCACCTATCTGCTCTGCACCCAGCCTCCCAGGCCACTGCACTGGAGAACCAACTATGCTCTAAGGGTCCCCCACCCCTTGCAACCTCTACTTCCCAAGGGGACCCACTGGACTCACCTTCAAGTCCACCCATACTGTGCTTTTCCAAGTGGTCCCCTGCAGTAGTCCTGCACCAGCACTAAGGACTTTTCAGACGCTGCTCCCGCTGGAACCGGGAACCGCCCGCCACCTTGATGGCCTCGACCAAAACAAAAAGAGACATTGGTAAACGCATTACCTGATTTTAAATGCATTTTCAAAGAAAGTTTTCTCCCATTGATTGCTACAGTGCGTAATTATGCACAAAAAGACTATTTTTGCTAAAGTTTGAAAAATCATAACTTAAAAAGTACTTTTGATGATTTTGGTCTTAAAAATGTTATAAAAATCTGAAGTATTTTTGTAAAGTTTGTCTTGAGTTATTCGTTTGAGTGTGTGTCCACATTTATCAATACTGTGAGTAAAACAAATGTTTAGCACTTCTCCAAGGTTGGCCTAACTGCTCGGCCAAGCTACCATAAGAATTAGGGGCATATTTATACTCTGTTTGCGCCGGAATTGCGTCGTTTTTTTTGACGCAATTCCGACGCAAAACTAACTCCATATTTATACTTTGGCGTTAGAAGCGTCTAGCGCCAAAGTCCATGGAGTTTGCACCATTTTTTAGCGTGGACACCTACTTTGCGTTAATGATATGCAAGCTAGGCGTTCCCGTCTAAAAAATTGACTCCGAGGGATGTGCGCCGTATTTACACTCCCGGGCAAAATTCACGCCCAGGAGTGGGCGGGTCAAGAAAAATGACATACGGCCGCTTTTGCGCCGTTTTTTAGCACCTGGAAAAGGCAGGCGTTAAGGGACCTGTGGGCTCGGAAGGAGCCCAGAGGTGCCCTCCCATGCCCCCAGGGACACCCCCTGTCACCCTTGCCCACCCCAGGAGGACACCCAAGGCTGGAGGGACCCATCCCAGGGACATTAAGGTAAGTTCCGGTAAGTATTTTTTATTTTTTGTGGCATAGGGGGGCCTGATTTGTGCCCCCCTACATGCCACTATGCCCAATGATCATGCCCAGGGGACAGAAGTCCCCTGGGCATGGCCATTGGGCAAGGGGGCATGACTCCTGTCTTTGCTAAGACAGGAGTCATTTCTATGGGGGTTGGGAGTCGAAAAAAATGGCGCAAATCGGGTTGAGGCGAAAAATTTGCCTCAGCCTGACTTGCCCCATTTTTGGCGCCCAAGCTCCATATCCCCCTACGCCGGCGCTGCCTGGTGTACGTCGTTTTTTTCCACGCACACCAGGCAGCGCCGGCGGCTAACGCCCGCATGGTGCTTCAGAATGGCGTTAGCCGGCGCTAATTTTTTTGACGCAAAACTGCGTTAGTGCAGTTTTGCGTCGAAAAGTATAAATATGGCCCTTAGAGCATTAGGTGGTCTAGTTTTACCTCTATAAACTAAGGTGGGGTTGCTTGGACTCTCTGCACAGTGCACATCACTTTTGCACACTTTATAGCGAGCTAGCCTTTTACAAACGTGGACGTGTTTTCCTCCCTGTTTCATGACTGCTCAGTTAATGAAAATATAGAATTGCATAGCATTGTGCATTGAACATTTCTCTATACTGTTATCATAGCCCAATTGGACAGGGAACTCTTTTGTTTAAAAGGATGAAAGGGAGTGTCCCCTTTATTCAGAAATAAAACATGCAACCTGAAGAAAACACACACAGTAGCAAACTTAATTAGTTGAATTATTTTCATCACATCTTGTCTCAAATATACCGAATGGTGTATATTGTCCAGCGTTTATAAATTGCATTTAATGCATCCTTTGGGCCCCTTTCCAGACACTCCCAATTTTTAGCAGATATCATAACAAAGGCTCAGGGGATAAATGTACTCGCCCAGGATCGCACAATCTGGTCAAGAAGGGTAGACAGGCCTAAAAGCCAGGTTTCCTGATGCCACAAAGGACTGTTTATCTACAAGAACAACCACATTGTACCCTTCATGCCAGTTGGACTGCACCCTGTCTCAAATGTGGAGAAATGCAATATTTTTCTGTTTTTTCTTTCTGACTGCAAAAGCCAAGTTTAAAATGATGTGGCGGAACCTGCTTCAAAAACCGTCAATGGTAATTCATCATGAAAGAGTGCTTGATTTCCTGTTGCTTTCTATTTGAGCTTTCAAGGGTGAGTCCAGAGTATTTGGCACAGTTCTTAAAAAAGGAGACAAATAGTGCAAAGTACCATACAAACTATATCTGCTCACTGCTAAAATGCCCCGTACTGGCAGTTGCCTCCAGTGCATAATGGGTTAACTCTACCACATAAGTTTTTGGACAAAAAGCTAGGGAGAAATGACTGCAAAGCTGGCTTGCTCTGTCATGAGTGAAAACTAGCCTGGAGCGCAGAGAGCTTTTTTGAAGACGTGGCTCATGCACACTGTTAACATGGTTATCAAACTAATACCATGAGGCCTATGTTAGCAGCGAGTTCTAAACGGCACCTCTTTGAGCACTATACACGGCTTTCCCTCAATAAGCACATCCTTAATGACCTGAAAGTTAACTGGCATTGGCAAAGCCAATAGGGCTGGGTTGATTCTTGAGTCCAGAGACATTTATATAAGTCTGCAGAGATGAAAGAAAATAATACTTTCTATTTACAGTGCACCTTCAAGATCAAGCATTTAACTTGTGATGATTCAAAGTACTTAGGGCTTCATTGCGAGTCTGGCAGTCAACAGACTGCCAGATTCATGGCGGCTTTCATGACCACAGCCGGTTTGGCAGTCTGACCGCAAAATTTGGAGTTTGGAGGTTGGACCACCAAACGACCTCCGTCAGTGCTCCCGACGAGCTGACGGAGGACAGCGATGCAGTTTGGAATCAGTCAGGGCAGTGTTGAACTCAGCTCCGCCTTGCTGATAACACCCAAGTTCTCTGCCAGCCTTTTCACAGAGGTTTCACCACCATGAAAAGGCTGGTGGAGAACAGTTGCAGGGACCACGTGCATGCCCATCCTCTGCCCAGCACCCTGGTAATATGCACTGTCTGCTATGCTGACAATGCACATTATGAAGGTGCTTGTGCCCCCTGCGGGCGGCAGCATTGCCTCTGGCTCTATTACGAGACAGTGACAATGCTGCTCCCACTTTCCCAGTGGGAAAGTCCTAATGGGGCCTGTGAGGAAGTTGCCAGTAAGGCGGCAATCTCCCCGTCGGAAGTTCGGCGAACGAGCCTTCCCATCCGCCAAACTCGTTATCGGCCCCTTAATCTAATTTGTGAGATCAACTTAATTTTGCTAGCGCAGTTGCATAAGGCTGATAATTTACGAGCAGCACCTGGCTTCACATGCTGTATTGAGGTTTTTATTCTATGTTTCTGTTTTTTGTCCATGCTGCAAATCATAATTTTTCAATCTTGGGTAAAGATTGTGACTGAAGCAGAAACACCATCTGCTGCTCTGCTTTGTATCATATTGGAAATTATTGTACTGATGCTTTTCTAAAGAATACTTCAGACTTACTATCTGACCTGGTAGGTGAGGCCTGTCCTCGGTGGCAGGAAGCTTTTCACATTTTCCTGTTTAATCAGATGGTAGGCAGCGCTTATTCATACATAACCTTTTGCTGAATGTACTCTAACTCCTGCCCTGAGGGACCTGTGTATGTAGTGCTCGCGGGCCTTAAATCAGGACTACCAGATGTTGCCATTTCTGCATACAAGTTCTCTTATGGTTCGCAGTATTAAAGTTCTGTAATGTTGGGAAGGCATGGTTTCTGATTTTCTACTAGACTAGGTTTCTTTCTGCTTCAGTTATAGGTTTTGAAGGGCAATCTTTCAAGCTTTCTTTTGTCCTAAATATTTTCACTAGTCACATTGATGTGCAGTGTACTTGATCATTTAAATCGATTACAGGGGCCTTAGCTTGACTTGTAATCCTGAAAGGGGCTACGTTTGGAAATGGATACATATAATAAGTGCCTTACTAAGCAAGTAATCTGGTCTCTTCTGCTGGGTTTGCTTGTTTACACATTGCCTTATATCTGCAGTAGGCTTTATTTTCAAGCAATGCATTCTTTTAATACTTATTATGAATCACATAGGTGAAACCTAATTCATTTACCAATGCCTGTTCTTTAAGGGATGCTAGCAGTCTGTCCATGGCCAATTCAAAGCCCAGCAAACATACTGCTCTCTCACTGGTAGCAGTAGCAGCATGTGCAGCTCCAATATGCCAGCCAGTGCGCTGCCGGACAAAGAATGGTCAGCACTGTACCTAACTAATTATGCCTGCTTTTTTATTGACAGGTCACAGTTCCAGCCTTGTTCTACACAGTTCCCAATTGCAACTCTGAAAATTCAATGCACCCTGCCCTAGACCCTGACAGGCCACACTTGGCTATAGGTGACAAAGACCATCGGCTGCTGGGACTAGGGCACCACTGCCCACTCTTAAAAAATAGTTTTTTTTTTTTTTAAACACATCCTGTTTTCCATTAAGAAAAATGGGTTGCCTTTAGTTTAAAACAAACAAAAAAAGATTGCTTTATTTAAAACCAATCACAGACATGGTGGTCTGCTGACTCCAGCAGGCCAGCATCCCTGTGAGACAGCAAATGGTAGTGAGTCACAATTTGCGACCTCCTTTGTTAATATTTATAAGGTCGGTCAAATGGCTACTCCCTGCAATTCAGTATTTCGAGAAATTACCTACTAGAACATAGCACTTCTACTTTGGGCTAACAGATGCTAAAGGCCCTGCACAAGTTATTGCCTTCTTTGTCAGTAACCTATCTAACTGCTACATTATACATTTAGCTACACATGCTGCTAGGGAACCAAAATTTGTATTTATCACTTTGAATCTTCATTTGTTGAAAAATGTATTAGCAATCTTATATAGAGGGAAAACTGTAGTGAAAAGCAAAGGCATTATTAGCGAATGGGCTGCATTCACATTAACATAACAGAGCCAAAAACCTGGCACCATGCCTTTAAGGCTTGCAGAACCTCCAGTATCCCACCATGCTTCAGAGGTTAGGGTGAGGTGACAGTTGGGCTACAGTTAGGTCTTTTTTTTTTTTTTCGGCTAGTGGAAGAGAAAAATATCAGAAATAGAAACTGCTGTACATCAAGTGTCTCATCCGGGAAGGTGGGGGGTTGCTTATGACTTTAATGAGGATTCCCTCGGAAGAGAACTAAGATTTACAGGTATGTAACTTATCCTTCTCTTCCAGGGGATCCTCATCAATAGTCATAAGCACTGACTAGATGAGCAAGCCCATCCCACAGTCCTGCAGACGAGGCAGTGTAAGCACAAGCAGTTTTACTGCTTCATCTAAACAGATTTGTTAAAGAAGCCTTTTTTGCATAGATTCTCATTATCCTAATGAGGCTACTGGATTTGGGCAGTAGGATCACATAGATTGTGGGGCACTAAGTACAGTTACACTCCATGTGACACCTGTCGGCCTAATTGGGGTTTTCTTGCTAACTGGCAACGCCTCATCTCTGTCCAAGAGCAAGGATGATTGTGGTAACCGGGTGCATGACAAGAAAGACTCCCCAGGGGAATCGTGGTTGATCAGATCTTATCCCTTTCTCTCAGTTGCATTAGTCTCATACAGGCAAAGACAAACAGAGGCGGAATATAATTCAATAAAAATGTATTGAAGTAACTGCATCTTAGATAAAATGGCATATATTGCAATAACTAGGATGATAAAACACAATAAAAGCAAAATTGTGACAAGGAGAGTGAAACACAAAAACAGTCCCACCATACTGTCACTACGAGTGAAATATATCTTACCTAAGCTATGTTAGAGCCTAGCATTATTAGCCTTAATCTGCCCTTAAGGTTTCCCCCCTGGGAAGATATCAGCCCTCATACCTGAGTAAGGAAGCCTGTAGTCTAGAGAGACACCGTCCCCATGTAGGCCAGGGTTCGGCATTTTAAGCAAGCAGCTGTAGCGAGGCAATCAGCATGCAGTTGTGGTCCTCTGGCTGGAATCTTTCTCTAACGTGTATGAGACAAAGGAGTGTTTTTATAATAAAACAGTTGACATTCTAAGAAAAGGTCCCTATGTAGGAATGTAGGAATGTGTGTGTTTCTATGAATGCTGGAGATACAGCATACCACTTTTGCCAGCAACCCTATCTGACTGTAGCATTGACGAAAGCACAAAGTGAAATGAATGTCCTTCAAAAAACGTAATGGTTTCCAAGGTGAAAGAACAATTAGATAGAGAAAAATAAAACAATACCGCAAATGTGGCTATTGCTAGAAAAATAAAGCAAGCTGAATAAAATGTAACTGGGCTAAAATGTACGAAGGCAGGCCTAGGTTGCTAAAATAATGTGTCTAAAATATGGCTAAACTAACTATACAACAGCCTGACCCACTTACATGTCTGTCTTAGTGTTTGAGTCTAGACAGTAATGACTTACAAAAGTATGCACTGTTCGGTGTTGTTTCGACGTTGATGGGCCATGATGAACCCTCAACGCAATATCAGCATGACGGTGCTGGCTCGACGTCGAGAGATGAGTGGCCGCCGATGGAGTCTTTTCCTTCGTTGACGTTGATGGTTGACGCTGTGTGGTAGCTTTCGACGTGTTGTCCCTTGATGTTACATGAGCTGCCGTCGACAGAGGTGTGCTTCTAGACGTCGAAGGTCGATGTTGATGCGACGAGGATGGAACTATTAACGTTGAAGCCGACAGAGAACAAACAGGAATTTTCATACCGGGTGAGGTAGATCTTGCTCACTGTTTTTCCACACTTTTTCCTTTGAGACCTTCTTCTGAAGGGAGGTGGTTTCTGTTGTTTTTTACCTCTCTTGTAAACCATACAGACGGATTCTCTGTCTGTCTTTCAAGGTCCTTTTTGAAAGATTTTGGCAATGGCTGCAGGTCTCAGGACAATGGCTTTCAGGGAGACACATGATGCAGACTAAGTGGGGATCAGTCTGAGCTTTCCTTTGGCCACAAGAAGGGCGTTTGACAAAAAGAGAAAGCATTTTACAGGAAGAAAAATCTAATTTTGTGTCAGGAAAGTGTCTTGTTTTATTCAGACAATGTGAAAACATTGAGTAAAACTTAGAAAGGTAGTTTAAGTTGAACATTTTCTGGTAAAAAATCCAGAAAATGAGAGCTCAATGCTTCAGGATCCTAGCTGAAGGAGCCGGAAAAAAGAACTGACCTAGCAGTAGCCCAACTGTCACCTCATTCTCACCTCTGAGGCATGGTGGGATACTGGAGGTTCTGCAGGCCTTAAAGGCACGGTGCCAGTTTTTTAGTTCTGTTATGTTAATATGAATGCAACCTCTTGGCTAGTAATGCATTTGCTTGTCACTACAGTTTTTTTTCTATATAAGAATGATAATGCATTTTGTGCCTCTCTTTTCTGCACTACAGACATGTTGAACTCTGCTTGATGTGTTTAAAAAAAAAAACTTTATGAAAAAAGGCATTTTTAGCCTGTTTTATTAACATAGGCTGCATGTGTGCATACACACTTGGACATGATTCATATATATGTATATATAAATATATATATATATATATATATATATATATATATATATATATATATTACAATTCTGCACGTAACTTCATACTTACATATAAATTTACTACATATACATGTGTGTAATATATGCTCCGGGGACCCAGCAAATGGGAAGTAATATCAATTGCTTACAACTATTGATGAAGATCCCCGGGGAGGGAACTATTAGTTTATAGGTCGTTTTGCAAACTACAATAGAATTTGGAAAAAGAAGGCGCTAACTTCTGAACAATTCTCTTTGTACATCTGGTTCTAAGTAGCTTTTCTATGCTCAAAATAAGTTCATCTTCTGGAGCTTTCATTAAGGTTGTCATTCCCAACATCACTGTCGTGAGAAATGGGTGTGGCTGTTTTATTTAACATAATAAGTTTATTATGACACAAAAAGCATATTCATAGTGAGATATGGAAATCATAAAGATGCCAACTTAGTTAAGCGGAATATTCTCAAAACAAAAGAAAGAGTAAAAGGGATGAATTACTTCAGCCCACATTTTCAAGGCATTTAAGTACCCTTTCCTCTATAAGCCACACCCCCATTTTCTATCACTGATGTCGGACAGAATCAGCACTTCTTGACAGATCTTTCTGTCCTCTCCTATTTACAAAGCAGAAAACTGTAAATTAGCTAAATCAAAAGGTAAGCTAAGATGTACGCATAACTATACAAGGGGTATTTAAATATATCAGTTCAAAAGAAACACCAAACTCTACGAAAATGAGTTTTTTACCTGAACAACCACTGCGAAAATGAGTTTTTTTTACCTGTCGACTTGAAGTTTATTTCTTCATCCATTGTGATTAACCCCACAGAAGAAAGATCGTTCAAATTCTGTAAACATAGCTCTGCAATTGTATCGAAAAAAATTATGCAAGTTTAATATTTACGATTACAAAGTAAACAAGCAACATAAATATGCGGCACGAACGTTATATTTATGAACTACTTACCAATAATGCTGCTTTTTTTTTTTTTTTTACCTTACATGTATAAAAGGAAGGGTTAACATTTGTGGAGTGGTATCTGAGACTGGCCGTATTACCTCTTCCCCTGTCTTCCTCGTCAAAGTGCTTAAATGTTGAGTTTTTACCATCACACAGATATGATGCACCTGCTCTCTCGCTTTCTCTCACTTTCTTTTGTCCTTTTGTTAGGCGGGTCAACAGGTCTCAGTATCTGGCCATCCTTATTCATTCTGTTCAAGTGGGTACTCACTGAGGACGCTTCCTGTTTTGTTTCCCGTTGGGCTTCAAACTGATTTTTTCTACCTATAAACGTAGGAGGCTGGACTGGTTTGTAGTGGGTACCTTGGGTACTTACACCTTATACCAGGCACAGTTATCCCTTATTGGTGAAGTAGTAGTGTTCTAGCAGCTAAGGCTGATAGAGGCAGCTATAGCAGTGCAGCTTAGGCTGAACTAGGAGACATGCAAAGCTCATGCAATACCACTTATAGGTTCACATACTTATGCACAAGTAAAGAAATAAAGGTATTTATTTGGGTGACACAGTACCAAAAATATCTTAGAGACAATACTCCTTCTGGAGGTAAGTATTATACACAATATATACACTAGGCACCAAAATTAGACAAGTAAATAGTCATAGAACAATGCAAACAATAGGAAATGCTATAGAATGCAATGGGAGAAAATAGGTCTAGGGGCAACAGAAACCATATACTAAGAAAGTGGAATGCAAATCACAAATTCTCCCCTAGATAAGTGTAGTGTGTGCAGAATCGCTGGGAGAGTAAGAATACAGTGAAGGTAAGTACATTACCCCACCCCAGAGCCCAGAAAAGCAGGAGTAAAGTACTGCACGTTTCCTTAGGACACATTACACCTCGTGACTGGGATTATGCACTAACCAACCAAGTCTGCAAACAACAACTGCTGGATTCCCGGACCTGAAAACCTGCAATGGAAGGGGACCAAGTCCAGAAGGCGAAAGAAGGTCCGGGAAGGACAGGATCCCCTGCCAACCCGGAAGAGGGTGCAAAAGAAGAGTTCATGGTTAGTCAAAGCCTGCAGGAATGCACCCTAAGGAGATGCTAGTGGGTTCCTGCATGATGCAAAAGATGTTCCACGGCGTGAAGATGGTTGCAGGCATGATTTCGTGTTGGAAGTTGCCAACAATCCTTGGTTACGACAAAAGTGCATTTTGCATCAAAATGGCGCTGGCTGGACCCAGGAGGGACCTGGAGGCCTCAACTCTGTGTGAGGAGGAAGAGGGGGCTCTAAGCACTTTAAAGAGCCCTCAGAATGCCAGGCAGCACCTACGGGAGTCCCAAGACATAGGGACAAAGGAGGTGCAAAACATGGGGGGGGTCCAGTGTGCCAATTGAAATTGGTAAATGAAGTCACTAGCGTATATAGACAAATTTAGAAGCAAAGAGAGCATAAGCACTGAGGTTCTGATTAGCAGAGCCTCAGTGACACAGTTAAGCACTATGCAGACATACATATTAGGCAATAAACTATGAGCACTGGGGCCCTGACCAGCAGGATCCCAGTGAGACAGGCAAAAACATACTGACATACAGGTAAAAATAGGGTTAACATGCAAAGGAAGATGGTACTTTCCTACACAACCCATCCCCCAAACGAGGGACAATAAGGCTAACTTTGCCCAGATGAGTCATCATTGTCTAAGTGGAAATATCTGGAGAGTCCATCTGCATTGAAGTGGGTACTCCCAGGTCTATCTTCCACTGTATAGTCCATCCCCTGTAGGGAAATGGACCACCTTAACAATTAAGGGTTTTCACCTTTCATTTGTTTAAGCCATAATAGAGGTTTGTCAGGTCTGTCTGAACAATGAATTGAGTCCCAAACAAGTAGGGTCTCAGCTTCATCATTACCCAGACCACAGTAAAGGCCTCCCTCTCTATGGCAGACCAATGCTTTTCTCTAGGGGTCAACCTCCTGCTAATGAAAGCAACAGGTTGATCCTGGCCCTCTGAGTTTAGTTGTGATAGTAGAGCCCCTAACCCTAATTGAGAAGCATCTGTTTGGACAATGAATTTTTTGGAGTAGTTTGGGCTCTTTAAGACAGGTGCAGAGCACATTGCTGCTTAAGCTCCTCAAAAGCTTTCTGACAGCTAGCTGTCCACCATCCTTTTTTAGGCATTTTCTTACTGGTGAGGTAATTGAGGGGTGCTGCAATGGAGCCATAGTTCTTATTGAACATCCTGTAATTCCCAGTGGGACCTAAGAAGGCTCTGACCTGGGTCTGAATTGTAAAGGGAGACAGCCCATAATGGTCTGAATCTTCCCCTGAAGTGGTGCAATCTGTTCCCCACCTACCAGATGGTGCAGATGAACCACTTTCCCCTGCCCTATCGGGCACTTTGAAGCCTTGATAGTTAGGCCTGCCTTTTGCAGGGCCTCCAAAACTTTCCAGAGGTGGACCAGGTGATCATCCCAGGTTGAGCTAAACACAGCAATATTGTCTAAATATGTTGTACTAGAAGCTTCCAAACCTTGGAGGACTGTATTCACCAGCCTCTGAAAAGTGGCAGGTGCATCTTTCAAACCAAAGGGCATCACTGTGAAGTGATAATGCCCTTCTATGGTAGAAAATTGAGTTTTTGCTTTAGCATATTCTGACAACTTGATCTGCCAATACCCTGCAGTGAAGTCAAACGTGCTTCGATACTTGACAGATGCCAGTGTATCTATTAGCTAATCTGCCCTGGGTATAGGGTGAGCATCAGTTTTTGTTACTGTATTGAGACCCCTATAGTCCACACAAAACCGCATTTCTCTCTTTCCTTCTTTGCTATGTGGTTTGAGAACAAGCACCACTGGGCTGGCCCAGAAGCTATCAGAAGGCTCAATAACTCTAATGTCTAACATTTTCCGAACTTCAGCTTTTATGCAATCTCTGACATGGTCAGGTTGCCTGTAAATTTTACTTTTGACAGGTAAACTGTCTCCAGTGTCAATTGTATGTTCACACCAGGTAGTTGTACCAGGTGTGAGGGAGAAGAGTTCAGAAAACTGATCAGGGAGATTTTTACAGTCTTCCTTCTGCTCAGCAGTAAGGCAGTCTGCCAGAACTACTCCCTCCACTAAACCATCAGTTTCAGTGGTGGAGAAGAGATCAGGGAGAGGGTCAATCTCTTCTTCCTGCCCCTCATCTGTAGCCATGAGCAGGGTTATGGCAGCCCTGTCATAGTAAGGCTTTAGGCGATTTACATGAAGTACCCTAAGGGGGCTTCTTGCAGTGCCCAGGTCCACTAAGTAGGTGACCTCACCTTTCTTCTCTACAATTGGATGGGGTCCACTCCATTTGTCCTGGAGTGCTGTTGGTGCCAAAGGCTCCAATACCCACACCTTCTGCCCTGGGTGGGACTCTGTCAGGACAGCCTTCTGGTCAAACCATTGCTTTTGGAGCTCTTGGCTGGCCTGAAGGGTTTTGCTGGCCTTTTTCATGTACTTAGCCGTTCTACTTCCGAGGCCAAGCACATAGTCCACTATGCCTTGTTTCAGAGCTTTTAAAGGTTGTTCCCAACCCTCCTTAACAAGAGCAAGGGGACCCCTAACAGGGTGACTAAATAGGAGTTCAAAGGGGCTGTAGCCCACTCATTTTTGGGGTACCTCCCTGTAAGCGAAAAGGAGGCATGGTAATAGGATATCCCATCTCCTTCTGAGTTTTTCAGAGAGTCCCATAATCATACCTTTGAGAGATTTATCAAACCTCTCAACCAGTCCATTAGTCGGTGGATGATAAGGGGTGATGAACTTGTATGTAACACCACACTCCTTCCACATTGCTTTTAGGTATGCCGACATGAAGTTATTACCTCTGTCTGACACCAGTTCCTTAGGGAAACCCACCCTGGAAAAGATTCCCAGGAGGGCCTTTGCCACTTAAGGAACTGTAGTGGTCCTTAAGAGGATAGCTTCTGGGTACCTTGTGGCATGGTCCACCACCCCAAGGATAAATCTATTGCCAGAAGCTGTTGGAGGGTCAAGGGGGCCAACAATATCAACCCCTACTCTTTCAAAGGACACCCCAACCACTGGTAGTGACATTAAGGGGGCCTTTGGGGTGCCACCAGACTGGCCACTGCCTTGGCAGGTGACACAGGAGCGACAAAACTCCTTTGTGTCTTCTGACATATGGGGCCAATGAAAATGTGGAACAAGTCTGTCCCATGTTTTACTCTGGCCTAAATGCCCAGCTAAAGGGATATCATGAGCTAGAGTTAGGAGGAATTCCCTGTACTGAAGGGGGATGACCAGCCTCCTAGTTGCACCAGGTTTAGGGTCCCTTGCTTCAGTATAAAGGAGATTACTCTCCCAATAAACTCTGTGTGTCAGTGACATCACCATGTTGCTGTTTGACAGCTTGATGTCTGAGGCCCTCCAATGTGGGCCAGGTTTGCTGTGCCACACTCAGCTCTTCCCTGGCAGGCCCTCTGCACCCAAAAGCTCAGCTGTGTTAGCTTCCAGCTCCTATGGTGTAGGTTCTGCACAGGGAGAGAATTCCTCTTCCTCAAAAGGGGAATCGTCTGTGGAAGGAGGGATAGTGGACAAGGGTTTGCACTTCTTACACCTAGTTTTTGGGAGCACTTGGTTCATTGTTCCAGGATCCAAGTTTCCCTGTCCTCTTTGCTTCTTGGCCTGAGCCCTGGTAAGAGTAAAGATGTGCAGTGGAATGCCCAGCATCGCTGCATGGACCTCCAACTACACTTCATTAGGCCCTAAACTATGAGCACTGGGGTCCTGACCAGCAGGATCCCAGTGAGACAGGCAAAAACATACTGTCATACAGGTAAAAATGGGGGTAACATGCCAAGGAAGATGGTACTTTCCTTCAATAAACACTATATTCACATTTTAAATGTATTTCTATTTGTTTTTCTTATAATCACTGCAGTCTCTTTGGTTGTGCAGGAACCAGAGCAGAGACCTTTGTGGTACAGCTGGTCTACACGTGCCTGTCTGTTGTCTTGGCTTGTGATCATTTTCCCTCTTACCTGGCTGTTCCTTCATATCAGCTGTTAAGGTGAGAGTGATGCTAAGAGAGACTGTTATTGTGGGCGAGTGCTTGGGGTGTGCTCTCATTCTGCGCAGAGCGCAGCGCTGCTACAGCAGTTGTGGGGCTTCTTTAAAAAATATGGGCTTATTTTTATACATTTTTGTGCCACATTAGCGTCTTTGATGCAAACGCTGTGCAAACTTATAAAATACAATTATATTTTGTAAGTTTGTGCTGTTTTTGCATCAAACAATGATGCAAATGCAGCGCAAAAAAACTATAAATATGGGCCATGTAATTTAGTTTAGACGCCCACTTTGCCTGACTTCAACATAGTGACCATTGTACAATACACAAGATTTGTTGCTGGGTTACACATTATGCAGAAGCACTCCCCTGTTGCTTGAGGTATTCCCCTCCTGTAACAGAGGATGGAAAGGATACTGCAAAATAGCACCGTCGGGATGTCCCAAAGTCCATGGGGACATGGCACATTCCAGCATCCTGCAAGCCATACAGAAGAGGTTGTACTAAGGGCAAGAGAGGGAGTTTCCACATCCCCTGAAGCAGAGGGAAGCCAAGTGAGGTTTGAGATTTTAATGAGGAGGGCCTGGAGCAGAGGACTCACTATGTCCATGGTTCAGAACCTACTGAATTGCTCCAGCCTATCCACACTAATCTGGATTTCCCTGAGTTTTCTTTGGAGGAAACAATATAGACGCTTTCCTTCTTTATTTGAGAAAGGAGTCTGACTCTGTGCCTCTTCATAATGCCGTTCAGAAAGACTTCAATAGGAAGTGGAAGAGACCGAACGGTCTGCTTTTCCACAGTTTTTAAATAGAAGCTATCTCTTGACCAGCGTTTAGGTGGAACTTCCATGTATTGTGAAAGTTGGTTTATTAATGGAGGGATTGGCATCACAGGTACATTTATTTATGAGACAGCCTCCCCTACATACTCTGTATATAAGAAGGTAGAGTCAGCTGTTAAAAGGGCTTCCTTTACGGCTTATATTCCTATAAGGGCGAATTATGTTTACAATCTCTGTATATCAATGCCCCCTGTCAATTTACTTATGCAAAAAAAAGCTCTAAGTGTCATTCAGACTCTTTTTGACTTAGGGTTATGCTGACAAGGGGTGTCAGCCTTCAACATCTTTCTTTAATCGTTGGGTCTATAAAACTATTTACCAAGCATATCAGTGTTCAACTCCCTAGGAGAGATGGGGAATATTCCATTAGAGGAATCGCTGCCTTGTGGGCTGCATTTCATGGGTTTCCCTTAAAGATATTTGTAATGCTGCTACATAGCCATTCCCCAAAACGTACATTCTGCATTAAGGACCCCAGATGGGAGATACTTTATCAGATTTTTTTGGTTGTAATTAAATAAAGACTGTTCATAGGGAGAATTCAGATTTTGGATATAATAAAAGTTCAATGGGTTAATTGGGTATCATGTTCTCTTGCTTGTCTCTTGGAGGTCAACTAAGCTTGGGTACATCTTCACAATGTAAGGATTGGGATGAGGAAGGCAGGATAATAGGCAATGCTCACAATACTCTCTCTGAGAGACAGCTACCCACCTCTCCAAATCTGCTCCCCTCTCTCTTCACCTCTTCCATTAGTAACCTCTTCATCCCAGAGGGAGGCACTCATTAGACCCATTTCTCCCTCTCAATCAGCCTGATTAACAACCACTTTGTCCTCTTCTGTAAGCGATTCTGTTACATGTAACTACATAAACTTAGGGCCTGATTACAAGTGTGGTGGTCCTCAGACCTCCACACTCTTGGTGGCTATTGGACTGATGCAGTTGTGGCTGTCCGACTGACACATTACGAGGTTGTCGGGCAGCCCTGTCAACCTACCGCCGTCTCCGCCAGTGTTGGAAAGTACCATCTTTCTTGGCATGTTACCCCCAATTTCTACCTGTTTGTCAGTATGTTTTGCCTGTCTCACTTGGATCATGCTGGTCAGGACCCCAGTGCTCATACTTTGTGGCCTAATGTGTTGTCAGTAGTGCTTAACTGTGTCACTGAAGTTCTGCTAACCAGAACTTCAGTGCTTATGCTCTCTCTGCTTCCAAATGAGTCACTATAGTTTAGTTACTTCATTTACCAATCCAAATTGGCACGCTGGACCCCCCCTTATAAGTCCCTAGTATATGGTACCTTGGTACCCAGGGCATTGGGGTTCCAGGAGATCCTTATGGGCTGCATCATTTCTTTTGCCACCCATAAGGTGCACACACTATTTCACAGCCATTTTCACTGCACTTAAGTAACTTAAAAGTCACCTGTATATCTAACCTTCATTTACTGAAGGCTAGGTGCAAAGTTTCTAAGTGTGAGGGCACCCTTGCACTAGCAAAGGTGCACCCACGATGTCCAGGGTCAAATCCCCGGGCTTCGTGAGTGCGGGGACACCATCACACGTGTGCACTACATATAGGTCAATACCTATATGTAGCTTCACAATGTTAACTCCGAATATGGCCATGTAAGGTGTCTAAGATCATGGAATTGTCCCCTAATTTCAAATCTGGTATCTGGACCAATCCCATGCACCCTGGGGGCTCCACCATGGATCCCCAGTACTGCCAAACCAGCTCTCCAAGGCTTGCACTGCAGCTACAGCTGCTGCCACCTCACAGGCAGGGTTTTGCCGTCCTGGGGTCTGAACAGCTCAGTCCCAGAAAGGCAGAACAAAGCATTTCCTTTGGGAGGAGGGTGTTACACCCTCTCCCTTTAGAAATAGGTGTTACAGGCTTGGGAGGGGTAGCCTCTCAGAGCCTCTGGAAATGCTCTGAAGGCACAGATGGTGCCCTCCTTGCATATGCCTGTCTACACCAGTTCAGGGACCCCCAGTCCCTGCTCTGGTGCGAAACTGGACAAAGGAAAAGGGAGTGACCACTCCTCTGTCCATCATCACCCAAGGGGTGGTACCCAGAGCTCTTCCAGTGTATGGCGTTAGTCATCTTGTTTTCCAAGGTATGGTGACACTCTGGAGATCTCTGAGTGGCCATTGCCAGCAGGTGACGTCAGAGACCCCTCCTGATAGGTGCATACCTGGTTAGGTAGCCAATCCCCTTCTCAGGGCTATTTAGGGTCTCTCCTGTGGGTTCCTCTTCAGATTTAGCTTGCAAATTTCCACCAGGAATCCTCTGCAAATCCTGCTTCATCCTATGACTGTCGGATCAACCGGAGACTGCTCCAGGAACTGCTGTAACAGCAACAAAGTATCCAGAAAGGCTACTGTGACCCTACAACTTCAGCTCCAGCCATCAACTGCAACAGTTTCCAAGGTGTGCATGCTCTGGGGACTCCCTGTCTTCACCCTGCACCAGAAGGACCGAAGAAATATCCTGTGGAGTAACGGAGTCACTTTCCTGCTCCAGCAGGCAAATTCTAAGACGACGACCAGTTCTCTAGGACTCCTCTCCTGGCGATGAGTGTGCTCCCTGGAACACAGGTGGTAGACCCCTTCGACACAGACTGTCCTAAGGTCCAGCTGTCCAAATTTGGAGGAGGTAAGAGCTTGCCTTCCCCGTTTGCGACAGTATCCCTGTGCCCTGCGTCATCTTCACCTCCTGAGGCCTCTGTGCATTATTTGCAAGAATCCTTCTTGCACAGCCTGGCCCTGGTCCCAGCACTCTATCCTGCGACATGGGACCTTCTTTTGTAGTGCTGCAGCAACCGCAATTTGCACCTTCTTTGTCCATGCCCCATGGGTGCTGCCTGGTCATCTGTGGGTTCCCTCCAGTGTTGGGAACCCCCTCTGCCTTCTCAGTCTGAGTTGAGGCCGCCAGGTCCCACCTGGGTCCAGGTAGCGCCATTTTGACGCAATCCGCGACATTGCTTGAACCAAGGCTTGTTGGGCGAATCCAGCGCTGCAACTCACCTGCATCCAACATCTCCACGTGGGACATCCTTTGCGTCATGCAGGAACCCGCAGCCGTCTTCTTTTGTGCTCTTCTGCAGACTTCATCCAACCGGAAAATCCTCTTGTGCACCATCTTCTAGGTTGGTAGGGGCTTCTGTCCTTCCTGGAATTTTCTGAGACTTCTGGACTTGTTCTCCTCTCTTTACAGGTCTTCAGGTCCAGGAATCCACCATTTGTTGTTTGCAGTCTTGCTTGGTTCTTGTAATAACTCCAATCACGACTTGTAGTGTGTCCTGAGGAAACTTGTAGTACTTTACTCCTACTTTCCTGGGCTCTGGGTGGAATATTTTACTTACATTTGTGGTTTTCTTACACTCCCAGCACCCCTCTACACACTACACTTGCCTAGGGGGAATTTGTGATTTGCATTCCACTTTCTTAGTATATGGTTTGTGTTGTCCCTAGGCCTATTTCTTCATATTGCATTCTATGATATGTTCTACTGTTTGCACTATTCTGTGAATATTTACTTACCAGATTTTGGTCTCCAGTGTATATATTGTGTATAATACTTACCTCCAGAAGGAGTATTGCCTAAAAGATGTTTTTGGCCTTGTGTCACTAAAATAAAGTACCTTTATTTTTGGTGACACTGAGCATTGTCTGTTATTGTGTATAAGTACTGTGTAACTATAGTGGCATTGCAGGAGCTTTGCATGTCTCCTAGTTCAGCCTACGCTGCTCTGCATATCTACCTCTATCAGCCTTAGCTGCCAGAACACTACTACATTTCACTAATAAGGGATAACTGGACCTGGTATAAGTTGTAAGTGCCAAAGATACCCACAACAAGCCAGGCCAGCCTCCTACAGCCGGGATTTTCAATCCTGACGGGCTGACATTGGTTGAGGTTGGATTCAGCCAGGGCAGTGCTACAGGATTATGACCTGGTTCACCGCTAGCGTTTCATGGCAGTTTTACCACCATGAAAAGGCTTGTGGAGAACAGGTGCAGGGGGCCACCACTCATTCACTTGTCATGGGCAGTGCAGGGGTCCTCCTGCCCAGCACCCTCACAATGCTTACATTCTGCTGTGCAGAGAGTGAGCATTGCGAGGGTGCTGGTGCTCCCTGTGGGCGGCAGCATTGCTGTCAGTTAGATTATGTAGGAGGCTGGCCTGGCTTGTAGTGGGTACCAGAGGTTGTTGCGTGGGCTCTCATTATCCTAAATGAGACAACTGGATTTCTAGGCAGCAGGATCGATAACGGTGTGGGAGACTGAGTCTGACCCACTTGTAACGAACTCTGTCACCCTAAATCTGGTTTTTGCTCCGGCTAACTAGCAGTGCCTCATTTCTCCCAGGGGAAGAAATGATTAGGCAGCCGAGCGCATGACATCTTTGGAACTTCTCAGGGAAGTCGTGGTCACTCAGATCCAAACCAACTCTCTCATTTACAATATGGTCTCATATACAAATGACAAAGACAGTATAAGTTTTATAGAATGTTTTAATAAAACGACTGTATTTTAGATAATAAGGCGTGAGCCGCAATAACCAGAACAATACAACATAGTAGGATTGAAATAGTCACCAGGAGAGTAAAACATAAGAACAAAGCTATCATATTGCCTAACAGTTTCTACGCTCCCTCTGCTTGTTCTATTTAGAGCACAGCATGTTAAGCTTCAGCTTGCCTTTCTGAATCACTGGGGAGACAAAAGCCCTCATACCTGAGCAAAGGCCTGTGATCTGGTTCAGCATCTGCAACAAGGCAGTCAGCGTCTAGCTGTGGGTCTCTGGTCGGAATCTCCCTCTTGCATGTATTGGGACAAGTAAGTGATTTTATAACTAACATGTCATCGTGATCACAAAATGTCCCTACGCAGGAATGCCAAATCTAAACTCCTACCACGTCTATCGGCAATGTACCAGACTGTATCCTTGACTGAAGCACAGAGTGAATATGTTATGAAGAACTCCAGTGCTGAAGTAGGCAAAACAGTGTGATATGAATAAAAAACAACACCGTAGAACTGGCTATTTGAAAAATAACAGTACGAAGCCTAATAAAAAGCATTTAGAGCAAAGTGCACAGAGGCTCTAAGCTGTCAGCAAATGAATAAAATACATTCAGGGCAAAGTGCACAAAGGCCTAAAGCCTGAAGCTAATGCGCAAAGTATACGTAAAACTAACCACACTACACCCTCCCCTTGTCGGTAGCAAGTGGTTCCAATAATATAAAAGCATGCCCCAAATATAAACAAGATATACTTCGACAAGGTAAGAAGACAACAAAGTCATAAATTTAGGAAACATGTGACGATAAAGCCAAATTCAATATAGTGTCAATTTTGCTGAAGAAAAAAATCCAATTGTCAGACAGAAGCAATAGAACGTAGGAGCTCCTCCACTTCGATATATGTTAATATCGGAAGATCCGCGCCACAAAGTACCATGGAGCAGGTGTGTTCCAAAGCCCCAAAACCATTCAGGGCGGCACCCCGTGCAGGGCCTATGAAAGAGACAATACCATCTTCCTCCAGGAAGGGAATCTCATAAACCGCCTCACGAAGCAAACGCAACCGTAGTGCACAAGTCTGGGAATGAGCCCTAATCAGGAACATCAACAGATCAGGATCGACCACCGGAGGGCGCTGCAGTGAGAGACAGAAAGCCAGTGCATGTTCAAACGAGCACCAAAGGCACCGAAACACGGGTTGCACACAATCCAAAACCGGTCTGAATGACAGAGACCAGTCACACTCCAAATGGCCCAGGAGTGTAGCTCCAAAATGCTGCATCATGCGTTCACGACACAGCTGCGCTGACGGGAGCAGCAATATAGGATCTCGTTGTGGCGGGACAGCCATTGCGAAAAAATAGCAACAATAGCAAGACTCCAGCCAACAAAGCTAAAGTAATCGGGAAACCCCCCAAAATGCTTCCGAAAATAGAGTGTATAGCCGAAGGTATCAAACCGAATATGGAAGAGAAGGTGTGAGCGAAACCAACACCAACGGCTTTGAAAAAATGAGCAATACCAGCAGTGCTGAATGCATTAAATATACGTCCCACAAGTTCACCGAAGTGACTTGGAAAGTTAGTATTCAAAAGGGACTGTATCTCCGCCGATGACCTTGCCACCTGAAGTATGTAGGTCTCGCTAGCAGATGTAAGGGCCACATGCTTTTGAAACAATAAAGCTTTCAGCCGACTCAACTTGTCGAAATCAACCTTGGAAGTAGCAATATGAGGCCAGATGTCCGCTACCTCCCTAATTTGAGTGGGGGGAAACAACACATTCCCGCAGCACGTAACGGCCTTGTTGACAACGACAACGTAAACTATTCCGGCACGCATGCCACAGCAGTGTTCGCTGTTAAGAACAATGTAACTGCCGTTAGAAAGCACCTGGAAAGTGTTTTTAATAACTGGGACTGGAACACCCTTCAAATAACAAGCTAAGTTAGCAATCGAAGCGTTACACGCTCCGTGCAAGGACAGCTGTTTACAAACCATGGAATGGCTGACAGAAGCTTCGCATTCGCTACCGCTAAGAAAAACCTCCCTCAAACCATTAACACATCTGTATTGAAAGGGAAGCTCCCACACCTCGTGTATGTAACTGTCTCCCAATAGTTCATATCTACCCACCGGAATGTGCTTCAAACAAGAAGTAAATTGCAGAGTGGAGATAGGCAAATTAATAACCCCATGAATCAACCACTCAGCTGACGGAATCTCAGCCACCGTGAAAGGCAGTTTCTCCAATTTCTCAATATTCAACATAACATATGTTGCTTCCTTGTTAGCCATCAACTGTTGTTGACGAGTCAAATTAAAGGAGATAAAGATCTCTCTGGCACGAATGTGCTGCCATGGAACGCGACCCGCCTTCAAGGTTTGAAGAGTCCAACCCAGCTGCATGATGGACCATGTCTGACTCTGCCCATGATATAAAGAAGACATGTCCGATTTAATAATGTCAATAGCAGAGGAAACAATGCTGTCAATCGTGTAAACACGGTCAGAAAGGGTATGCATGCCATTATCAACAACAGACAAAGTCTGCAGCAGATTTTCCTGATCAATCTGCCTCAACCGGGCTGCAGCCTCCTGTTGTGAAAGTTTCCAAATCTCATTATAAACTTCGTATAAAAACCTTTTCTTCCGTGTTACCTTGGGACCTGACAAAAAATCTTGTAAATCAGTACCATTAGATTGTAACTTGAGATGTGACTTAACTGCATCCAGCGTGGATGACTTCAACCATTGTTGACAAAGCTTCCCCACGCTGTACGTAGTTATAATATCAGCATGTTCTGGTGAAATGTAACGAGGGTCTGCCCTACTAGTCCTGAACCCCCCTGAAGAGGTGACAAAACGTTGATGACACTGATTAGTGTCTACGGGCCATAATAACCACCCGCTCGGATGTAACGATGAAGTGTTAAGCGTACCATTCTGGACCCAATGCGTAAATTCACTAAAAGTAGCATTCACATAGTGCTGCCAGTTGTTTAATCTGGAAGAGACAGGTATACTAGGCAAATTCAACTCTCTAATTGTCGCGAAGCCCAAACAGCTAGTCTGTTGTACCGTGTCATTGAGGAAAATCATCTGCACAGGGATAAGACATGCTCTAAATAATGTATGCCTGCCTTGCATCTGCCAATGTTTCGTACCCCAAACACTTTTCAAGTCAACAGTCTTTAACCAGTATTCATACCCCTCGACCGAAAGTTTAGATACAAACAAATTTGAGTACAGTAATTTAGTGTCGGTCAATAAAATTTGCTTATTAGAATACGGTGCAACTTTAAAATAGTAAGACTTAGCATTCCGCTGATCATGCCCAGAAAAATATGCGAATTTATCATAATACGTTTTCGAACTCCCTTGTGGAGGAGTCGAGCAATGTTCCCATTGCACATAATTAAATATGGACTTAGGGCTACTAGCTTTATGAATAAAGTGGTGTCCATAATAGTTGTAGCAAAACATGTCACCATGATTATCTTTAAATTGGTAAGCATCTTCATCGTCATAGACAGTATAAGATTGCAAATCCGTTAGCATAGAATATACTGTCTTCACATCCCAATCATCAGAAACAATGCCTGGTATAACAATATAATTCATTGATAACTTGAGGACATACGGTATTTGAATCAATTCAGTGGGACCATATATATCAAACATTACTTTATCCCACACAATCTCATCCGGAATCGGTATTGCAGAAATGTTCACATTGGACAAGTCTCTTCGAACCATATGAGACGAAAAATGTGGTCTCAACACAGTCTCCACGTGCTCAATGTCCGATCGATCAGGAAGAAAATGACCATGTATTACTAGAAAAAAAGTAACCACAAATTCCACCCCTAAAAAAAGAGTCATTACAGCCATAAAAAGCCACAAATAGTTCCAAGGAAAAACAAAATATGTGCGTTTAAGCCAACTCAGCAGCTTACGTGGACCTCGAACAGAAGACATCGAGGACGAGGAGCTGGACACTGCTTCATCAGCGTCGTTGAAGCAGCCAGAGGTAGTTCTTGCAAAAGGTGCAATTGTGAACAAAGAAGCAGATGGAGGCTCTCTCCTAGGCACGCTATAAACCACATGTTCAGAAACATCAGTAGAACGTACAGCAACTTGATCAAAAGATTCCATATTAATCGTTGTCTGTGGAACAATCGCAAGATCATCTTCCACCCTCCCCAAGCTTGGAGAGGAAAGAGTGTCGGTGTAAATCACCTGCAGCGGGACTTCTTCCCCAGTAGTGAGAGGGATGCCGGAACTACTGGGTGTCCCTCTTGGTCTGCTGTGCAGAATCGGCCACATGTTGTAACTTGTCATTATCAATGGAAACAAAGCGATTTCCTTTGGCCCCTTGCAGCGGCGGTAAAATCACAGTTCTCGTGCCGCTCACCCCTAACACAGGGACAGGTGCTCGATAAGAAGGACCAAATTCTTTCTTTACTGCGACCTTTTCACGCACTAGGTCCCCAATCCTGGGTATCCAACCAGTAGGTGTTACTGGCTCATCTTTAATTCCTGAGGAGGCAGCACTTGCAGAAGAGTTATCTTCACGGAATTGTTGTAAATCCTGCAAAACAGTGACACGATCATTTATGTCAAAGGGCGCCTCCACACCAGGACCATCTAGATCAGGAACATACATTCGTGTTCCAAACAGGCACTCATATGAAGTACGACCCCCCAGTGACCGTCTAGGCAAGTTATTAAGTGCTCTCTGTACTCCATATAGATGGGCTAGCCAACTACGACCCGTACCTATAACTCTGGCCGTTAAGGATTGCTTTAAATCACGATTTAAACGCTCCACAACAGAATTTCCCTCGGGATGAAATGGAGACGAGAATTGGAGTTGGACCCCCAACGAAGCCATGGTGTCCCTGAATGCCTTAGAGGCGAAAGCAGGGCCCTGGTCCGAATGAAAAGCCGCAACTGCAAATGTATCGACAAAGATGCGCAAATCTTTAATAACAGTTCGAGCGTCAGCCGAGCGTTGTGGCCATACCCACACAAATCTGGAGCACGAATCTACAGCAACCAATATATATTTGTATGCACTATCTGGTGTCAGCGGACCACAATGATCCAAGTACACACACTGTAAAGGTTTGTTTGAAATCAGAAGGGGCGTCTGCTGCGGGCGTCTACCCGACAAAGCTTTAATTTGTTGACAGACGTCACAACAAAGGACATACTGCTTTGTCTCACTATAGAGACCAGGCCACCAGTAACGAGCCTGTAAAAGTGAAATCGTGGCCGCCACACCAGCATGTGCAGATGCCACCCCCTCATGTGCTGCAGAAATTAATCGAGGTCTCTCAATTCTATTGGGTAGTTCACGTACACCAATGCCTGGAATATTAACAACAGCATTTAGCGCACTACTCAAGCAGTAACCATATTTAGAAGGAAATCCTTTAGGAAACGGCGTGCCATCAGCCGTAGCTGTTATGGCAGCTGAAATCTCTGTGTCTGGTTTGGAACTCGAACGAGTCACTGTGGCCACAGTAGCGACAGCCACTGCCGAATTTGCGGCTTCATCAGCCAAAGTATTCCCAGCAACGTGTATTCCAACGCGCTGTATGCACAACATGGACCTTAGGAAGCGTTTCTTTCAGATCCGCAACCTTACCCCACAACAATTTATGTTTAATGGTGTTTCCTTTAGAATCTCTGAACCCATTCAACTTCCAATAGTGCAGATATTCATTGAAAGACTGAACACAGTAGTAGGAGTCACAGACCAGCAAGGTCAAGATCGCCAGATCCGCATGCTCCAACGCTAACAATAGAGCTTTGAGCTCAGCCAGCTGCGCCGTGCAATCTCCCAAGGTTTTAGTATAAGTATGTTGGGGGCAGAACACTTCCCCCTCCATAGTGCCGCGGACCACCGCACATGCAGCAGAATACTGTTGTTTAGTCCCAACCGCTGGTTGCGCAGAGCCATCGGTATACATGACCACCTGATATTGGTCAATAGGCAATGTTCCAGCAGGAACTGGGTACTCTATTTCATATTGAAGAAATTCTTGAGTCTGCAGTTTAGGGTCAAATATATAATCTACATCAGTGGCTGTTAAAGACGTAGCCCATTGTATCCATCGCGGGTGTAAAGCTTTCGAATTAGGAACACTCGCTTTTGTAACAGCCTCTAAAGCCGGAATCGGGGAAACGACAATGATGCGTTGGCCCTGGGCAAGCGGTCTTTCTTTAATCACAGCCATCTGTACTGCAGTGAGTATTTTCTCAGTCTGTGCAAATCGTTGTTCTGCAGCAGAATACAAGTGGGACTTGTATGCAATTGGGACTGTCTCACCCTCATTAAAGGTGACATTCGTAAACCCAACAGCCCCAGGTATCACCCTGATGACTAAATGTGTCTTATTGTCCTGTGTGTGTAAGTGTTTAACTGCTAAGAGATCAGTCTGTAACTCTCGCAGTATGTGTGTATGCTCAATCGTCCAAAATTTACTCAAAAAATTTGTGCGAATCAGTTCGTATAAGGGTTTTACACGTGTAGCATAATCAGGAATGTAAGTTCTGCCAAAATTCAGAAACCCCAACAATGACTGGAGCTTCCGAACCGTATTAGGAGGCTGCAATAAAGCACATTTCTCCAAAAAATGTGGCGCTAGGCTCTTGCCCTCACTCGATAACTCATATCCCAGGAAAATGACGCTGAGGAAGGCAATCTTTGATTTCTTAAAATTAAACTTATAGCCAATATTAGCAAATCCCACAACAATGCGCGATACGCGCCTTAGATGTTGCAGAATCTCATCGTCTGTCAAATATATGTCATCAACATATGATAACGCTTCAGGGTCCAACTCGTGCAGCATTTCAGTCACACGAGCCGAAAAGAGTCCTGGGCTAATTTAATACCCCTGAGGCAAACGACAAAAAAAATTCTGAGAGCCAAACGCACTGAAACTGGTATAGTCCCGACTTTCGGGCGCTATATTTTGGCAGAAAAATCCATTTGAGATATCCAACGTTGTCTTGTATTTTTTACGCACTATATTGTTCATAAGCGCAGCGCTATGTGAATTCTGTATTGCATATGTGCGTGTGTGACTATTCAAATGTCTGTAATCCACCACTATCCTATATGAATGGTCTGGTTTAGCAACCGGAAATAAGGGATTATTCATTGGCGAGACACAGGGCTCAATTACACCCTGGTACTCCAATTGTGTAAGAATATTCCGAGCCGATGCCCTTGCCTCAAATTTAATAGGATACTGCGGCTGTGGCTGAGGTGTGCCCTTTATTGGAATTACATGATAAGGTGATTGTCTATCCCACCCCACGTTATTCCTATATAGGGCGGGAGCCTGTGCTAGAGCCCATGTTTTACCATAGGAATCCGCTAGCTCTCTCGGAACAAGTGGTGAGAAGGAAGGTAATATAACATCCTCCCCAACCGGACAGTTGCGAACAAAGTCAGGTGGCCAATCCTGTTTGGCCAACAGAACATCATATGATTTTACCACATGGTCCCAAAAGATGGCGTGTACAATCCGGTCAATGTCCCCTTCTAATCGTAGAGTCACCTAAAATACTCTATCAGGATCAGAGACTCGCATATCCGCCGTTTCGACTTGTATGAAGTCATCAGTTGCTTTCACCTCCAGATGCTCTAGAAGACTCCGGCGAACTATTGTGACCTCTGCTGCGCTGTCTAACAGTGCTAATGCCCATGTCTTGTTCGTCAAGAGAACTCTCTTCTTGAGCGGCATGTCTTACTGAGCCCCATGTTGGGCGCTATGTCGCGTGGACTCTCATTATCCTAAATGAGACAACTGGATTTCTAGGCAGCAGGATCGATAACGGTGTGGGGGACTGAGTCTGACCCACTTGTAACGAACTCTGTCACCCTAAATCCGGTTTTTGCTCCGGCTAACTAGCAGTGCCTCATTTCTCCCGCGGGGAAGAAATGATTAGGCAGCCGAGCGCATGACATCTTTGGAACTTCTCAGGGAAGTCGTGGTCACTCAGATCCAAACCAACTCTCTCATTTACAATATGGTCTCATATACAAATGACAAAGACAGTATAAGTTTTATATAATTTTTAATAAAACGACTGTATTTTAGATAATAAGGCGTGAGACGCAATAACCAGAACAATACAACATAGTAGGATTGAAATAGTCACCAGGAGAGTAAAACATAAGAACAAAGCTATCATATTGCCTAACAGTTTCTACTCTCCCTCTGCTTGTTCTATTTAGAGCACAGCATGTTAAGCTTCTAGCTTGCCTTTCTGAATCACTGGGGAGACATAAGCCCTCATACCTGAGCAAAGGCCTGTGATCTGGTTCAGCATCTGCAACGAGGCAGTCAGCGTCTAGCTGTGGGTCTCTGGTCGGAATCTCCCTCTTGCATGTATTGGGAAAAGGAAGTGATTTTATAACTAACATGTCATCGTGATCACAAAATGTCCCTACGCAGGAATGCCAAATCTAAACTCCTACCACGTCTATCGGCAATGTACCAGACTGTATCCTTGACTGAAGCACAGAGTGAATATGTTATGAAGAACTCCAGTGCTGAAGTAGGCAAAACAGTGTGATATGAATAAAAAACAACACAGTAGAACTGGCTATTTGAAAAATAACAGTACGAAGCCTAATAAAAAGCATTTAGAGCAAAGTGCACAGAGGCTCTAAGCTGTCAGCAAATGAATAAAATACATTCAGGGCAAAGTGCACAAAGGCCTAAAGCCTGAAGCTAATGTGCAAAGTATACGTAAAACTAACCACACTACAAGGTACTTACACCTTGTGCCAGGTCCAGTTATCCCTTATTAGTGTAGAAGAGGTGTTTCTAGCAGTTTAGGCTGATAGAAGGTAGCTATAGCAAAGCACCTTAGGCTGAACTAGGAGACATGTAAAGCTCCTACTATACCACTGGTGTCATATGCACAACATCATAAGAAAACACAATACACAGAAGTACTAAAAATAAAGGTACTTTATTTTTATGACAATATGCCAAAAGTATCTCAGTGAGTACCCTCAGTATGAGGATAAGATATATACACAAGATATATGTAGACAAACCAACATTATGCAGGTAATAGCAAGAAAAGTAATGCAAGCAGTGTAAAGTTACAGTAGATTGCAATAGGAGCACATAGGTACAGGGGCAACACAAACCATATACTCTAAAAGTGGAATGCGAACCACGAATGGACCCCAAACCTATGTGAGCTTGTAGAGGGTCGCTGGGACTGTAAGAAAACAGTGAGGGTTAGAAAAATAGCCCACCCCAAGACCCTGAAAGGTAGGTGTAAAGTGCACCTAATAACCCCAGAGAGCACAGAAGTCGTGATAGGGGGATTCTGCAGGAAGAACAAACACCAGCAATGCAACAACAGTGGATTTCCAGACCTGAGTACCTGTAAGTCAAGGGGACCAAGTCCAATAGTCGCGACAGTGCCGAGAGTGGGCAGGAGCCCAGGAAATGCCAGCTGAGGGTGCAAGGAAGCTGCCACCTGTTGGAAGAAGCTTGGAGTTCTGCAAGAAAGAAGAAAGCTAGGAACTTCTCCTTTGGAGGATGGATGTCGCACGTCGCGATGAAGCTTGCAGACGTGTTTCCACGCAGAAAGACCGCAAACAAGCCTTGCTAGCTGCAAGGGTTGCAGTAGAGGTTTTTGGGTGCTGCTGTGGCCCAGGAGGGACCAGAATGTCACCTCTTGAAGGAGGAGACAGAGGGGGCACCCAGCAACGTAGGGCGCCCTCAAGAAAGCAGGCAGCACCCGCAGAAGTACCTGTACAGGCACTTGGAAGAAGAGTGAACTGGAGTCCACCCAAAGTCACAAAAGGGATTCCCACGACGCCGGAGGACAACTCAGAAGGTTGTGCACTGCAGGTTAGAGTGTCGGGGACCCAGGCTTGGCTATGTACGAAGGAAATCCTGGAAGAGTGCACAGGAGCCGGAGCAGCTGTAAATCACGCGGTACCCAGCAATGCAGTCTACAGTGGTGGGCGGCAAGGACTTACCTCCACCAAACTTGGACTGAAGAATCACTGGACTGTGGGAGTCACTTGGACAGAGTTGCTGAGTTCCAGGGACCCCGCTCGTTGTGCTGAGAGGGGATCCAGAGGACCAGTGATGCAGTCTTTTGGTGCCTGCGGTTGCAGGGGGAAGATTCTGTCGACCCACTGGAGATTACTTCAGAGATCCTGGTGCAGAGAGGAGGCAGGCTACCCCCAGAGCATGCACCACCTGGAAACAGTCGAGAAAGCCAGCAGGATGAAGCGATACAAGGTTGCTAGTAGTCGTCTCGCTACTTTGTTGCGGTTTTGCAGGCGTCCGGAGCAGTGGTCGATCCTTTGGCAGAAGGTGAAGAGGGAGATACAGAGGAACTCTGGTGAGCTCTTACATTCGTTATCTGGTGAGATCCCCAAAGCTGAGACCCTAAGTAGCCAGAAAAGGAGGTTTGGCTACCTAGGAAGGAGGCTTGGCTACCAAGAGAGGTAAGAGCCTATCAGAAGGAGCCTCTGACGTCACCTGCTGGCACTGGCCACTCAGAGCAGTCCAGTGTGCCATAAACACCTCTGTTTCCAAGATGGCAGAGGTCTGGGACACACTGGAGGAGCTCTGGGCACCTCCCCTGGGAGGTGCAGGTCAAGGGAGTGGTCACTCCCCTTTCCTTTGTCCAGTTTCGCGCCAGAGCAGGGCTGGGGGATCCCTGAACCGGTGTAGACTGGCTTATGCAGAGATGGGCACCATCTGTGCCCATCAAAGCATTTCCAGAGGCTGGGGGAGGCTACTCCTCCCCAGCCCTCACACCTATTCCCAAAGGGAGAGGGTGTTACACCCTCTCTCAGAGGAAGTCCTTTGTTCTGCCTTCCTGGGCCAGGGCTGCCTGGACCCCAGGAGGGCAGAAACCTGTCTGAGGGGTTGGCAGCAGCAGCAGCTGCAGTGGAGACCCCGGAAAGGCAGTTTGGCAGTACCCGGGTTCAGTGCTAGAGACCCGGGGGATCATGATATTGTCCCCCCAATGCCAGAATGGCATTGGGGTGACAATTCCATGATCCTAGACATGTTACATGGCCATGTTCGGAGTTACCATTGTGATGCTGTACATAGGTACCTAAGTACAGTGCACGCGTGTAATGGTGTCCCCGCACTCACAAAGTCCGGGGAATTTGCCCTGAACGATGTGGGGGCACCTTGGCTAGTGCCAGGGTGCCCACACACTAAGTAACTTTGCACCCAACCTTCACCAGGTGAAGGTTAGACATATAGGTGACTTATAAGTTACTTAAGTGCAGTGGTAAATGGCTGTGAAATTACGTGGACGTTATTTCACGCAGGCTGAAGTGGCAGGCCTGTGTAAGAATTGTCAGAGCTCCCCATGGGTGGCAAAAGAAATGCTGCAGCCCATAGGGATCTCCTGGAACCCCAATACCCTGGGTACCTCAGTACCATATACTAGGGAATTATATGGGTGTACCAGTATGCCAATGGGAATTGGTAAATTTAGTCACTAACCTGTTAGTGACAAATCTGAAAGTAGAGAGAGCATAACCACTGAGGTTCTGGTTAGCAGAGCCTCAGTGAGACAGTTAGGCATCACACAGGGAACACATATAGGCCACAAACCTATGAGCACTGGGGTCCTGGCTAGCAGGGTCCCAGTGACACATAACAAACATACTCACAACATAGGGTTTTCACTATGAGCACTAGGCCCTGGCTAGCAGGATCCCAGTGAGACAGTGAAAACACCCTGACATATACTCACAAACAGGCCAAAAGTCACACAACCCCCCCCCAAACGAAGGACAATAAGGCTAACCTTGGCCAGTTGAGTCTTTATTGTCTAAGTGGTGATACGTGGAGAGTAGCTCTGCAATAGACTGGTAACTCCCTTTATCATCCACTATATGGTTGCTTCCCTGTGGGGATGTAAACCACCCTGTTTGAAGCTTTTTAGCTAGCCAAAAATGTGAAGATATATTCTCAGAGTTCCTATCAGCAAGTTTTAGTTTAGAATAGTGGGGATTGTCCACTGGACCTATTTCAAGTGATGAGAATGCCAGGCAGGGATGCTGTCTCAGTAAAGCCATGGCTGGGCAAAAACCTTGTCCATATGGCATAGGGATGCTGTTTCTCTTTAATTGGAGCAGGGCAGGGATGCTGTCCTATGAGCTCCACACTAGGGCAGGGCTGTTGTCCTGAGTGTTGTGAGGCAGTGCAGGGTTTCTGCACTAACGTTTCTCTGGGAGGGTTGGAGGGATGCTCCATGTTAACTAAAATGGTGCCCTTTTTTCACCAATATTAGTTATCCCACAGAGAGGTGCTTCCACCTCAGGGATACAGCTGTGCCATCTGATGATTCCCTTGGTACAGGTGCCACCCCAGGAGAGGTTTCTCCCACCACAGGAATGGTATCCTGAATGGCAGGGTGGGTAGGGGATACTGTGATACCCTTTTTACCTGTTGTTGGAGAAGGATCCTGAGTTTTCAAGCCTTTTTCTCACCTTTGCTTTTTCATTTCAGTTGAAATGAGAGGAAGCAATTCCTCAGGGATACCCAGCATGGCTGCATGGGTATAGAACTCTACCTCAGCCCAACCTGAGGTCTCTAGGTCATTACATAAGAGACAGTCTACAGGTAAGCTAGGTGACACTACCACCTGCTTAGGGCCAGTAACTCCACCCCAACTATGCTGAACTATAGCTAAGGGAAGAAACTTAGTGGAGTTATGGACATCAAAAATCTTGTACTGTTGTCCAATGATGTGTTGTTCAGGAGGCACTAGGGTTTCAGTCACCAAAGTGATACTGGCACCTGTGTCCCTGTAGGCCTGGGCCTCAGCACCATTTATTAAAACTGTCTGCCTGCACTTATCCATTGTAAGGGGACAAGCAGCCAGTGTGGCAAGGCCAATGCCACTAGGTGTGACAGAAACTGTCTTGGGACTGACTACCCCAGTTTCTATGATTGACCCAAAAGTTAAACCAACTACACCCTTACTTTGACTGTTGCTAGCAGTCCCACCACTATTACCACGACTGCTAGGGGCTCTAGAGTTTGATGTATTAGTGGTGGTTGGCTCAGGATTTTTTTTACCTGGACAGGACTTATCCCCTTGCCAATGGCCTTTATTTTTACACACATAGCACCAAGGCTTTTTAATGTGTGTATGTTGTGAAGAAGAGGAAGAATTTGATTTATCCCCACCCCCTGAAGAGTGTTTAGGATTTGAAGAAGGATCTTTGGTTTTACCCTTATCCCCATGCTTATCCTGAGATTTCTCACCATCTTTCTTCTTGCCATCCTTGTCACCCCCGGTATGAACCTTTCTGTTCACTCTTGTTCTGACCGATTTGTCTGCCTTCTTTCCCAATTCTTGGGGAGAGGTCAGATCTGAGTCCACTAGATATTGGTGTAACAAGTCAGACACACAGTTATTCAGAATATGCTCTCTGAGAATACGATTATACAGGCTTTCATAGTCAGAAACCTTACTGCCATGTAACCACCCCTCCAAGGCCTTCTTCGAACAGTCAACAAAGTCTATCCAGTCTTGTGAGGACTCTTTTCTGGTGTCTCTGAACTTAATCCTGTATTGTTCAGTGGTTAAGCCAAATCCATCCAAGAGTGCATCCTTCAAAACTGCAAAATTGTTAGCATCACTTTCTCTAACAGTAAGGAGCCTATCCCTACCCTTTCCAGTGAAAGATAGCCACAATATAGCAGCCCACTGCCTTTGAGGGACCCCCTGTACCATACAGGCCCTCTCAAGTGCAGCAAACCACTTGTTGATGTCATCCCCCTCCTTGTAAGGGGAGACTATCTTGTGCAGATTCCTGGAATCATGCTCTCTAACAGGATGACTATCAGGAATACTGTTGCTGCCACCATGGGGTCCTAACCCCAATCTCTGTCTCTCCTTCTCCAGGTCTAGGGATTCCCTATCTAAGGCCAGCTGTTGCTGTTTAAGCTTCAGCCTGGTCTCTTCAACCCTCAACCTTTTGAGTTCCCTTTCTAACATGTTGTCTTCAGGGTGGGTGGGTTAGGAATGCTTGGACACAGAAGATAAATTGGAAACAACAGAGGGGGATCTGTCCCTAACTGACTGAACCCTAATAACGTGGCCTCCAGGAATAAAGACTCCCCTACTATGATGGGAACCTCCATTACTACCAGCATTACTAGGTGGCCTGCTAGGGGACAGATTTGGAAAAGGACCCTCCCCACCTCCCTCAAGGAGATCCCCTGAGTCAGAATGGGAGCCTTCTATTAACCTCTCATTTGAAGTGCCTCCTAGGGACTCATCATTCACGATAAGCATGTTATATAGAAACTCTTTTGTGGGGTTCTTTCCTATCACTAAACCTCTATCTAAGCAGAGACTCCTTAGGCTCTTGTAATTCAAATTGTCATAAGTAGTATTGGCCATTTTAAGAGCAGACTCTACATCAGACATGATAGAAGAAGGTTTAGAGACAGTGAGAAGAAAGAAAAAGTTTCAGAACTTTTTAAAGAACAGAGAAAAAAACTTTTTCTAACCTTTAGAAACGTTTAGAAGTTTAGAGAAACTTTTCAGAACTTTGTAAAAAGTTTGAGAGAAGAAAAGCAAAACTTTTTTGTTAGGTGTACATTCACTGAACTTGTTTTGTATATTATTCTCTTATGAAAAGTACACAATGACAAAGTGGTAAGTAGTTACAAGTACTTATCCCACCACTGCCACCAATGTAGGAGGCTGGCCTGGCTTGTAGTGAGTACCAGAGGTACTTACACCTTGTGCCAGGTCCAGTTATCCCTTATTAGTGTAGAAGAGGTGTTTCTAGCAGCTTAGGCTGATAGAAGGTAGCTATGGCAAAGCAGCTTAGGCTGAACTAGGAGACATGTAAAGCTCCTACTATACCACTGGTGTCATATGCACAATATCATAAGAAAACACAATTCACAGTACTAAAATAAAGGTACTTTATTTTTATGACAATATGCCAAAAGTATCTCAGTGAGTACCCTCAGTATGAGGATAAGATATATACACAAGATATATGTATACAAACCAAAATTATGCAGGTAATAGCAAGAAAAGTAATGCAAGCAGTGTAAATTTACAGTAGATTGCAATAGGAGCACATAGGTACAGGGGCAACACAAACCATATACTCCAAAAGTGGAATGCGAACCACGAATGGACCGCAAACCTATGTGAACTTGTAGAGGGTCACTGGGACTGTAAGAAAACAGTGAGGGTTAGAAAAATAGCCCACCCCAAGACCATGAAGGGCAGGTGTAAAGTGCACCTACTACCTCCAGAGAGTACAGAAGTCGTGATAGGGGGATTCTGCATGAAGAACAAACACCAGCAATGCAACAACAGTGGATTTCCGGACCTGAGAACCTGTAAGACAAGGGGACCAAGTCCAATAGTCGCGACAGTGTCGAGAGTGGGCAGGAGCCCAGGAAATGCCAGCTGAGGGTGCAAGGAAGCTGCCACCTGTTGGAAGAAGCTTGGAGTTCTGCAAGAAAGAAGAGAGCTAGGAACTTCTCCTTTGGAGGATGGATGTCCCACGTCACGATGAAGCTTGCAGAGGTGTTCCCACACAGAAAGATCACAAACAAGCCTTGCTAGCTGCAAGGGTCATGGTAGAGGTTTTTGGGTACTGCTGTGGCCCAGGAGAGACCAGGATGTCGCCACTTGGAGGAGGAGACAGAGGGGGTGCCCAGTAACGTAGGGAGCCCTCACAGAAGCAGGCAGCACCCGCAGAAGTACCTGAACAGGCACTTGGAAGAAGAGTGAACCGGAGTCCACCCGAAGTCACAAAAGGGAGTCCCATGACGCCGGAGGACAACTCAGAAGGTTGTGCACTGCAGGTTAGAGTGTCGGGGACCCAGGATTGGCTGTGCATGAAGGAAATCCTGGAAGAGTGCGCAGGAGCCGGAGCAGCTACAAATCATGCGGTACCCAGCAATGCAGTATAGCGTGGGGAAGCAAGGACTTATTTCCACCAAACTTGGACTGAAGAGTCACTGGACTGTGGGAGTCCCTTGGACAGAGTTGCTGAGTTCCAGAGACCCCACTTGTCGTGCTGAGAGGGGACCCAGAGGACCAGTGATGCAGTCTTTTGGTGCCTGCAGCTGCAGGGGGAAGGTTCTGTCGACCCACGGGAGATTTCTTCAGAGCTCCTGGTGCAGAGAGGAGGCAGGCTACCCCCAGAGCATGCACCACCTGGAAACAGTCGAGAAAGCCGGCAGAATGAAGCGATACAAGGTTGCTAGTAGTCGTCTCGCTACTTTGTTGCGGTTTTGTAGGCGTCCTGAGCAGTCAGCAGTCGATCCTTTGGCAGAAGGTGAAGAGGGAGATGCAGAGGAACTCTGGTGAGCTCTTGCATTCGTTTTCTGGTGAGATACCCAAAGCAGAGACCCTAAATAGCCAGAAAAGGAGGTTTGGCTACCTAGGAAGGAGGATTGGCTACCAAGAGAGGTAAGAGCCTTTCAGAAGGAGCCTCTGACGTCACCTGCTGGCACTGGCCACTCAGAGCAGCTAGTGTGCCACAAACACCTCTGTTTCCAAGATGGCAGAGGTCTGGGAAACACTGGAGGAGCTCTGGGCACCTCCCCTGGGAGGTGCAGGTCAGGGGAGTGGTCACTCCCCTTTCCTTTGTCCAGTTTCATGCCAGAGCAGGGCAGGGGGATTCCTGAACCGCTGTAGATTGGTTTATGCAGAGATGGGCACCATCTGTGCCCATCAAAGCATTTCCAGAGGCTGAGGCAGTTTGGCAGTACCCGGGTTCTGTGCTAGAGACCCGGGGGGTCATGGAATTGTCCCCCCAATGCCAGAATGGCATTGGGGTGACAATTCCATGATCTTAGACATGTTACATGGCCATGTTCGGAGTTACCATTGTGACGCTGTACATGGGTAGTGACCTATGTACAGTGCATGCGAGTAATGGTGTCCCCGCACTCACAAAGTCCTGGGAATTTGCCCTGCACGATGTGGGGGCACCTTGGCTAATGCCAGGGTGCCCACACACTAAGTAACTTTGCACCCAACCTTCACCAGGGGAAGGTTAGACATATAGGTGACTTATAAGTTACTTAAGTGCAGTGGTAAATGGCTGTGAAATAACATGGACGTTATTTCACGCAGGCTGCAGTGGCAGGCCTGTGTAAGAATTGTCAGAGCTCCCTATGGGTGGCAAAAGAAATGATGCAGCCCATAGGGATCTCCTGGGACCCCAATACCCTGGGTACCTCAGTACCATATACTAGGGAATTATATGGGTGTACCAGTATGCCAATGTGAATTGGTAAATTTAGTCACTAGCCTGTTAGTGACACATTTGGAAAGCAGAGAGAGCATAACCACTGAGATTCTGGTTAGCAGAGCCTCAGTGAGACAGTTAGGCATCACACAGGGAACACATATAGGCCACAAACTTATGAGCACTGGGGTCCTGGCTAGCAGGGTCCCAGTGACACATAACAAACATACTCACAACAGAGGGTTTTCACTATGAGCACTAGGCCCTGGCTAGCAGGATCCCAGTGAGACAGTGAAAAGACCCTGACATATGGTCACAAACAGGCCAAAAGTGGGGGTAACAAGGCTAGAAAGAGGCTACTTTCTCACAGATTACGATCCAGCGACAATGCTGCTGCCACTCTCCTGCTTGGTTTTCGCCCATCAGCCAGTGGGAAAGTCATTATGGGCCCCGCGGGGAGGTATAGAGTATAGCAGCAGCCTCCCCGTCGGAAGTTTGGCAGATGGGTCATCCCATCTGTCGAACTTGTAATCAGGCCCTTACACTCTGAATCCCTCTCTCAACCCACAGCCTCTAAGTCACTTAACCCAAGGACATTTCCCTTTCCACTTTTGCCAGTCCGCCCACTGACGTGCAATCCCTAGCCCATTTGGGCTTTTTTCAAGCAGCCAAATTACCCTCAATTTTCCTGGTATTTCTCCATTAAGTAACTTTTACAGTCCTGTAACTTCTTTTTATCTTGCACTCTTGCTCACTTTTAGGCCTCCCATGTTCTAAAGAATACATTAAAACCCTAATGAAAGATTATTTTGGCAAACTACCTTCAAAAAATCCTCATGAGAAAGGCTCCTACAAATCCTAATGTCTCTGTCAATGTAAGGAAAAAAAGAAAAATATGCTTGTTGTGCTAACAATGGGCGTAACCCAAACAACCTACTGTTCCAGGAAATCTAAGAATTAATTACCACCAACATCATCAAACTTCTTCTCCTCTCCAGTAACATTCTTGTTCAACCTGACTATTGCATAATTTGCCTTATTTGGAAAGAAAAATCAGGAGTATAAGTAGCAATTATTCACAAAAATTCAATGTAATGTTAATACATAGACAAGGATAAGACCTTGCCATTCTAGTACCTATCTGTTCTAATAAGAATGACTGATTCAACTCCTACTATCATTCATCTTTCAGGAGAATACACACTATTTGTGGAGCAACTAATTAAGTGAATAACTGACAACCTGATTTCACAGTTGGTCACAAAGGAACAACACATACCCTAGGTGACTTTTACCTTCACTGAAGAGACCTTCGAGATGCAACTGTTTTGAAACTTCAATCCTTCCCTATCAATAATAACCTCAGTAAACATAATACCACTTCGACGTACATTAGAGGCTATACATTTGACCTTATATTTGCAGTAGAAGGTAAGAATACAGGGTAATCTTCTATCTCTCTTGATCTGTCAAACCACATCATAATCTCATTTTCTCTTATTTGCACTGAACTTTTAATTTCAGGGCAGTTAAAAAAATGACAAACAGACTTGGATGCAAATCATCTTACCTTTCTATACATTGAGACCAGGGCAATAATTATCGAATAAACTGCACCAAACAAATGCAAGAGGAAAAAGCTTAATAAGGCATGGTCTTGGCCAATTTGCTGTTATTAATTTTGTGCTTTTTTTCTGTTCTTGGCATTCCCCTGCCTAATCTATATGTGCTAGTTAATTAATCAAAATGCTTAATACAAAAGATTCATATGACTCCTGTTTGGTTTATAATAATACTTTATGAAATATGATAATCAAGGCTATATGGATATATACGCTGTACTGCTGATTACTTCATTTCATATTAGTGTGCTATAGAACTATGAGAATTTCTGGAAGGCTGATAACTATTTGTCTCATTTTTGTTGTTATACAAAAGAACACAATCCTGTATAACGAAAATAATTGAAAAAGCATCAAGCCACTTTCTGTTAAAGGTTTCTGCGTAGAGTCTTTAACAACAATGAAATTATGTGGTAAAAGTCAAGCACAGAAGTCAATGACAGAGAGGAGTCTTCACACCAAGTGATACTGAGACGGGTTGTACAGAATCATATCTCCAGTTCCTATTGAAGGCTAACTGGACACAGACACTTGACCTTCACTCGCTGGCTTATTACTGCAGCAGGACTCATGAGACAAGAATAGAAGACATTGCTATTTGTTTATTAAACATTAAATTCCATTTTCAAACTGGTATGCAGTTGTTTACCACTTGAAAAAGATTTTATTTTTTGCTTTGCTAGGAATAGATTAGTGCTTAGAAGTAGCAGAATGAGCGTTGAAATTGATAAAGACTAAAAACAGCAATCATGTTGGAGTGGTATTTATTAGTTACACTTTTGATAACCTTTATTGCTGTCATATTATTTCTCTTTATTGTGGTCACAGTTCATATCCTGTGCACTAGACTAGGATTTTGATTTTAAAATTAATATTTAAAAGGTATCTTTTGTGTTTTAGGGGCCGATTTCGAGTTTGGTGGTCCCCACGCAGGACCGCCAAACTCACGGGCAGGATGCCACTGATTTGGATGCCACCGTCATGGCCGTGGCATCCCCCACCCTATTACTAGATTTCCCTCCGGTTGGAATTGGCTGACCGGTGGAAATCTTGAAATAGAGTGTTCCCGCTGGTCTGTTCCCACTGGTCAGTCTGGTGGGAACAGTGCTACAAGATAGCCAAGTGCATTCCAGCGCACTTGGCATGCTCACTGTCTGCAAAGCAGACAGTGCACATTCTGATGGTGCTGGGGGGGGCCCTTGCACTGCTCATGCCCTGGGCACTTGTTATGCGGCAGCCGCCATGGAAAGGCTGGGTGAGAACAAGGTTGTAATCAGCAGGGAGGCACTGAGTTCAGTGCCTCACTGGCTGACTACACCCAGGAACGCAGTCAGCCCATCGGGATACTGGCGGAGACGGTGGTTAGTTGGCAGATCCACCTGCCAAACTCGTAATTTGGCGGTCGGACTGCCACAGTCGCAGGGGTCTGACCGCCACCACGAGTCCGGAGGCCTTGTGACCGCCAGACTCACAATGAGGCCCTTAGTGTTAATGAGTGTGTTATTCCTTAATGAAAGAGAGTTTGTACTTCCACTGATTGGCACTGTAACATCTCATATGGTTGATCATTACCTCGAAAATATCTCACCCAAATATTGCTCAGTGTGCTGTGGGATGATATACAGTTAACAGGACAGCTTGGTTTCATATTTGGTTTGGCCTATTCACTAAGTTCTTGATGCCAGGGGTCTAGAAAAATCAAGAGAACACATCCCAGTGAAAGCAGGTCTCTGAATTTGTTCTGATGACTGGCATCTCTGAGATATGAGGGGGTTTTGAAGGTACTGGAATTGTTGCTTGTAGATGCCCTGACCAGTAGTATTTCATTTTAAAAATTGTGGAGTGCACCCCTGCCTGGCACTGACCTGCTCATGATCATCTCAGAAAGTACTAAACTTTTACTCCTGGTCCAACAATAGAGTTGCACTCTTCTGCCCTTCACTGCATCCACCATCAACTGCACACAATAGGAATATATTGGCCAAATGTAGAATTGGGAAAATAGAAGTGGAATAAGAGAGAAAAAAGAAAGGCAAGATACCACCACTATGACTCATCCTCTGCTGGGAATGGAAGTCTGCAAGGCAAAGTGGACATCTACAGATACGATAAGATATCTTAGTATTGTGTCATTAGGGTACGTCATCTAACTATAACAGTAGAATATCTATGTGAAAACTGTCTTTGCTCTGGTGTGAAGCTGGTGTTCCTCAAACTGAGCATACCAATGTTTAAATAACTACTGTCAATAAACCTTTTACCTTACTGACAAGGTAACTAACGTATGCTTTGTATGTATTTGATTCTCATAGGCATAATTTCTAGTTTGCATTCCTGTAACTGACAGACAAAACAAATCATCAACATTTTGCTGTTCTTACTATGAACAATAAATCATTTTCCTGAATACACAAACGTACCTTAAAACTATGTAAAACTATACATAACCAATGAACCAATAAAGACATATATATGTGCGTTTGTTTGTGTGTGTTTGTGTATGTGTGTGCACGCCTGTGCATGTTTGTGTGTGTGTATGTATGTGTATATATCACTGAAAAAAACAAAGGTTAAAGAAACATAGTTAGGTGAAAATTTCAGTTAACACATTCAATTTTAAACTATCTGAACCACTGAAATTTACCAGTTATAATAATTTCAAGTAACTATAACTCATGCCTTGAAGTAACTATAATCTATACCCTGTGCCCATGCACAGTACTGTCATTGTGTTACATGATTTATCTTGTATTTATTATTTTTAAAAGTTATTATTAGTTTACATGTTTTATTAATATTTCCAGTTTTAAGTTTATTGGGTATTGGGAGATACTGTTTAAAAAATAATAATTTCAAATGGGTAATATTTGGACATTGTTTATTTTTTTGTATAAATATTTTAGGATTGTTTAACTATTTATTTTTATTTTGGGGTGAGTTTGTTAGAGGAATGGGTAGGTAGTATTTAAGAATATACAATAATTTATGATAATTTATCTGTCTATAAATGATCTTAATTTTTACAAGTAATTTATGTGTAACTTTATTTTTGTAACTTATTGAAGTTTGGGATAATCCAATTATTTTCTATAAAATAGTTTATTAAGTTGTTAATATAGTTTTTTTAACATATTGGGGTGTGGCTGGGAAGTGTTTCCAAAAGAAATGGTCACAATATAATTAATTAGAAAGTTAAATTTGTACATTATACAATTGGAAATTTATTTTTTGTTTTGAAAATATTTCTTAGTTATTAGATGTGTCTTTGTTTTTTGTTTTCTATCTCCAGCTTCAGAGATATTGTTCATTTTTTTATTTAATAGTATGAATAGCTTCTTTAACAATTCAGATGTACTGGTACATTTTCAAAACACATTTTAATATTTTAAAAATGTGCAATCATATTTTTTGGTAGTATTGAATCTAATCATTCTAGTGTAAGCAACCCAATTGCTCTCAAGTGTGATCTTTCACTAATGTTTGTTGAACTTGTGTTAAAATAGTAAATTTGATCTCCCTTGCAATCTATGCACTTTCCCCAGTGTGTGTTAAATTGGAGTTGGAATAGTAATTCTGCTCCACAATGTATGCTCCTTCCTAAAATAGTAGATGGATAAATGTGAAAATGCTTCTCTCTTGTTGTTTGTTTGATGTCCCTCAGAACTTCTTGGTGGAAAACATAATTTTATCATTGTTAACTCATCTGTCATTATATACAGGTTGTATTAAGGTCCTATGAAGTTTGTAGGACATGGCTCCATTTGAATGAGCTGCACTCCATATAAAAATGTTATGGAGGGTATCATGATAATCATGTAAAGGTAATTAAGGGCCTGGTTTAGAACTCAGCAGACTGGTTACTCAGTAGCATCGATGACGGATATCCTCTCTGACGAAGTTTAAATCCAATTATATTCAATGGGATTCCGATTTTGGCGGATGGGCTATCCACCTCCATTGTGATGGAGTGACCCATCTGCCAAGTTCTAAATCAGGCCCTATATCATTAAAGACAACTTGAACATTTGAATAAAAATCTAGGACTAAAGAAAAAGAAATAGAGACATGTTTTATCACAGAATGGAAAAAGTTGTTATGAATATCAGTGACAACTAAAGTATCAAGACGTACCTAGCAGTAATAATATTCATACAATCATATACTTTAAGTATATGTGTTACAACTGAAACATTGCTTTCTTCTTAAATGCAAGGCGTTTTATAAGCTCAAAGGTAATTACTAACCCTGCAATTTCTCTTCAATCCCGTTCTTATCTAATCCAGTTGGGAAACCTACATGAGAAAACAAGACTTAATTTTGGCATTTATTTAAAAAAAAAAAAAAAAAATGTTGAGTCAGTGTATTCTTCATTTTGCGATTAATTACAAACTTCAGTTCAAGTTAAGTTGTGATTAAAACCCTTCGCAATATAAATTATGGACACAGAAAAAAATCACTTCTGTTTCATAAAATGCACTCACCCACAGTCCTCATTCTCCTTTGAGGGATCTTCACTGAAATCTCAAGTACTGGTTAGCCTCACCCATGCACATTCATTGACAAAAGCAGCAGAAGAAAAGAAAAAAATGAAAGGTTCCTCAAGGAAGACTGGCCATCATAAGTGTCTAGAGTCTTGTTTAAGGCAGTAGAGTCTCATAAATGAATAAACCCACTCCTGGCAGCTAGGTGGCTACATGCAGTCCTCTGCAATAGGGAAAATCTCGTATTAACTAGCTTTATGCCTTTTAGAATGAGCCATGGGTTTACCTGGTAAGGGTTTTTTGACATTCTGATAACACAGTCAAACACAAGAAATGATTGATCCTAAAACAGATTGCTCAATAGTGGCTAAACCTCTTTCAGGAAGCCTGAAATTTACAAACAAATGCCTGATAGATTGCCATTCTTTGTCAAGGTGAAGGTTTAACACTCTCCCATCATCTAACAAATATAGAGACCTTTCTGTGAGAGAAGAAGGATTTTTAAAGAAGATGAACAGTGAAATAAACTGATTAACATTAAAGTCTGACATCACCTTGGGTAGGAAGGCTTGATATGCCATCATGACCATCTTATTATTATGGAATACAGTGAAGACCTTATTGGAGCATAAGTCATGAATTTCACTAACCCGGAGTGTTGATGCAATCGCTACTGAAAAGGCAGCTTTACATAAATTATGTTGGAAGGAAGACTTGTGAATTGGATTAAATGGAGGATCCATACATTTTTTAAAGTCTTTACTGAATAAGGATGTTAGAGGACATTTCCTGTAAGCAGTAAAAGCTACAACGTATACCTTAGTGGAAGAGAACTTTAAACCCTACTAGCCAAGTAAAGAAGATATGAAGAGATGGAAGGATAAATTACCTGTAATCCTAGTTCTCTTTCATGGGTATCCTCATCAAAGTCATAAGCACTGAATATTCCTACCCATGCGCCGGGACCCCAGAGCATATATCATATATATATATATATATATATATATATATATATATATATATATATAGAGAGAGAGAGAGAGAGAGAGAGATATACATAGAGATAGATAGATAGATAGATATAGCTATAGATAGATAGATAGATAGATAAATATATATATATATATATATATATATATATATATATATATATATATATATATATATAGATATAAAATTATATCTGATATAATATACACATATGTACATACATGTAAAGCATTATTTTTATATACATCTATGCAGCCTATAATACAGGCTAAAAATGCCATTTACATTAGATTTTTGTTAAACAAATCTCTTACTAAACTCAAAATATCTATAAAAAACATAAGAGATAGAGTGTAGTGTGCAAAATCACAGCTTTTATTAAAGCGAAAACTGAATAAAAATCCACAGGAATTTTTTGCCGATAGGCTGCATTTTAAAGCATAACCAAGAAGCACTGGCACCGTGCCTTTAGTACCTCCAGGACCTCCTGTATCCCATCATGCCTCAGAGGTGACTGTTAGGTGACAGTTAGGTCAATACTATTTTACGGTGATACGAAGAACAGAGCACAGGTATGTATGAACTGCTGCATGCAAGTTTCGTCTGGGGAGGAGGGCGGGTTGCTTATGACTTTGATAAGAATTCCCCTGGAAGAGTACTAGGATTACAGGTAAGTAACTTATCCTTCTCTTCCAGGGGAGCCTCATCAATAGTCATAAGCACTGAATAGACTAGCAGGCCCATCCCACACTCTTGCGGACAAATCAAGGATGAACAGCTATTTGTACCTTTTTTAACTAAAGAGATTTCTTAATGAGACCTGCCATACGTGGGTGTCTGTCTTGGTGTCTGAATCTAGACAGTAATGCCTTGTGAAAGCATGTCCTGATCTCCAAATAACCACTTTGCAAATTTCTGAGATGGGAACATTGTTTAGTAGAGGTCCTGTTGCTGCTTTGCCCCTTGTAGAGTGGGCTTTGGGTTTGCCAGGCAATTGTTTCTTGGCCAGCTGATAATTGAACAGAATACAAGAGAACTTTAGTACTCTTTTTAGATCTAGGGTGTGCAACGCTCTTTCAACTGGTCTGGTCGGGTTAGAAAGGAATGTAGAAGGTGAGCTTGTCTGGTTGATGTGGAAATCAGATACTACTTTGGGAAGGAAACTATGATGAGTTCTCATTACTTCCCTGTTGGCATGGATCACTGTGTACGGCTCCGTGGCACAGAGAGATTGAATTTCGCTAACTCTGCGTGCCGAAGTGATAGCAACAAGAAAGGCAGTTTTCCATGTAAGATACTGTAGGGAAGCTTTATGTATCGTTCAAGAGGTGGACCCATGAGTTTTGATAGCACCCCATGGAAGAGAAGGGGAACAAACAGGAAGGAATACCTTCTTTAAGCCTTCAAGGAAATCTGTGACAGCAGGCATTTGGAAGAATGACCTTTGAGAAGGAGATTTTCTGTAAGCAGTAATTGCCACAAGATGTACCTTATGGAGGAGAACTTTAAACCTGATTTGGCTACATGGAGGTATGACATAATGACATCCTCCTGACCGCGGATTGAATGATAATTATTTTGAATTCACCAAGTGTAAAACTGTTTCCATTTGAAGGAATAAGATTGCCTCATCGTTGGTCTTTTTGACTCCTTGAGAACGTTCACACATTCCTGGGAGGACCTAAGGTTCCATATTTTAGTAATTCAGAAGCCATGCTGTCAAGTCAAGCGCAGTGAGGGAAGATTGGGATGGTAGATCTTCCCTCCAAGCTTGTGAAGGAGATCCAATCTGCACGGCAGTCTCTTATGTGGTCTTTCTGGCAGATGTAGTAGATCCGGACACCACCACTGCTGAGGCTATACTGCAGCTATCAGGATCATCCTGGTTCTGGCTCTGTACTGTTTGTTTATGACTGCTGGAATTAAAGGACTCATGGAAAAAGCATACAGAAATGTTCTGGACCAATCTATTAAAAGAGCATTCTCCTTTGTTTCTGGTCCGTAAAACCTGTATGTGAAGTCTGAGCATTTTTTGTTGTTCTGTTCAGCGAAGAGGTTGATTTGAGACTGACCCCATTTGTGAAAAATGTCTTGAACAGCCTTTTCATTTAAGATCCAGTTATGAGCTTCTGCAAAGTTGCGACTTAGGGAATATGCTTGGGTGTTTGCTTCTCCTGGTTGATGAATGGCAAAGATTGTTAGACCTTTGGCCAGCAGCCACTTCCAGATGTCTTATGCTTTCAGAGACAGAGCATGTTAGTCCTTCCCTGTTTGTTCAGGTAATACACTGTGGTTGTGTCGTCTGTCTGTATGAGGACAGCATATGTTTTTATGGATAGGTAAAAAGACTTCTGGGCGAGGTAGACTGCTCTGAGTTCCAGCATGTTTATGAGACATAGCTTCTCTTTGTCCAACCATAAGCCTTGAACTTACCCATGTGAGCTCCCCAGCCATGGACAGAAGCATCAGTTACAATGCTCTGAGTAGATAGATCCTGCTAAAAAGGTACGCGTATCAAAAGGTGCCGCCATTGCATCTACCACATCTTGTGACAGGACCAGTTTGTGGTCCCAAAGATTCAAATACTGAGACCACTTATCTTCCAGATGTTGCTGTAGTGGTCTCATGTGAAGTCTGGCATTGGGGACAATGAAAATGCAGGAAGCCATCGACCCCAGTAACAACACCACATGTCTGGATGATGGATGAGTAGTCTGGAGGAGCTTGTAACATGTTTTGATTGAGAATAATCTCTCCTCCGAAGAATACACTCTTGCATGATTTGTATCCAGGGTTGCCCCTAAATAATGTATTTTCTCAGCCTGTACCTTGGTGGACTTTTTGAAATTTATGTGCAATCCCAAGTCTCTCAGGATCTTGAGACAGATCTGATAGTGTTGATGCGTAAGCACTGGGGAGGAGCTCTTGACAGTTTGCATCTGAGTTCTTGAAGCAGGGGAATCAGGAGAAAATGTACAAGGAGGAGTACTTTGATGTGAAGGTGTGTGTACCATGTATCTGGATGGAGAACAAGTATATGAGTAATCAGACCTTGGATTCTGGTGAGTTTCAATCTGCTTATGGAGACTGTCCTGAGGTCTGGGAGCCATTGACAAACGGGGACTCACTTATGGAGACAACCTTTGAGGGCCATGCATTCCAGTACAATCAGCATTGCCATTGCAGGCTGAGTGCCCTGATGCAAACCTAAAAAGTAAACTCGACATGGCATGTGATTCTTCATCATCTAAGTGGAAGAACCTGGAGAGGCCATCTGCATTGGCTTGGGCAGTCCCAGTCCCAATTGAAAGCCCATTCCCTGTAGGGAAATGGACCACCTAAGCAGGTTGGGGGGGTTTCCCTTCATCTGTCGTAGCTATCTGAGAGGCCTGTGGTCAGTCTGAACTATGAAGTGAGAACCAAACAGGTATGGCCTCAGCTTCTTCAGGGCCCAAACCACGGCAAAGGCTTCCCTCCCTATGGCACTCCAATTTTGTTTCCTACATAGTATTTTCTTGCTTATGAAAGCAGCTGGCTGGTCATGTCCATCATAATTTTTCTGGTAAAGAACTGCTCCTAGCCCTGTTTCAGAAGCATCTGTTTGGACTATGAAATGACTGGAGTGGTCTGGTCCATGTAGGACTGGAGCACAGCGCATAGCATTCTTCAGAGTGTCAAAGGCCTTTTGACAACTCACTGTCCAGTTAACCTTTTTGGGCATTTTCGTGAAGGTTAGTAAACAACTTTCCCCAGCCATATCTGGCACTTACTGGCATTGATAGTAAGGCCTGTCTTCTGCAGAGCCTCTAGTACCTTCCTTAGTTGAATCAGGTGATCCTGCCAGGTAGAACTATAGACAGCTATGTCATCCAAATAAGCTGCACTAATAGATTCTAGTCCAGCAAGGTCTTGGTTTGCCAGCCTACAGTGAATCTCTAATGCAATGCCTACTAGGGGTAGAAAATGCTAACCTCTCTTTTGCTCCTGGGGTCAGGCCAATCTGCCAGCACCCAAATGTTAAATCAAAGGTACTGAGATATTTGGCTACCCCTACTCCATCTATGAGCTCATCCACTCTTGGAATTGGGTGTGCATCAGTTTTTGTCTCAGAGTTGAGGCCCCTGTAATCCGCAAAGCACCTCATTTCCTTTTTCTCTCCTTTGGAATGAGGTTTGTGGACTAAAACTAATGGGCCAGCCCAGGGACTCTCAGAGGGTTCAATGACACCCAAATCTAGCATATTTTTAACCTCTGCTTGGCTACTCTCTCTGACATGGTCTGATTGTCTATAAATCTTCTTTTTGACAGGCAAGCTGTCAACGGTGTCCACATCATGTGTACACCAGTTTGTCTTTCCAGGGGTCAGAGAGAATAATTCAGCATACTGGTTGAGGACTTGCCTGCAATCAGTCTGCTGTTGTTCTGTGAGGGTGCCTGATAAGACCACTCCATCCATAGAACCATCTTGTGGATTGCTGGGTAGGAGATCAGGGAGAGATTCCCTCCCATCCTCCTGTCCCTCATCTGTAATCATGAGTATGGTCACATCAGCTCTGTCATGTGGTGCATGATTGGATTTGTGAGTATAGCAAATTCTTAGCACATCTCCTGGATTAGCCTAACTGCTTGACCAGCTACCTTAAAATTGGAGCATTAGGTGGTCTAATTGTTACCTCTAGAAACCAACATGTGGTTGCCTAGACCCCCTGCATAGTGTGCCTAGTTTTGCACATTACTTAGAGGGACAGCCTCCTACAACTACCATCCTCCTGGTCACACCAGGTTTGAAGTCTGTGGCCTCAGTGTACAAGAGCCTTTCCTCCCAATCGATCCTGTGGGTACCACTGACATTTCCTAACTCTTCCTGTGCAGCTTGCTGCCTCAGGCCTTCAAGAATGGGACCGGTCCTCTGCCCCTGGCATAGATCTTCCCTGGAGGGCTCCCCTTGGCCCAAAAGCTCTGGGTGGCAAAGCCCAAGCTCTTCAGGCTCAGTGCCCAAGAAGGTTGTCTCCCCGTCCCTCTTCTCGGGAAGAGGGATCCTGATCTTGGATCTGTTTTGAAGCTGGCCCCTCAGTCTTCTTGCCTTTTCTCATTGGAGGGTGGTCCACTTTTTCAGGATCCAGCTCTCCTTTTTCTCTCTGAAGTTTGTATTGTGCTCTTGTCTTGACACATGCCCATTCAGGAAACCCTAGCATTGCTGCATGGGTCTTCAGTTCTACATCAGCCCAGGGGGAATGCTCCAGGCCATTTCCTAGAAGGCAATCTACAGTGGATGAGGAAACAAACACTTATTTTTGCCCTACTACTTCCCTCCAATCTAAGGTTGCCATAGCCATAGCCATGGGATGGAACTTTGTCTCATTGTCAGCATTAGTGACAGGGTAAGACTTCCCTACCAGGTACTGATGTGAGTGGACCAAGTGCCGAGTTACCATGTTTACACCAGCTCCTGTGTCCCTTAGTGTTCCCACTTTCTCTCCTTTAATCAAAGGGTGCTGTCTGTATTTTTGGATATTACTTGGTCAGACAACACAGGATAACTTTACCCACCCTCAGTGACACTAATGTTGCCTCTGTGGGATCTTGACATGGTCAGGCCACATCTCTGATCTCATCTGGAGGTTTCTAACTGCGTTTACTTGACTAGAGGCATTCTTTTTGTTTGTACAGCTAGAGTCTCCAGTTTGGTACCCTCTTTTTTTGCAGTCCTTGCACCAAACCTTGCTGGGATCAAAGTGTCTACCTTTGTACCCACCCCTAGACTGTGAGAAGTCTCTGGACCAACCTCCTGTGCAGGTTTTTTGGGGCCTTGAGAAGACTCTTTATTAATTTTGTTTTGGCTCCCATCTTTCTCTTGTGAGGGCTTTTTGGCAGCTTTCTTTTGGTCTCCCCCACCAGTGATAGTTTTGATTACCCTTGTTTTGACACAATGGTCTGCCTTCCTCCCCAATTTGTGAGGAGAAAGTGGACCCAGGTCTATCAGATGTTGATGTAACCTATCATTGAAACAATTACTAAGCAAATGTTCTTTCATGAACAGGTTGTATAGCCCATCATAATTTTGTACATTTTCTAGCTAACCAACCACCTAGTGTTTATACTAAACAGTCCACCCATGTTTGGCTCTGGGTTTTTCGAGACTCCCTGAACTTTAAACGGTACTGCTCAGTTGTAAATCCAAAGCCATCAATTAGGATACCCTTCATGAGGTCATAGGATTTCGAATCTGCCTCATTCTTAGTCAGGAGCCTATCCCTTCACCTTCCTGAGAATAACTCCCACAACAGTGTGCCCCAAATGCTTTTTCTCAAACCCCCCCCACCCCAATGCAGGCTCTTTCAAAGGCAGAAAACCAGAAACTTAAGTTTCTCTGCTTTTGAGCTCATTCCAGTATGAATTTTGTACTGTCTGCAGAGTCCCCTTAATTGCTCAAAGCTATATGACTTATGAGTTCCAGATTGACCTCCTGGTTCTGGGTCTCTTCATCTGTTTTATTTTACTAAATTTGGGACCTTTTTAAGAATTTAGAATCCCCTTTTTGAATAGGCCAACTAAAGTAAGGGATTTTAAAACGTTTTGCTAAAGTTGTAAGGGCCTAACCAGGGCCCTAGCAATTATTTTAGAAATGGGGTCTCTGGTTGGCAGACAGTTTCCACTCTGTCAAATCAGGGACCCTCACTCTAGTCAGGGCAAAGAGGATAAACACTTAGATAACCCCTGCTCACCCCCTTGGTAGCTTGGCACAAGCAGTCAGCCGTATCTCAAAGGCAATGTGTAAAGTATTTGTACCAACACACATAGTAACACAATGAAAACCCCGCAAAATGGACACCACACCACTTTAGAAAAATAGCCAATAATTATCTAAAATAAACAAGACCACAATGACAAAAATCCAACATACACAAGTAAAGTTATGGATTTTCAAAATAATAGATTCTTACTCCATAGAAAACAATGGAAACAGAGGATCTACTCCTGTAGGAGGTAAGTAAAATACACAAAATATACACACAAACCAAAATCAGGTAAGTAAACAGTTAGAAAAGTAGTGCAAACACTGTAGAATACAATAGGATGCAATAGGCCTAGGGGCAACACAAACCATATACTAAGAAAGTGGAATGCAAACCACGTAGGGACCCCGGCCTAGTGTAGTGTGTAGAGGGTCGCTGGGAGTGTAAGAAAACAATAAGGGTGTCCAAGATACCCCACCCCAAGACCCTGAAAAGTAGGAGTAAAGCAGTAATACTTTCCCAGAAACACACTAAACTTGTTATAGGAGATTCTGCAAAGACCACAGCAGACTGCAAAGCACTGAAGATGGATTCCTGGACCTGAGGACCTGTAAAGGAAGGGGACCAAGTCCAAGAGTCACAAAAGTGTCCAAGGGGGGCAGGAGGCCACTAAACCCCGGATGAAGGTGCAAGATGGCTGCCTCCGGGTTAAAGAAGCTGAAGATTCTGCAACAACAAAAGATGCCAGGAACTTCTCCTTTGTGCAGAAGATGTTCCATGGAGTGGTAGAGGAAGCAGAGCTTTTTTTTGGAGAAAGACCGGAAACAAGCCTTGATAGCTGCAACGGTCATGGTTAAAGAAAAAGGGTGCTGCCCGGGCCCAGGAAGGACCAGGAGGTCGCCACTTGGAAGAGGAGACAGAAGGGGGCCCTCAGCAATACAGAAAGTCTATGCACAAGAAGGCAGCACCCACAGAAGTATTTTAACACGGGTTCAAGAAAACTAAGCATGGCGGTCATTTCAACACTACAAAAGAGAGTCCCACGAAGCCGGTGGTCAACTCAGCGAGTTGAGCAATACAGGACGGAGTGGTGGGGACCTGGGCTATGCTGTGCATGACGGATTCCTTGCAAAAGTGCACAGAAGCCCTAGCAGCTGCAGTTCACACAGTACACAGGATTACTGTCTGGAGAGGGGAGGCAAGAACTTACCTCCTCCAAGTTTGGACAGTTGGACCTCTGGACAATCGGGGTCACTTGCGTCCACCACCTGTGTTTCAGGGACCACGCTCGTCAAGATGAGAGGGGACCCAGAGGACCAGTGAAGCAGAAGTTTGGTGCCTGCGTTAGCAGGGGGAAGATTCTGTGGACCCACGGGGGATTTCTTCTTGGCTTCCTGTGCAGGGTGAAGGCAGACAGCCCCCAGGGCATCCACCACCAGGAAACAGTCGAGAAAGCCAGCAGGATTAGGCACTACAATGTCGCTGGTAGTCTTCTTGCTACTTTGTTGCAGTTGTGCAGGCGTCCTGGAGCAGTCAGCGGTCGATCCTTGGCAGAAGTCAAAGAGTGAGATGCAAAGGAACTCTGGTGAATTCTTGCAAGTTGTTATCTGAGGAAAAGCCCACAGGAGATACCCTAAAAAGCCCTCAGAGGAGGATTGGCCATCTAGTCAGGTAAGCACCTATCAGGAGGGGTCTATGACTTCACCTGCTGGCACTGGCCACTCAGAGGACTCCACTGTGCCCTCACACCTCTGGATTCAAGATGGCAGAGGTCTGGGACACACTGGAGAAGCTCCGGGAACCACCCCTGGGGTGGTGATGGACAGGGGAGTGGTCACTCCCCTTTCCTTTGTCCAGTTTCTTGCCACAGCAGGGACTGAACCAGTGTAGACTGGCTTATGCAAGGAGGGCACATCTGTGCCCTTCAAAGCATTTCCAGAGGCTGGGGGAGGCTACTTCTCCCCAGCCCTTAACACCTATTTCCAAAGGGAGAGGGTGTTTCACCCTGTCTCAGAGGAAATTCTTTGTTCTGCCTTCCTGGGACTGGGCTGCCCAGACCCCAGGAGGGCAGAAGCCTGCCTGTGGGTTGGCAGCAATGGTAGGTGCAGAGAAAATCCCAGAGAGCTGGTTTGGCAGTACCCGGGGTCCATAGTGGAGCCCCGGGGATGCATGGGATTGGCACCCCAATACAAGATTTGGCTAGTGCCAGGGTGCCCTCACACTTAGTAACTTTGCACCTAACCTTCACCAAGTGAGGGTTAGACAGATAGGTGACTTATAAGTTACTTAAGTGCAGTGCAAAATGGTTGTGAAATAACGTGTGCGTTATTTCACTCAGACTGCAGTGGCAGTCCTATGTAAGATTTGTCTGATATCCTTATGGGTGGCAAAAGAAATGCTGCAACCCGTAGGGATCTCATGGAACCCCATACCCTGGGTACCTAGGTACCATATACTAGGGAATTATAAGGGTGTTCCAGTGTGCCAATTATAATTGGTGAAAATGGTCACTAGCCTATAGTGACAATTTTAAAGGCAGAGAGAGCATAAGCACTGAGGTTCTGGTTAGCAGAGCCTCAGTGACACAGTTAGGCACTACACAGGGATACACATACATGCCACAAACTATGAACACTGGGGTCCTGGCTAGCAGGGTCCCAGTGAGACATATAAAACACACTGACAAATAGAGTTTTCACTATGAGCACTGGGATCCTGGCTAGCAGGATCCCAGTGAGACAGTAAAAACACCCTGACATATACTCATAAACAGGCCAAAAGTGGAGGTAACAATGCTAGAAAGAGGCCACCTCCCTACAACTACTTATACCCCTTTCTGCCTTTGAAGTAGGCAAACTCCAGAGGAAAGTTTCTATTGTTCACAAGATCCTGCCTTGCCCAGGCCTGGCCCCACACACACACCAGGGGGTTGGAGACTGCATTGTGTGAGGGCAGGCACAGCCCATCTAGGTGTAAGTGATCACTCCTCCCTCCACTCTAGCCCAGATGGCTCATCAGGATATGCAGGCTACACCCCAGCTCCCTTTGTGTCACTGTCTAGAGGGGATTCACAAACATCCCAACTGTCAGTCTGACACAGACAGGGAATACACAAGCAGGCAGATTCACAGAATGATTTAAGCAAGAAAATGTCAACTTTCTAAAAGTGCCATTTTCAAACAGACAATTTAAAAACCAACTTTACCAAAAGATGAATTTTTAAATTGTGAATTCAGAGACCCTAAACTCAAGATCTCTATCTGCTCTCAAAGGGAAACTGCTCTTTAAGGATATTTAAAAGCAGTCCCCACATTAACCTATGAGAGAGATAGGTCTTGCAACCGTGAAAAACAAATCTGGCAGTATTTCACTGTTAGGACATAAAAACATATCAGTACATGTCCCATCTTTAATATACACTGAACCCTGCACATTGGGCTACCTAGGGCCTATCTTAGGGGTGCCTCACATGTACAAAAAGGGAAGGTGTGGGCCTACTCGAATTGGCTGGGGCAGGTCTGAGCCATGTTTACAGGGCTACTCATGTGGGTGACACAACCAGTGCTGCAGGCCCACTAGTAGCATTTGATTAACAGGCCCTCGACACCTCTAGTGCACTTTACCAGGGACTTACTAGTAAATCAAACAGGCCAATTGTAGGAAGCTCACTTGGTGTGTGTTGGGTACCTATAGTACTTACACCTTATACCAGGTCCAGGTATCCCCTATTAGTGAAGTGTAGGCAGAGTCTAGAAGCCAGGCTCTCTAGAGGTAGCTGTGGATGAGCAGCCAAAGGTTATCTTGGAGACATGCAAAGCTCATGCAATACCACTACAGGCACATATTACTTACACACAAGAAAGAAAGGTACTTTATTTTTGGAACACAGTATCAGAAAATACTAGAGAGGCAGCCCTCCAATAGGAGGTAAGTAAATACACTATATATATATATATATATATATATACATATATATATATATATACCCTAATAAACACCAAGAGGCATACAAAGGTTGGAAAACTGTAAAATAGCAATGTGCAATAATAGCCCTGGTGGAGCCCAAACGATATACTAAGAAAGTGGAATGTGAACAAAGAGCCCTCACCTAGGTAAGTAAATTGTGTAGAGGGGAGCTAGAAGTACTAGCAAACCATACAGGTAAGTAATGCAGTACCCTCCAGCGACCAGGAATGCAGGAGTAAAACACTGGATTTTCCCAAAACCAGCCCCAAGGACCAAAAGAAGAAAAAGAAGACACCCTGAATAGCTTGCAAGAAATCAGCAATGGATTAAAGAAGGTGGAAACCTGTGAAGAGAGGGGACCAAGTCCAGAAATGTCTGTGGAGTCTAGGGGGAGTAGGAGATACTACCCTCCCAGATGTACCTTTTGGAGTTGGTTGACGGAGAAGGACGACAGGACAGCACTGCAGCACAGAAGCTGGAGAAGAGTTCCTGATGCATGCAAAAGGTGTCCCACGCTGAAAGCTAGATTGCAGATGGGTGTCTGTGAAGGATTTCCACCAATAATCCTTGGCAAAGGCAATTTGCAATTGGAGGAAAAGAGGTGCTGCCGGGGAACAAGCAAGGTTCAGGAGGACTCTACCCAGGAGGGGGAGTCACCGGGGACCATCTGCGTCGCAGAAAGCCCACGGGAGCAGAGGCAGCACCCACTGGTGTACCACAGGACTAGGACACAGAAGTCACTGAAGCAGAGAACAACGCAGAGGCCCAGGAGTTGCAGGAGGGAGTGCTGGGAGCTAGAGCTACATGTTGCCTGAAGTTCCCCTAGGAGGTGAAGCAAACAAGCCTTGGTAGCTGCAAAGGACGCATTGCACATGGGTACAGTCTTGCGTGGAGTGGAAAGGACTTACCACCACCAAAGTGAGACAGCTGCTGGAGAGGACCAAGGGAGATTCCCCAGACCACCACCCATGATGCAGGACCCACACCACTCAGGATGAGGGGAGATCCATGCAGTTGGTCGTCATTGCAGCCAGGAACCTGTAGTTACAGGGGAGTGATGCCTTCACCCCAAGGGAGATTCCTTTTTCTTGTGTAGACTGAAGAGTGGCAGTCTTCTGAGGAAGCACAGCTGGGGAAATGTTGCAAAGCTGGCAGGAATTCTGGATACAATGTTGCAGAAGAGTCTTCCTTGTGGATCTGCAGCTTGTAGGTTCTTAGAGGGTCCAGTCGGTGTTCTGGGGGGCCAGAAGTCAAAGCAGAGGTTACAGAGGAGTCCTGCTGGAATCTTGCAAGCCGAATCTGAGGACCCACCCCAGAGAAACACCCTATATAGCCCAGAGAGGGGGCTCAGTCACCTAACCAAGTAAGTACCTATAAGAGGGTGCCTCTGACATCACCTGCCTTGCCTGGTCACTCAGATGCTCCCAGAGTTCCCTGCCAACCTTGGAATCAAGATGTTAGAACCCAGGGACTCTCTGGAGGAGCTCTGGGCACCACCCCTGGGGTGGTGATGGACAGGGGAGTAGTCACTCCTGTTTTCATTGTCCAGTTTAGCACCAGAGCACGGACTGGGGGTCCCTGAACCGGTGTGGACTGGTTAATGCATGGAGGGCACCAAATGTGCCCTTCAAAGCAAACCAGTGGCTTGGGAAGGCTACCCCTCCCAAGCCAGTCACACCTATTTCCAAAGGGCAAGGTTGTTACCTCAGGCTCCCAAAGGAAATAATTTGTTTTGCCTTCCTGGGCTTAATCAGATCAAGAAGTAGGAGTGCAGAAACCTGGCTGATGGGTGGCAGCAGCTGGGCTACCCGGAAAAACCCTGTAAGACTGGTGGTAGCAATGCAGGGGGTCCTCTAAGGAGCCCCCAGAGTGCATGGCATCATACTTCCAATATTTGCAACAGTATTGGGGTATGATTCAGACATGTTTATGTGACCTATGTCCGGTACACATATAAATTGGCGTCCACGCACTTACGAACTCCAGTAAAATGGGGCTGGAGTTTGTGGGGGCAACTCTGCTGGTGCAGGGGTGCCCTCACACACAGGTACCTGCACCCTGTACTCTGGGCTGAGAGGGCCTACCATAGGGTTGACTTACAGTGACCTGGTGCAGTGACCTGTAGCAAAACCGGGTGCGTGCAACTGGTTCACGCAGACCGCAATGGCAGGCCCGCAGAACCCTCTGCATGGGCTCCCTGTTGGTGGCAGAATAACTGCTGCAGCCCAGAGGGATCCACTGGAACCCCAATGCCCTGGGGACCTAGGTACCATATACTAGGGACCTATATGGGGTCACCAGTATGCCATTGTGGGGATAAAAGTCTACTAGCGACCAAATTTAGAGAAGAGAGCATAATCACTTGGGTCCTGGTTAGCAGGATCCCAGTGGACACAGTTAAACACACTGACAACAGGCAGAAAATGGGGGTAACATGCCAAGAAAGAGGGCACTTTCATACACAAATCATGGATAAACCAATCACCAATACAATTTATACAGAGAGCATATGTACTTTAGCACTGGTTAGCAGAGGTAAAGTGCCCAGAGTCCTAAAGCCAACAATAACAGGTCAGAAAAAAATAGGGGGAAGGAGGCAAAAATGTTTGGGGATGCCCCTGCAAAAAGGGCCAGGTCCAACATAACCCTCCACCAGCCTAAAGCCCGGGGAGACCAATCAATAACTTGATCGACTTCCCTGAGTGGGGCAATAGAATATGGACCCTGGCCCTCAACAGCAGGGGCATGTTCTAGTTCTACACCTTCCTAAACCCAGTTGGATCCCTCTGTCCATACTCTCAGGGCCCACTAAGCTAACCCACAGGGAACCCTTCACCTCACCTGCGGATACCATCTGTGCAGCACCTAACCTTACTTTGCTCACAGGTAGATCCCAATGGGCAGATAGTACCACCAGGGCCAACACAGTGGTGTGGTCCACTCTACCCCCGGGGTGTGACTCCTGCCCCCTCCCCAGGGGTAACTCTGTCCACCAGGACAGCAAGCCACAGTGGCCACTGACAGCTGTTAATGATGAGAGCCAGGCCCTAGGCCTTCCAGGGCTCTCCAACCACTGTGACTTTGGAGAGTGAGAGGCAGTAGCCCCAGGTTCCTGACACCCTTTGTCCACTCTCCCTTCCACCAGGTCAGGGATGGCAGCCTGACACTGGCCCTCCCCTCAGGGCCCTGTACCAGAGTTCAGAATTGTCAGGGTGCTTGTAGCAGCAGCCCTGCACAGTTCTCTCACCAGTGCAGGGATGTTAACCTGCAACTGGTTTTCCAAACTGGGGTCAGGGTTGAGGCTTCCCTCCCTTTATCCCTCCTCCTGGGGTCCTGCACCCCCCCACTAGGAGTGCTCCCCAAAGAATAAAGAATTGTCAGGGTGCTTGAGGAAGCAGTCCTGTATAATTCTCCCAGAAGTGCAGGGATGGCCCCTGGCACTTGTCCCCCTGCCCAGGGTCTGCACCCTTATGCTGGCCAGGAATCAGGGGCAAAAACAGCCCTCCCCTGCCCCTCCTTATGGGGCTCTGCACCCTCCCGCCCGGAGCGGTACCCCCAGAAGACAACATGGTGAGGGCACTGTTAACAGTGTCCCTTCCCTCCAGGTCAAGGAGGACACCCTAAACCTGGCCCTTCAACCCAGGATCTGCATCCTTGGATTGAACTGGGGTCAGAGGTAAGTCTCTCTCTCTCTCTCTCCCCTGCCCCTACTCCCAGGGTTCTGTACCCCCCCACCACGGAGCGTACCCCTATAAATCACACCAGAGGGGGTGATTGGGCAAATAGTCCCCCATCAGGTTAGAGTTTACCCCCTGCACCTGATCCTCCAGCCTGGGATCTGTTTCTTCAGACTGGATTATTACCTGGCAATCCAGGACTTTCTGGGGGCCACACCTACCACCCCCCCCCCCACAAGGGAAATACCTTCCCTAAGGGCTGCACTAGAGTCTGGCTGGTGCTGGTCTCCTGATCTCTGCCCACCTGGCAGAGCCTGGATCCCCCAGCCCAAAAATGGTATCACCGCAGTCATTCCTGGGGGGCTCTGATGTCAGAGCTGATCCCTGACCCTCCAGGTTCTCCACTGGGGATTGTCTCCCCCGCCACCCCTCTCTCTGGACTTCTGCACCCCCTGCTAGGAGTGATGCTACCAGACAACAGAACTGGTGGGAGGCTGGTGGCAGCCGCACCCCCGAGTTCTCCTGACACTATGGGGTCAACCCTCAGCAGATAGTCCTACGGTATAGGCTAGGCTTCCCTCCTGGTGTTCCCTCATGGAACCTTTCAGGTTCTGGGACTGGATCTGGGGCATCCTGGGATTCAGCCCACACCCATTACCTCTCCTCTGAGACTAGACATGGGATCCCTCACCCATCCCACTACACTGGGACCTACCTGAGACTAGTGAGACAGTATCTGACTATCCCTGACACTCAACACACACTCTTCTGGAGTGTGTCCATACCTCACAACCAGGACCTCTACCTGAGGGAACCCCTCTCCCTGTCACTCTCACCTACAGCCAGTAGAGCATCCCTCCAACCACAAGAAATATGACTCCCCATGCCAATTCCCCAATCCACCTCAGGGAACCTGTGTATTTCTAGAGATACCTCATACCCCTGAAACCCCTGGTGTATGTTAACCCCCTTCTTCAAGTCAGGCACCACACCAAATCTCTGGGCATGTGCACTTCTTTAGTACTGGACAAAAGACTTTTGCTGCCACCATCTGAACTGGACTCAGCCCTCATGGCTTCCAGCCTTCTCAACCTTAGCCCATGAGCCAAGAGCATCTTTTTCTCTTCTAAGTGCAGCCTTCTCTCCTCCATCTTCATCCTACGCTTCTCTAGCTCAAACTGGTGCACCCTTTCTGCTTGTCTGTCCTGCAACTCCTCAGGAGTCAGACCGTTAGATGATACACTGCTACCTGCCCTGGAGACCATCCCCAGGCAGTACAGGTACCTTTACTATGCTCTCATGGCTGTTGTGCACCTCCTCACCATCAATCACCTCCTCTGTCTGCCCCCCCAACTTCCTTGGCTGTCACCCAGGCCCTCAGTGCCTTTTTTTAGCTCTTCCTTCCTGGTGGAGCTCCTATTGGGACTGGCAAGACCCTTACTGAACTGTTTCAGTTGAGCAACTGCATCTCTCTCCCACTTCTCCAACTCAAAACCAGTTCCAGCTGGTGCATCTCAAGATTGATACATTATGGCAAGTCAAAAGTGCAAAGTTCCAAGGCAGAACAAAGAGTTCCCAATGAGAAGTTAAGAAGGTTAAAAAAATGGATGTAGATGAAGTCCAAGAAAAAAAACAAAATCACAAAAACAAGTGATATGTGGTCATGTAATGGCCTGCACTGGAAATAGTAGTGTACACTTAATAACTGTATGTCAAGTACAAATACAAGTTCAATCCTACCACTGATCACCAATGTTAGAAATGGGGTCTCTGTTTGGCAGTCAGTTTGCACTCTGTCCAAACAGGGACCCTCACTCCACTCAGGACAATGGAGATACACACTTAGATAACCCCTGCTTACTCCCTTGGTAGCTTGGCACAAGCAATCAGGCTTATCTCAAAGGCAAAGTGTAAAGTGTTTGTACCAACGTACACAGTAACACAGTGAAAACACTACACAATTGACATCACACTAGTTTAGAAAAATAGCCAATATTTAGCTAAATCAAACAAGACCAAAACAACAAAAATCCAAAAAACACAGGTAAAGTTATGGATTTTCAAAATAATAGAATCTTACTCCATAGAAAACAATGGAAACATTGTTTTTATACAAAGTACCTGGTTTGCATCAAAAATAAAGCTGCATGGGCGAGCGTGGGTCAAACAATGCATCGATTCTTTACTCGCAAGTGTGGCCGTGGTCATTTCTTCACCAGTCGGGTAGTCCATGCATCATTTTTCTCTCCCGCAAAAGAGTGATGCGTCGATTTCCGGGTGGGGTACCTCGGATCCACGTAGGTTCACAATGATTTTGACGCCCAGCGATGATGCATTGAAATCCAGCTGCACAGTGATGGAAAACTGTGCTGCGTGGGGTTTGCATCACTTTCTGCAGCCACAAGCGGGTGTTGTATAGTTTCTCCAGCCACGAAGCTGGTGATACGTTCAATACAATTTATACAGAGAGCACATGCACTTTTGGCATTGGTTAGCAGTGGTTAAGTGCCCAGAGTCCCAAAGCCAACTAAAACAGGTCAGAAAAAAAGGGCCAGGTCCAACAGGCAAGTTACCTGTGTGCTCACAAAAAGTGGTGTTAGAAATGGGGCCTTTGTTTGGCAGTCACGTTACCCCATGTCCAAGCAAGGACCCAAACTCTAGTCAGGGTAAAGGACAATCACCCTCAGCTAACCCTGCTCACCCCCTTGGTAGCTTGGCACAAGCAGGCAGGCTTAACTTCAGAGTGCTAGGTGTAAAGTATTTGTACCAGCACACACAGTAATGTAATGAAAACACTACAAAATGACACAACACAGGTTTAGAAAAATAGAAAATATTTATCTAAACAAAACAAGACCAAAATGACAAAAATCCACCACCCACAAGTCAAGTTGTTAATTAAAAAGCAAAAAGAGTCTAAAATCCCTTTGTAAACAAAAAAAACACAGTTAGCTTTGAAAAGTATCTGGATAGCGTCAAAATAACACGCATGGGTGAGTATGCATCGAAAAACGTAAGCGGTGCATCGATTTCTCACCCCCAAGCGAGATCGTGAGCTGTTTCTCCTTCTCCGGTCGGGCTGGCGTACATTGCTTTTCCTCCCCGCAGGGAAGCGATGCGTCGATCCGGGAAGCACTCAGGTCCGGGCAGCGTTGCGTCATTTTTCCTTTCCCAGCAAGGTTTTCATCAGAAATCCTGCCGCACGGTGATAGCAGTAACGCGCTTTGTGGTTTGCGACATTACCAGCCTCCATTAGCAATGTGGCACGTCGTCTCTCCAGCCGCACTGCAAGCGCTGCATCGATTTCTGCCGTGGAGCCGGCGGTGCATTGTTTCCTCGGCCGCGTTTTGGATGGTTGCGTCGGAAATTTCCCCGCACAGCAGTCTGTGCGTGGATTTTCAATATTGGTTTGGCAGCTTCACTTGTCAAGGCCCCAGGAACTGGGTAGGGCACCACTTGGCAGGGCAGGAGTCTCAGCAGAGAGTCCAGGTGCTGGCAATGGAAGTCTTTGATTGCCCTGAGACTTCAACACAGGAGGCAAGCTCAGGACAAGCCCTTGAAGAGTTTTTCACAAGCAGGAATGCACAACAAAGTCCAGTCTTTGTCCCCTTTCACCAGGCAGAAGCAGCAACTTCAGGATAGCTCCACAAAGCACAGTCACAGGCAGGGCAGCATTTCTCCTCAGCTCTTCAGCTCTTCTCCAGTCAGAGGTTCCTCTTGATGTCCAGAAGTAATCTAAATCTGTGGTTTTGGGTGCCTTTCTTATACCCACATTGGCCTTTGAAGTAGGCTTAATTCAAAGGAAAGTCTCTCTTGTTTGTGAAATCTTGCCTTGCCCAGGCCAGGTCCCAGACACACACCAGGGGGTTGGAGACTGCATTGTGTGAGGGCAGGCACAGCCCTTTCAGGTGTGAGTGACCACTCCTCCCTTCCCTCCTAGCACAGATGGCTCATCAGGATATACAGGCTACACCCCAGCTCCCTTTGTGTCACTGTCTAAAGAGAGGTGCAAACAGCCCAACTGTCAAACTGACCCAGACAGGGAATCCACAAACAGGCAGAGTCACAGAGTGGTTTAAGCAAGAAAATGCTCACTTTCTAAAAGTGTCATTTTCTAACACACAATCTTAAAATCAACTTATCTAAAAGATGTATTTTTAAAATTGTGAGCTCAGAGACCCCAAACTCCACATGTCTATTTGCTCCTAAAGAGATTCTACGCTTTAATCATATTTAAAGGCAGCCCCCATGTTAACCTAGGAGAGGGCTGGGCCTTGCAACAGTAAAAACCAAATTTAGAAGTATTTCACCGTTAGGACATATAAAACACATTAGTATATGTCCTAACTTAAACACACATTGCCTCCTGCCCATGGGGCTACCTAGGGCCTACCTTAGGGGTGTCTTACATGTAAGAAAAGGGAAGGTTTAGGCCTGGCAAGTGGGTACACTTGCCAAGTCGAATTGGCAGTTTTAAACTGCACACACTGACACTGCAGTGGCAGGTCTGAGCCATGTTTACCGAGCTACTATTGTGGGTGGCACAACCAGTGCTGCAGGCCCACTAGTAGCATTTGATTTACAGGCCCTGGGCACCTCTAGTACACTGTACTAGGGACTTACCAGTAAATCAAATATGACAATCATGGATGAACCAAATACATACACACTTTTTATAGGAGCACTTGAACTTTAGCACTGGAAAGTAGTGGTAAAGTGCCCAGAGTAAAAAAACAAAAAAAAAAACAGAGTCTAGCACACACCAACAACAACCTGGGAAACAGAGGCAAAAAGTTAGGGGAGACCACGCCAAGGATGCGAAGTCTAACAAGTGGAATCAACAAATGCAGTGTCTTTATCCTACCACAGATCCACCAAACGTAAGATGCTGGCTCTCTATGTAATGTACAAAGCTAGGCACACTGTGCAGGGGGTCCAGGAAACCACACATTGGTTTACCAGCGTAAAATATAGATCACCTAATGCTCTAATTTTTAAGGTAGCTTGGTCAAGCAGTAGGGCCTGCCTCCTACAGACACTCCCTGCCTTTTCCCATTTACGTAATTACGCCAACATTTCTTTGCTACTCTGGTTAACCTATTCCAGGGCTCTCCTGCCTCTGTGAGTACAGTAGCCACTCCATAGTTGATATCCTATTCAGTTCCATAATCGGATCTGCCATGTCACCAGCAGCTAGGTGTCCCAGTCACTGCATTGCCCACTGCGATTGTGCTCCTGCATAGTGTAACTCGTAACTGGATGCCCCCAGTCCAGTTTCTGTAAGAATTCCTTTGCAGATTTTTCACTACATCTCCAAACAATGAAGAGTTCATCAAAATACCTCAGCCAAAAAGTGGCTTGTTTCATGAGTAGGGCAGTGTCATCTGAGATGGAAACATGCTCCTCCCATCAGCCCATAAATAAGTTCCCAAAACGGGGGTGTGACATGTTCCCACCACAGTCTATACAGTGTCCCATTGTACATAAAAATGTTATTAGTGAGACAGTATCTTATCTCCATTAACATTTCCATGTGTGACAAGTAATTCAGTGGACATGCATTGCTTTACTGATTTGTATTATATTATGCATTGGGATACTATTACGTTATCGACTATGGATGTTTAATTTCACACAAATGCTTTAGATAACTGCCGTTTTGGGGGAAATATTATATATTTTCCACTGTGGGAATTTATATGACTGCAGACAGATGATATGAAATAGTAATTGTGGTACTGTGTATAAGAAGTGACCACATTATCCATTGTGTCTAAGTATCCAATAATGTCACCCTGCATAAAAGCTCATGAAACTATACTGATTTCTCTGTACATTTGACTAATTGGGATTGTTTGTACACCGTAGATAGTATCTGACCGATAGTTTTCCATTTCAATACCATGATCATTTACATGTTATAAAATTGCTTTGTTTTTGTATTTGTTTACTCCCATAGAACTAAGCATTTCTTTTATGTGTTTTCTTTCTGGTTAGAAATGTTGTTTTCACCGTGGTGGTCATGTGATCAAGGGCCCCTGAGGCTGAAACTTATTGTGTGTTTTGGGGCAATAAACTGAAAGTGGTTTTATCAAGAGCTGAGTGGGCAGTATATTTTTTGCTTTGTTCTGATAATTATACTGATTTGCCCCATCTTTTAACCCCTCCAACCTTGTGTGGCAGATTCTGTAGCAGTGTTGTTTTTTGTCGTATGACTATCAGTCGCAGCTGGCGTGAGGGAAAAGGGGTGGGGTGGCACATCGCATGGCGGGGAGTGTGGGGGGGGCACAAATAATAAAATTTAAACTTAACTTAAAGCAGCATCAGGATTGGCTGGGAGTGCCCAGCCAGGGAGCTCCCATGTTGCTGGGCTGGAGAGAGCCCTATGCGCATGTGTGTTTGGCCGGCCCCAGACGTCCAGCCAAACATACTTGCGCACTGAGGGGGAGTGCTTTGCACTCCCCCTCCATCCACGTCATGCCAGTGGCCGGCACGCTTTTAGAGAAACAACATAAAAGTTTTGCAGCGCCTGTTGCTGGCCCGGGGTGGCACCGTTCCTCCGCCCTAATGGATGAGCCACCCATGATTACTATTGTAAGTGGCATTGTCTGCCTAACTCACATGTCGGGAAGAGTGACTGATGTCTTTGTGGCTGTGTAACTGGCATCGGCGACAAGGAACTCGAGGAGTCAGTGCTGGCATTTGTATTGTCTGAATACGGCATGCATGAAGACGCTGATTGAAACCGGCATTCTTAATCCTTGATAACAATGAACACTGCTGGGTAAAGAAGTCAGTGCTTTTTTACCCCCTTTTTTTTTTACTATTAGGTGGCCTAGCACACTGGATGACGGGCAGCTGATCTGGTGTGAAGGGCATAAGGGCACAACATGTCTCTCTGACCCAAGCAAAAACAAATTATGGGTAACATTATGGCCCTCATTACAACATTGGCGATAAAAGCCGCTTACCACCGTGCAGAAGACCACCAACACACTGCTGTGGCAGCGGAATTCGGCCACGGTCATTATGACCCACTGCTCGGAATCCGCCAAAATTCAGACACCCACACAAGTCCGCCACACCAAAGGTCAGTGATAAACTGGCGAAAACAAAACCTCCACCGTCACGCCAACAGAGATACGCCCACACTATCACGACACACGAATCCATGCAGCGGTCTTTCAACTGCGGTATTCCATTGGCGGTACACACCGCTGCGCTCAAAATACGCACACATTTACAAAACACAGCCACATTGGACAATTCCAAATACACACACCTGATACACATACACACACCACTCCCACACACTCAATACAATATAAAACACACACCCACATCACCCACAAACCCCTACGACAAAATTACTGAGAGAAGGCCAGAGAGAGACACTACAAACAACTACCAAGCATCCACAGGCACACAATACCGTCACCCACATAACTTCCACACACCTCAAACAACACACCACTACATATCACCCCACTTATCACTACACACACCACCCCACACATCACCCACACCACCCGATGGCACGGCAAAGACACCCCAGGTTCTCTGAGGAGGAGTTCAGGGTCATGGTGGAGGAAATCGTCCGGGTAGAGCCACAGCTATTCGGTTCACAGGTGCAGCACACCTCCATAGCTAGGAAGATGGAGCTATGGCGAAGAATAGTGGACAGGGTCAACACAGTGGGACAGCACCCAAGAAATAGGGATGACATCAGGAAGAGGAGGAATGACCTACAGGGGAAGGTGTGTTCCGTGGTCTCAAGACACCACCTTGCGGTTCAGCGGACTGGCGGCGGACCTCCACCTCCTCCCCCACAACTAACAATATGGGAGGAGCAGGTCTTGGCGATTCTGCATCCTATGGGCCTCGCAGGAGTAGATGGAGGAATGGACTCTGGTAAGTCAAATCTTAACTAATACATCCCCCACCCTACCTGCATGCTATCACATACCCCCACCCTCACCGCCACCCCCATCACTCCAACTCCTCACAAATGTCCCACTATCACAACCCACCCATCCCAACACCAAGCCCTGCACGCAACTACAAAGCATGGACACCCATCACCAATGCATGGCCACTGCACATACCCACACACACCCCTAAACAATTATCACACAAGGTCCTACACAAGAATGCAAGCACTGGGTTACACGGTCACCCACCCATTGCACACCATGCTATACACAGATGTAATAAACATCCTTTTATACCCCTGCAGGACCCCTACCCAACGTCACCGGACAGGAGGGTCCACACATGTCCACACCACCAACAGAAGAGGCCCACAGTGATGACAGCAGCTCTGTCCAACTGGATCTAGATGACCAGCCCGGCCCATCGGGGACCTCTGGACAGTCGGTTCCCCTGACACAGTCACAGGCCACCACAGAGCTTCCCCCCTCTGGAAACACCAGCACAGCACCCACCCAGTGGGCCCATACCTCTGTCCCCAGGACGCGTCAATCAGCAGTGTGTCCACCACTACAGGGAACCCAGGCTAACCCACCAACCCAACAACAACAGGGACCTGGGGGCAGTGGCAGTGGGCACACGGTCCAGGGGACGGAGTCCCAGGAACACAGGGGAGCTGCTGTGCGACAGGGGGAGGACAGGCCAAGGGAACCCTCTCTCCACGAGGCCCTCTCCAACATCATGGGAGCTTACCACCATTCCCAGGAGACGATGGCAACAGTACTGGCCATGTTTCAGGAGACCCAGCGCCTGCAGGAGGAACAGTATTTGGGCTTTAGGGAGGAACTCAGATCCATCAATTCCACCCTGGGCACCATCGTAGGGGAGCTGAAGGAAGTCCTCAACACCAGGAGGGACTCTGTGGCACAACAAGGGTCCCCTGACACTGGCTTGGACGATGAACTGCCCACCACCTCCGCCGGCACTAGTGGACAGGAGGCACTGCCACAGGACCACCACACCAGCACCCCACCCCCTGCAGAGGGTGAACCACCCCACAAACGGTCCCTGAGATCCAGGACAAAGACAGAGAACAATGCCAAGACCCCTGCCAAGAAATTAGACCACCCTGAATGTCATCCTTCTGTCCCACTTTGTCACCCTGTCCATCATCAAACTGCCCCAGCTCCACTTCCTATGCCCATTTGGGCAATGCATCTGTGAGACTAATAGACTGGACTCTGCTATGGACATTCCTCCACCATCACCCCTCACCATTTTACATCCTCCTCCAATATTGAGCACTTAAATAAACACCCTTGAAGCACAAAACAATCTGGAGTCAGTCTGTGATTTCAAAATAGTGTATTAGCAATTACAGTGTCAAAATGCTCTTTCAAATGTAATGTCAACATACCTACGTCACACAGCTCTAGTCCATGAGGAAACAAAGCAGATGTCACACAGTGGGACCCACATCTGTGAAATCGTAAGGGAAAGTGACAACTCAGTGACCATACACTGGGTGAAAACGACAGACAGTTGAGAGGTGGTAGTGTTAAAGAACATGTAGTAAGCAGGTTTGTATTCTTACCTGTGTCTCACTGGAAGTATTGCAGGATCACCGAGTTCCTGTTGTCGATGTCCTCTTCTTCTGCTTCCTCGTCTTCACTGTCCACTGGCTCCACAGCTGCAACAACACTGCCATCTGGACCATCCTCCTGCAGAAAAGGCACCTGTCATCGCAAAGCTAAGTTGTGAAGCGTATAGCAGGCCACGATGATCTGGCACACCTTCTTTGGTGAGTAGAATAGGGATCAACCTGTCATATGGAGGCACCTGAACCTGGCCTTTAGGAGGCCGAAGGTTCACTCCATAATCCTTAGAGTTCACTCATGGGCCTCATTGTAGCGTTCCTCTGCCCTTGTCCTGGGATTCCTCACTGGGGTCAGTAGCCATGACAGGTTGGGGTAACCAGAGTCACCTGCAAATGGCGAGGGACAGCTGTTAGACACACACTAACCTGTAGGGATATCCCCAGACCCAGACAACCATTCCCACTGACTTGCTTCCAGGTGCTCACCTAATAGCCACACACGGTGCCTCTGGAGTTGACCCATCACATAAGGGATGCTGCTATTCCGCAGGATGTAAGCGTCATGCACTGAGCCCGGGAATTTGGCAGTCACATGGGAGATGTACTGGTCTGCCTAACACACCGTCTGCACATTCATGGAATGATAACTCTTCTGGTTTCTGTACACCTGTTCACTCCTGCGGGGGGTAGCAAAGCCACATGTGTCCCATCAATGGCACCTATGATGTTGGGGATATGTCGCAGGGCATAGAAGTCACCTTTCACTGTAGGCAAATCCTCCACCTGAGGGAAAACGATGTAGCTCCGCATGTGTTTCAGCAGGGCAGACAACACTCTGGACAACACGTTGGAAAACATAGGCTGGGACATCCCTGATGCTATGGCCAATGTTGTTTGAAATGACCCACTTGCAAGGAAATGGAGTACTGACAGCACCTGCACTAGAGGGGGGATTCCAGTGGGATGGCGGCTAGCTGACAACAGGTTTGGCTCCAACTGGGCACACAGTTCCAGGATTGTGGCACGATCAAGCCTGTAGGTGATGATCACGTCTTTCCTCCATTGTCGACAGGTCCACCAGCGGTCTGTACACCGGAGGATGCCGCCATCTCCTCACATGTCCCAGCGGACGATGTCTATGAAGGACAACAGCGAGCACAGAGTCAACCAACTCAGAGGTACGTACCCACAACTTACACAGAACACGAATCATAATCCGAAATTTGGCCTGTATGAGTGTTGAGGCAAGGCCTAGGTCTGTGTGACACAGTTAGAAATTAAGCCATGTGGGCCCCTGAAATGGCGGCTGCCTGACCTGTAAAGTGGGACAATGGGATGTGAGGTAACTGCGCTGGCGTTGTACACCGTTGCGGTAGGCGGTCGAAGACCTCGGCGCAATTCTGCATTGGTTAACATTGGACCGTATGGGTCCTAGGAGCCAATGACGATGCGCGCCAGCGGTGACGGTACGCACCGCCGCGGACGTGACCGCCATTTTCTATCTGTTCAATCACTCGATACCTGATCTTCGACAGGAGAGGACCTACACTGCAAGTGCTGCTGTGACTTCAGTCTGGAAGAGCCAATGGCTCGTGCCTCTGGGGAAAGGGCCTCTGCCTTCATATCGGAGGAGTTGGAGAAACTCGTGGATGGGGTCCTCCCCCAGTACACGCTACTCTACGGTCCTCTAGACAAACAGGTAAGTACACTGGGAGCATGCTGTATGGGCTATGCCTGTGTGGAGTGGGGTGGATGAAAGATGGGGGGGGAGATTGAGGCGTGCATGAAACGACGATGAGTGCATGTGCCACATGGCAAGGGTAGGGATGGGGGCCAATGACTGTGACGGTGCAGTTGGTACTAACTTTTCCTTTCCCCCTGTACAATTCATGTAAGTCAGCGCCCACCAGAAAAAGGATATTTGGCGTGCCATCGCCAAGGACGTTCGGACCCTGGGGGTCTAACCACAATTGGAGCACCCACTGCTGTAAGAGATGGGAGGACATTCGCCGCTGGAGCAAGAAGACGGCAGAGGCCTAGCTGAGGATGGCCTCCCAACGTGGAAGGGGTGCCCGTCGCACCATGACCCCCCTGATGTTCAGGATCCTGGCAGTGGTGTACCCAGAGTTGGATGGGCGCTTGAGGGCATCACAGCAGCCACAGGGGTACACTCTCATTCTGCTGATTTTGCACACAGTGGAGGTGTCTGGGTGGGGGAGGTGGGCTGTGGGTTTCCCTGGGCCAGGGAGACTGTGCTAGTTAGGTCCCCTTCTTCTGGCAGACCCTGTGGCACCCCACCCCACCTGTGTACAGTGCCAAGTACACCTAGTCAGGCTCCTGTGTCATCCATGTGTGCAGATGTCGGCCATAGCCTTGTAGGCCATGTCCCAGGGATTGAACAGTGGACTCCAAGTGCGCGGCGTAGTGCAGGGGGCTTCTGTGTCTGTCGTGTCCGCCAACGGTAGCGGTAATGCATGCACTCAACATGTCTTTCTTCTGTCGTCCCCCCCTTTTTGTGGTCTCCCTGTTCTTGTGTGCATTAGCATCATCAGGCGGAGAAGCAGTGGCACCGGAGCAGGAGGGAGCTGCATCCCACATGGCCCTGAAGGGCGAGACAACGGACTCAGAGTTCACCAGTGGGACGGAGGGCGAGGGGAGCTCCACGGCGGGGACATGAGCTGAGACCAGTGATACAGACTCGTCCTCTGATGGGAGCTCCCTTGTGGTAGAGGCCCCCCGCATCTACAGGTACAGCCGCCACCCCCCCCCTACCAGCACCGCCCTCCCAGCAGCCCCTCAGCCTTTTCCCCGTGCCCGCTCACACAGGAGGGTGGGCCTCACCTTCGCCCCAGGCACCTCAGCCCCTGCCCCAGTCACCCCTACTGCCCTCAGTGAGGAGGCCATTAACCTCCTCAGGTCCCTCACTGTTGGGCAGTCTACCATTTTGAATGCCATCCAGGGTGTAGAGAGGCAGTTGCAACAAAGAAATGCATTCCTGGAGGGCATTAATTCTGGTCAGGCGGCCCTTCAGTGAGCTTTTCAGACTCTGGCCTCAGCACTGATGGCAGCCATTGTCCCTGTGTCTAGCCTCCCCCCTCCAACTTCCTCCACCCAGACCCAATCCCCTCTACCTCAGCCTATCCCAAGCACACCTTCAGACCAGCATGCACACACCTCAACACACAAGGGAAGCTCTGGCAAACATAAGCACCACACATCCCACAGGCACTCACGCAAGCATCACATACATGCAGACACACCAACATCCACTGCCTCCACTGCGTCCCCCTGCTCCTCGTCTCCTCCTCCCTCCCAGTCTAGTCTACATTCACACCTGCATGCACTACATCCACAGCCACTACTTCCATCACCAGCACACACACCACCACACCCCGTTCACGTGCAGTCACCACCCCCACTGCCATTCACACGTCCCCTGTGCCCTCTCCCAGTGTGTCTGTGACGCCACCTCCCAAGATACACAAACGCAGGCACACACCCACCCAACAGCCATCCACCTCACGACAGCCTCCAGCGCATGCACCTTCACCCAAAGTCAGCAAACGAACACCTCCTACAGCCACAACCTCTTTCTCCACTCCCAAACCCCCTCCAGCTACCCGTCCCAGTGTTCCCAAGAAACTTTTCCTGTCCAACCTTGACCTCTTTCCCTCACCTCCCCCACCCCGTCAGTCTCCTAGGGCCCGACTCTCCAGGTCCCAACCCAGCACCTCAGCCACAACATCTCCGGGACCAGTGGTGCCTGTAGTCACTGGAATCTGGAGTGCACCGGCCACCAGGGCAGCCAGTGTGGCACGGAGCCACAGCACGGACAGTCCCCCACCTGTCAAACATCAAAAGTTGGCTAGTGCCCGGCAGGAGAGGGGGAAGACTCCAGCCACCAAAGCCGCTCCCAGGGGTACAGGTGGGAGTGTGGAGTCAGCTGCGACACCTTCCAAGGTGGGGAAGGGCCACAAGATCGTCAGCAAGCCTGGGAAGAGCAGCACGGCGGAGAAGACCCCCATCATCCCCACTGCCCAGGAGGCCAGCACCAGCCCAGCTGCCAAGGAGGCCACCGCCATCATCCCCGCTGCCCAGGAGGCCATCGCCATCATACCCGCTGCCCAGGAGGCCACCGCCATCATCCCCGCTGCCCAGGAGGCCACCACCAGCACCAGCCCTGCTGCCCAGGAGGCCACCGCCAGCACCAGCCCAGCTGCCCAGGAGGCCCCCGCCAGCACCAGCCTAGCTGCCCAGGAGGCCACCGCCAGCACCAGCCCTGATGCCCAGGTGGCCACCGCCAGCACCAGCCCAGCTGCCCAGGAGGCCCCCGCCAGCACCAGCCCAGCTGCCCAGGAGGTCACTGTCATCATCCCCGCTGCCCAGGAGGTCACCGCCAGCACCAGGCCCACTGGGCCAGACAGGACCGCCAGCACCAGCCCCACTGCCAAGGACCCCGCCGCCACAAGCACCGCTGAACAGTACACCGCCTCAACAAGCACCGCTGCCAATGACACCGTCGCAACAAGCACCGCTGGCCGATGAGCGCCAAGGGCACTGACGCTACTGAGGCCGTCACAAGCAGGATGAAGCACTCTGGGCACAAGGCCCCCTCCAGATCCAGTGGAGAGATACATCCACTACCTCAGTCCTTGGCAGGATGAAGCACTCTGGGCACAATGCCCCCTCCAGAACCAGTGGGGAGATACATCCACGACCTCTGTCCTTGGCAGGATGAAGCACTCTGGGCACAAGGCCCCCTCCAGAACCAGTGGAGAGATACATCCACTACCTCTGTCCTTGGCAGGATGAAGCACTTTGGGCACAAGGCCCCCTCCAGAACCAGTGGAGAGTCACATCCACTACCTCTGTCCTTGGCAGGAAGAAGCACTCCGGGCACAAGGCCACCTCCAGAACCAGTGGAGAGATACATCCACAACCTCTGTCCTTGGCAGGATGAAGCACTCCGGGCACAAGGCCCCCTCCAGAACCAGTGGAGAGATACATCCACTACCTCTGTCCTTGGCAGGATGAAGCACTCTGGGCACAAGGCCCCCTCCAGAACCAGTGGAGATTCACATCCACTACCTCTGTCCTTGGCAGGATGAAGCACTCTGGGCACAAGGCCCCCTCCAGAACCAGTGGAGAATCACATCCACTACCTCTGTCCTTGGCAGGATGAAGCACTCTGGGCACAAGGCCCCCTCCAGAACCAGTGGAGAGATACATCCACTACCTTTGTCCTTGGCAGGATAAAGCACTCTGGGCACAAGGCCCCCTCCAGAATCAGCGGAGAAAGGCATCCACGTGAGAGACCGTGGCTTTGCACTCCCCAGGATGGAACAGTTGGCAACCCACCCACTGTAGAGACTTGAGAGACTATGGCCTTGCACTCCCCAGGATGGAACAGTGGGCAACCCACCCACTGTAGAGACTTGAGAGACTGTGGCTTTGCACTCCCCAGGATAAAGCAGTGGACAACCCACCCACTGTAGAGACTTGAGAGACTGTGGCTTTGCACTCCCCAGGATAAAACAGTGGGCAACCCACCCACTGTAGAGACTTGAGAGACTGGCTTTGCACTCCCCAAGATAAAGCAGTGGGCAACCCACCCACTGTAGAGACTTGAGAGACTGAGGCTTTGCACTCCCCAGGATGGAACAGTGGGCATGTGGCCCCCTCGTGGATTTGGCGTTGTGCACTCAACCGGCAGAGGTGTCCCCCCCTTTCCCTTACCCCTGAGGTTCATGTTTTATTGCTAACTGATACCCCTGCAGTGTTCTCTTCGTCATGTTCGGGGATTGAGTGTGGGCCTCACCCATGTCGTGTGGGCCCAGTGTTCCATGGACTTCAATGGAGCACTACCTGGACTACTATTCTTGGTGTATATATTTGTTAATGGTGTATATATATTTTTGCGTCCTGGATTTTAATAGATTACATTGGTTACACTCATTTGCTTTTGTCTTTGCATTCTTCCGGGGGGTTTGGGGCTGTAACTGTAATGTATCATGCTGTATTAGTATGTGTGCTGTAGTGGATGAGGGTGTGGGTGGGGGTGTTGCGTGTGTGTGTCCCTGTTTTTCCCCTCCCCTGTGTCGTAGGTGCAGTACTCACCGTTGTCTTCCCCGCTGGCATTCATGCTCCTGGTAGAGGAGCAAGTATATGAGGGCTGGCAGAATCTAGAGCTCGGGTTCCATGGCGTCCAGATTCCTCGTGGGGTGTGTAGAGGTGAGCGTTTCCCCTTCGGAGTCCAGTTTCCGCCTTGTTTTTGTTCGTGGTGAATCCACCCCGGAAAAGATGGTGGATTGGTAGGTTGTGGTACTGTGGGCGGTACATTGTCCTCCGCTTGTCTGTTGGTGGTGACTGCCAAGCTGTTTGTTTGTACCGCCGTGGCGGTCGGAGTGTTAAAGTGGCTGTCTTTGTTGGCGGTTTCCGCCACGGTCGTAATTGCAATTTATTTACCGCCGGCCTGTTGGCGGTCTTACCGCCGCTTTAACACCGACCGCCAGGGTTGTAATGACCACCTATGTGTTTATATTGAGTATTTCATACACCACTTTATTCGCACAGAAGCAGTGCACATTAATGTATATCTGCTATCTGCTCCGATGTGGATCAGCATATGATTGGAAGATTTTTCTGATTTTGATACTTGCGTTTATTTTAAACTTTGGGTTTATTATGGCAGGGGACAGAATAACATTGAGTGCTCTTCAGATGCACGCGCATTTTGCATCATCCACACATTTTGACCATGGCAGAAGCCATAGAGACAGGTAGAGCTATGGAGGCACGCGTTCTATTTATGAAGAAACCCATGAAGAAGAGTGAGGGTACACAAACTATCAGGTATTGTGATGACTTGAATGATATGCTTAAAAGATTAGAAACAATGACCAAAACTGAAATAGCAAAGTGGTGGGAAGGAACCTCACTGCAGAAGAGTGGAAAACTAATTCTGCCAATAGCTCGAAGGTTATGTTAGAGAGTCTAGAGATGTTGGAGATTCTTTTAATATATACCTCTGCAGGAGGTGAAGTAAGTATTTAAGAAATTACTACTTTGAAAGATGAGTTGAAATTGAGACCAGAAAAAGAAATGACTGAAAAGAATGTAAAAGAAATGGAACTAAGAAAATCTTGAGGATGAAATTAAGGCAAGGAAACCATGGAAGTTTTTGAGAGACTGACAAGATTATGAAACTAAGGAGGATTCTCACACATGGTCACAGATTTGAGGATCTGCACAAATCTAATATGATAGAATAACCTGCACCAATACTACAAGACAATACAGTGACGAAAAGTGAATCCAAAACAGGAGATGAAACGGATATATCTGTGGTAACATCATGTAGCAAATGTATCAGAGATGGCAATAATACAGAAACCAACTACTTCTTTAGACAGCTTCAGGATATTTCGGAGGGAGTGGAAGATAATAAATCAAGTACCAAGAGGAAGAGGTAGAAAAGTTTGAGGAGGAACAAGCAGAGGATAAAAAATATGGCAGAAGCAAAAAAGAAAATACTGAAGTGATGCATGGCCCAGTGGGAAAGAGCAAGCGGGGCCAATCTGCAAAATAATAATGGATGGAGAGAATAATATTACTATTGTCAATCTCTCCTTCAGGGTTTTAACCAATTGTGAGAGTCAGTTCACAGCTATGGTTTATCCTTCTGTCCTATGACAGCTTTTGAGTATTTGAGTACACAAATTGACCTTTTAAATTGATCAGGAAACTCAAGTTGAGGAAATTGTATTATTTGAAGAAGACCCTTGATGATAGAATTATAAGTCCACACATAACATGTGGGACCAGTAAACTGACTATCGGGATCTGAACATGCTTATTACACTACATTAGTTAGACACTAATGAGATGGAAACTATTGATCAAACCTACTTATGAGACTTTCTAGAATCACTGGGTATTACACATGATCTATTACCCCTGTTGGAAAGTGGATTATTGGTAATGGCAGTGTAGGAGGCTGGCCTGGCTTATAGTGGGTAACTTGTGGTACGTACACCTTGTGCCAGGTCCAGTTATCTCTTATTAGTAGATTAGTAGTGTTCTAGCAGCTTAGGCTGATAGAGGTAGCTATACCAGAGCAGCTTAGGCTGAACTAGGAGACATGCAAAGCTCTTACCATACCACTTATATCACTTAGCACTATATCACAAGAAACACAATACTCAGAGTTACTAAAAATAAAGATACTTTATTTTAGTGACAATGGGGGTGATTCCGAGACCGGCGGGCGGCGGAGGCCGCCCGCCAGTCTACCCCCGACAAAATACCGCTCCGCGGTCGCAAGACCGCGGAGGGTATTTTGAGATTTGCCCTGGGCTGGCGGGCGGCCGCCAAAAGGCCGCCTGCCAGCCCAGGGCAAATCTACCTTCCCACGAGGACGCCGGCTCCGAATGGAGCCGGCGTAGTGGGAAGGTGCGACGGGTGCTGTTGCACCTGTCGCGTATTTCAGTGTCTGCTTTGCAGACACTGAAATACTTTGTGGGGCCCTCTTACGGGGGCCCCTGCAGTGCCCATGCCATTGGCATGGGCACTGCAGGGGCCCCCAGGGGCCCCACGGCACCCCCTACCGCCATCCTGTTCCTGGCGGGAGACCCGCCAGGAACAGGATGGCGGTAGGGGGTGTCAGAATCCCCATGGCTGCGGAGCGCGCTCCGCAGCCATGGAGGATTCACCCGAGCAGCGGAAAGTCGGCGGGAGACAGCCGACTTTCCATTTCTGACCGCGGCTGAACCGCCGCGGTCAGAATGCTCGAGGGAGCACCGCCAGCCTGTTGGCGGTGCTCCCGTGGACGGTGACCCTGGCGGTCACCAGCCGCCAGGGTCAGAATGACCCCCAATATGCCAAAAGTATCTCACAGAATATACTCCCTTACGAGGTAAGTAAAATACACAAAATATACACACAGACCAAAATCAGGCAAGTAAAACAGTTAGCAAAGTAGTGCCAATACTGTAGAACACAATAGAATGCAATAGGAGACAACAGGCCTAGGGGAAACACAAACCATATACTCCAAAAGTGGAATGCGAACCACAAATGGATCCCAGGCCTAGTGTAGTGTGTAGAGGGTTGCTGGGAGTGTAAGAAAACACTAAGGGTGTCCAAGATACCCCACCCCAAGACCCTGAAAAGTAGGAGTAAAGTTACCCTACTACCCCAGAAAGAAATCAAGAGATAGGGGATTCTGCAAAGACAACAACTGACTGCAAAGCACTGAAGATGGATTCCTGGACCTGAGGACCTGCAAAGGAAGGAGACCAAGTCCAAGAGTCACGCAAGTGTCCAGGGGGGCTGGAGCCCACTAAACACCGGATGAAGGTGCAAAAGAGCTGCCTCCGGGTGGAAGAAGCCGAAGACTCTGTAACAACGGAAGGTGCCAGGAACTTCTCCTTTGGTCAGAAGATGTCCCACGGCGTGCTGGAGGATGCAGAGTTGTTTCCACGCAGAAGCACCGCAAACAAGTCTTGCTAGCTGCAAGAGTCGCGGTTGAAGGTTTTGGGTGCTGCCAGGGCCCAGGAAGGACCAGGAGGTCGCCCCTTGGAGGAGGAGACAGAGGGGGCGCACAGCAACACAGAGAGCCCATGCAGAAGCAGGCAGCACCTGCAGAAGCACCTGAACAGGCATCTGAGCACGGCGGTCATCTCAGCACAGCAAAAGGGAGTCCCACGAAGTCGGTGTCCAACTCAGCAAGTTGGGCAATGCAGGACGGAGTGCTGGGGACCTGGGCTAGGCTGTGCACAAAGGAAGTCTTGCAAAAGTGCACAGAAGCCCTAGCAGTTGCAGTTCACACATTACACAGGATTACTGTCTGACGTGGGGAGGCAAGGACTTACCTCCACCAAATTTGGACAGAAGGGTCACTGGACTGTCGGGGACACTTGGATCCTGCTCCTGTGTTCCAGGGACCACGCTCGTCAAGATGAGAGGGGAACTAGAGGATCGGTGATGTAGAAGTTTGGTGCCTGCGTTGGCAGGGGGAAGATTCCGTCGACCCACAGGAGATTTCTTCTTGGTTTCCAGTGCAGGGTGAAGGCAGACAGACCTCAGAGCATGCACCACCAGGAAACATTCAGGAAAGCCGGCAGGATGAGGCGCTACTATATTGTTGGTGGTAGTCTTCTTGCTACTTTGTTGCGGTTTTGCAGGCGTCCTGGAACAGTCAGCCGCCGATCCTTGGCAGAAGTCAAAGAGAGAAGTGCAGAGGAACTCTGGTGAGCTCTTGCATTCGTTGTCTGATGCGAAATCCACAGGAGAGACCCTAAATAGCCCTCAGTGGAGGATTGGCTACAGAGAAAGGTAAGCACCTATCAGGAGGGGTCTCTGACATCACCCGCTGGCACTGGCCACTCAGAGGTCTCCATTGTGCCCTCACACCTCTGCATTCAAGATGGTAGAGGTCTGGGACACACTGGAGGAGCTCTGGGCACCTCCCCTTGGGAGGTGCTGGTCAGGGGAGTGGTCACTCCCCTTTCCTTTGTCCAGTTTCGCGCCAGAGCAGGGCTGGGGGGATCCCTGAACCGGTGTAGACTGGCTTATGCAAGGAGGGCACAGATGGTGCCCTTCAAAGCATTTCCAGAGGCCAGGAGAGGCTACTCCTCTCGGTCCCTTAACACCTATTTCCAAAGGGAGAGGGGGTAATCCCCTCTCTCAGAGGAAATCATTTGTTCTGCCTTCCTGGGACTGGGCTGCCCAGGCCCCAGGGGGGCAGAAACCTGTCTGAGAATTGGCAGCAGCGGTAGCTGCAGAGAAAACCCCCAAGAGTTAGTTTGGCAGTACTTGGGCTCTATGCTGGAGCCCCGGGGATGCATGGAATTGTCCCCCATTACCAGAATGGTATTGGGGTGACAATTCAATGATCCTAGACATGTTACATGGCCATGTTCGGAGTTACCATTGTGACGCTACATATAGATGTTGACCTTTATGTAGTTCACGCGTGTAATGGTGTCCCCGCACTCACAAAGTCCGAGGAAATTGCCTTGAACAACGTGGGGGCACCTTGGCTAGTGCCAGGGTGCTCTCACACTAAGTAACTTTGCACCTAACCTTCACCAAGGGCCAGATGTATCATCACAGCCCTTTGCGATTCGGAAATAGCGATTTTTAAGAAATCGCTATTTCCGACTCGCAAAGTGCCATGTATCACATTTGCGATTCGATAATAGCGATTTCTTAAAAATCACAAATGCTATTACCGAATCGCAAATTGCAATACCAGCCCCATTCGCAGCTATGAGCCTGTTGGCCCATTTCTGCGAATTTGTTGCATTTCCAAAATTGTGATTTCTGAACCAAAATTTGCAATTTTGGAAATGCAAAACCCCATGGTGCTGGGGGGCTAAGGCCCCCTCTGCTGCACCCAAAAACAAATTGGGGGACATGTTAGGTGCACACATGCCAAAAGGGCATGTGTGCTTTACATGTACAATTTAAAAATGCATTTTAAATGCATTTTAAAATTTTGCACATGGTTACCACCAAGTTCAACTTGGTGGTAATTAGCGATTCCTAAATGCCAAAATTGCATTTAGGAATTGCTTCATACATGTGCTAAGAAATCGCAAATAAGGAATCCTTATTTGCGATTTCTAATTTAGAGAGTCGCAATTTGCGACTCTCTAAACAGTGTTGCAATTTTAAGGAATCGTTATTTTAGCGATTCCTTAAAATTGAGTTCAGAATGTATTTCAGACACTCTGAACTGGCATTTTACATTCGCAAACAGGCATTCGCACCATTTGCAAATGCAAAATGCTTTCATACATCTGGCCCTAAGTGAGGGTTAGACATATAGGTGACTTATAAGTTACTTAAGTGCAGTGAAAAATGGCTGTGAAATAATGTGGACGTTATTTCACCCAGGCTGCAGTGGCAGTCCTTTGTAAGAATTGTCTGAGCTCCCTATGGATGGCAAAAGAAATGCTGCAGCCCATAGGGATCTCCTGGAACCCCAATACCCTGGGTACCTAGGTACCATATACTAGGGGATTATAAGGGTGTTCCAGTGTGCCAATCAGAATTGGTAAAATTAGTCACTAGCCTGCAGTGACAACTTTAAAAGCAGAGAGAGCATAAACAGTGAGGTTCTGGTTAGCAGAGCATCAGTGATACAGTTAGGGAACACATACAGGGCACACTTTATGAGCACTGGGGTGCTGGCTAGCAGGATCCCAGTGACACAGGCAAAAACAAACATACTTCTAAGTAAAAAATGGGGGTAACATGCCAGGCAAGATGGTACTTTCCTACACTTCGCAATAGGCCACTAACCCCGACTAGGTTCAGTTAGGTCTCAATAAATTAACCCCAACTCAATCCTTGGTAGCTTGGCATCGAGCAACAAGGTTTAACTTATGCGACTTAGCTTAGGAGACAAAGGTCAATATGACATTAGCGGTCAGCAGACCGCTACGCCTGCAATGGCAGCAGGTCCGTCCCCAGGCTGGCAGTGATCCCTACCATAGACAGCCAATATACCACCGAAGTGCTAGTGCGGTCCGTTCACTGACTACGTTCATTTTCAGGCTGGCGGAACACCATACCCCGCCCACCATATTATGACATAGCAGAATGCCAGGATTTCCGGGGCGAGACCACCACCACCAAAAGCCTGTCAGAAGCAAATCCTATGAAGGAAACACCCACCTCCAGGGACAGAGAGGAGTCCGCTGCTGCCATGCAACCCGAACTGAAAGTCTTCCTGATGCTGTACCACTCTATGGCAGTTCAGGAGCAGCAAAGCCAACGACGACGGTGAGTACACCCGCCTAGCACCCAAGGGAGGGGAGAGTGACACACGCACAACACACACCATACACACATACCACACTCCGAGAACTATCTTGGACCAACCACTGAAATTAGGTGGGAACAGTGACCTACCTCAATAGAAAAAAAGACACATATATATATATATATATATATATATATATATATATATATATATATATATATATATAAAGAATGTCATTGAAAAGCCACAGGGCAATGTCCAAGGCCCAAATTGACTCCTGACAGCCCAAGTCACTCCACTGGGCAGGGACATCATGCTGATGGTAGGCAGGCACCTCAGGGGGCGGAGGGGATTTCTTGGAAGGGGGTCCTTGGACTTGGGTTTGGGAGGGGGAGCCTTGCTCCGTTGCTTAGGGGGTGGAGGTGCTGGCTTTTACCTTGGGGCCATATTGCCCCTCTTGTGCTCCTTAGTGGCAGTAGTAGCTGCAATGGGAGGTGCATGAGGGGACTGGGAGCTGGAGGTACTGGGCTGGGTGAGAGGGAGCTTCTGCTTAGAGGCAGGATGGGGTAGGAGAAGGGAAGAGTTCAAGGCAGGAAAGGAAAAGTTTCTTAGGTCCAATGGGGCAAGTTGTGGGAGGAGGTTTGGGAGTGGAGGTAGAGGGAGTAGTTGTACGAGGAGTAGGTGTGCAGGATTGGGTTTCAGGTTCATGTACAGTGTGCGTGTGTGAGGTGGATGGCTGTTGAGTGTCTGAGTGGGAGCATTTATGTGTGTTTGGAGGGAGGGGTAGCAGGGCGGGAGAGGACAAACAGGATGTATGTATGTATGTTGTGGTGGTGTCTGCAAGTGAGGTGGGTGTGCTGCATGAGGTTTTGATGGTGGTGGTGGTGACTGGGCATGTGATGTATGGGGTGCTAGTCTGCATGTATACTGTTATGGTGATTGTGGGCAAGGCTGTACAGGTGGCAGGATCTGGGACTGAAGATGAAATGCTTGCAGGTGTGAGTGTTGATGTGACTGTGAGGGAGGAGGAGGGGGAGACAGTGGAGGTAGTGGCTGTTGTTGTATGTGCTTCTGTGTGTTGGCTGTGAGTGTGCTTGTGGAGTGAAGTGTGGTGCCTGTGCTTGTCTGTGCGAGTCCTGTCTGTTGTCTTGGGTGCATGCTGGTCTGATTGTGTGCGTGGGATGGGTGGGTGGAGAGGGCTTTTGGACTGGGAAAAAGTAGTTGGAGGGGGGACGGATGGACCAGGGAGACTGGCTGGCATCAACGATGAGGCCAGAGCCTGAAACGATCTCTGTAGGACAGCCAAGCCACCATGAATGCCCTCCAAGTAGGCATTGCATTGCTGCATTGGGGATGCCAGCCCCTGGATGGCATTCACTATGGTTGACTGCCCTACAGAGATGGATCTCAGGAGGTCAATAGCCTCCTCTGTGAGAGCAGCAGGGATGACTGGAACAGGTCCTAAGGTGTCTGGGGCCAACAGATGCCCACCCTCCTGGGTCAGCAACTGGGAGGGCGGTGCTGGTACGGGCGGTGGCAGAAGATGAAGTAGCTGGGGTGCTCCCAAAGGGGTCCCTCGCCCTAAAACCCACTGGTCCCCTCGGCGTCGGTGGACTCTGCCTCCTGGGTTCCTTGGGCTGCAGCTCCCCCACTCGCCGGTACCCCTGCACCTTCACCAAATGATGCTAATGCACACAAGGACAGGATGAGAAAAGGAGAGAAAAAAGGGAGCACAGGGTCAATCACAGCAACAGCAGCACATATGGCATACACATCACAATCACTCATTGGGACTGACACTGTGCAGTATGAACCACACTGCCAAACCATTACCTGGAAACTACAGCAAAAATGAACCCTAACACTACCATATGCACACCTACTGGGACTCACTAGGCCATATCTGCCATGGTATGCCAGCTACTTGCCATTACCAAATATACATGCCACACTACATTGCTAACCAGGACTCCACAAGATTAGCTAATCCAGCATATTGAGGCATCCACTGACTGGAACCTTGCACACAAACACCATGGCAAGTGACAAGAAAAAATACCACACAGTGTGTAATCACCCGCTTGTGGCTGCTGTGTTGCCCTTAAGCGCCCATACAAATCTGGACTGGCCACTGCCAGTATGTGGGCCATTGGGGGGATGAGGTAGTCCCCAGCTGGGCCTCCACGGTCTTCCGCGCCCAGCATCCCAGGTCCTCCCACCATTTCCTGCAGTGGGTGCTCAGCTGGCTATGGACCCCCAGGATCCGCACGTCCTTGGCGATGGTACGCCACAACCCTTTCTTCTGTTGGGAGCTGACCTACATAGGGAACGCAGACAAATGGACACCATGAACTCAACACTCCAATCTGTAATAGAAATGGCTTACATACTGCATAGATCCAACATCAAGCTCACACATGCCCCATACCTCTGCATACACATTGCATGCAGCAAAAATACACTCTCCAAATGACGCACTGCCAGCACACACATACATATTCATACAGTCATGTTGCATCCAACGTACCCCTTAGGAACTCACCTGTTGGTCTGGAGGCCCATACAACTACCCATGCAATGATAGGACCCCATCCACAAGCTTCTCCAACTCCTCTGCTGTGAAGGCTTAGATCCTTTCCCATGTACCACAGGCCATCGTGGGTTCCAGACATAAGACACAGCATCACACGCAGTGGAGGTGTTGATCCATAGAGAATCAGTACAGAGAAAATGCCTGACTGCCTTCCGCCATGAGGCCAAACGCCGGCCACTTCCACCTGTCCCTGAATACAGGTCAGGTGGTTGTCAATTCCTAATGCTGGGACTCATGGCGGACAATATAATGTGCGTCATAGGTACCAATAGCATACACCAAGACAATTCCAGTCTGCTACATACATACATGCTCTGTGTACTGTTATATTGTGTGTCCATACACATCTCATCTTTGGTTTACTTAGGTACTTGCCACTACGGAGGAGGAGGCAAGCACCCGTGAACAGACCCCTGGTGGACTTGGCTACACTGGAGAAACGCCACATCACTATGACCTATCGTCTGGACAAGGCCACAATTACTGAGCTGTGTCAACAATGAGAGCCAGATCTGATTCATGCTATCTGTAGCCCTACAGCAATACCCCCTTCAGTACAGGTACTGTCAGTGCTCCACTTCCCGGCAAGTGGTTCCTTCCAGGTGACTGTGGGCTTGGCTGCAGGAATGTCACAGCCAATGTTTTCGAATATGCTTGTAAGAGTTTTGGCTGCCTTGCTAAAACACATGAGCAGCTACATCTCATTCTCCCAGAGTTAAGATTTGCCCTCTGTGAAGGCTGGATTCTATGCCATAGGACACATACAGCATGTGTTTAGGGCCATTGACAGGACCCATATTGCCTTGGTCCCTTCCAGGATAAATGAGCAGGTCTACAGGAATAGGAAGAGTTACCACTCTATAAATTTCCAGATGGTGTGCCTTGCTGATCAATGCATCTCCCACGTCACTGCCAAGTTTCCTGGATCTGGGCATGATGCCTATGTGTTGAGGAATAGCAGCGTTCCACAGGTGATGGCACGACTCAATCAATCAATCAATCACAATATTTATAGAGCGCACTACGTACCCGTTAGGGTTTCAAGGCACTGAAGGGGGGGGGGGCTGCTGCTACTGGTCGAAGAGCCAGGTCTTGAGGAGTCTCCTGAAGGTGAGAAGGTCCTGGGTCTGTCGCAGGGCGGTCGGGAGGGAGTTCCAGGTCTTGGCGGCGAGATAGGAGAAGGATCTGCCGCCGGAGGTCTTGCGTTGGAAGCAGGGAACGATGGCGAGGGCGAGGTTGGCGGAGCGGAGTTGGCGGGAGGGTACGTAGAAGTTGAGTCTGTTGTTCAGGTAGGCAGGTCCGGCATTGTGGAGTGCCTTGTGAGCGTGGGTGAGGAGCTTGAAGGTGATCCTCTTGTCTACGGGGAGCCAGTGGAGGTCCTTCAGGTGGTGGGAGATGTGGCATCGGCGGGGTACGTCGAGGACCAGTCGGGCAGAGGCGTTTTGGATGCGTTGGAGGCGTCGGATGTCTTTTGCTGGGATGCCTGTGTAGAGTGCGTTGCCGTAGTCTAGTCTACTGCTGACGAGGGCCTGGGTCACCGTTTTTCTGGTGTCCGTCGGGATCCATATGTAGATTCTACGGAGCATGCGGAGGGTGTTGTAGCAGGAGGAGGAGACTGCGTTGACCTGTTTGGACATGGTGATGGCGGAGTCGAGGATGAAGCCCAGGTTGCGTGCGTGGTTGGTTGGTGTTGGAGGGGGTCCCAGTGCGGTGGGCCACCAGGAGTCGTCCCAGGCCGAGGGGGTGCGTCTGAGGATGAGGACCTCCGTCTTGTCAGAGTTCAATTTCAGGCGGCTTTTTCTCATCCATTCGGCAATGGACTTCATTCCCTCATGGAGGTTGGCTTTGGCGGTGTGTGGGTCTTTGGTGAGGGAGAGGATGAGCTGGGTGTCGTCGGCGTAGGAGAGGATGTTGAGGTTGTGCTGAAGGGCCAGTTGTGCGAGGGGGGCCATGTAGAAGTTGAACAGCGTCTGGCTTAGGGAGGAGCCATGGGGTACGCCGCAGATGATGTTGGTGGCTTCGGAGCGGAAGGGAGGGAGTCGGACTCTCTGGGTTCTGCCGGAGAGGAAGGAGGAGATCCAGATGAGGGCTTTTTCTTGTATTCCGGCTTCGTGGAGGCGTGTTAGTAGGGTGCAGTGGCAAACCGTGTCGAAGGCTGCGGAGAGGTCCAGGAGGATGAGGGCTGATGTTTCGCCATTGTCCATATGCTGCCTGATGTCGTCTGTAGCAGCGAGGAGAGCAGTTTCGGTGCTGTGGTTGCGTCTGAAACCAGACTGGGAGGGGTCCAGGATGGAGTAGTCTTCGAGGTGGTGGGTGAGCTGAGCGTTGACGATCTTCTCGATGACCTTCGCCGGGAAGGGGAGGAGGGAGATCGGGCGGAAGTTTTTGAGGTCGTTGGGGTCTGCCTTGGGTTTCTTGAGGAAGGCGTGGATGTCGGCGTGCTTCCAGCTTTCCGGGAAGTTTGCGGTTTCGGAGGATAAGTTGATGATCTTTCGGAGTTGGGGGGCGATGGTAGAGTCGGCTTTGTTGTAGATGTGGTGGGGGCATGGGTCTGAGGGGGAGCCTGAGTGGATGGAGTTCATGATCTTGCAGGTTTCCGAGTAGTCTACGTGGGTCCAGGCGGTCAGGCGGTTGGTGTAGGTGGAGCTGTCGGAGATTGGGTCTGGCGGAGGCGTGGTGTTGAGTCTGTCGTGGATGTCGGCGATCTTCTGATAGAAGAAGGTGGACAGGGCGTCGCAGAGTTCTTGGGAGGGTGGGATGTCGTTGGCGCTGGGGTTGGATAGCTCTTTCACAATGCAGAAGAGTTCTTTGCTGTCGTGTGCGTTGTTGTTCAGGCGTTCTGTGAAGTGGGAGCGTTTGGCGAGTCAGATTATCTGGTGGTGCTTGCGGGTGGCTTCCTTGTGGGCTGTCAGGCTGTCTGGTGTGCGTTTGAGGAGCCATTTCTTCTTTAGTTTCTGGCAGGTGCGTTTGGAGGTGATGAGTTCGTCCGTGGTTGTCGGTGGGCTTTTTGAGAGGTGCGAGGGTGTTGGCGCAGTCGTTGATCCACCGTCGTAGGTTGATGGCGGCGGTGTCTGGGTCGGTGGGGTCGGTGGGCGGGTTCTGGGCGAGCGTGCTGGTCAGTTGGTCTTCGGTGACTTTGCTCCAGCGTCGGTGAGGTGGTGATTGAGTGCGGTGGTGTTCGGTGTGCTTCTTGAAAGTGAAGTGGACGCAGTGGTGGTCGGTCCAGTGGAGTTTGGTGGCGTGGCTGAAGGTGACGTGGTTGCTTGCGGAGAAGATTGGATCGAGCGTGTGGCCGGCGATGTGGGTGGGTGTGATGACCAGTTGTCTGAGGCCGAGGTTGGAGAGGTTGTCGATCAGAGATGGAGTGTTGGCGTCGTTGTTGTTCTCCAGGTGGAAATTGAGGTCTCCAAGGAGGATGTAGTCCGTAGAGGCGAGGGCGTGGGTGCTTGTGAGGTCGGCGATAGAGTCGCTGAAGGGTGCTCGTGGTCCTGGGGGTCGGTAGATGTACGGTACATTCCGTATTTGCCTTGCGCTTTTTTGCCCCCTTGCGCCCCCATTCGCCGCTCCCTCCCGCCTCCCAGCTGCTCCTCCCTCCCCCCTCCCTTCTAAATGGCTGGCGAGGGAGAGCGACCTCTGATCTGTTTTCGGTCAAGAGCTCGCCCCCCCACGTCCGCAGCACCACCTTGCTGTCTCCGTGTCCCTGACCCCAGTCCACGCTGCTGCTATCGTGTTCGAGGCCCTCCTCCACCCGCAGGCATCCTCCTGCGCCTCTTCCCTGGTGTCTAGTGGGCTTCTGGTAAGCACCGCTAGACTCGTGTGCATTGTGCCGTTTTCGCCGTATTTGTGATTGTAATCTGTTTTCTGCGCCTTCCTTCCTTGCGCTTTTTTGCCCCCATTTGTGCCTTTTTCAGAGTGCTGTAATCCGCATGTGCATTGTGCCATTTCACTGTATTTGTGACTGTATTCTGCTTTTGTGCCTTTGTGCTTTGTGCTTTTTTCCAAATTGTGCCTTTGTGCTTTTTTCCAAATTGTGCCTTTTTGCTGTTTTCTGCTTTTTTTCGCCCCTTGTGCGCTCCCCCTTGGCGCTTTTCCCTGCCGCTGCCTCCCTGTGCGCACAAGGGCCGAAAAAAAGCGGAAAACAGCAAAAAGGCACAATTTGGAAAAAAGCACAAAGGCACAATTTGGAAAAAAGCACAAAGGCACGACTGCAGAGGCAGAGTGTGGCTCATAGGTGAGCTTGATACTTCACCCAATGTATGTCACTGTATGCCACCCGAAGTTGCACTCTGTGCCATTATACATGAGTGATGTGTGTCCCTCACTACTTCCAGGTGACTCTGGCTACCCAAACCTGTCCTGGCTGTTGACCTCAGTGAGGAATCCGAGGATAGGGGCAGAAAATCTGTACAATGAAGTGAATGGGTGTGCCAGGAGGGTTATTGAACATACATTTAGGCTACTGAAAGCCAGGTTCCGGTGCCTCCATGTCACTGGTGGATCCCTATTCTACGCCCCTAATAAGGGCTGCCAGATAGTGGTGGCTTGCTGCATGCTGCACAATTTGTCCCTCAGATGCCATGTGCCCTACCTGCAGGAGGAGGGGGTGACAATGGAACTGTGCTAGCAGAGGACACTGAAGACAGTGAGGAGGAGGAGGAGGATGTGGACAACAGGACACATATGATACAGCAGTACTTCCACTGACACTCAGGTAAGACTGTACTACTGTTCATTACAGTTATGTGCTGTGTGGCTGCTGTGTTGTGCCAAGCACTACCTTCACCTCTCAATTGATTGTCACTTATGCTTTCCCTTTTTGCAGATGTTGGTGCGGTCACAGCTGTGTACTACAGACTGCTTACACACATTTGTTGGCTGGATTCACACATTACAGGATATTTGCACAGGTTAATGCAGTTTAAGACATTGCACATTGTTGTGTGATAAAGCACAGACTCTTCAGTTGTGTTCGAGGGTGTTTATTGGAGTGACAAAAAGGATGGGATAGTGCAATAAAGTGGGGTGATGGTGGACGTAAACTTCAGTTCAGTGGCCCAGTTGGTCTATTGCACAGGTCCAGTATCCATGGGGCCACAGGAACAGGAGCAATGGCAGTCCAAAATGAACAAGGTATCTCAGTGGCACACCAGGGAGACATTCAGGAGGGGCTCATTTCTTGGCGGTGGTTTGGGTCTTGGCAACAATCTCTGGTGTCTGTCTGGGTTGCAGGTAACGTTCGCGGGGTGGTTGACCTTCTGCAGGGGAGGGGTGCTGGTGGCCTGTCAGTGATGTGACAGGTCCTCCTGTCGACTAGCTGCAGCAGATGTTGTTGGCTTGTGAGTAGACTGGCTAGTGGAAGGGGCCCGTTGGTGTGCTGTGTACTCCCGCATTGTGTTGGTCATGTCACCCAGCACCCCAGCAATGGTAGCCATGTTGGGATTTAAGGCCTCCAACGGTGCATGACCTCCTGGTAGTGTACCCACTGCAGCTGCTGGTTCTCATGCAAGATGGTAATCACCTGGCCCGTCCTGTCCTGGGATTGTTGGTAGGCCTCCAGGACATGTGTGAGTGCCTCCTGGGCAGAAGGTTCCATGGGTTGGGCCTCCCCTTTCCTGTGTGATGTCAACTCGGGTCCGTGTACAGGTGGGCGCACAAGTGATCAACGTGTCCTGGGGACAGAGGTTTAGGGATGTTAGGTGGCTGCTGTGGTGTTGGAGTCAGATGGGGGGGAACTGTGGTGGACTGGGTGTGGGATGTGGAAGCCAACTGACCAGTGGTACCAGATGGGCAATGGAGATCATCCAGATCGGGACATACAGAGTTGCTGTCATCACCTAGGGCATCTTCTGGTGGAGGACTGGGTTGCCGTGTCACATGCTCGCCGCTGACATTGGCTGGGGTACCTGTGGACATGTGAAAGATTTGTTACTGTCATTGTCTGTCACATATTCAGCATTTCTGGCTTTCCCTATGGGTTGGGTGTTGTCCTCCAAGCTTTGGTTAGTGTATGCTGGTGGATTGTGGGATTGGTAGTACTACATGCTGCCCATGTATTGCTGTTGTGTTTGCATGCAGAGTTAGGAGGGGTGTGCTTGCAGTGGGTAGGGCATGCAGGGGTACACAATTGAGGGTAGTTAGGGGTTTGGTTCACTGTATGGGATGGAGTGGCATGATGAGAGTCAGGGTGAGAGGGTGAAATGCCATGCAGGTATTGGTGGTGGTAGGCTAGTAATGGTGACTTACCAGTGTCCAGCCCTCCAGTGACTCCAGTGAGGCCCTCAGGATGCAGGATTGCCAAGACTTTCTCCTCCCATGCTCTCAACTGTGGGGGAGGAGGTGGGGGACCACCGGCAGACTTCATGATAGCAACTTGGTGCCTGGAGGCCACTGCATGCACCTTCTCCTGTAGGTCGTTCCACCTTTTGCGTTTATATGTTCCCACGGATTTCACCCTGTCCACGATCCTCCACCATAGCTTCATCTTCCTGGCAATGGATATCTGCAGGACCTGTGCACCGAGCAGTTGTGGCTCTACCCTGGTGATTTCCTCCACCATCACCCACAACTTCTCATCTGTGAAACGGATATTCTTTTGTGAGGACATGCCTATTGTGTGGTGGATGTGGTGTTTGTGTTGTGCAGAGTGTGATAGGTGTTGGGGTATGGTGTGTGGTGTGTGATGCGTGAAAGGTGAATAGGTGGCTGTGGTTTGTGTGTGCAGCTCTTGTATTGTCTTTTTTCTGGCAAAGTGTAGTCAGTTTTTCGTGTTTGCGAAGGATTGTGGGTTGTGTGGGGGGGTGTTTTACAGTGCTGTTGGCGGGTGTGTATGGTGTGTGTATATATGTCAGGTGTGGGTTTTTTAATATGTCCAGTGTTGGCTTCTATTGGTGTTCGGGCCCCAATTCTACTGCAGCAGTGTGCACTGCCAACGGAGGACCACCGTTGAGTGTCCGCTGTGGTGATTCGTGGTCCATAATTTGGAGGGCGGTGTATTGCTGGCGTAACGGGGAGGGTGGTGGGTTTGACAGTTTTTCGCCTCCATTGGGTCTGACGGAATTCTTGTGGCTGGTTTCTGTCAGTTTTGTGTTTGTGTGTCATAATGTGGCAGGCGGATTGCCGCCTCTGCGGTGGTCTGTTGGCAGCTGTTACCATGCCAGTCTTTGGAAAAGACCGCCAATGTCATAATGAGGGCCAAAGCATTCAAGTTTCACAAAACAGTAATAAAATAAAACACAGGAAAAAGTTTTAAAATCCCAAACTAATTTATAAAAATAGGAAATATTTATATCTTTAATTTGACACCAAAACAAATAAAATCAGATAAGGGGAACTGGAGATATGAATGTTTAAAGAATTAATGTTTTTGAGTGCTTAAGATATCTGATCGCACCTTGACCGGGTCAAAGTCGAGTTTAAGGCCAACCGCGATGGAGCCCTGCTCAGCTACAGCAAGCAGGAAGTTTACATGCGGACTTCAGCCCTCATTACAACCCTGGCGGACGGCGGTATTTTGAAGAAAGGTACTGCCAACAGGCAGGCGGTAACACTCCCCAAAATATGACATTGGCGGTGTGGCTCAAGGTAAACCCCCAATGTACCACTCCGTCCACCACTGCAGTAAATCCACCAGGCTGGAGACTTCAGTCTCCAGCCAGGCGGGCGTCACTGTCCCACCCGCGGGATTATGACCCCCCTACTGGCATGGTTTTTGTGGCTTCCGTACCACCACAAAAACAATGGCGGTAGGCACTATTAGTGCCAGGGAATTCCGTCCCTGACACTGATAGGGGTCTCCCCCGTCCCCCCTCCCCAGAGCCATCCCCCACCCTCTGCCTCCCCCTCCCGACCCCCCCATGACATACATGCACATTCACACACCAATATACACACGCATACCCACACTTATGCCCACATTCACCCATGCATGCATACATACATTCACACGCACATCCACACACACTGGCATACATACAAGCACCCACGCATTCACACCACATAACATACACTCACACCCATTCATGCACACATGCATTCCAAATGCCACACACCCGCATGCACGCACACAGATACATACACCCACACCACCCCACACACACAACACCCTCCTCCCCTGTCGAAGCACCCGACTTACCTGCTTGCAGGGGGTCCTCTGGAAAGAGACGGGACATGGCGCTGCTGCCAGCAGCAGTGCCTGCCAGCAGAACACCGCCAGGCCGTATCATGGATCATGATACGGTCAGCGGCGGTCTGCTGGTGACCGCCATCCGCCGACATGACCGTAGCTGGAATTCCACCAGCCTTCTGGCGGAATTCCAGTTACGGTCATAATATGGCAGACGGTAGGTAGTCACAGTGAAGGCATTTTGGCGACCGTCGTTGCGGTGGTAGGCGGTTTTTACCACCAAAGACATAATGAGGGCCTTAGTCTTTTTCTTGAAAATGTTCTTCAGAGGGACGAAGTGATCCATCCGGTCTGACCTCCCTGGAGACTTCTTCAGATATGCGTCGCAGTACACCACGATGAAGAAGTCTACCTTCGGACTTAGGCGATTTTTCAGGACGGAAATATTCATCCAGGCCAAAGCTGAATCTTGATCCAACATCCCTGGAGCCCTCTTCGGATACACTGCGTGGGAGGTCCCGGTCAACTTTTTATGCTCTGACTTTTTGGAGCTTTTTTCTGTTAGAAGTCGGGCGACCCTCCACAGCAAGCTGATTTCGAGTCAACATCGTCAGATTACCTTTCCAAGAGCCCCCGATGAAATCCTTTAAGTCTGGGGATCCGGAGCTTTTCAGTAGGACGAACCTGCAAGAAAGGCCGGGTTATGGTCGACGTTAGCCAGCTTAACTCACGACGACAGGTCGGTCCCTTTATTGAGCTTTTTACCAAAAGTTCTCCAATCTTCTCCAAACTTCTGGATCTTCTTACAGAAGGTCTTTGAAGGTCATTTCGGAATCCACAGCTCACCCAAGGTTCCAGAAGCTCTGAGTTGCTCCTTGAGGGCTAGGACTCCAACTCCCAGAATGCACCTGGCTCAAACTCCAAAATGACCACTGGACAGTGGTCAGCTGGTCAGTTTCTTCAGGATTTGATGCAGGGCACTCTGGTTAGCTATTTTTCACCTGTGGCAAGCAGGGAGTCCCTTCTTGAACCAGTTGAAGCCAGGCAAAGTCCTTTTTGTGGTGAAGCCCAAGTGTGCAGCTGGTGCAGTCCTTCAGAGTGCAGTGTCCAGGTGCAAGTCAGGGACCCATCAGGGCAGTCCTTCTTCTGATGTTGTTCATTGTAGGGATCTGAGGTGTGGGTGCAGCTCTGCCAAATTTATCCTTGATCTGGGGGTGAAAATCAGGGGGGGCACTACTCCCTTGCATGACCACTTCATGGAAAATGTGGCAAAAATCAATCCCAGGGAGCAACATACTTTAAAAATCCAAAATGACTGAAACTGAATTTTGGAGGTTAGGTCTGGCTAGCCCATCCACTGGTGTGACAAACAAATTCTTAACACACCCCTCTCCTGCGCTCTCTTAATCTAGTCAAGATGGCACCTGGTTCTCTGGGGTTGCAGGAAATAGGGGCGGTCCTGAGCTGCACCAAATGTCCTTCCCACCTTTAGAGACCACTTTGGCTGCTCTCCATCATCCTGTTTCAGCATCTGCTGACGCAGATCTCTACCCCCAGGCACTTCCTTTGTGTTCAGCCCAGGCCACTTTACACCTCATCAAGGTAGCCTGGCAAGGCTGCCAAAGGGTGGCCAATCAGAGAAGGACACTACAGAGCTGAAGTTGGCAACTTTCAGGTAGAGTTCTAAAACTCTTTCCCTAAATTAGTTATATTAAATCCAACAATGGTAAGCTGTGGGATTTATTATAACAATCAGTTAGATATGAAACCTGAAATATCTGGCTCATACTGGGACTCTATTCATTAAAATAAAGTTCCCCATTTTAGCCTATGGAGCCCATACACAACAGTGAGGGAAAATTAATTTGGTTATTGTACCTCATCAGGGCTTATAAAACAATTTTTATAAGGTTCCTGCTTATAGTTACATACATCCAGCCTTAGGGGTACGTAGGACACACCTTAGGGGTGACTTATATGTAAAATAAGGTTGTTTAAGACTTTGGAAGTACTTTTAATTTCAATGTCGAATTTGCATATAACCTTCGTTTAAAAGCAGCCAGCAAGGCAAGCCTGCCTTTAAAATGACACTGGTCACCTCAGCAGAGCAACTATGGGTGCACTACCTATGCTGGGGTGCCTAAACCTACATGCCCTACCATACACTAGTGACTTATAGGTAGGTTGATACTGCCAATTATAACTAGCCTAATTTCCATATCCACTTAACACAGAGCACTGGCCGTGGGAGTGGTAAGCTGTACACAGTGCACAACCAAGAGTCAGTAACCACCAGCATCTGTCCAAAAGGCTTGGGGGTGACCAGGGCAAAAAGGAGGACTTTCCTACACTGCCCCCTCAGATGAAAGGTGATGGTTACTAACCTACACCCTGGTAGTCTTCATCAGCTAAGTAGAAAAACCTGGAAAGACCATTTGCATTGGCATGGGCACTCCCAGGTCTATGTTCCACTGTGAAGTCCATCCCATGTAGAGAAATGGACCACCTTAACAGTTTTGGGTTCTCCCACCTCATTTGCATCGGCAATCTCAGAGGTCTGTGGTCAGTTTAAACACAGAAGTGAGTTCCAAACAGGTATGGCTACAATGTCTACAGGGACCAGACCACAACAAAGGCCTCCCTCTCAATGGCACTCCATCAATTCTCTCTGGGAGTAGTTGACTGCTGATGAAGGTAACTGGCTGATCCTGGCTCTCTTCATTTACTTGTGCTAACACTGCCCCAATCCCTTCCTCTGAAGCATCTGGTTGCACTGTAAACTCTTTACTGTAGTCAGGGGCCAGTAACACTTGTGCTGAACATTTAGCTTTTTTCAGAGTGTTAGGGGTCCAAATTAGCTTCTTGGGCTCTTTCTTCAAGCTCTGTCAGGAGGGCCACTATGGTCCCATAATTCTGAACAAACCTCCTATAATACCAAGTCAAGCCAAGAAAGGCCCAGACCTGAGTCTGGGGTTTAGGAGCTTCCCAATCCAGGATAGTCTGGATCTTGGGCTGGAAAGGCTGTACCAACAAGGTGGCCCAGGTACACTACTGAACTCTGTCCCATCTGGCACTTGCTTGCATTGATAGTCAGGCCTGCTTGGAGCAAGGCCTGAAGCACTTCCGTCAAGTTGACCAGGTGATCCTCCCAGGTGGAACTGAATACAGCTATATCATCTGAATAAGCTGCACTGAAAGATACCAACCCAGACAAGACTCTGTTCACCACCTGTTGGAAGGTGACAGGGGCATTTTTCAGGCCAAAGGACATCACTTTGAACTGAAAGTGGCCCTCTGTAGTGGAAAATGCTGACCTCTCCTTAGCTCCTGGACTTAAGGCAATCAGCCACTATCCTGAGGTCAGGTCAAATATACTCAGGAACTCAGCAGCCCCTAACCTGTCAATGAGCTCATTAGCTCTAGATATGGTGAGCATCAGTCTTAGTGACTGCATTTAAACTTCTGTAGTCTACACAAAGGTCCTCATTATGATATTGGTGGTAAATCCCACTTACCTCCATGCCGACTGGCACCAACATACCGCCACCGCAGCAGAAATCTGCTAACCATATTATGACACACACATACCTATCCGTCACTATTCAGACATACACACAAATCCACCAGCCCAAAGGTCAGTGATAAAGTGGCGGTAGCAAAACCCACACCGTTACGCCAACAGAACAACACCCACAACATTATGACCCACAAATCACAACAGCGGATGTTCAATGGCGGTAAACCATTGGCGGTACATACTGCCGCACCTAAAATACACACACACTAACAAAACAGCACCTCATTGGACAATTCAAACTACACACACCTGGCACTCATACAAACACCACTCCCACACACACACACCACTATACAACACACACCCATACTACCCACAACCCTTTACGACTACAAACCATTGCCAACAGACTGACATCACGACTACTGACAAGACCAGACCCACACACCACCATCACGTATACACCACCCACGCACCTTACAACACACACCCCAACACATCACCCTACACACCCTCACACACACCACTCACACTACACTCATGGCACCAGTTTCTCTATGGAGGAGCTGAGGGTCATGGTGGAGAAAATCATCCAGGTAGAGCCACAGCTATTTGGATCACAGGTGCAGCAGATATCCATTGCTAGGAAGATGGAGCCATGGCGGAGAATCGTGGACAGGGTCAACGCCGTGGGACAGCACCCCAGAACAAGGGATGATATCAGGAAGAGGTGGAACGACCTACGGGGGAAGGTCCGTTCCATTGCAGCACGACACCAACTCTCTGTACAGAGGACTGGAGGTGGACCCCCACCTCCTCCCCTACAACTAACAACATGGAAGGAGCATGTCTTGGCAATCATGCATCCTGAGGGCCTGACAGGAGTAGGAGGAGGACTGGACTCTGGTAAGTCAACTCTCCATTTCTATCACCCCCTACCTGCATGCCATCACATCCCACACTTCCCACACACCCCACCATCACATCTGAGTCATCTCAATGCCAAGCCCTGCATGCCCTACCAATGCATGGACACCCCTCACAGCCCTGCATGGACACCCATCACTAAAGCATGCACACTAGAGACAATCAGCTAGCCCACCAAATAACATCTCACACCAGGCAAAGCTGCCAGGGCCATACCAACCATAGAGGGCAACCCACCCATGCACAAGATGTCACGCACAGAAACAATGACACTGCATTTACATCCCCACAGGTATCCCAGCCAATGTCACCAGAGAAGAGGTGCCAGCAACATCCAGTCCCCCCACAGAAGAGGCCCACAATGATGACAGCAGCTCTGCTCGCCTGGATCTGGATGACCAACCTGGCCCATCAGGGACCTCTGGACAGTCGGTTACCCGGGCACACTCTCACACCACCACAGAGCCTCCCCCCTCAGGAAACACCACCACAGCACCCACCCAGAGGGCCCATACCTCTGTCTCCAGGACACATCAATCAGCAGTGTGTCCACCACTACAAGCACCCCAGGGCACCCCACAAATCCAGGACAATCAGGGACCTGGGGTCAGTGGCAGTAGGGACAAGGTTCAGGGGAGAGAGGCACAGGACAACAGGGAAGCTGGGAGGACTGCTGTGCAACAGGGGGAGGGCATGCCCAGGGAACCGACTCTCCAAGAGGCACTCACCGCGATCCTGGGAGCCTACCAACATTCCTAGGATACGCTGAGCCCGATTCTGGACAAGATGTAGAAGAACATGGGGCTGCAGGAGGGACAGTACCTGGGGATCAGGGAGGACTTGAAGTCCATTAACACCACCCTGATCTCCATTGCAGGGGTGCTGGCAGACATGGGCAACAGTATGAGGGAGGCAGTTGCACACCACCGGGCCACTGACACTAGCCTGACTACTGAACAGCCTTCCTCCTCCTCTGCCGCTAGTGGACAGGAGGCCCAGCCACAGGACCAACAGGCCATCAGCACCCCTCCCTCTGCAGAAGGTGAACCACCCCGCAAACATTCCCTGCGATCCAGGCAGAAGACAGAAACTTTTGCCAAGACCCCTGCCAGGAAATAAGACTCTCCTGATTGTCACCATTGTGTTGCACTCTGTCACCCTGTCCACTTTGAACTGCCATTGCTCCCCTTCCTATGCACCCTTGGACAATGCACCTGTGATACAAATAGACTGGACTCTACCCTGGACTTTCCTCCATCATCACTCAGCCCATTGCCCTACCCCCTCTTCTTCAGAGCACTGCAATAATCACACTTAGAAACAATATGTATGGTGTATGTCAAATGATTTCAAAATGTATTTGTTTAACAAGGTTCAAACATTGCAATTCAACTGTACAGTAATGTTTACATAGGAAAGACCTGAGTTGGCTGCACTGAACGCACCAGGAGCAATAGTGGGGCATCAACATATGCAAACAGAGATGCCAAAGGGTACAGTGAGTGGGCATAGAAGTAGGAATTCACAGCCTGTCAGTGACTATGTTTCACATCAAACTGTGAATGAAATGTGAAGTTACACAGTCTTACCTGTGTGTTATTGGAAGTATTGACGAATGACTGCACTTCTGTTATCCTCATCCTCTGCCTCCTCATCTTCACTGTCCAGAGCATCCACTGCTGCCACATGGCCATCTCCATCCTCATTCTCCTGCAGGAAAGGCACATGGCGGCGCAAGGCAAAGTTGTGCAACATACAGCATGCCATGATGATCTGGCAGACTTTCTTGGGTGAGCAGCACAGGGATCCACATGTTTGATGGAGGCAACAAAACCTGGCCTTCAGTAGGCCGAATGTCTTTTCTATTATCCTTCTTGTTTACCCATGTGCCTCATTGTAACGTTCCTCTGCCCTTGTCCTGGCATTCCTCACAGAGGTCAGTAGCCATGAGAGGTTGGGGTAACCAGAGTCACCTGCAAATATCGAGGGACAACTGTTTGCCACACACTCACCCTTAGGGCCAACAACATACCCATACACCAACATCCACTGGGTGGGAACAAGGGCTCACCTATTAGCCACACCCTGTGCCTCTGGAGTTGGGCCATCACATTTGGGATGCTGCTATTTCTCAGGATAAAGGCATCATGCACAGACCCCGGATACTTAGCATTGATGTGGGAGATCTACTGGTCCGCCAGGCACACCATCTGGACATTCATGGAGTGAAAACTCTTTTGATTGCTGAAGACCTGTTCATTCTGCCGTGGGGAGACAAATGCAATATGTGTTCCATCAATTGCCCCAATGAAGTTGGGGATATGTCCCATTGCATAGAATTCAGCTTTCACTGTGGCCAAATCATCCACCTGAGGGAAAACGACGTAGCTTCACATGTGTTTAATCAGGGCAGAAAACACTCTGGTCAGCACTATTGAGAACATTGGCTGTGACAGTCCTGCTGCCAAGCCCATTGTCACTTGGAAAGAACAAGTTGCCAGGAAATGGAGCACCGATAGCACTTGCACAAGAGGGGGGATCCTGGTGGGGTGACGGATAGCAGATATTAGGTCAGACTCCAATTGGGCACAAAGTTCCGTTATTGTGGCCCTGTCAAGTCTATAGGTGAGGATAATGTGCCTGTCCTCCATTGTTGCCAGGTCCATCAGGGGTCTGTACACGGGGGATGTCTCCATATCCTATTCATCCGCAGCAGTTGCAATCTATGGGGCAAAAGAGTGAGCAGCTGGTCATTATCTGTACATAGCAACCACTACAGTTCTATGCATATTGTGATTGTTACATTATTTAGGTGTGATAGGTCCAAAATGTGAATTTGTGTAATGTGACGCAGTTAGGATCCATGGCCTGCACCCCTCCCTGAAATGGCGTCCGCCTGTCCAGTATGGAGGGACAGGTAGAAGTGAGGTAATTTCGCTGATGTTGTGCGCCGTTGAGGAAGGCGGTCGAGAACCGCCGTGCAACTCCTCATTGGTTGTCATTAGTCCCTATGGGGTACAGTGGCCAATGGTGATGCACGCCGGTGGTGACGGTACGCACCGCTGCAGATGTGACTGCCATTTTCTATCTGTTCACTCACTTACTACCTGACCTTCAACAGTAGAGGACCTACACTGAATGTGCTGCTCTGACCTGTGTCTGGAACCGACTATGGCTTGTGTGACTAGGGAAAGGGCCCCTGCCTTCACCTCAGCGAAGTTGGAGAGGCTGGTGGTTGGGTCCTTGTAGGAAAGTACCATCCCTCTTGGCATGTTACCCCCCATTTGTACATGTATGTCAGTTTGTTTTTGCCTGTCTCACTGGGATCCTGCTTGCCAGGACCGAGTGCTCATAGTTTGTAGCCTGAATGTGCATACCTGTGTAGTGCCTAACTGTGTCACTGAGGCTCTGCTAATCAGAACCTCAGTGCTCATGCTCTCTCTGCCTTTAAATTTGTCACTATAGGCTAGTGACCACTTTTACCAATTTCAATTGGCATACTGAAACACCCTTATAATTCCCTAGTACATGGTACCTAGGTACCCAGGGTATTGGGGTTCCAGGAGATCCATATGGGCTGCAGCATTTCTTTTGCCACCCATGGGCAGCTCAGACAAACCTTTACACAGGACTGCCATTGCAGCCTGAGTGAAATAATGCACATGTTATTTCACAGCCATTTCACTGCACATAAGTAACTTATAAGTCACCTATATGTCTAGCCTTCACTTGCTGAAGGTTAGGTGCAAAATTACTAAGTGTGAGGGCATCCTTGCACTAGCAAAGATGCCCCCACATCGTTCAGGGCCATTTCTCCAGGCTTTGTGAATGCGGGGACACCATTATACGTGTGCACCACATATAGGTCAATACCTATATGTAGCTTTACAATTGTAACTCTGAACATAGCCATATAAGGATCCTCTGACCTCGGATCAACCGCAGCCTGCTCCAAGAAACACTGTAACTGCAACAGAGACACTTTTCTTCAGCAACCTCAGCTCCAAGTCAGCAACTGCAACAGTTTCCATGGTGTGCATGCTTTGGGGACTCCCTGTCTTCATCCTGCACCAGAAGGACCAAAGAAATCTCCTGTGGAGTGACGGAGTCACTCCCCTGCTCCAAACAGGCACCTTCCAAGGCGACGAGGCCTTTATCACCACCATGATGGAAATAACATGTTTAACCAGAAAGTGAAGACATGAAACAAATACTTAGTGCATCACAATTTTGTAGTGTGTAAATCAGGAGTCTCCAACCTTTTCTGTAGTGGGAGCTACTTCTGATCATTGAAAGTCGTTGTGAGCTACTGAAGGCCAAGCAACTCGTGTATAGTTCAGAGAGCCCCCCCAAGCCCAGCTTCATTGACATTCTAAAGTACTTCACTCAGTTCTAAAACTGGGCTGCCCAGACCCAAGGAGGGAAGAACCCTGTCTGTGGGGGTGGCAGCAGCTGTAGCTGCAGAGAAAACCCGAGAGCTGGTTTGGCAGTACTGGGGGCCCATAGTGGAGCCCCCAGGATGCATGGAATTGACTCCCCAATACCAGATTTGAATTGGGGGGCAATTCCATGATCTTAGACATGTTATATGGCCATATTCGGGGTTACCATTGTGAAACTACATATAGTTATTGACCTATATGTAGTGCACGCGTGTTATGGCATCCCCGCACTCACAAAGTCCTGGGAAATGGCCCTGAACTATGTGGGAGCAGCTCTGCTAGTGCAAAGGTGCCCCCACACTTAGTAATTTTGCACCTAACCTTCAGCAAGTGAAGTTTAGACATATAGGTGACTTATAAGTTACTTAAGTGCAGTGAAAAAGGCTGTGAAATAATGTGTGCGTTATTTCAAGCAGGCTGCAATGGCAGTCCTGTATAAGGGTTTGTCTGAGCTCCCTATGGGTGGCTAAAGAAATGCTGCAGCCCATATGGATCTCCTTGAACCCCAACACCTTGGGTACCTAGGCACCATATACTAGGGAATTATAAGGGTGTTCCAGTGTGCCAATCAGAATTGGTAAAATTAATCACTAGCTGCAGTGACAATTTTAAAAGCAGAGAGAGCAGAAACACTGAAGTTCTGGTTATCAGACCCTCAGTGATACAGTTAGGCACCACACAGGGAACACATACAGGGCACAAGTTATGAGCACTGGGGTCCTGGCCAGCAGGATCCCAGTGACACAGGAAAAAACAAACATACATACAAGTAAAAATGGGGGTAACATGCCAGGCAAGATGGTACTTTCCTACATATATGTATATACTTTTTTATTTGGATGCGCGTATTCCTACAATATTTATCTTATGACACTCGCTTTAATCTATTGGAGTTGTCCTTCCATTATTCCTGAGGGGTACGGGGTCAATATGTTATGATACTGCATCTGCTTGTGTGTATCGTGTTGGGGGTGGGGGTGGGGGTGGGGATGTTGCGTGTGTGTTTCACTCTCTTTTTCCTCCACCCCCTCCTCTGTGTGCTAGGTGGCAGTCCTCACTGTGGTCGTCTTTGCCGTCGTTGGTGGTCGTATTGGAGCAGCACGTAGAAGAACATGGGGAAGATATGCAACTCGGGCGCAATGGCGGCGTAGTTCTTCCCACAGTCTCCACAGGTGAGTCGTTTCCATTCTGTGCAGTGTTTCCGCCAAGCTTTTGATGTCATTGGTACCGCCCCGGAAAAGGTGGAGGATTGGCATGTCTTAATACAGTGGGCAGAACATTGTCTTCCGCCTGGCTGTAGGCAGTTACCGCCGTGGTGCTTGTCGATTCCGCACTGGCGGTCGGTGTGTTAAAGTGGCTGTCTGTCTGAGATGTTTCTGCTGTGGTCATAATTTGCCACTAATGATCGCCGGCCTGTTGGCGGTATTAGCGCCACTTTAAACCGACCGCCAGGGTTGTAATGAAGGCCAAAATCTTAGCTCTTTTTTCCCACCTTGGGGATTAGGTTTAGGTACCAGTATCACTGGACTGGACCAACGACTGTCAGAGGGCTCACTTTTTTTTAAGTCCAACATCTTAGCCACTTTAGCTTTGATGTTGGGCTTGACCCGGTCAGACGACCTGTACAACTTATTCTTGACTGGTAAGCTGCCACCAATGTCAATGTTATGGACACACCAATTGGAGAGTCAGGGGTCAGAGAGAACAGACCAGCCAACTGTTCCAAAACTTGTCTGCAGTCTTTCTGCTGCTGCGCTGTCAGTTTGGGAGAGAGTACCACTCCCTCCACTAACCCATCTTGTGCATTGGTGGACAGGAGGTCTGGCAGAGGTTCACTCTCCTCCTCCTCCTTTCCCTCATCAGTGACCATAAACATGGTCATGTCTGCCCTGTCCTGATGAGGTTTTAGTCTGTTCACATGCTGGATCCTATGAGGATTCCTGGGGATGCCAAGGTCCACCAGGTAGGTGACCTCACCCTTCTTTTCTAAAATTGGATAGGACCCAGTCCATTTGGCCTGAAGTGCCCTGGGATCCAAAGGTTCCAAAACCCACACCAGCTGACCTGGGTGATACTTAGGCATGGTAGCCTTCTGGTCATGCCAGAGCTTCACGAGCTCTTGGCTGGTCTCCAGCTGCTTGCCTTCTTCATGTACTCAGCCATACGTGACCACAGGCACAGCACATACTCCAGCACATTCTGCTAGGACTCTTTGAAAGACTTCTCCCAAGATGCTCTCACCAAGCACAATGGGCCTCTTACTGTGTGCCCAAACAGTAACTCAAAGGAGCTGAATCAAACTCCCTTTTGTGGCACCTCTCTGTATGTAAACAGCAGGCCTGGGAGGAGAACACCCTATCTCTTCCTAAGTTTGTCAGACAAACCCATTATCATGCCCTTCAGGGTCTTTTTAAATCCCTCCACCAGAACATTGGTCTGGGAATGATAGGGGGTGGTGAACTTATAGGTAACACCACACTCATTCCACATTGCTTTCACATAGGCTGACATAAAATGTGTGCCCCTATCTGAGACCACCTCCTTTAGGAACCCCAGCCTGGTGAACAAACCAAGCAGGGCCCTAACCACTGTGGGTGCAGTGACTGACCTTAGGGATATTGCCTCTGGGTACCTGGTGGCATGGTCCACACCCACCAAAATGTCCCTATTACCTGAGGCAGTTGGTGGGTCTAGGGGACCAACAATGTCAATCTCCACCCTCTCAAAGGGAGTCCCCACCACTTGTAGTGGTATCAAGAGCACCTTTGGCTTGCCCCCTGCCTTGCCACTGGCCAAGCAGGTGACACAGGAGCTGCACAACTCCTTGACATTTTCTGACATATAGGGCCAATAGAAATGGCTGACCAGCCTTTTGCAGGTCTTGGTCCCCCCCAATTGTCCAGCTAAGGGAATGTCATGGCTTAGAGTTAGGATGAATTCTCTATACTTCTGGGGGAACCACTGCTCTTCTGGTTGCCCCTGGTTTGGTGTCCCTTGCCTCAGTGTAGAGAACTCCATCCTCTCAATAAACCTTGTGGGACCCACTAACATCCCCTTATTCCTGCCTGGTGGCAGTCTGCCTCAGGCCCTCAAAAGTGGGACACTCTCTTTGTCCCTGGCACAACTCTTCTCTGGTGAGCCCACCTTCCCCTTGCAATTCTGCCAAGTCAGGCAGAGTTTGCAGGGGAAAAATCCCTCCCTTAGAGGTCATATCCTCCCCCTCAGGATTGGATTCCTCCTGAACTTTAAAAAGGACTCTGGGCACCCTAGCAGTGCACCTAAGTGTGCACTACCTATGTTGGGGTCCCAATACATTTCCATACGTTTTCTACCTTTTTACCTCAACTGGCATACAATGCAATCAATACCTTCCACGATAAAACCATAAAAGATCTTATGAACTGAAAAAAGACAATAAATACAAGAATGTCAATTTAACTCACGAGCAGAGAAAAGCTGTTGAAATGTTACCTAAAGATGATCAGATTATTATTCGCACTGCTGGAAATGCTGGCAATATAGTGGTATATATCAAGGAAGCTGAAAGACAGCCTAACAAAAGGGACAGCTATGACATTGTCAGCAGGGAAACCTATGCTAGTAGTATTACAAACTATTGGGCTAAACTGATGGACTGGAAAGACAGAGGCCTATTAGAATTTGAAGAGTACTGCTTCTTATATAATGAATTCCCTTGTCTACCGGTTCTTTACCAACTACCAAAGATCTGTAAACACAGCACTAACACTCCTTGCAGACCTATTATTTCCTCCTGTGGTCAAGCATTGTAGAATACCTCGAAATATATTGACGTCTACTTACGGGATTATGTTACTAGCTTGCCATCTTATATCCAGGAAACAAAATATTCTTTAGGAGAATTGAAGATCTTGAGTAGTCCAATGAAATTTAGGTTAATGCAATTGATGTATGCTCTCTTTACACAAGTATTGCACATTATGATTGGATTGCAGCTTCCAGACATTTTATCAGGGCACGTCCACTGTAATACTTGTCACACACGGAAATGTTACCGGAGATGATACAATACTGTCTCACTAACAACATTTTTATGTTCAGTACCGCACTGTATAGAAAGAAGATGGGAACTGTGATGGGAACATGCTTCGCCCCCAGTTTGGCGAACAACTTTATGGGCTGGTGGGAGGAGCATGTTTCCATATAAGATGATATTACCCAACTCATAGAACAAGACATTTTATGGCTGAGGTATATTGATGACCTCTTCATTGTATGGAAAGGTAATGAAAAACCGGCAAAGGAAATTTGACAGAAACTGACGATGAATAACCTAAATCTTGAATTTACTTGCAATATTAGCAATGATAACATTTACTTTTTAGATGTTAACATCAAGATTGTAGGTAACACTCTGGTAACTAGCTAACACAGAAAACTGGCTGCAAGCAATACAGTATGACGTGCTCAGTGATCACTTCTACATGCTCAAATACAGTATCCTCTTTGGGGAACTCCTCAGAGCTAAACACAACTGTACCACATAAAAAGTATGCCCACAAGAGAAAGCCAATATGGTCTTGAGATTCAAACAGTGAGGGTCCCCTGGGTGGGTTCTGAATAAAGGTATAAAATGTGTCAAAATTATCAGTAGAAATCAAATTCTGTTTTAACATAAACACAACAAAGATGTTGACCGGAATCAACCTACACGTATGATCACTGCCTATAAGACAAACAGTAAGGATATTAGGAAAATACTGCAATCCAGTCGGACATACTAAATGTGATCCCACCATGGATAATATCCGGATGGAAAACCCAGTATTACATACAGAAAAGGTGTTCAAAGAGAGATTGGTTATTTTTATAATGCTATAACTATAAACCAGACGCCCAAATTAAAGAGCTGAAAGGGGTTTTCCCATAAAGTAAATATAAAGATTGCAGCTATAGCAAAAGTGTGAGAGAATATACAGTACCCTATATCACAGGCAGTAAAAGCATTACACAGATTCTGACATGCAGTGCACAAATTGTGATCTACGTTCTCAGTTGTCTCTATAACAAGGTTACGTGCGGAACACTATCTTTGCTATGAAAAAAAAATACTCAAGCATGTGCAGGCTATCAATAACAACAATCCACACTACCCCATGGCTAGACATTTATTAAGGAATCACATTTCAGTGGCAGCACTCAACTTGCACACTATTCTATTAAGCATGTGCCACGCATTATTAGAGGGGGTGATAAAATTAACACCTCAAGGAGATAAGAGTCTAGATATATTATAGCTCTGGAGACTAAGTACCCCGGGGGTTAGAACACAGAAGTACTCCAAGTGCATCTTGGTAATAATTGAATCTGTTCTGTACATTTTGGAAATAACGGTATTGGTTATCCTTATCATAGAACTCCATACAATATATTTATGTCTGGATTATGATTTTACCATCTGATAATCCAGTTATCCTCTACACCCTCTTCTTCTCATTTTAATACAGATATGCTTACATGCAGTATTGTTCTTTTGTCTGTTTCCTATATTGTAACACTAAGACATATTATACTATGATATAATGACTGACTATTCTATTCATAGTTGGTGCTGTACCCAGACCGCATACGTCTTATCTCTGTTACCCATTGTTATATCTAGGCATCTACACTGTGTTTCATGTTGACTCAAGACAGTTGGTTTGAGATCTGAGTTAAATGTGTCAAGCTTTACTGTAGTATAAAGATGGCATTCTACATTTGCAAATATTCTTTATAGTGGTAACTCCAAATATTTTGCTCTAAAACAGGTGTAACAGGACCTCTATTCAGACTAAGAACTCAACTGCATCTACTATTATTGTGATTTTGACAATATTTTATAGCAATGTAATTATTGTTTGCCAATATGGTTATGTTAATTTTTATTTCATTGGTCTACTTAATTTGTATTATATTATGCATTGGGATAGCAACTTACATTATCCACTATGGATGTTTAAGTTCACATAACTGCTTTAGATAATGGCTGTTTTTGGGACAATTACATATCGCTGACCACCTGGGAGTAGATACCGCCTGGTAACTACTGATTAAGGCTTCATTTATTTATTATCCCTTCATTGTCTTTGTAGGCTTGTTATCAGCATGTGCCCGCACTCACCCAATCCAAATTGGCTGAACACAGTTTAGCTGAGGCGAGCAGGCTGAGAATGTTATGTTCTTCCTGAACTCTGACACCATGCTTCATATCTGCCGTTTGATCCTCGTGGAGTAGCTGCGTAAGTAAGAGAACCCCTGACCTAGTAGCCGCATAGTCAGTAAAAAGGGCTCAGTGCAGGCGAGAACCTTTGATTTTAACATCAGCTGCCAACTCGCTTTACATCTGCCTTCAACAATGAAGCACGGTGGCAGTCGACATTAAAATCCGAGGTGCTTGTCTGCACTGGGCCATCACCGTGTTTTACATCACCTTCCATAGTAAAGTACGGTGGCAGCAGACGTTAAAATCTTTAAAATCCAAGGTCTTTGCCTGTACTGAGCCACTTTCACTGACTACTCCACGCTTTATATTTGCATTTGCGTAGCAGTCAGTGAAATTGGTTCAGTGCATGTAAGGACCTTTGAGTTTACCGTTCCTGCTACCACGTTTTATATCCCCTACTTCTCTTCATGAAATTCGGCAAATCTCATTCTGGTGCTTCGCTGAACAATGGCATATTCCCATATGTGTGAAAACCTTCTGGAGAGAATATGACTTAATTTTGGGTGTCAAAATGCCAGGTGGCCCCAGCAGTGATCATACTGATTGTCAGTCACTGCAGAATGAGCACAGGCTGCTAGTAAAAGTTGTGTTGAAGATAACATCGTCTTCTCCCCTGTTGGAGAATTTTACTTTCTCCATGGGTCCTTGTATGAGAATTATCTATTTTATTTTTTAGGTGTGTTACGTTCTATAGCAGTGGGTCCCAACCTTTTGATTTCTGTGGACCCCCCACTTTAACATTAATGGAACCCAGGGACCCCCACTGAATCATCATGGGAATCCAGGGACCCCTGCCTGAGTCATTACTGGAAGCTGGGGGCCTAATTTGTCAATATTTGTTAATATGTTTTAATTTTCTAGGCTCTCGCGGACCCCCTGGGAAGGCTTTGCGGACCCTTAGGGGTCCCCAGACCACAGGTTGGAAACACTGTTCTATAGAATTGTAGACCGTCATGTGGTGAGCTGCATTGCTGGAATTACTTACAGAAATGTGGGGGGGTGGGGTAGTGAGGCTGTTGTGCATGACACACGGCGAGCTCAGTCGCTTCAAAGCGGTAGCTATAAATCAGAAAGCTCAATGTTATGTATGACACCACTAGACAGTCTTACATTTTTAGTTAAAATACTATACATTGCGGGATGTGTAGACCTACTTTCGATTCTAAGTAGGGATTTGGAAATCTCAGGATACAAAGTACCCTTGAATTAAATAGGAGGAATGGCTGATGGGGACACACTGGCGCGTTGGGATAAAGGAGGAATCATGTTCCAGAATGCAAAGCGGTATTATCTAAAATCTAGGACTGGAGGGAGGTGTCAGTTGTCACTGAAGGCAGTTCAAATCAATGGAGAAATCTGGGGAAATATTTTCAGATTTTCCTGATGAAAGAAAGGTCAAATTAGCTCAAGCTACCAGGAAAAATAGTATTAATGATTGTTAGACGGGGACAAAAAATAACGAGAAAAATACAGCGAAACATACTCGCTGCCATTTCAACATTACCAAACGTCTGTAAAACAATTTCACTGAAACATGAGTCCGTGCACCTTCGCTTGCATATTTCCTTTCTGCTGCAATTTGCAAATCATGCCATAAGGGTTGCAGTTTGCACCAAACACGCCCCTTCGCTCCCTCAGTAGCCTTTCTGTTTAGTGATGCTTAGATGTCTGTATTCTCCCATACCTTTCCCGGGGTTCCTCCTATCTTGCTTGTACAGCTGCCATGACGTTTTCCTCATCCATGAGAGACTAGTTTCTCCACTCCATTTAACCTATTTTAGAGCTGAGCTCTGGCCCCTGTTGTAATTTCTCGTTGGGCTTTTAGTAGAGTCAAGCGCGCAATCGCTCTGGCCCCTGTTGTAATCTCTCTGTGGGCTTTTAACCCCGCCCATGCCACACCCATCAGTTTGGTTAATTCGTGGGCTTGCCTTTTAAAATTCACTTGATTTCATTCGTGAAAGGCATGCATATGTGCATATGTGATGCATTTTCTGGTGTTTAGCCCTCCTCGAGAGCACCAGTAACTACTGAAAACATACGAGACTCTGTGTTTTCCAACTGGCTTTTGAACTACTTTTTTTTTTATTTCCTACACAGCGCGATCTTGCTGGGCAGTAGTCGAGCGCTTCGCAAGACATCAACCCTGTTAAATGGATAATTGCACTTTTGCCGATACATTTGACTGCAAGCGAACTTCTGTTTCCTTTTGTGTGTCTCATTCACGCTCATAGCAGCCGTCGGCTCGCTTATGTGAAACTATTTTACTTTTCATTTTCAGTTTATGTGGCAAGAGAAGTCCGGTTAGGAGTTTAAAATGCTAAGGGCCAGATGTATGACGAGTTGCAAATTGCGAGTCACAAAATCATATGTACAACAGTGTACTTCACACTGAATGCGATTCGCAATGGGGTCGCAAATGACCTACCTCATTAATATTCATGCGGTAGGTCACAATTTGCTACCCCCATCGGGAATGGCTGCACTCACAGGGATGGTGGCCCCTGGGGACAGCAGACCACCATATCTGTGACTGCTTTTTAAATAAAGCAGCTTTTTTGTTTTTAAATGCAGCCCATTTTCCTTAGCAAAAAATGGGCTGCATTTCAGAAACAAAAAGTTTTCTTTTCATTTTTTCAGAGCAGGGAATGGTCCATGGGACCACTGCCTGCTCTGAAAAATATTTTCACTACCATTCACAAAGGGAAAAGGGGGCCCAAAGGGACCCCTTCCTGTCTGTTAATGGGTTAGCACCAGTGTTTTAAATGGGCCAGTACTGCCCGGTACTGAGTACCGGCACTTTTTTATTTTGAGAGGGAGAGTATCTGCACTTCTCAAGAAAAACGTAATATTTTTCATTGAAGAGTACCCATACTTCTCAGAAATGAGCAGGTACTCTGTCACAGAGTACCCGCACTTCTATTTTTCCATTTCAAGCACTGGTTAGCACCAAATTTGAAATTGGTGCTGACTGCGATTGTTTTGTCATTCCATTCATGGTCACCAAATAATCCTACATTGCACTGTGACTCGCAATTATGAAGGGAACGTCCCTTCCTAATTGCGACTCGCAAACCTATTTTGCGATTCGGTAAATAGATTACTGAATCGCAAAAGAGGGTCTGTATATACCAAAATGCTTTTTTCTTGTTGCAAACGGCCCGATTCTGTGAATAGGACCATTTGCGACAAGAAAAAAGCTACGTACATGTGGCCCTAATAGCTTAAACTTGAGCAAATGGTTGTTTCCCTTTGCGTTTTGGGATTTCTAATCCTGGGTATAGAAGGGGAAAGACAGCGATATAAGTACCAGAATGCAAAGAAAAAAGTACAGACTAGCGCAGCTAGTCGTATACAGTCCTGGAAAAATTGGCCATGCTGTGTTTGTAGCCTTAAACCACATATGTTCTTGTTGCACTTTGTAATAGGTGTTAGGAGTCATTGAGAAACTTCAGCTAGGTGCCTGCACTGCAAAGAATAAATATGTAGGTCTCCGCTGCTCAACTCCACGTTTGTTTTGTAGACAAAGTAATCTGAATTGATGAACCTGGCAGCTTACTAGGAAATTCATTAAAATAACATGAAAAAAGGGAAAAAATGATGAAAATAAAGATAACAAGGGGGTGCAGAGAACTCTGGCACCTGAAATCTGTGCAGTGTGGCACAAAGTACAGAACATAATTGAGTTAAATGAAGACTAGACTGCAAAGTAAGGCCTTGTAAAGTAGATTTCAAATTACGGTTTTGAGGAAATAAAAGGCTGCCAATAGAGTGGAGTTGGATTACTGGAAGCAGAGGACTTGGCAGAGAGTGCAAGACTTAGCAGACAGTATGTTGCTGAACAGAGTTAAAAACTGTGCATGTGAATGGACTTTGCAGAGTTGAGGCATGTGTTTTCGAACTGAGTGAAGTACTTTATAAAGTCAATGAAGCTGGGCTTGGGGCGACTCTCTGAACAATACACGAGTTGCTTGGCCTTCAGTAGCTCACAACGACTTTCAATGATCAGAAGTAGCTCCCACTACAGAAAAGGTTGGAGACCCCTGATTTACACACTACAAAATTGTGATGCACTAAGTATTTGTTTCATGTCTTCACTTTCTGGTTAAACATGTTGTTTCCATCATGGTGGTGATAAAGGCCTTCAGAGGCTGAAACACGTTCTGTGTTTGGTGTAGGAAAGTACCATCCTTCTTGGCATGTTACCCCCAATTTCTACCTGTATGTCAGTGTGTTTTACTGTGTTGTCAGTATGCTTGACAGTGTCACTGGAGATCTGCTAACCAGAACTCCAGTGCTTATGCTCCCTCTGTTTTCCAAATTTGTCACTATAGTCTAGTGACTCCATTTGGGTTCCAGGAGATCCTTATGAGCTGAAGCATTTCTTTTGCCACCCAAAAGGAGTTCATACAAACACTCCTTCAGGACTGCCACTGCAGCCTGAGTGAAATAGTGCACAATCTATTTCACAACCATTTCCACTGCACCAGGTAACTTATAAGTCACCTATATGTCTAACCTTCAGTTACTGAAGGCTAGGTGCAAAGTTACTGTGTGTGAGGGCACCATTGCACTAGAAAAGGTGCACCCACGTAGTCCTGGACCAATTTCCCTGACTTCGTGAGTGCGGGACACCATTTTAAGCGTGCACTACATATATGTCAATACATATATGTAGCCTCACAATGGTAACTCCGAATATGGCCATGTGAGGTGTTTAAGATTGAGAAATTGTACCCTCAATCCAATTCTAGTATTGGAAGGCCAGTTCCATGCACCCTGGGGGTTCCACCTTGGACCGCCAGTACTGCCAAACCAGCTCTCTGAGGTTTCCACTGTAGCCCCAGCTGCTGCCACCTCACAGGCAGGTTTCTGCCCTCCTGGGGATTAAGAAGCTCAATCCCAGGAAGGTAGAACAATGCATTTCTTTTAGGAGAGGAGTGTTACACCCTCTCCCATTGGAAATAGGTGTTACAGGCATGGGGGGGTATCCTCCCAGAGCCTCTGGGAATGCTTTGAAGGGCACAAACCGTGCTTCTTGCATAATCCGGTCTACACCGGTTCAGGGACCCCAGTCCCTGCTCTGGCGCGAAACTGGACAAAGGAAAGGGGAGACACCACTCCTCTGTCCATCACCACCCCAGGGGTGGTGCCCAGAGCTCCTGAAGAGTGTCCCTGACGTTAGCCCTTTTGGATTCTAAGGTGTGGGGACCCTCTGGGAGAATCTGAGTGGCCAGTGCCAGCAGGTGACGTCAGAGACCCCTCCTGATAGGTGCATACATGATTAGGTAGCCAGTCACCCTCTCGGGGCTATTTAGGGTCTCTCCTCTGGGTGTTTTCTCAGATTCAGTTTGCAAGACTCCACCAGGACTCCTCTGCATCCTCTGCTCTGCTTCAGCTTCTGACCATCGGATCAACCACAGACTGCTCCAAGACCGCTGTAACTGCAACAAAGTATCCAGGAAGGCTACTGTGACCCTGCAACTTCAGCTCCAGCCAGCAACTGCAACAGTTTCTAGTTTGTGCATGCTCTGAGGACTGCCTGTCTTCATTCTGCACCAGAAGGACCGAAGGAATCTCCAGTTGAGTGACAGAGTCACTTCCCTGCGTCAGCAGGCACCTCTTTGCAATGACAACCAGTAGTCTGGGACTCCTCTCCTGTCGACGAGTGTGATCCCTGGAACACAGGTGGTGGACCGAAGTGATCCTGACTGTCCAAAGGTCCAGCTGTCCAAATTTGGTGGAGGTCAGTACCCCTGTGCACCATGCGTTCTACAGCTCCTTGGGCTTCTGTGCACTTCTTCCAAAAGTCCTTTGTGCACTGCATAGCCCAGGTCCCGAGCACTCTATCCTGCGACGCTCAGCTCCCTGAGTTGTTCTCAGGCAGTGCGGGTCCTTTTGCCTCCATTCTGTAACTCCTTTATCCCCGTGTTCTGGGTCTCCTGTGTGTGCTGCCTGGTCTTTGGAGGGCTTTCTAAAGTGCTGAGAGCCCCCTCTGCCTCCTCAGTCTGAGTTGAGGCACCCATGTCCCTCCTGGGCCCAGGTATCACCATCAACTTCTGGACTTGGTCTCCTCTGTCAGCGGATCTCAGGTCCAGGAATCCGTTGTTGGTTTCTTGCAGTCTTGCTTGTTTTTTGCTTGTTTTTTGCATAATCCTTTACCACAACTCCTAGTGTGTTCTGAGGAAACTTGCTGCACTTTACTCCTGCTTTCCTTGGCTCAGGGGTGGGGTAATGTACTCACCTTTGGTGTTTTCCTATACTCCCAGTGCCCCTCTACACACTACACTTGCCTACGGGGAATTCCGACATTCGCATTCCACTATTTTAACATATGGTTTGTGTTGCCCCTAGGCCCATTGCAATCTATTGTGTTTTTCACTGTTTGCACTATTTTCTGACTGTGTAATTACGTGATTTTGGTTACTGGTGTATATAATGTGTATAATACTTACCTCCAGTAGGAGTATTGCCTCTAAGATATTTTTGGCCTTGTGTCACTAAAATAAAGTACCTTTATTTTTGGTAACACTGAGTATTGTCTTTCTTGTGTATCAGTACTGTGTGACTATAGTGGTATTGCAAGAGCTTTGCATGTCTTCTAGTTCAGCCTTGGCTGCTCTGCTACAGCTACCCCTAGACAGCCTAAGCTGCCAGTCACTGACTACATTTCAATAAGGTGGATCACTGGACCTGGTATAAGGTGTAAGTACCTAATTTTACATGGGCAAAGTCATCATTCAGCCAAATTAAAGTGGAGTATTCCTTATGCTACTAACTTTCCAAAAAGAGGAGGAGAGAATGATCGGAAGATTCAAGGCAAGGGGTTATCCGAGAAGAGTTTTACGGGAAGCAATAAAGAAGGATAACCTAAAGTCCATGGATGAGCTCCTTTTTTCTGGGAACAGGAAAAAGGATAAATCAAATCAGATTTGGTTAATCACTACTTACAATGCTGATTCCCAAACTATTTAGAAAATGATTTGCAAGCATTGGCATCTTGTTAGATCTGATCCAGTGGTTGGATCTGAGTTACCACTTAGTCTCTCTATCACACATAGGAAGTCATCCTCCTTAAAGGACATGCGAGTACACAGTTATACGATATCACAGAAGGTCCAAGGGGAATGGCTTACGGAACAGCAAGGCTTTTATAACCGTGGCCACTGTAAAGCGTGTAAAGCAAGCAAAAATGTCAAGACTTACTTTTTACCTACGGGGAAAACTGGATACATTAACAAGTTGGTAACATGTAGGAGTGATTTCTGTGTTTATGTATTGGTATGCCGGTGTGGCTTCCTATATGTAGGCAGTACGGAATTTCCAGTAAAATAAAAGTACTGGAACACATGAGGGCCATTAGGAATGTTGATTCAAATTATTCTATGTCGAGACATTGGTTGCTGGTGCACAAACAGAGTGCTTATGAGCTTTCTTTTTATTGTATTGTCAGGGTCGTCCTCAGTAAACGAGGAGGAGAGACTCAGAATTATGGAATCTGAGTATATAATTCAGCTGAACAATCGTATACCTTGAGGCCTGAATACAGATGAGGAACTTTTTGTTCACATTGGCTAAATATTTATTTTTTCCTTTTTCTTTTGCTTTGAAACTGTATAAATCATGCCAGCTAATATTTATGTTGTTGCTTTCATGAATGTTAATTTGTGCTTTGTTTTATTTGTTTTCTTGTTGGGAAGGATGAATAATGAATATGATTTGAAGGGTGTTGGACAATGGGTTATTGGTAAGGGCAGGTAAGACCCTACACTTAGCAACAGACCACTAACCTCCACTTAGGTCCAGTTAGGTCTCAGTAAATTAAACCTAGCTCTTCCCTTGGTAGCTTGGCAACGTTCGACAAGGCTTAACCTAGGAGACAAAGCGTAAAGCATTGAAATATCACAAAACAGTAATACAATAAAGCAAAGGAAACAGTTTAAAAATCCCAAAACAATTTATAATAATAAGAAAAATGTTTAACTTTAAAATGATACCAGAATTAATAAAATCGGATAAAGGGAACCAGAGATATGAATTTTTAAAGAATTAATGCTTTTTAGCGCTTAGAAACGAATAGTGCCAATCTGGTCATCTGGTCGCATCTCAACCGGGGCAAAGTCAAAGTTTGAGGCCGACCGTGATGGAGCCCTGCTTGGCAACAGCTAGGGGGATGCCTCGGTCAAAAGTTTACCTTCGGAGTTAGTCGTTTTTCTGGAGATTTTCTTCAGCGGGACCAAGTCGCCTGTCCAATCCGACCTCCTGGAACTCGTCCTCAGATATGCTTCGCGGTAGCACTCGGATGAGATTTTTACCTTCGGACTTAGTCATTTTTTTAGATGAAAATACTTCGACCAGGGCAAACCTGAATCTTGATCCGACGTCCCTGGAGCCCTTTTCAGATACACTGCCTGGGAGGTCCCGTCAACTTCCTATGTTCGGACTTAGTCACTTTTTTCGGAGATTTTCTTCACCGGGACGAATCTGCAAGTCAGGCCGGGTCGCGGTTGAGGCAAACTGGCTAGAGTTGCCGTGGTGGGCCGGTCCCTTTAAGGAGCTTTTTTCCAAAACTTCTCCAAACTTCTGGATCTTCTTCCAGATGTTCCTTTAAGGTTCTTTTGAGGTCCACAGCTCATCCCAAGGTTCCAGAAGCTCTGTGATGCTCCTTGAGGGTGCGGACAACAATTCCCAGAATGCACCTGGCGCAAACTCCTTTTTGGCCACTGGACAGTGGTCAGATGGTTGGTTTCTTCAGGATTTGGTGCAGGGGATTCTCGTTAGACTCTCGTTTTACCTGTAGCAAACAGGGAGTCCCTTCTTGAACCAGTTGAAGGCAGGCAAAGTCCTTCTTTTGGTGAAGCCCAAGTGTGCAGCTGGTGCAGTCCTCCAGAGTGCAGTATCCAGGTGCAGGCCAGGGGTCCAGCAGGGCAGTCCTTCTTCTCCTGTAGTTCTTCCTTGTAGGGATTTGAGGTGTGGGTGCAGGTCTGCTAGTTTTATCCTTGCTCCTCGGTGAAAAGCAGGGGGGTCCTGATTCTCCAATCAGGTGCAGGGTCCTTCCCCCTGTGATGATGACTTCCTGAGAAGTGTGACAAAAATGAATCCCAAGGAGCAACATTCCTCAAAAATCCATCATGGCAGAAAATTATTTTTGGAGCTTACACCTGGCTGAGCCCAACCACTGGTGTGGCTAAAAATTCTAAATACACCCCTCTCCTGCCCTCTCCTTATCTAATCAAAGGGCACCAATTGTCTGGGTTTGCAGGATGTGAGGGTGTTGCTGGGTTGTTTCAAATGTCCTTCCCTGCCTTTGAAGACCAGTTTGGCAGCCCTCCCCCTTCCTGTTCCCCATCTGCTGAGGGGAGATCTCCTCACCCAGGCACATCTCTTTGTGTGGAGCCAGGCCACTTCACACCTCATCAAGGCAGCCTTGACCTCAGAGCACAGCAGCAAAAACACTGCAGGGCTGAAGTTGGCAACTTTTCAGGTAAAGTTTAAAACTTTTTACCTGAACAAGATATTAAATCCCACAACTGGAAGTTGTGGGATTTATTATAATAATTAATTTGATACCAAACTTGAGGTATCTTTTACTTAAGGGGATTTTTAAAATTAAAATAAAGTCTCCCCATACTAGCCTATGGAGGCCATTCACTACAATGAGGGAAATATGAATTTGGCTGTTTTACCTCACCATGGCTTATAAAACTATTTTATAAGGTCCCTGCTTATAGTTACATGGTAGCCAGCCCTAGGGGCGCATAGGGCACACCTTAGGGGTGACTTATATGTAAAAATAAGGTAGTTTAAGACTTTGGAACTACTTTTAACTCCAAAGTCGAATTTGCATGTAACTTTAATTTATAAGCAGCCAGCAAGGCAGGCCTGCCTGTAAAATGACAGGATTTCCAGGAGCATTAGCATGATGTGAAGCAAAGCAGGTCATGCTATTTAGTATTCAACACAAAGGGTGCTTGATGCTGGAATGACGCATTTATCACAGCGCAAAAACGTATTTGCATCAAGAGAGCTTTACTGAAGTGTATCGGAGAACAAACACCTATGAGTTTTGACACAAAGCTCAATTTACTAAGATAGCCAGACAGGGAACTGCGTCAAAAGTTAATGCCTACTTGAATCAGGTACACTTTCACAACACAGTGCAGCGGATTTGAATGCTGCACTCTGTTGTGTGTAAAACTTGCAAATCTGGGTTGTCAAGTTGGTTGAGTATTTTGTATATCTAAAATATAATTCCCCATCATGATTGTTGTTAATGTTGAAAATACATTACAAATACACAACAAAAGGTCCTCTGCATGAACTTGTTTTGTGCAGCAGCCATTCTAAAAGTCCTGTGATGATGAGTGGGATGTTTGACTGTAATTAAAAATGGTAAAGTACGAATAAGAGCATGCAGTTGAGGCACATCAAATTCAAATGTAATTGATGAAGCTCATTTTAGATGGCCACCTTCATGAATTAGGGAAACCTGTGCAAAATGTGGTCATGTAAAGAACACCTAAGCTGTGGTCAACTGGGCCTTATGAGTGGCCATAAGAGGCTGCCCCTATAACATTTATTGAAAGAACTGTGAGCTTTGCCTACAAGGGTTATTTGGAAAGGAGAGAGATGAAAAACACAACTAAATGATTCTCGGATAATAAAGTTTAGGGTGTAACAAAGGGTTATGTGGTGTGCTACTGGCGTGTGGTTTTGCTTTGAGGGCTACGGTGGTGTTTGTGATTAAAGAAACTCTGCCTTTTCTGCATGGTCACCCCCAATTCTCGCCTTTTTCTGGACACTATTTGTGCTTGTTTTAGAACTCTCTAAACTTTACTCTGCTAATCAGGAGTAAAGTGTATGTCTCCCCCTTCATACATAGTTAAATAGGTTTATTCCTAATTGGTATATTTAACTTGCCTGTAAGCCCCCTAGTATATGGTGTAGGAAGTGCCCCATGGGGCTGGAAGTTAAATGTCAGTTGTGGACAGCAGCGTTATTGCACTATTCACTACAGTGGCAGTGCAAAAATGGCTAGAGGCCATGTCAGAATAGTCTACCTGCTGTAGTGTAAAACCAGCAGTGCAACCTTTCAAAGTAACTTTTTACACAGATACAGAACTCACTTTTAATATATTATTATTAAGTCACTCCTATGTAGGTCTTGTAGCCCACAAGGTAGGGTGCAAGTACTTAAAAGTAGGACAGGTAGAAAAGTAACAATACCATGTTCCTAGAGTGAGAAGGACCTAAAAGCAATTTTCAAAATGGCAGGCCTAGATGTCTTAGCACATATTGACATAATAATACTGTATCATGGAATGGGGCCTGTTAGAACAATAAACAACTATTCTTAATAATTATTCAAAGTTCAATTCAATGGTCAAATCAGATTTTTAATGAATATTAAGGAAATGTAACTTTTACAAGGTTACCTTTTCCCTGCCTGAAGTTCATGGAGGCTAATTTGTATGAACTCTCCAGCCACTCCCAGTCTGTGCTCAGCCCAGGAAGAGGGATAAAATTCCTCTTGGAAACACATGATGGGTAGACCTGAATGAACACAAATGACTACTCTGACCTCAATAGAATACACAGGGCAGGGGCTGTGGGCATTCTGATAACATAACAATGCCAAATCCTGCCCAACACGTCTGTTGAGACACATGTAATACTTTGGCACACTGAAATGGTGAGAATAGTATGGCAGGTTAATTCTTGCTTATCTCATGTCTGATTGCTGAAGGACCCTGATTTTGTCCTACCAGACTTGTATGTCTAGGTTTGTACTGGGTAAAATGCCTGTTTCAAATTGGATTTTAATGTTAGATGTTGGAGGACACTAGGGAATATAATAGTGTACTTCCCTCACACCTATAACCCTCAGATCCAAAGGTTTAGCGAGCTGAAGACGTTTCCCATGTTGTAAATACCCTGACCCATAGCATTATGGGCCTGTTTGCAGTAAGGCAAACATGAGCTACTACAAAAGTGGGTAGGATTGCCAATTAGTTAGGGTGTTGCCTGGAGTCATCTCTACCCACTAGCTGTTTCTAGGCATACATTTGGCGTCCAAGGGCACCTGGACAGAAAACTTTCTTGACCTGTGGAAGAACAGAAGAGGACTTGACCTGCTGTCTGTAACCTGATAAGAGTCCTAAAAGACCGGATCTACTCCCCTTTTTACCCAGGAGAAAGAAGCAGACTCCAATTGTCAGTTGGCTGACAAGCTTCAAGAAGCCTTTTCCTGAAAATCCTGGCAAGTGGAAACTGGACCTTGACTGGTTCTGTGTTGGCCCCTTCTTGAAGTCTATTAATGCCTCCCCTGAGGTTCTGGGGGATTGAGAGCTGCATTCATGTGGCTGCTCAGGCAAAAGAAGAAAGTTTGAAAACTTTTCTTCAAGATGAGTGGAGCTAGAAACTTTTTTTGAACTTTTTGACTTTCAGACTTTCACCTGGACAATGCACTTTGTGTATATGAAACAAGCTCCATCTCAGCCAGTCAAGAAAAACGTATTTGGCATGAGTTTCAGCCATAAAAGAACAATTCATAAAATACAATAAAACATTCTTCAAAGTTCACAAAAATTTGGTATACAAAATGCTAAAAACACAAAGAATCTAATTTGGGCCCACTACCAGGTTTGAAATTAATCATATGTCCAGCGCTTGTCCATGTCTCCTCCTTATGGTTAGTACACATTTGATCAAATTGATCACAGCATAACAGATCTGCGGGATATCCAACTTTTGCAACAAAGGTAAAGTTGTCATATACTTCCTACAGTTGGCTGTACGAAGAACAGGGACCAGAAAGTGCTTCCTGTGCACAGAGTGCATATTACAAAACAACATAAAGTGCAACATGCTCTGTTTTGTGACCAAATCACAGGGACAGTTAGGGAGGTTAAGAAACTAGAAGCCCTGTAAAAGATAAGCAACAAGAAAATGAATTAAGTTTAAATGGAACCTAGTGAGATAAAATCTTTACCTCTCATTATGAATTAGTGTAAGATAAAATACCTGACCTCGCAAGGTTTTAATAGACACATAGTTTAAAGCTGTCTGGGTTTGATAAAAATCCCTTTGGTGACCTTCTTCTCTCCACTTATAAAACAACTCTTTAACCACAGTTTTAAAACCCATCGTAATAGATTCTGGGTTTGTTAAATACCCTTTCCAAATTCATAAAATCGGATTTTACATGCTTCAGCCAAGAGATGAACCCAGTGTTATCCAGATGGAGACAATCGTGTATGATCTCCCTCATAAGGCTTGCTTCCGGTGTTGACCAAAATCTCAACCAAGGTAGCAACAGGCCATTTTAAATCTATCCTCTATGTAGTTTGCTCCAAGTTCCAAATGTTAAACATTAATAGAGAGGGACTGTGGGACTGCCAACAAATTACACAGAAGAGTCTTTTCTAATATCTGGAGGGAGTCTTTTTTTTTGTAGCCCTACACTCCTGCTCCATAGGTCGCCATTGCAACACATTTGGCATTATAGACTGCAAAATGTCCATTCACTGGTTTTTGCCCTAGCCTTCTTGCAAAATTTAAAACAGAGTTGATTGATCTCTGTCAGTTTGACATTGCCTTTTTTTTGTCCCGGTCTACTATGATATTGACTATCATTGGTGCTTTTCTTTTTCTTGGTGCTATTTCTACTTAAAATGTAAAAAATCATATCTCTGGTTCCCTTAATAGAGTCTCTTTTCAAGTCATTTTGTTGAATATATTTGACTCTATTTTTCTTATTTGGTTTGGGATTTTTCATTGTTTGATATTTTGACTTTATTACTGCTTTGGTACTGCATAAATACTTCATGCATGAACTTAGTTTTAGCCTGTCTGATATGTGCCAAGGCTACCAGGGGGGTCAGATCAGGTTAATTTAGTGACTTTAAGGGTTCACCCTAAAAAGTCTTGCTCCTTGTGGTGGCAGTTGCTCACCCCAAATAATAATCAAATTTCCTATAATGATCACTTGGTGATAGTACAGAGGTTTGAGCACTGTATTCTCCTGCACTTCAGTTTTAGTGATTATTGTGTTTTCAATAATTACTCATAATCAATTCTGATATTATATATACATATATATCAGCAATTATAGTTAGAGTTATTTCAGGTAACTATAACTTGCACCCTTCCAAGCACAGTTTTCTCTTCAATAATTTGACTGCTAATGTTTCATTGATATTTTTAATGATGTTATAAAACTTGTCATGAGTTCTGTAATATCTGGGGTAATTAGCAGTGCAGGTGAGGGCATGAGGTATAGTTACCTTAGGGTGTGAGTTATAGTTACTTGAAATAACTCTACCTATGACTGCTGAAATTCTATGGTTTTGCGCAAGTACATTTTTTCAGTGAATTTCCATTTTGTTTGCGTAAAGTAATTATAATTACTATACACTAATCCAACCACTGTTGTGCCTTGCCTTTGGCAGTGGGGGTTAGCCAAAGACCTGTGTGTGGCAGGGCTTAGCTGCAGGGCTTGAGGCCAACCCCCATTAACCACCCCTGTCTGGGTGTGAGAATAGGTGTGAGGAGGTGTCTCTGGGTGTGAGAGTGGGTGGGAGAGTGTCTGTCGAGGATCTTTGAGTGGGGACATAAGTGTCTGAGTGGGTCTGTGACTGGAAGCGTGAGTGCCTACAAAGTATGTCAAATGTGTGCATGAGTGTTTGAATGGGTTTGTGAGTGGGTGCGTGAGTGTTTGAGTGGGTCTGTGAGTTGCTGCATGAGTGTCTGAGTAGGTTAGCTAGATTGTCAATATCTTTTTTCTTTTGTTCTTTTTTTCAGTATTTGCGAATTAGTCGCAACGCTACACAGGGCTGCACTGGGCATCGCGACAGATTAGCGAATACTGCTTGTGGTGTTAAAAAAACTTTTCTTTCAATATTTATTCCAATACTGTATTAACAAATGAACCCTATATACAACCATGGGGTGAGGTTACATCGACCCTGATCCATTATATCTTCCTTTACACATTACCTTTCATGCCCGGGAACCATCCCAGTATAATAAAATAAAATGGTGGGCATAACTTTCTGCTCAGGTGGCGGCCAGCCAATCAGTGCCCTTCTGTGGCACGGGTATTCACTAATATGCTGTAATTGTAAATGCAAAGTGTTTGCGCCTCCAGATATGCATTCTTTTAATATCTTAAAATCTGCTGAATGGATCTACACCAAATAACAAAAAGGTTATTTTCTGGATCAAAAACTACGGTTCTGACAACTTTGTTGTTATTCTGTCCAGCTATTTGGGCTTTAGTCATTTTCAAAATCGCTATTGAAATTATAATAGGAAGCAATTTTTTTTTTACCCCCCCCCCTACTTTATCTCAGTCCCCCCTTAACAGATCACCTGGAAACTTCTCATGTACAACAAGATTCCCGAGAACACTTTTTGGGGAAAATTTTGTGAAGATTCATCAAACGACACCAAAGATATAGGCAAGCCAAGAAACACTTTTTTTTGGAAATTAGGTCTTAACTATGACTTTCTACTGGCAACTGTCAATCTGTGTGTGTCTATATTTAGTAAAATGTTGTATTTTAACAACTCTTGTTAGATAGCAACATATTTACTGCAACTAGGATAATTGAGCTGTACTGCTCCTTGAATTACCCAATACCACGCCTGTTAGGTCTTCACTGCTCACTCAAATTTACACAAAAGAGTCAAGGAGTGTTGGAAGGTCATCTTTCCACTGCAGATGGGAGATCTAAAGTCCATGTTTGTGGCAAACACCAACACCCCTCACCTTTGACATTGCTTGGCTCTCCTGTCCCTGTGTCTGCAAGACCGGGAATTGCGCCTCACAATTAGAGATAGTTCTCCTGAGTGAACCCACTGATGTTTTTACCCCCAAATGAAAAAGCTTGATGCCTTCTGATAAGGAACCAATTAGTTTTCTGGCAACATGCTAGGATATAGGCTACTGTTCATCTGACTATGGTCTGGTTGGACAATGAAAGTCCTGTATTTGCCCTTGTGTGCATAATAATTCATAGTTCTTGTAACATCTAAGTCATGCAATTACCTCTTTGTCTTGTGGTTGTTGTCTACTTATTCGGGGTGGGGAACTATTTTAGGCCTGAGCATAAATTATATTTTTGGAAAGCTATAATGGTAGCCAAATGGAAATTGCAAACCAGGATTAGGCATAAAAATAAGGAATGGCAACAGCATTTCTTCCTGGCAAATTCTCAACTATGCCTGCTTCCTCAAACACCATAAGCAAAATCTCTGCCAAAGTGTAATAGAATTTTGTGGAAGGGCCTTTAGCGTCTTTTAGTATGTTCAGGACGTCCTATGGTAAATTCAGATGCCCACAATCTATAAGTATAAAGGATTCAGGGGATCAGATCACTGATGGAAGGCTGGCAATGAATAGCAGACAGACCTCATTTGAATGAGGTATAACATCAAGTGATACCCAGCCTTGTGACCCAGCAGAGTATGACTACCTACAGGATGTTTTCACAGTACCATTCAGCCTTAAACACAAACCATAAACTAGAAGAATACTTTAACTGAGGGGAACACAACAAAAAATTCAGATTGGACAAGAAAATAAATTTGAATGGAGATTGTGATTCTTCAAGTGACTAAATCGTATAGTTGCTCTAAAACCAGCTGGAGTTTGCCTTCTGGCACTATGCTGTGCAAAGTACTCAGGTTTGCTGCAATTCTAATAAAGGCTCAGCTTTGTACTAATGTACTTAGGTGTTGGTAAGTATTTTGCACGTGCAAATAACCCTGGCATATCATCTCTATCAATATTGGTGCTTACAGTTCTCCCAATTCCCCTTATGGCAACAAATATGTGATAGCACCTGGTTGGCACAAAGAAACACAGTGGTATTAGCATGTGTAATTTCACAACATGGTCCGGAGTGAATGATATGCAAATTATAACTTATAAATGTAAATTAATGTCACTCCATAGTGAGTCCTAATTCAAATTGTTCAGCTAGCCTATCTAATTTGTGAACTTAAACACCAAACACCAGGGGAAATTATGGAACATTGAAACTAAATAATACTGGGCCTGATGTACAAAGCCATTTTGAAGTTGCAAAACCATGTGATTTGCAAAATCAGAAGGTTTGCGGCCTCGTCCTTTAGGACACCATCCCTTTTGTGAATAGTGTTAGCACATTAGGGTAAGCAAGCGTGGTAGGCAGTGGTTCAGGGTTGCAGTCCCTGCTCCCTAGTATTTTTTTTAATGGGATTCTTTTTTTAAAGCAGCAGCAGTTCTTTTATGGAACATGGAATACTTACAAAATGATTTTTCTGCATAGAAAGGCAAACTCATAGTGGGCTGCTATCTCTTGCAGGTCAACCTCCCTATGTTTGTAGCCAATCCCAGGGGGTCACAAATTGCAACCTGCCTAATTAATATTTATTAAACAGGTGGTTCGTCTTCCCCCTGAGAAAGACGTTTTTGCACACAATCTATTAGCACATAGGTCGCATGGCAAAATCAGAGACAGACTGCAATTAAATATTGATCAATTTGCAGCCACTGTGAGGGTCTTTTTTTGTGCCTCAGGCCCACTGCTTACAAAATATGACTACTGACCTGTTTCATTGGGTGACAACCACAATCAAGTACTCAAAGCATCTTTGAAAAGTTTAGTGGAACTGCAATTAAAAAGGTTAAAAGCAAATGTATGCAAATCTCACAGAGCATACCAAATAAAAAGAGTGCTAAAATAACATACCATAATGAGCTGGATTCTTCAAAGCTCTAATGTACAGAAAAGTTGACTGTATCCATTTCAAAGCTATACAAGCATCAGTGATGGTATGTAGTACAATTTCTGCATTTAAATGCTCAATAAGGTGCCTGTGTAAACTAATATTTATACATAAATCAGAATAGATTGAAGTCTTCAGAAACACTCAAAGCCTTTCTACAAATTATTTGTAGTTTGCACCAATATTAAAAGTCACTGTATGATTAATAATATTACATTGTAACTTACATTCATCATTACATTGAATATCTTTATAAATGTAACAATCTTAATATAATTTCATCTAACTACATATAAAAACAAATAGTTACAAAAGGTATCATGTATATTATAAATGTTCTAAATCAAACACTTATATTTCCCTGCAAACAGATTTGTACACACATCATTCATATTATCTAAACATAGCGTCTCCACCGTATGTGCTTGCAGATAAAGTTATTCTCATTTATTTTAAAGTCTTCAAGGCTGTCTAAAGCAATTCACACCTTTGCATAACATGTTGTTAAGCCTCCTCTTCAGAACACATATTTTACACTTTCAACAAAGTTTCTTACTGTTGCCCATCAGGACCACCCATTTTTAGATCCAACATTGGAAACAGCTTTAGCTTACTCTCCAGACTATTACCTTCCTAAAACTACCTAAACAAGACATGAACTAGGGGGTTTTTGTAGGTAGACTTCCTCCACTTGTGTTATTCATATTTTGCTTCTGTCCAGCACACCATACTGCATGGGGTGTTCGGATATCTGACTTCGTACACTGTTTCCCATCCCTTTGTGCACACCGTTCACATCGAACTAAAAGTAGTTTCATTCTCTTCAGTGACAAAGCAGGATCAAAGTGCATTTTTTATTGTATTTATTTTTTATATTATCTTGATGTACCTACCATTTATCACAATCTGAATGCCAAAATAGATGGAGATTAACTTTCTGTCTTCATTTTAGGTCTGGTTTGATAGTGCAGCTGTTGCCAGATATTATGTGATCTACATAAAAAAGAGCTTTAAGAATCACTACTCTGAGTGGGACTTTGCTCCGCCCATATGCTGATTATCTTGAGTATAGCCTTTGACTGGGCAGATGGTATGTGATTCTATTGCAATAGAGTACTTCTACTGCAGTTTCTACTATGCTCATTACAACCAGACTTAGGCTAATGGACTGGTCTGTTTATTATGAAAAAGTGCAACAAAGGCTGTTGATCTGCCTTATCTGTTGTAAAAAGCATATACTGATAAGTGGTCTTCAAGGAGGGATTGTTGTAATACTTTTAACTTTTAGATTACTATTGAAGTATACCTTTGAAACATACTTTTGTATTGTACTGTGTCAAAGCCTACAGAATGGTATTTTGTTACAAGGAATTTCACAGATTACAGTAACAAGCAAGTATTTGGATGCTGGTTAACCTCTCCTACAAGCGCTGTGGTGGCCGATTTGAACTGTGATAATCCCTGGCAGGTCCTCCTAAGAGTGATATTTGATTTTTTTTCAACTTAAATATTTTACATATTTGTAAATCTATGTATGTATACCTGAATTTTGCCTTGTGGGGGTCTAGTATCTTTACCATGTACTTTTCACAATAGATGAGCCAGGACTACTGCCTTTGTAATGATGTATATAATAAACAGGCCAGAGCTATAGCATTGGGCATAACATTTCCCTGCACCCCAGTCAAACCTACAGCTGTTAGTACTGGCTTGTCAACATAATCAACTCAGATCTACTGTACTAAGTGTAAGCTTTCCTACAAGGCAACCATGAGGCCTATAATCATAAAATGCAAAATTACGGTTGTCAAAGCAAAATACTACCTCTCCTAATAAGGCTTAAGAAGGATTCTCACAACCCAAATCTTTACATATGGCTTGCCAGGGGGTAACCAACATGGGACCCCTTGCCTATTAAGATAATCCATGAGAATCCATTTAACAAAAAATCTATCTGTAGGCTTTAATTCTGAGTAATAACAATCTTCCCTTAAATTCTTATTGCCTTTAACATATTTTTCACAGTCAATATATGAGGCATACTGACTTTGTCATAACTCTTCATAAAAACAATCAAGCATACACCCTTTATCATTAGCTTGTCACTATAACCAACTCAAGCCCACTGAACTGAGCATCCAATGTTTAACCTGGCACCCATCAGACATACAGTCATAAAAGTACAAATGTATGCAAAGTAAAATTGACAAAACAAAATGCTATCCCTCCTAAGCAAGCCTAACAGGGATTATTGTAGTGCATATCTTCTATTTACACTGTTCACTTGGGCGGATCATTGACACAAAAACACTTGCCTGCTGCAGTAATCTGTGAAAATCCAGGTAGTAAATTACCAGTCTAGAGTCTTTAACTCAGAGTTAAACCAATCCTGACTTAAAAACCTACTGTTGTTAGCACGTGTTTTTAACAATAAGTTGGTTAGGCATACTGGCTTTATCAAAATGTTTCATAATAAAAGATAAAACTATTTAGGTCAAGAATGCCTTTTCCCAATGAACCGATGAAGACTTTACCCTTTAAAATTGGCTTGAGGCTTTACCTAAAACAGGCCTATTTAAGGGCAAATAAATTGGCAACCATCATGCATACAGTTATCCAATTACAAATATGTAGAAAATACAACTTGCGAAACAGCATCAAACCCTTCTGAACTTGGCCTAACAAGAATATTCACAGTGGAAACACCCAGGGTTTTTCAGAGTGAGTGGCCAACAGCAAAACCGTTGCTTATTATGGTAATCAATGTGATTACAAGTAACAAAATACCTGTCTCTATCCTGTAACACAATGTGGCAACAATCAATTCTTAAAGACATACTGGCTCAACCATATGGTTTTCACACTTAATAAGCTAGACCAACTGTCTTTGTCATAATGTTTGATAGTAAGCAGGCCAGACTTTTAGCTTCGGACATGTTTCCAATACATCATTATGCAAATAGCTTGTCACCATAACCAAATCAGACCTACTGTTTTGAGCATAATCTTTTCCACAAGGCAAGATACTATCTCTCCAAAGGGGGCCTATGAAGGATTCTCACAAAGAAAACCTTCTATATCAATCTTCTATATAACACTGGGTGGCCAATATCAAAACCACTGCCTTCTAAGGTAATATGTGTTATTCCGTTGTAAATGTGAGGGTGGCTTCTAGACCACATATAGAGAATGTTTGTCAGAGGAAGTTTTCCTCCTCTCATGCAAGTGAAACTTGATAAGACGTTAAGACATAATTGAGAAATCCCCTTAACCGGTTCTGTGCCGAGGACGTAGTGGTTACGTCCTGCGGAACAGTGCTGCTGCTGCATTTTTTTGGAAGGCCCTTTCTCCCCCCCCTGGGCACCAGGGATCATTTTTTTAGTTTTTTTTGTTTACTTTTTTGTTTTAGGTGTGGGAAGCGACCCATTAGGCAAGGGTCGCTCCCCTGGGGGCAAATTGTATTTTGCCAATTTCTGCTCCCCTTGGGGGCAGATTGGCCAATTTTAGGTCAATCTGCCCCCAAGGGGGCAGAAACCACTAGGCACTGGGGATTTTTTTTTTTTACGCCAATGTCACGCAGGCGGAGCGACCCCATAGGCAAGGGTCGCTCCCGGAGAGGGGGGGTTGGGAGGGTGGGGGGTCAAATTTATTTTAGGCCATTTCTGCCCCCACGGGGGCAGATCGGCCTATTGTTATTAGGCCAATCTGCCCCCGGGGGGGCAGAAACCTCAAGGCGTCAGGGGATTTTTTTTTGGGTGGCAATGTCACGCAGGGGGAGCGACCCCACAGGCAAGGGTCGCTCCCGGGGGGGCGGAGGGGGTTGGGGGGGTCGGGACAAATTTATTTTAGGCCATTTCTGCCCCATCTGGGGCCGGCTGAGCTAGAGGCCAAAATCCACAGGTAGGCACTGTTTTCTATGAAAAAATGTGATGTGTCCACGTTGTGTTTTGGGCCATTTCCTGACGCGGGCGCTAGGCCTACCCACACAAGTGAGGTATCGTTTTTATCGGGAGACTTGGGGGAACGCTGGGTAGAAGGAAATTTGTGTCTCCTCTCAGATTCCAGAACTTTCTGTCACCGAAATGTGAGGAAAACGTATTTTTTTAGCCAAATTTTGAGGTTTGCAAAGGATTCTGGGTAACAGAACCTGGTCAGAGCCCCACAAGCCACCCCATCTTGGATTCCCCTGGGTTTCTAGTTTTAAAAAATGCGCTGGTTTGCTAGGTTTCCCCAGGTGCCGGCTGAGCTAGAGGCCAAAATCCACAGGTAGGCACTGTTTTCTATGAAAAAATGTGATGTGTCCACGTTGTGTTTTGGGCCATTTCCAGTCGCGGGCGCTAGGCCTACCCACACAAGTGAGGTATCATTTTTATCGGGAGACTTGGAGGAACGCTGGGTGGAAGGAAATTTGTGGCTCCTTTCAGATTCCAGAACTTTCTGTCACCGAAATGTGAGGAAAATGTGTTTTTTTAGCCAAATTGTGAGGTTTGCAAAGGATTCTGGGTAACAAAACCTGGTCAGAGCCCCACAAGTCACCCCATCTTGTATTCCCCTAGGTCTCTAGTTTTAAAAAATGCACAGGTTTGGTAGGTTTCCCTAGGTGCCGGCTGGGCTAGAGGCCAAAATCTACAGGTAGGCACTTTGCAAAAAACACCTCTGTTTTCTTTAAAAAAATGTGATGTGTCCACGTTGCGTTTTGGGGCATTTCCTGTCACGGGCGCTAGGCCTACCCACACAAGTGAGGTATCATTTTTATCGGGAGACTTGGGGGAACGCTGGGTGGAAGGAAATTTGTGGCTCTTCTCAGATTCCAGAACTTTCTGTCACCGAAATGTGAGGAAAACTTGTTTTTTTAGCCAGATTTTGAGGTTTGCAAAGGATTCTGGGTAACAGAACCTGGTCAGAGCCCCACAAGTCACCCCATCTTGGATTCCCCTAGCTCTCTAGTTTTAAAAAATGCACAGGTTTGGTAGGTTTCCCTAGGTGCCGGCTGAGCTAGAGGCCAAAATCTACAGGTAGGCACTTTGCAAAAAACACATCTGTTTTCTTTAAAAAAATGTGATGTGTCCACATTGTGTTTGGGGCATTTCCTGTTGCGGGCGCTAGGCCTACCCACACAAGTGAGGTATCATTTTTATCCGGAGACTTGGGGGAACGCTGGGTGGAAGGAAATTTGTGGCTCCTCTCTGATTCCAGAACTTTCTGTCACCAAAATGTGAGGAAAATGTGTTTTTTTAGCCAAATTTTGAGGTTTACAAAGGATTCTGGGTAACAGAACCTGGTCAGAGCCCCACAAGTCACCCCATCTTGGATTCCCCTAGGTCTCTAGTTTAAAAAAATGCACAGGTTTGGTAGATTTCCCTAGGTGCCGGCTGAGCTAGAGGCCAAAATCTACAAGTAGGCATTTTGCAAAAAACACCTCTGTTTTCTTTTAAAAAATGTGATGTGTCCACGTTGCGTTTTGGGGCATTTCCTGTTGCGGGCGCTAGGCCTACCCACACAAGTGAGGTATCATTTTTATCGGGAGACATTGGGGAACATAGATTAGCAAAACAAGTGTTATTGCCCCTTGTCTTTCTCTACATTTTTTCCTTCCAAATATAAGAGAGTGTGTAAAAAAGACATCTATTTGAGAAATGCCCTGTAATTCACATGCTAGTATGGTCACCCCGGAATTCAGAGATGTGCAAATAACCACTGCTCCTCAACACCTTATCTTGTGCCCATTTTGGAAATACAAAGGTTTTCTTGATAGCTATTTTTCACTCTTTATATTTCAGCAAATTAATTGCTGTATTTCCGGTATAGAATGAAAACACATTGCAGGGTGCAGCTCATTTATTGGCTCTGGGTACCTAGGGTTCTTGATGAACCTAGAAGCCCTATATATCCCCGCAACCAGAGGAGTCCAGCAGACGTAACAGTATATTGCTTTCGAAAATCTGACATTGCAGGAAAACGTTACAGAGTAAAACGGAGAGAAAAATTGATGTTTTTTTCACCTCAATTTCAATATTTTTCTTTTTCAGTTGTTATTTTCTGTAAGAAACCCTTGTAGGATTTACACAAATGACCCCTTGCTGAATTCAGAATTTTGTCTACTTTTCAGAAATGTTTAGGTTTCTGGGATCCAGCATTGGTTTCACGCCCATTTCTGTCACTGACTGGAAGGAGGCTGAAAGCACAAAAAATTGTAAAAATGGGGTATGTCCCAGTAAAATGCCAACTTTGTGTTGAAAAATTGGGTTTTCTGATTCAAGTCTGCCTGTTCCTGAAAGCTGGGAAGCTGATGATTTTAGCACCGCAAACCCTTTGTTGATGCCATTTTCAGGGAAAAGACCACAAGCCTTCTTCTGCAGCCACTTTTTCCCATTTTTGTGAAAAAAACTAAGTTTTCACTGTATTTTGGCTAATTTCTTGGCCTCCTTCAGGGGGAACCCACAAAGTCTGGGTACCTCTAGAATCCCTAGGATGTTGGAAAAAAAGGACGCAAATTTGGCTTGGCTAGCTTATGTGGACAAAAAGTTATGAGGACCTAAGCGCGAACTGCCCCAAATAGCCAAAAAAAGGCTCGGCACAGGAGGGGGAAAAGGCCTGGCAGCGAAGGGGTTAAAAGATGTGAAAAGGAAGATGGGGAAGCTTCAAAAACATGTAAGAAACCTCTGAAATATTCTGAGATTCATTCAGCATGGGCTGCAAATGAAATGGGCCTGTTAGGCAACTGCCAGTACAAACAATGCTGGGAGATGGACATCGCTGGCTCCTTAAAGAGTAGTGCTTATTTTTCAATCCAGGGTATGTTTAATCAAATAGGCTTTATTTTTGTATTCATATCTTCTCTCTCACTTAAAGGGATTTGAGTTAGTATTTTTTCTTGTTTGCAGCACAGGTTAGTATGGATGTTGCGATGTTGTCTAATGTATCTTGCATAGGATAGTGATGGATAGAGGGGAAATTTAGACTCGGGCATGTTCATGCTATGGGGGTCATGCCTAAATTCTGCATAATTACAGCTATTATCTTCGATGCAATACATGCATTATACGTCTGTTAAAAAAGTGCTATGAAGTTCCCGCACACAGGTGGGAATATTCTACATTTATGCCTAGCAATTAAAATTCTACAATTCAGAAACAAATATATACTGAACATGAAGACCAATTACAACCCACCCAAGACCAAGCTAGCAAGGCATAAATATTAACATGATCTTCATGGAGTCAGCCAGTTGACAGCTAGAAATGACTTGTGCAATGACACAACAGCGTCCTTGTCAACCAGTTTGGAACATAAATGTTTGTGCAAGCCATCTTTTAGGCCCTAAGGAGTTTAGCAGAGAAAGATGGCTGCAACGATGTTGAGAAACATCACTGGAAAGGGGTGGGATATCCTTTCTCAGCAGGAAACAACCCAACAGGAGGGATGAAATGCTAAACTGACCATACCGAAACCTGACCCTCACTCACAGTGCTATGAAAAATGGAACACCAAAGTCAGCCAGCCTTCAAGGGCATACCATCAGTATGGGCTTGCAAACAATGCAGAGCAGACTCCATCAGTAAGGTGGCATACCTTAATGACAGGAAGAAAACATAAGCAAGTACAGGACTCTCCTAAAGTGCACAACAAACAAATCTGGGCAAATTAAGCACCTAAGTCTCATATGTGATGGGTCTGGTAAAAGCCAAAAAGCCAAGAGAAGAAACCACAATGCACCCTCAAACCATCTCAACCAGCCAGCTTTTCAGGGCACCAGCACAGAACCAAGCAGAAACTGCAGAAAGAGAAGGAACCCCGTACCCAGGAATGACCAACAATAGAGGTGACTTTTGTACCCTGCTCCTCAAAAGCATGGTATCTCTGCTAAAACCTGAAACTCCACATCTAATGTCACAGTGTCCACTGACTAAAGCAGCATGTGAATAGAAGTAGGTGCCCCTGGCCACTCTAGGCAGTGAGTCAGTTCCACAAAGTAAACTGCAACAGGGTAATAAAGGGTCAAACCCCATTATAACCATGTCAAATACATGAATGTATGGACCCCATGTCAATGGCCTCACATGGTGCAAACATCCAACAAAGCACATTTCTAAAAATATAACTATCCCCAAAAAGAGCAATGGTAAGTAAACAAATACACACAGGAAGAAAAATTGTGTTGTGAGCAACAGCAAAACAAGAGTCAGAATAAAGGTCGGAATCATAGGACACAAAACACAACTGAGATAGCACTAAATAATGAAAAGTTGGCCTCTAGAAAACAAAGGTACCACACAATTCTATGTCAGCAGGGAGAAGCCATAGTCTGCAGAACTTTCCCTCACAACTCACAGTGTCAACTAGTGTGACTTAACATGAACCAGATGCCTTTTCATTTTCTAAAGCAAACACTTGCAAACACTTGTGATAGAATAGACCATAAAGTAGTCACAGAAGTACACCACCAGTAGAATGTGAGCTGTTATCCTTCAGACTAAGAGTTTGATTCCTTAAACACTAGGATTCAAAATTAAAGCATCTATCAAGCCATGACAGGAACTACCACTTTCAAAAGAACAAAAAAATAACCAGTGCAGCGAGATTAATAAGTTTGGGTCTGATTTAGATGTTGACAGTAACAGTCTCACCATCGAAAGCCTGTCTGCCGCAGTGACGGTCCGCCCGCCATACTTAGATGTTGGCTGTTCCATAGCCGAAACCCCATATTCGAACTGCTGTCTCCATCAAGAAACACCACCCACGCTGACGGCGGGATAGGGAAAAGTAGCTGCCGACGGGACCCCAGTCACCCTGCCTGCAGTGCAGATCTGGATGTGCCTTACCGCCAAGCAAAAAGTGGTGGTCCGACCTCCATTTCTGAGTTGGCAGACTGGTGAAAAAGGGGTGAGAACTCACCTTTTTTCCAGACTCCACTGCCGTTCTCAATTTGACATGAGTGGACAACACCTTTGTCACAGTTGCCACTGACCCACAGAGAAAACACAAAAAAACAAACAATCCGGTTACCAGGCTGAAAGGTAGGAATGCCGCACTGCCAGGGTACATTGGGTGGGCACTGTACAGGAGGTCAGGGCCACTGCAGGCATATACATGTAACAGTAATTTTTTACTATGACATGCATATGTTGGGGACACGACTAGGTCAGACACAGATGGGGACACATTGGTACACAATACATATCACACCCATACACTGCTGTCATTGCGTTATCATTATTTATTGCCAAATGAATGCTTGCACCACAATGGCAGTACAATCATACTTGTCAACGGTGTCCATGAGTGTGCTTTGTAGAGGACCTGTACTGGTAGGTTTGTGCTCTCCGTTGTGTATGTAAGTCAGTATGTGTATGTGTGTGTGTGTGGATTGACAGGTTGAGGTGGAGGGAGCTGGAGTGGGTGGTGTAGTTGTGTCTGTATGTGTGTCACTTGCACGTGAGATCGATGTTGTATATGTTCTGATGCTATGTGACACATTCAGGTGAGTGTTGTGTGGTGGACAGTGTTGTGTTGTGTGGTGTGTAGTGCTTGTGCGTGAGTTTGTGTAGCTGAGTGCGTAGTTGTATTGGTTCTGTCATGTGTTGGTGCAGTGTTAATGGTGTGTGTCTGTGTATTGTGTCATGTATGCATGTCTGTTTACGGCATGTACTGTTTGTGTTGTGTTGGAAATGCAATGGATGATGGTGTGTATGTGGTGTATTGTGTAGTGCAGGGGGACACATAGAGCTAAGAGACAGTGTCTATGTGTCACTTACCTCTATCCCATTGCCACTGCCATTTTACAATGTCCACTGGGTCCCCTGCAGACTCCCTCCGTCAGAAATCTGTTACCGGTCCACTGCTTGCAGAGCTGTAGCATCCAAATACAGCAGGCGGAACACCATTGACTTGACTGTCTTTTCTGGTCCGCCACCGGGGTGGCTTGGGAGTTACACCTTCAAGATCTAAATCAGGCACTTTGTCTTAGAAATAGGATGACAACCCAAGTAGAAAATATTCAGCAGACAGAAGATGAAAGTGGGGCTGGAAACTATAATCAAGACCAAGTGCACATTTGTGTCACAATATGCTTTAAAGCACAGAGTGAGGAGAAGAAATGGGCATAGACAGAAATAAATGCTGGAAGTACAGCATTACAAAAACATTTCAGAAGACCTTAAAACATTGAAAAGGGGCTTGCAAGGGAGCGTGGCTTTTCAGCCAAAGATGGTGGTTGTGGGTTAAGATATCTCTGCTCCACCAAATAATATCCTGCATTGATCCTGCCCTATCGTGCCTAACCTGACCGCCAGCTCCTGTTGCTGCGTTTGGGTCCCCACCCCATGCACTTCTGCTCGGGACTACATAATGGTGGCTAGGAGTTCTGTAGGCCTAGACATGTGATCACCAGTGGGGCCGATGGCTCTCTACTTGCGGAGCCATGGGCTGGTGACTGACCCTGGGGTGGCTCATCGGAGTGAGTGGTGGTCGAGGAGACCGCCAGGCTTGCAGGGGAAAGATTATGACTGCTACAAAGTCATGGTGTGTCTGTGCCCCTGCGCAACCAATCGCAGATTAGGCGGTCTCTCCAATGGGGACTCTCCAAGAGAGCCAGGATGGGTAGTCCCAGGGAATGCGGCCACCGATTTGCAGTTGCCCACATAAGCTGAGAAGGTTTGGAAAGGCTCGACTTTCCAACTAGTCAGCAAAATATGATTGAGCCACCCCAAGAATGACCAACAAGTTTTTTTAATGACTGAACCAAACTAACACTGCTAATTTAAAAACTAACAAGCAACATTTTTTTTATGTTGTTTGTGGCCCTGCGCACAACAACATACAACTCACCGTTTCAATGATTATTGGCAACTGGAACCAAAAAGACCAAAAATGGGCTTCTGTTCTGAATTAATAACAACTCAGCTGTTTGTCACTGAAGTCACAGGAGGTCTTGAAATAGATGGCAGGGAGAACTGAACACTGACCACGTGCTCACAGTTGGAGACAGAGGACAGAGATTCCTCGCCAGCTCCACACAGTGGCGCAAGCTGATCTCTGAGCAAAGTGCAATGTGACAAGAGGGAGTTATGAGCTTCCTTCTGGCACTGCAGTGTAAGCAGTAATACCCCCAGCTTAAGAAACTGCTGGAGGGGGCCCAGAGCTGAGCTGACTTTGACTGGGCTAGAGACGTGACTTGGGTGGGGACACCCAGGAGGCTCTTGTGGCAGTCACACCGTCTGCCGCTGCTGGCCAATAACCATAGCATGGCAGCTGGGGAGGAAGAGATTCACCTCAGCCTGAGCGCAAGCAGGAGGTGACCAACAGCAGCAGAATATGGCGGGTCCTCACCTAACCAACCCCTGAAATGTTGAAGGACAAGATGATGGCCACCTCCAGTCAGGCGAAAATAGAAAAATTTACTAGGGCCACTGTGGTCGCGGAGGGGGCCATGGACTCCCACAAAGATTTGAATTAAAAGATTGGGCAGGGGTTGGGCTTTAAATGAAAAGATTGGGCTGAGCTCTCACTTTTTATGTATGACCTGAAGAATCTTTCTACACATATGGTGGCGGCAGAGCACCAAATATCAACTCCTGAAAAGGAAGTGCATCCAGCACTCAAGGAACTTAAAAGGCTCTAATGCTAATGGATGCCGTGGTATGAAGGGTGGAAAACACCAAGGAGCGATCTCGCCAGAACAATCTATGTCTTGTGGGCCAGTTCAGAGGAACTTAGGTTGGTGGTTTTCCTCACAGAATGGTTAACGTCCTTGGTGGCATTGTCAGACTTATGCCCCTGTTTCATCCTCAAAAGGGGCACAGAGGTTTGTCACTTAAAACCCTGCCGGGGGCCCATCTCACCCTCTCATCATTAGGGTACCAAACTATACTGACAGGGATGCAATCCTTCAGCAGGCACGACAACAACCTGATCTGCGCTGCACCACAGAGAAAGTGATTCTGTTACCGGACTACACCAATAAAGTACAAATTTAAGGTAAGTCATTCTTTGGAGTGAAACAAAAACTATGAAATCTGCTGCAGTACATACACCTCTATCCCACATTCCTGAAAGTCCTGTTTCTGGGCAAATCCTTCTTTGATACCCAGGAATCAGCATGGGACTGGCTAGAGGTAAGGAAACAACCAAGTAAAAAGTTTGGCGAGCTGATGACAACTTGTGGTGGGGAGGAGCTGGAGAAGGGCCACCACAAACTAGCAAGTGCCCAAAAAAGACAAGGCAGCAAACGCCGCAGTTCCAGGGTGAGGACAGTGAGCAGAGCGGAGGATTTTACTTCTGTAGGCTCTGGTGATCTTGGTAAAGCACTACCTCCTTGAGCGACTGGTCTTCAACTCCAAAAGGGCCTGGGTAGCTTGGACCGGGGCAGGGGGGTTAAAGCCCCTGGAGGTGACTCGGTAAAATCAGAGATGCTTGAGTAATAACAGGATTGGCTCACCAACATTTACAGAGTGAGTAACAAAGCCTCTCCCTGGCTCTCTGTGACTGACACCTGTTGCATTACATTTTGTTGTTCTAGTTCTTTTCCTTCATTTTCTTTGTTAATATCTGTACCAGTTTGTAAAGTATATATTTTATGAGAGCAACAGATGCTTCATACTTCGAAGTGTAGGACGGGAGTGCGTTAGAAGACCGGGACATTTTTTATTTAGGTTCAACAAGGTATAGGCATTGCATATTCACTTGAGATGACTATGCCCCTTCATGCTACCCATTATGACCTATAACAGAGAGGTCTCAACTTACAAATTCCTAACACAGAATGTCAACAGCCTGAACGATATGGTAAACAGGGTAGTAGTACTTCACTGGGCCAAGGATTTGTATCCAGCAGCACTCCTCCTCCAAGAGACCCACCTTCCTTGCAGTAATTGCACTTTCCTGGTTCGTTTTGGGTTCAGTAGTGTCTACCATACAGGTTAACAGGGGGTGTAGAAAACTGGCAATCCTGTTGTTCAAAACATTTCAATTGTTGGTAACTGACACTTTTGAAGATCCCCTTGGTGGTTCCTCAGGATCACAGGCACAGCTGAGAGAATGACATGGTAAATTTTCTGCAGATATAGTCCACCAGCCGTGAAGAACCAAATCTTGGCAAATCTATAGCCTCAGCCCCAGAAGTGTGCACCAGAATCGGGGCTGAAACTTTAGTAATATCATGCAAGCTTCCCTATACACTAAAGACATAAGAACCACACAGAGGGTGACTATACTTGGTGACTGGCAGACTCACTAGGGCTGCATGATGTATGGAGATACCTACACCCAACACTAGAGAATACACCCACTTCTCGTACCCCCACACCTGTTACTTTAGACTAGACTATACATTTGTTCTGATGGCAGCCCTGCTGGGCGATCAAAGGTACTACAATTCACCCATGGTTGGTTTCCAACCACTCCCATGTCGAGATATAATTCCAGGGACTGGGGGGGTTGGAACTGAGAAGGCAGTGGCAACTTCATTCTGGTCTGGCTCGCAGATGCATACTTCTGTGAGAGCATCGGAGAGGGGATCACAGACTACTTCAAGCTTAACGCCTCCACAGACCTGACCAACGGCAATCTCTCGGGAGCCATGATAGAGGTGATACAGGAACAGACAGTTACATATATAGTGGGGAAATGAAGGGAGAGGGGGAAGGAATGTCAATCCCTAGAGCAACAACTCAAAACCCGGGAGACACCACAACAAATCTAATACTCCGACTGGTCAGGGGCAACGTCAATTAAAAGCTGTCCAACTTGCACTAAAACAGAAATTAACAGACAGCTCACGGGCACCACTGACGGTAACACAACACCCCATATACGAATTCAGAGGTAAGTCAGTGAACATAATTTATTGGCTGGCTTCCAGGGTGGATGTTTCCAGACTGGTGCCAGGCTTAAGGGCAGCCATCGGCAAAATGATCCATGATGCCCAAGGAGTGGCAGATGCCTTTCCAGAGTACTACAAAGCCCCCTATAGCTCCCCCCCAATGGTGCTGGGGGACCAGCAATTCATCATATACAACTTGATAGTCCTCAGGCTGTCCATGGAGAGCAGGACTTCATTGGACCTTCCAATTATGGCAGAGGAATTCCTTTCGGCTACACAGTGCATGCCCACTGGAAAGACCCTGGGTCCTACTGGCTAATCAATAGAATTCTACTGGAAATGTGCCTCTAACATAAATTCCCAGATGCTGGAGATGTTCAGTCAGGCTCTCTGGCTCACAACTCTCCTGCCCTGATATACAGGAAGCCACAGTGGTGGTGCTTCCTAAACCAAATAAACTGTTGACAGAGTGTGCCTCATACAGACTGATCTCATTGATCAATGTTGAAGCTAAGATACTAGCAAAGGTACTTGCCACAAGGCTGGAGAAGATGCTAAGCTGCCTGATCGGTCCCAACCAGAACAGCTTTATACCAACAAGAGGAAACGAGACATGGCATACACAGACTCCACAATATACTATTATGAGTCCATGACATATCCCAGCCGACATTAAAAGCCCAGTTGGACTTTGAGAAAGCGTTCATCTCAGCCCAATGGCAGGCCTTTATTCCATCCTGAGGCGCATGATTGTTGGCACCTATTTTCAAAAGTGCGTCCAAATACTATATAGTGATTGCAAGGGTGAGAGCTCATGGTGCACTGTCCCAGATGTTCCAAATCCAGGGGGGTACTAGACAAAGTTGCCCCCTGTCTCCCTGCCTCAATGTCCTCATCAACAAGCCTCTGGCTGAATGGGCCAGAAGGATAAGTTACTTACCTGTAAATCCTAGTGCTCTTCCAGGGGTATCCTCATCAAAGTCATAAACATTAAACATTGAATATTCCCGCCCTCGTGCGGGGACCCCGGAGCATATATAAAATACACACATATAAAGTATGAAATATGCACGAAAAATATATACACAGCATTTTTAGTAGACAAATTTTCATACTAAACTCATATATACATGTGTAAAACAGCAATGCAGACTATAATCATAAACAGGCTAAAATGCTTTATTTCTATGGATTTTTTTTTTTTTTTAAATAGTCCTTTTCAAAATTACAATAAGAGAAAATAATATTTACCAAAGCCCCATAACTGCGCCTAGGGAAATAAGCAGTAGTAACATCAGAGAAAAAGAAGAAAAAACTACATTGAAAAACAATGGAGCATTCTTAGCCAATAGGTTGCATGCAGGTTAACACAGGAGAACCATAAAAATTCTGGCACCGTGCCTTTAAGACCCTGAGCACCTCCAGTATCCCACCATGCCTCAGGGGTGAAGGAGAGGTGACAGTTGGTTCACAGTTAGGTCAGTACTTTTTTACGGTGACAAGCTGTGTAGCAGATTCAAAAGATAGTCTGTCCTGCACTTCTAGGAGATGTGTTTGTCCGGGGAGGAGGGTGGGTTGTTTATGACTTTGATGAGGATACCCCTGGAAGAGAACTAGGATTTACAGGCAAGTAACTTATCCTTCTCTTACAGTGGATCCTCATCAATAATCATAAACATTGAATAGATTAGCAAGCCCATCCCTTAATTCTGCGGACTGTCCAATAGAAGTGCAGGAATAGATATGTATCAAGCAAACAAGTTCCTCAGAGAAGATTGCCCAACTTGGGCATCTGCTCTTGCATCTGAGTCCAAACAGTAATGTCTAGTAAATGTATGTACGGACTTCCATGTAGCAGCCTTACAAATTTCAGAGATTGGAACATTATTAAGGAGGGCAGCAGTAGCCGCCTTTCCTCTTGTCGAATGCGCCTTAGGTCTAGCAAGTAGTTGTTTGTTAGCCAATTGATATGCATTAACAATACAAGAAACTATCCATCTAGATATGGTTCGTTTTGATGCTGCCTCTCCTGTTCTCAAATGACTATAATTTACAAACAAGTGGTTGGAATGTCTAATTAGTTTGGTTTTATCCAAGTAAAATTTTAGCACTCTTTTCAGATCTAGGGAGTGCAAAGCTTTCTCCGCCAGAGTCTCCGGATTGGGGAAAAAAGTTGGTAGAGAAATAGTCTGATTGATGTGAAATTCTGACACCACCTTCGGTAGGAATGATGGGTGAGTTCGTAGAACCACTCCATTCTCGTGGAAGACTGTGTACGGTTCTTTGGAGGACAAAGCCTGAATCTCACTGACCCTCCTTGCGGAAGTAATGGCTACCAAAAAAGCCGTCTTCCACGTAAGGTGTTGCAAAGAGGCTTTGTGTATAGGTTCGAAAGGAGGGCCCATAAGTTTTGATAGCACTATGTTCAGCTCCCATGGAGGGGAGGGTTTCCGAATGGGTGGAAAAACTTTTTTCAAACCTTCTAAGAAATCCTTAACTACTGGTCTTGTAAAAAAGGATTCCTGAGAAGGTGACTTACGATAGGCTGTAATGGCAGATAAATGTACCTTAATAGATGATACCTGCAGACCCGATTTTGCCAAATGGAGTAGGTAAGACAGTTTGACCTCCTCCTGAGCAAGTATAGGATTCTGACCTTGCTGACGACACCATATGTAGAACCTCTTCCACTTGAACGCGTAAGAACGCCGCGTGGAAGGTCGTTTGGACTCCTTCAAGATGTTCATGCACTCCTGCGAGAGCCCTAGGTGCCCATACTGCAGGAATTCAGGAGCCATGCCGTCAAGCTCAGAGAGGGAAGGATGGGGTGAAGTATCCTGTCTCCCGACCGGCAAAGGAGATCCGGTCTGCACAGCAGCCTCCTGTGAAGTTGCTCCGATAGGTTGAGGAGATCTGTGTACCAGAACTGACGAGGCCATTGTGGAGCTATGAGAATCATTCTGGTGCTGGATCTGTAAAGTTTGTTGATCACCGCAGGTATGAGGGGGATCAGTGGAAAAGCGTAGAGAAATATCCCTGACCAGTCGATCAACAGGGCATTCCCTCGAGATCCCGGACGGTAGAACCTGGACTCGAAGTCTGGGCATTTCCTGTTTACCTCGTCTGCGAAGAGATCCAATTGAGGCCGACCCCATTGAGCGAAGATGTCTTCGACGACTTCGTTGTGCAGGACCCAATCGTGGGCGTCCTCAAGGTGTCTGCTCAGAAAGTCCGCCTCCACATTTTGTTGACCTGGTAGGTGAACCATTGTAAGCGACATTCCTCTTGCTCGGAGCCAATGCCAGATTGTCTGAGACTCCCAAGATAGGGGCAGGGATCTCGTTCCCCCTTGTCTGTTCAAATAATACATTGTGGTCGTATTGTCCGTTTGAACTAGGAGAGATTTCCCCTGAATCGATGGAGCAAAAGACTTGAGAGCCAGATGGACTGCTCTGAGCTCCAGCAGGTTGATATGGTACTCTCTTTCGTTGTCGGACCACAGGCCCTGAGCTTGAAGGGAACCTAGATGAGCTCCCCATCCCTGAAGAGACGCATCCATTACCAGTGTGTCGGATGTCATTACCTGGTGAAACAGAGCTCCTACTGACAGGTGAGGTCTGTGCATCCACCATTGTAGCGACTGTCGTGCTCTTATCGGAAGTCGCACTCTGTCCTCCCAGCGGCCTGTGCTCTGGTTCCAATTGGTTTCCAGCGCCTCTTGGAGAGGCTTCATATGTAGCGTGGCATTCGGGACAATGAAAATGCACGAGGCCATGGAGCCCAGTAGAGATTTCACCTGACGGGCTGTAGGTGCGTCGGACTTTAGCAGGTCTTGACACTTTCTCTTTATTGATAATAGTTGTTCCTCCGAAGGATACACTCTTTCGAGCTCTGAATCCAGTATTGCTCCCAGGTAGTGGAGATTTTGCGTTGGAATCAAGGTGGACTTTTGGTAGTTGACTTGTAGACCTAGAGACCTGAAAACACTGAGTACAATGTCCCGATGGCTTCTCGCCTGTTCCGGAGAGGAGGCTTTCAGTAGCCAGTTGTCTAGGTATGGGTAAATGAAGATTTTTTGCTTCCTTAGAAGTGCCGCTACCACTGCTATGCATTTTGAGAAAATGCGAGGGGCAGATTTCAGGCCGAATGGTAGCACCTTGAACTGACAGTGCTGTGAGGCTATCTGGAAGCGTAGGAATTTCCGATGCTTGGGAATGATCGGGATGTGAAAATACGCATCCTGCAGCTCGATGGAGCACATCCAGTCTCCCCGATGTAGCTGAGGGAAAATCTGGTGAAGAGCCAGCATCCTGAACTTTTGCTTTTTTATGTACTTGTTCAGTAGTCGTAAGTCCAGAATCGGTCTGAAAACTCCCTCTCGACCTTTTTTCGCTACCAGAAAATAACGGGAGTATACCCCCTTCCCTCTGTGCGCGACTGGAACTTTTTCTATTGCTTTTTTCTGTAAAAGGGCGTGAGCCTCTTTGCGCAATAGGCTCATGTGAGACGGATTGCATTTGGTCGGTGGCAAGTGAGGAGGAGGTTGTCGGAAAAGAAAAGAGTATCCATTCTCGGCAATGTTGAGCACCCATTTGTCTTTTGTTATACCACGCCACTCGTGAATGAACTCCGTGATACTTCCCCCCACCGGAGTGGTGCACGGTGTTAAGGGAAGCGAGCCCTCATTGTTTTGCTGGAGTTTTGGGTATGGACTTCTGTGGTTTACTTGATCCTCGGTCCCTCATGGCCTTACAAGATTGAAAAAATGGGCGTCCTTGCCTCTGCTGTGGCCTCTTGGACCAATGAGGGGTTTGAACCCTCTGCTGAAAAGGGCGTCTGTCATAAGGCCTATACCTTCACCTGAAGTCCTTTTTTCTCTCCAGGCCTACTGCTCTCATGGTATCCACTACCGTCTTCATGCGCGCCATCTCCTCGTCTGTATGGGTACCAAACAGCGAGTTCCCGTTGAACTGAAGATTTAGGATACGCTGTTGCGCTTCCTGCTTCAATCCTGTCAGTCTCAACCAGGAAGACCTTCTTGCACAAACCCCATGTGCGTACCCATGTGCAGCTAAGTCAGCCCCATCTGCTGCTGCGCTGATGACCTGATTGGAGACCAGACATCCCTCTTGAAGGATCTCCTGGAAATCCTGCCTGTCCTCCCTAGGCAATTTGTCTGCGAACCTGTTCAGAGAGTCCCAGAGTGAACGGTCATATCTGCCTAGGAGTGCAGAAGCGCTGGAGACCTTCACCATGGAAGCCGCCGTGCCACACATTTTCCTCCCCAGAGAGTCTAGATGTCTGCTCTCGTTGTCAGGTGGAACCGTGGAGGATGATGCTACTGAGTGTGTTTTTCGGGCCGCGGCCAATATGACTGAGTCCGGCGGCGGATCCGTCCTGAGAAACAAAGGATCTTGCTCAGGCGCTTTATATTTCTTCAAGATCCTAGCAGGAGCTGATATGAGGGTGGCTGGTGCTAAAAAGGTGTCCATGGTTGGTTGTAACAGACCAGGCACTAGCGGCAGCAGCTTTTTTGAAACCGCCCTATGTTGCAGGGTTTCAAAGATGACGGATGAGGAGGTTGAAGGTTCTGGAACCTCTATGTTTAGTTTTTGTGCTCCCCTGAGAAGCACCTTGCTAAAGGTTGTGATGACGTTCACCGGGGAAACTCTAGCTGGTGGAGAATCCGTTAAGGTGGGGGAGTATTGTCTGACAGAGGACCCCGACGAATTACCAAGAGGGAGTCCTTCTGTGATGGCGTGACCGTGACTTAGATCATCTCTGGGAGCGTGACCTGCTCCGAGATGCTGTAGCAGAGCGCCCAGGCCTCGCGGTCGACTGGTGAGAAGCAGAACGAGCCCGTCCTGCCCGGGCTGTTGGCGATGGTGTTCTCGGGAGAGAGACAGAAGGAGAGTACATCCTCGAATACTGCGAGTCTGGGGAGGCAGTCGGTCTATTAAGGCTCTCCAACCACCTCGGTGACAAGTTGATGGGCGAGACATGCCCAGACGATGCAGCTCTCAACCAAGATGAACCACTTCTTATGGAGACCACCAGAGATGTTGGAGTGGTCTTATCTGCCGGCAGAAGCCGATGCTCTGCTCCCTGTAAGACAGGTAAAACCTGTGTCGACGTCGACAGCTGTAATGACGTCGACAGGAGTGCCGCAGGTTGCCCTGGCCTGGACGTCGAGTGCCTCGACGTTGACCGGCGATCCCTTGACCGCGACCTGCTCGCCTTCGTGTGCCTCGCCGTCGAGTGGTGGACCGCCGACGGCAGATGTCCTTGTTTTCGCCGCTGAGGCGATTTCGACATCGCCTTCCTTGACGTCGAGGGGTGCGAGGCCTTCGGCGGCGAATGGGCACACCGGTGATGGCTCGACATCGATCGGTGGGTTGCCATCGACGGAGATCTGCCCCTGCGGTGGCCATGTTCTCTCGACGCCGTATCCTTCGACGCCGGTCGGGTCGCCGTCGCTGTCGATCTATGACGGTGTGACGGTGGCAGCGATGACGTCGACGGGGAACAAACAGGTATCTTCCTACCTGCTGACGTCGATCTAGCCTGTCTCTCCTGAGAATGGCTTGTTGGCTGCCTGGGAAGAGAAGAGGATGATGTTTTCGGCCTCTCATGAAGACCATGAAGCCTGATCTTCTCCCTGTCCTTCAGAGTTCTTTTTGACATGTTCTTGCAGTGTTTGCAGGTGTCAGGGCAGTGACTCTGAGGCAAGCACACAATGCAGAGAGAGTGTGGATCTGACTGGGCCTTTTTCTTCCCACAGGAAGGGCACTTCACAAAAAGGGAAGGCATTTTTCAGTCAGGAAAAAACTTCCAGACTCAGACAAAGATGTTAGATGTCGAGTAAAGGTGGAAAAAACGCTGTTCTAAGGTATTTTTCTGAGAGCTCAATGCTCCAGGATCCTCTCAGAAGAAGCCGGAAAAAAGAACTGACCTAACTGTGAACCAACTGTCACCTCTCCTTCACCCCTGAGGCATGGTGGGATACTGGAGGTGCTCAGGGTCTTAAAGGCACGGTGCCAGAATTTTTATGGTTCTCCTGTGTTAACCTGCATGCAGCCTATTGGCTAAGAATGCTCCATTGTTTTTCAATGTAGTTTTTTCTTCTTTTTCTCTGATGTTACTACTGCTTATTTCCCTAGGCCCAGTTATGGGGCTTTGGTAAATATTATTTTCTCTTATTGTAATTTTGAAAAGGACTATTTAAAAATAAAAAAAAACTCCATAGAAATAAAGCATTTTAGCCTGTTTATGAATATAGTTTGCATTGCTGTTTTACACATGTATATATGAGTTTAGTATGAAAATTTGTCTACTAAAAATGCTATATATATATTTTTCGTGCATATTTCATACTTTATATGTGTGTATTTTATACATGCTCCGTGGTCCCCGCACGAGGGCGGTAATATTCAATGTTTAATGTTTATGACTATTGATGAGGATCCCCTGGAAGAGAAACTATGTCCAATTGTAGGGTTTGAGGTGGGCGGACTGCTCTGAAGATTGTATATCCTTCTACATGGACAACATCCTGATGTTCGTGCAGAGACCTGAGGTCTTAATTCCCTGATTAATACATATGCTGCAGGGGATATGGGAATGTAATGGACTCCAGATTAACCGGAGTAAATCGCAATTGATCCCCCTGACCAATTTCTCAGTGGGTGAACTATATAAGCGTTTTGACATAAAAAGTACAAGGCCCGTTCACCTATCTAGGGATACAGGTATCGAATGACCCCAAGACCTGCAGGAAGCTAAACAAGGCACCCCTCAAATGCAGGGCTAGAAACCACATGACATGCTGAAGCTCGTTCCCCCAAATCAATTGTGACACCCTGCCTTATTTAAGATGATCCTGCTTCCCCTATTGCTATATACCCTCCAAAATTACCCACACAAGACACAGCCAAAGGGGCCTGCAAACAAAGATCAGCTGCTTTGGGGAGTTTCCCTTCCAGGGGTATCACTTATCAAGTGTATTCAAGTGCCACTAGATGGGTGGCCATGGGGCAGATATACAATCGTACTACTGGGCAACTCAAATGACTCCACTGAATGACTGAAAATTTGGTGACAGGGAGACCCAGCCATTAGATTGGAGGAGGGTTGGTTTTAGGACTCTGCACCAGCTCGGAGGCTTCTCCACAGGTTCTCCCGATCACACCTATTGTCACTCATTGCTGGCACAACTGTACTGGGTGGGATGGAGTATGAGACTTACGAGAGAACTTGCATTATGGCTAGGAAACTGACTCATGCAGACAACACATTTTCACACACTAGAACAAGTAGGTAAAGATCCCATTCCACTCCCTGAGTATAATCCTCTGAAACACAAAATAATGATGTAGGAAATCAGTGGGAATTGCATATCACAACTGTATAGGCCTCTTTTTATTAACATACCCAACACCATGGGGCTCTTAGGAGGCAAAGGGCAACGAACATTGGAGAAGTAGACAATGAAGACTGGGTAAATGCCAAAATGCCAACCAAGCTCTTAGTGATTCTGGTATGCCGTGGGTAATACAATTCAAATTCCTCTGTATCCTTTACTGTATACCCCACAGACTACGACGGATGAATAGTGGCCAGACTCCTGAATGTCTCAGATGTGGAACACTCATGGGAGACTAGATACACACTGTGTGGGAATGCCTGGTCATACATAAATATTGGAATAGAATCCTCTCCATAACGGAAATGGTGATAGGGTTCCCAAAAGGACAAGACCCCAAAATGGTGCTGCCTGGAATATTCTTGGGATGGGGTGGGCTCTGAAGACAGCAGATTGTGGTGGGGATCAAGTGTGTGCTCTCCAAAAGAGCCATAGCTAAACATTGGAGATCCACTGCACCCCTGCCCATCCAGGAATGGTTAAGAGGCATGGACTACTACGACCCCTACGGGACTGCACAAGAGCAGTTCACAAATTATACGGCTGTCCAAATAAACCAACCAAAATATGGGGGTCGTGGAACAGCCACTTCCAGACTCTGGGTGAAAGGGGCAGGTGCTGGGACTAAGTGCTGGGACAGCAGAATACCTGGCTGTGGGCCTGTTGCTCCGGGTGGCGGAGAGGGAGGGGATGTCAAAGGGGAGGAATTGTGGTCTTGAGTATATTACCCTGAGACAGAACAGATCCCCCGTGATCCAGCAATGTATATTGCAACTATGTACTGTACAGGCTACCTGGTTTTGTTACTACAAAATAATTAAAATAATTTTTAAAGAAAAAAAGAGGTTGACACGTTTGAAAAGAAAAAGCAGTTCTATGAGCTGCTCCTTTGGTCTTTTCAGCAATTTAAAGTATTGACTTCCCTCGTATAAGTGATACACTTTGTGATTCCAGAACTCTCACGTTTCTCCCCTTCTCGCATTCAGAACTACAAGTTCTAGATTACAAACAAAAGCCCCAGATCTCGAGAGACCTAGGACTTAACTACGTTTAAAGCAGACACACACAAAACTATTAATAATGAGCATGGCATGGAGGAACTTTGAAGCAAGCCGTTCAGAATTCTCATTTAAGGCACATAGAACAATGCTGCCACTGGAAATTGTGCAAGCCTCAGAAACTAACACACTCCAAGGTTATAAGATTGTATATTATCAATCTCATATGGCATTCCAGAAACACGCAGTGTAATCCTCATTTCTGTAGTCTGAGAAAAAATGCTGAAGCAACACCGTTGTTAAAAATACTTCCTCAACCTGCTGCAGCAGAACCCACGGATGAAAAAAAAAAAAAAAAAACATATCTAACCAAACATGGCTGATCAGATCTCAAACAGACAGCTACTATTATGCTGGAAAAGAACAAAGAATACACAACCTGCCTCCAGCAGCGACAGAAAAACTGGATGCGTGGTGTCCTTGGTGTTCATGAGGGGCACAGAAAGAGAAGGAGGCAAAAAAACAAAAAAACTTGCAAGTGTTTTTTTCTTTTTCTATGGGGGCAAGCGAAATGTCTCCTTGATGAGCACTCACCTCATTTTGTAAGAGCTGGGACAGTGAAGACAGACGAGGTGGTAATTGGTCTGTTATTGGCCAAAGGACACTAAATAAACACCGAAATATAGCCAAATGAAAGCGAGTATTCCCAAAGGTGGTAGCTGATTTGCCCACCACTAGCCTCCTTTGTACCCTTTGAAACAGTATGAAGGTCAACCTTGTGTGAGATCCCAGGAAATACTTTTATTGTATGATTGTTTTGTTTTTATTATTTACATGTTTTATTTATATTGAATGGCATTCGAAATGCAGGCAAAATTCCAGCCCGTTTACAGTTAAATGTGCAATTTTTTCGCAACAAACATAGTCAAATCTACCTCACAATTACTCTACAGAAACAACTGTAGACCAAAAATGAATTTTGCTGTTTCAATACTAGCGGAAAGCCATGAAGAAAATAAGGCAAATGGAGCCGGCAGCAGCACTTTCCATATTCCATGGTGCCCTTTAATTGCAGTTGATTAATTTCTATTTATTAAAGCATACTCACATCAAGGAGACAGGTTTTTATTGACAAACACAGCCAATGAAACCTCACAATTAGTCTACAGAGACAACTGTATGCTGGAAAGGAGCTGTCAATGCTAGAGGAAAACCATGAAGAAAAACACGTTGCAGCCGGCTGGTGAACAACTGCATGTATTGAAATTTGACATTTCCTTTTTAAAGACACCAGCACCTTCAATAATAAATACATGAAGCTTTTTAATAGAAATTTCTTCAGACCTATTTGATGGAGATTATCCCCTTCGCTGCCAGGCCTTTCCCCTCTCAGGTGTTAGGCCTTTTTTGGCTATTTAGGGCAGTTTGCGCTTAGGCCTTCATTACTTTTTGTCCACATAAGCTACTCACATCAAATTTGCGTCCTTTTTTTCCCAACTTCCTAGGGATTCTAGAGGTACCCGGAGTTTGTGGGTTCCCCTGGAGGAAACCAAGAAATTAGCCAAAATACAGCAATTTTTTTTTTTTTTAACAAATGGGAAAAAAGGGCTGCAGAAGAAGGCTTGTGTTTTTTTCCCTGAAAATGGCATCGACAAAGGGTTTGTGGTGCAAGAACCCTAGGTACCCAGAGCCAATAAACGAGCTGCACCTTGCAATGGTTTTTCATTGTATACCGGGTATACAGCAATTCATTTGGTGAATTATAAAGCATGAAAAATAGCTATCAAGGAAACCTTTGTATTCCCAAAATGGGCACAAGATAAAGTGTCGATAGCAGTGGTTATTTGCACATCTCTGAATTCGGGGGTGCCCATACTAGCATGTGAATTACAGGACATTTCTCAACTAGACATCTTTTTTACACACTGTCTTATATTTGGAAGGAACAAATGTAGAGAAAGACAAGGGACAATAACTCTTGTTCTGCTATTCTGTGTCCCCCCAAGTCTCCTGATAAAAAAAGGTACCTCACTTGCGTGGGTAGGTCTAATGCTCGCGACAGGAAATACAACACAGACACATCACATTTTTACATTGAAATCTGACATGTTTTTTTGGAAAGTGCCTAGCTGTGGATTTTGGCCTCTAGCTCAGCCGGCACCTAGGTAAACCTACCAAACCTGTGCATTTTTAAAACTAGACACCTAGGGAAATCCAAGATGGGATGACATGTGGGGCTCTCACTAGGTTCTGTTACCCAGAATCCTTTGCAAACCTTTTCCACACATTTCAGTGACAGAATGTTCTGGAATCTGAGAGAAGCCACAAATTTCCTTCCACCCAGCATTCCCTCAAGTCTCCCGACGAAAATGGTACCTCACTTATGTGGGTAGGCCTAGTGCCCGTGAAAGGAAATGCCCCAAAACACTATGTGGACACATCAAAATTATCAAATCCAAAACTACCTCTTTTTGCGGGGGGTACCTGCATTTTTGGTCCTAGGCTCAGCAGCCATATAGGGAAACCTCAATAGGGTAGTAAGGGTGAAAGGCGCCGCACATCTAGGCAGTAAAACAATAATTTTACACAAGTAACAAAGTAACCGCAAGATCAGGTGCAAACTGGCCCAGTGCCTTACTACCCGGTAGGCACCAAAAAGGGTATTGGGATACCCGAAGACAAAAAGATTCCCCCAGTACTCGTCCAAAATAGCTCGTTGACACACGTCCCTTCGCCACTTCAGGTTCCGACCACAGGCTTACCAGGGTCTGCATACATGTTCTCTCACTCAACCATATTCTCATTAGTTCCACTCTAAGAAGTCACCACTTACGTCCCTGAGCCCATTCAACCGATTACGCGGCTCCCCCATTACTTACCTTTGTCACGCACCTTCCTGGCCGGCTGGCCCAGCCTTGATAAAGTCACTGGTGTGACGAAACACGTGTTGGCTGTATCACGCTGATGACACAATGATTTCCAGTATCTACAAATAAAAGACACCCTCTACAAACAGGACTTGAGACTCCTTTCAACTTTGCTTCATAGCAACATAAGATAAGGGTCACTCATCCCTGCCACACTATTGGACTATACTATCGGTGTGCTGTGGCCATTCTTGTCCAATATAGGGAAACCTACCAAACCCAAACATTTCAGAAAACTAGACACTCGAGGGAGTCCAGGGAGGTGTGACTTACGTGGAGCCCCCAGTGTTTTCTTACCCAGAATCCTCACCAAACCTCAAAATGTAGCTAAAAAATCACGTTTCCCACATTTCTGTGTGGGATCACCGAACCGGCGCAGATTTTCTACCACCCAACGTTCCCCTCAGTCTCTCGGTAAAATGATACCTCACTGGTGTAGGTGGGCTATGTGCCTGTGGCAGGGAAGAGCCAAACAAATGTCGAAAATGAGGGGGAACCAAAGCGGGTTCAAAAGGGCAGTTTGAAAAAAAAAACTTTAGGCTGACAAGTGGGACAGAATTTTAATCGGTATAGATGCGACAATGCTGAGTGGTAGGAATTTTGTGGATTTCTGAAGGTTGCATCTCAAAAGTGTGGGGAAAATGTGTGATGTCCCTGCAAAATTGGATATTTCCAGGGCATTGTGGGTAAGAAAATGGGGCATGGTACATGTGAAGCACACCACCCTGGACTCACCCAGATGTTTTGTTTTCAGATGTGTCTAGGTGTCCTAGATTTTTCTACATGGCAGCGTCCCAAAGTCCAAAAAGTGCAGCCCTCATCATTCGAAGTGGGACGATTTTGAGAGTAAGACAAGCTCTCATGGCCCAAATGTGAAACCAAAACCCAAAATAATCAAATGTCCTCTTGCTTGCCATGGGATAAGATATTTTAGTGTGCGGGGGGAGAGCTAAAAGACTGTTACCCCCTTCAGTTGGGGTGGGGGCATAACCGTGCCCATACTGTTTGGTAGCCACCACCCCACTATTTTTTTTTTTTTTTTTTATTCCCTGGCATCTAGTAGCCTTTCTGCCCCCCCACCTCGGGGAGTGGCTCGGGAGTAAGTGCCCCATCTGCCTACCAGTGGGCAGAACAACTTTGTCCCCATTTATATGGGCTGGGGGTATGGCCATACCTCCACCCTCTTTTTAAAAAAAAAACAAATCGTCCCTGTTGTCTGGTGGGCTTTCTGCCCCCCTGGGGGGCAGATAAACCCTACAAAAAAAGGCTGATCTTCCTCCAAGGGGGGCAGAAATAGCCTAAAATAAATTTGCACCCCAGGGGAGGGACCCTTGCCTAAGAGGTCGCTCCCCTTGCGTGAAATTTGCACACAAAAAAATCTCTGGTGTCTAGTATTTTAGATTAGCCTAGGAAAAATAGGCCGATCTTCCCCGAGGTGGGCAGAAATAGCCTAAGATAAATTTAGACGGCCAGATGATATCTGCTACAATGCCTCTGGTTTCCCCCTTGAGAGCTTCCCTGCTGTAGGATTTTCAGGACCTAGTTGATTATGAGGTGGCATACCTTGGTAAATACACTAAGGCACACCGTTATGGGAGGGTGAAAGACCTGGCCACAGGATTGCCCATTTGCTACGTCCCTTTTATCAATCCTCTTATGTCACAGCTCTCCAAACAGAGTGCGGGGAAGTGGTGGTAGATATTTCCATTATCCTGTCCACCTTTGCAACATACTCTCAATCCTTGTACACATCATGGGCTACTGCAACTGACGCCAAGCTTGTGAGTTATTTGGCTAAAATTGCAATGGTGTGGCTAGAACATGGCCAACAGCGGTTTTTGTCTTCTCCCATGACCTGTGTGGAGATATTACTGGGTATTGAATCCCTTAGCTGCTCGAATGCTCTGGGATTGGATGGCTTAATGGGTGATTTTTAAAGGGCGTATAAGGATGTCCTTGTCCCGCACCTGGTCGGGGTATAAGCTGAGTCCCTTGACCAGGGTATCCTCCCTCTACCATGCATGAGGCAGTGATCCAGTACCTTCTTAAGCCCGGGAAGCCACCCTATCTTTGTACATCCTATCGGCCGCATTCTTTGCAAAACCATGATAATAAGATACTGGCAAAGGTCCTTGCTATGCGATTGTCTCTGCTCCTGGATAAAGTGGTTGCCCCAATGCAAAAGGGTTTAGTACCCCATGAGTCTACTTTGATTAATTTGCACACTGTGTTTGCTGTTCTTAACCAAATTTCCCTAGAGCCCCCTCCTACCTCAGATTTGCTGGATGCCGAGAAGACATATGATTCCCTTGAATGTCCATTCTTGTTTGCCATTTTGTATAAATCGGGCATACCGCAAGGTTTCTGTGACCTTATTATCCTGTTGTACACAACCCCTTCGGCCAGGGTCCAGGTTAATGGGGCGCTCTCTGACCCCTTTCACCCGGCCTGTGGAATCCAGGACTGCCCCCTGTCTCCCCTTTTAATTATCCTGTGCAAGGACCCATTGGGGCATCTTATCTAGGAAAGTCATTTACATCGGGGGCTCTAGTTTCATCAGAGTCCTCTGCTTGCTTCCTTCTATGTGGATGATATTTTGCCATTCATTCGGGACCCTGCCACTAATCTATCCCCACTGATTGAAGAAGTGATTTGCTTCAGCACTTTTTCTGGTTTGGCCCTAAACTGGAGCAAGTCTAAATTATTTCCTCTCACCGCAGCTACAACTCAGTGTCCACTCCCCTATCCTTTAATTTGGAAAGAAGATTCCACCAAATATCTTGGCACACATCTCAACAGGGATGGTGACAAAGTGATCCGGTGCAACTATGGCCCTGCAATTGAGAACCACTCCATCTAGGTTGAGCGATTGATCACCTTACCTTCAACCTAAGCCAGGCGAGTTGCCATAATTAAGATGGTGGTTCTCCCCTGCTTTTTATATTTGTTTTTAAATATCCCTATCGCCCTTACTAAATACTTTTTTGACACGCTACGTGGTCTACTCACGCGCTTGATCTCTGCGGGTTGACGTCCTCGAATAAGTTGGAGTATGCTAATGATAACGTTTGAGTGTGAGGGCTTCGGTGTCCCTGACTCCTATCTATATTACCTGGTCATCCAGGTACATTTTTCTGACTATTGGTTTCATCCTGATGCTCGGGTTCAGTACCTTAGGCCGGAACATCTGTAGACCTCTTCCCCTTCCCTTGCTGTCCTGCTGCCTCGGGATCTACTTAGAAATCCAGGTGAAATACAGACACTACCTATGAGCTGTTGGGCATGGACTATACTACTTCAATATGACACCCTTTATTCACCGCATATTCCCCTTTCCAATAATCAGTGGCTCCCGTTCACTCGTGAGCAACTGACTCAGCGCATCCTTGTGACCCACCACCTGCACTGTACCTGGGACCTGTTTACTGACGCTATGCTTCGCTCAGTTGCGAATATATTTGAAGGACATCAATCCTCAACTTTGGACAGATTTGTCTTACATAGATTACACTGTACATTGCAGGGTACTCTACCCGCATACCCTGAAGAACCAAAGGACTTCCTCACCTTGTCCCTGATTATTACTGCTTCTGCCTGTGTGCACTTAATATCACAATTGTACCATGTTTCCCCGCAACTCAGACCTAGTGGGGCGGAAAAGTCAGGGGGGCCTGGGAGAGGGTTGTGGGGTGCTCCCTGCCTGATAAAATGTGATATTACTGCTGCACACTAACCAATTTGGTGTCCAGCAGTTATCGTCATAAACTACTGCACTTCAAATTCCTACATCATGCATACACCACACCGCATGCCCATGCCAGGCTGGACCCCTCCTGGTCACACTGTTGCCATAAATGGAATGCAGAGCACGCTGACATTGTGCATTTAGCCTGGTGATGCTCTAATATTTCGGCATACAGTGAGGATGTCCACTCTGTATTAACACGCATGATTGAACAGGAGATTACACCTGGCCCTACACATGCTCTACTAGGCTGTGCTAAGCTTCTGCCACTGTCCATTTGGTGTGTTACTGCTATTGCGTTGTTATTGGTTAAACAACAGACTGCCCTACATTGGGGCAGGAATGTATGCCCCACAGAGGCAGCCTGGTTGCAAGACTTAATACACTGTGACACCACTGGCAAACTCTATGCCTCTCTACAGGCCCCAGCTTCTCGGCTGAAGGATATATGGCAGTCTCTTAGAACATATTTCTAGTGCGAACGCCCACACCTCCAGTTGGAGCCACTGGTGATATTTTGTTCCTGGACCGTAATCCACCTTCGTCACCTGGTATCCACTGATGCACCACATTGTATGCTACGTACATTTGTATGCTAGGACTCTCCATTATGCAACATCTCTTTTGTGCTACTGTGCCTGTTTAACTTGTCGTGATCAAGCTTTGTGTGCTATCATTTCTACTCTCTGTATAAAACCTTTTTTTTTTTATGAAAACAAAGACCACTTTTGAGAGAACAGAGAGAATTGTCCTCATAGCCACTTTAGTGGAATGGAATGCAGGTAAGGTTCCTTGAAACATAAAACTTAATCTTCACTACCCCTTGGCTTACACTAACCCTACTAGCTAGAAGGAAAGCTGCTTATCAAGAGAGATGTTGCAAGGAAGCATTACGCATGAACGGAAATTAAGGGCCATCAATTCTACCTGGATCCCATTCAGTTGCAATGGGGCGGGTGGAGAGAGGGTGACTTATTAACTGATGAAAAAATCTTGTTTAATACTCTCCAAACAATATTTTGTCACACTGACAGTGGAAAGTGATCTCTTAGGAGGGTGTCTGCTGTAAGGAGTAATCGCTGCAAGGTACACCTTAACAAGTGAGAACAGGAGGTCTAACCTGGCCAAATGCAGGAGGTATGGCAGGAGTAAATCTCTTGGCATGTGGATGGATTATTGCTCCTTTGCACACCTGATACAAAATTGATTCCATCTGAAGGCATACAACAACCTGATGGAAAAAAAGGCAGTATTAAATATATTCAGGAGCCATGTTGCTCCTGAATCCGTTCCATGATGGCAGGCTAGGATAGGGACTGTACCCTGGATGAAAGATTCAGTTTGAACAGCAACTTCTTGTGAATATTCTCAACACACATTGGATTCCTTTTAGACATACTCAAACGTACAAAGGATCTCTGTGGAATGGTATTGAAATTCCTTGAGTCGTATCTTATGGATCACTACCAGCAAATAAAAAAATGGCCAATCCCTCTCTGATTGCACTCACATGCCATATGGTGGGTCCTAAGGGCACCTGACATCCATCCTTTTTAGTATGTATGTGGAACCACTTAGAAACTTTCTGAAACATTTGGGCATAATAGGTAACCAGGATACCCAAATTCATCTTCATTTTTGATCTCCTGAATCCATCTACAATGTCGAACTGACAGCAAGCAATACATAGATGGCTGGAGCAGAACTTTCTCGAAGGTAAAAGTATCTGGCTTGAATCCCTTTTAAAGGCAGGCATTTCTCAGAAATTCACCCCCAACTCCCTTGATTTCCTCCTATATAAACATCACCTCAAGAAGCATTTTCAAGCCATGGCTAAACCGACAAGATTTCAACTGCATGAAGCTAAAACACCTAAAGCATATCTGTCCAAGATTAAAAATCAGTACAAGAAGCTCAGTGATTACAGCTCAGCCATCCTTATCAGTCTTCCCAAAAGAAGACAAGCTCTTCTGAGAGCTGTGCTAGATGCTGCTGCTATTTTTGGACCAACAACAAAATTGTGAACATATCACTCTTGCTCTTGCTTTCATCATATAGACACCTATTGTTAAATGCATGCTGAGAGCAGTGTCAAGAACGTATTAAAAACCATGCATGTTTAAGTTTAAGAACGAAAGAAGTGCACCATACACTACCAGGAAACATGTCCCAAAACACTGCTCTCATCACACAGTTGAGCTCTGCACCATCCGAACTGTCACCTAGTCACCTAGAGGTGTGTTCTTAAAGTTACCTGTAGGACCAGAAATGGTGAGATACAGCAGGACTCTGGGAAACTTGGGCTTCTTAATTTAGAAAAAATAGAAAGGGCATGTACAAGCTTTATAACCTCGACTTCCCAAGAAGATCGTCTCTCTGTATGATGTTATTACATGCTCCAAATCCAAGATGAAATATTTCATATCAGTTCCGGTTTGAATCATACAAAAGGGAGGTAATCACAAGAAGAAGATGCCTCAAAACACATTCATTCATTCACAGTTTTTAATCATGCTCCTCACTCACTTGCTCCTATTTGTCCTAGAATTTTGGTTCGAACAGTTGGATCTTCTTATGGAATTCTACATTTGGGATTCTTGCTTTGCTCTTTTCTCCTCCCTAATGTAAGGAGGTCGCTTGGTGACTGGCTCTCTTATCCTCCCTTATGCCAGAAGGCGTTTGGTGCCTTGCTGATTTCTTCACAATTTATCTTCATCTTCAAAAGATACAATATTGAGAAGGAGGCTTTTTCCCCTTTGTGGATTTTCTCTTCAAATGGGACCTATATTTCACACACACTATTTTGCATAGGGTAGTACAGTGGCTACTACAAAAGTCACTCTTCTCTCAGGAAATCAAGATGGGGACTCAATGGGCTTTCTCAACTGCAAGCCTTTGAAACCTACTGATGCCAGTTGCACTTTGAGAACAGACTGACTTAGCTAAACAACACCACACACAGACACCTGACTGAAAAGCTATCCTGGTTTGGATGCTTGTGAAACTTTAAGCTGAAAGAAAAAGAGGTCTCTGTATCCTATATAACAAGGAAAAAGGCACCTTCCCAGACCCTTCTCTGGTGACGCATCCACAGTTTCAAACGATTTTCAGGTACTTATGTGCAACACTCCCTACATACTAAAATATTCTAATAGGTAAGCATCTCCATATAAATGATTCTCCCTTTTCTCTCTAGTTTCTATATTACTGCGACTTATAAAGCGCATGGCTACTTCAGACAAAGTGTCCCAGTGATGAAGTTCAAGTCTCAAAGGTCCAAAGGACTTCCAATGTATCATAAATAAAAAATTAAAATAGTACATCCAGGATTTGTAAAGCACTGCAAATCACCTGTGAGGGTCTCAAGGTGCTGAATTGTAGGCACCAGGAGATTACGGCCTTCATTACAACCCTGGCGGTCGGTGATGAAGCACCAGTAATACCTCCAACAGGCCGGCGGGTAACAAAAATAGAATTATGACAACGGCGGAAAGCTCTCAGACAGACAGCCTCTTTAACACACCGACCGCCATGGCGGAATCAACAAGCACCACGGCGGTAACCACCAACAGCCGGGCGGAAGACAATGTACCACCTGCTCTATTATGACCGGCCTATCCGCCACCTTTTCCGGGGCGGTACCAACGACATCAAAAGCCTGGTGGAAACAGATTTCGGAAGTCAAATCACTCACCTGTGGAGGAGACCCCTCAGGAATAATGCAATGACAAAATGATTTGAAGAAAGTGAGTGTAACATGATAAAATACTATAAATAAGTGCATCAAAATACAAGCGTATATACATATTTACAAATGTAGGGACACTGCCCAGTCCTTAATGTCCATGGGCCACAGTGGGCCACAACACATAGGCCAAGGCCCCACCTCACTCCTGCAACAACATGGAGAGAACACTGCAGTGGCATCAGGTCGAAAATACACAGGCACCTCAGGGGGACAGGGAATGGGGGGGGCACCTCAGCCTGAAGATGGTACAACGCCACTGGTCATGGAGTGGGCAACAAGCCCTGTGCTCTGTCCTGGGGACCGCAAGACCACTGTTTTTCAAGTGGGTGGTTTCTCCACTGCTTGGTCCTGGGGAGTGCAAGGCCACAGACTCTCAAGTGGGTGGTATGTCCACTGCTTGGTCCTGGGGAGTGCAAGGCCACAGTCTCTCAAGTGGGTGGTTTGCCCATTGCTTGGTCCTGGGGAGTGCAAATCCACAGTCTCTCAAGTGGATGGCTTCTCCACTGGTTCTGGAGGGGGCTTTGTGGCCAGTGTGCTTCATACTGGGAAGGACTGGGTTGGTGGATGGCTTCTTCCACTGGTTCTGGAGGGGGGCTTTTGCCCAGTGTGCTTTATCCTGGGAAGGATAGAGTGAGTGGATGGCTTCTTACACTGGTTCTGGTCTGGAGGGGGCTTTCTGCCCAGTGTGCTTCATCCTGGGAAGGATGGGGTGAATGGATGGCTTCTTTCACTGGTTCTGGAGGGGGCCTTGTGCTCAGTGTGTTCATCCTGGGAAGGACGGGGTGAGTGGATGGCTCCTTCCACTGGTTCTGGAGGGGGCTTTGTGCCCAGTGTGCTTCATCCTGGGAAGGATGGGATGAGTGGATGGCTTCTCCACTGTTTCTGGAGGGGGCATTGTGCCCCTTGATGCAGATCTTGGAGAGTGCAAGGTCACAGTCTGTCACCTGGGTGTCAGACCCACAGGATTTGCAAGGCCCAGGCCGGACAACAGCCCATGGATGCAGGACTACACACTGCCCGCCGGCAGTGATGGCTTCTCAGTGGTGGCAGTGCTGGTAGCGGTGCTGCCAGTGGTGGGGGGAGGCTCCAGCCCTTCCCCTGCAGCCTCGGACGGTTGCCCACTGGGGCTGCTGCTGCTGGCAGTGGTGCTGCGACGGTGCTGGCAGTGGTGGGGGGAGGCTTCAGCCCTTCTCCTGCAGCCTTGGATGGCTGCCCCCTGGGGGTGTTGCTGGCAGCGGTGCTGGTGGCGGTGCTGGCAGTAGTGGGGAGAGGCTCCAGCCCTTCCCCTGCAGCCTCGGACGGTTGCCCAGTGGGGCTGCTGCTGCTGGCAGTGGTGCTGGTGGCAGTGCTGATGGTGCTGCTGGTGGCGGTGCTGCCAGTGGTGGTGGGAGGCTCCAGCCCTTCCCTTGCAGCCTCGGATGGCTGAACCACCATGGTTGGTGGGTGAGGCTCCAAATGAGTCCCAGGACCATGCCTCCCGTCCTTCGTGCCTGCTGGTGCAGGCCCCTTGCCCTTCCTGTCAGCAGCCGGGGTTTGCCCCTTCCCTGTAGCAGCTAGGGGTGCCTCCTTGCCCTTCCTAGATGCAGCTGGTGGTGCCTCCTTGCCCTTCCCTGTAGCAGCTGGTGGTGCCTCCTTGCCCTTCCTAGACGCAACTGGTGGTGCCTCCTTGCCCTTCATTGAAGCACCTGGTGCAGGCACCCTTTCAGTGTGGCTGCCTGGTGTCTGGGATCCTCTCCCACCTGCAGTAGCTGTCGACAGTACTGTGGCCATGGACTGGGTGGCTGAGGTGCACGCTTGGGTTCTGACCACCATGGCCAGAGGTGAAGGACGGGGGGGAGTGGTAGGGAAAAGGTCAACAGTGGAGAGGAAAAGCTTCTTAGGGACATTGGGGCAGTAACAGGGTGAAGGTTTGGGAGTGGAGGAAGAGGAAGTAGTTGTAGGAGGTGTCTGTCTGCTGATTTTGGGTGCAGGTGCATGGGGTGGATGTTGTTGTGAGGTGGATAGCTGTTGGGTGTCTGAGTGCTTGCGTTTGGGTACTTTGGGAGGAGGGGGCACAGACACAGTGGGAGAGGACACAGGGGACGTGTGCATGGATGTGGGGGTAGTGACTGCCAGTGAGGGGCGTGTAGTGATAGGCGTGATGGTGGTAGTGGATAAGGATGTAGTGCATGCAGGTGTGAGTGTAGATGCTACTGGGAGGGAGGTGGATGACGAGGAGGGGGACACAGTGGAGGCAGTGGATGTTGGAATGTCTGCATCTGGATGGTGTTTGTGTGAGTGCCTGTGGGATGATGTGTGGTGCTTGTGTTTGCCTGAACCACTCCTGCGTGTTGTTCTGTGAGCATGCTGGTCTCCCTGTGTGCTTGGGAGAGGTTGGAGTTGAGGGGAATGGGACTGGGTAGAGGAAGTTGGAGGTGGGGGCTAGAAACAGGGACAATGGCTGCCATCAGGGAGGAAGCCAGAGCCTGAATTGATCTCTGTTGGGCCACCATGCTGCAGTGAATGCCCTCCAGGAATGCATGTGTCTGTTGCAAATGGGCTGCCAGCCCCTGGATGGCTTTCTCAATGGTTGACTGCCCAACAGAGATTGATCGCAGGAGGTTAATAGCTTCCTCACTCAGGGCAGCAGGGCTAACTGGGGCAGGGCCTGAGGTGCCTGGGGCAAAGGAGATGCCCACCTTCCTGGGTGAGCGGGCACAGGAAACATGCTGAGGGGCTGCTGGGAGAGTGTTGCTAATATGGGGGTTGCAGCTGTATCTGTAGTTGGGGTGATCACAGAGGTGACCGCCGTGGTGCTCCCCTCGCCCTCCATCCCACTGGTGCCCTCACCGTCGGTGGATTCGGCCTCCTGGGCCCTGTGGGTTGCAGCTCTTCCCGTCACCGGTGCCTCTGCTCCTCCGCCAGATGATGCAAATGCACATAGGGACAGAGTGATTAAACAAAATGGCCGCAACAACACCACCATTGGCGTACACGACACACACAGGGAACAGCCCTACGCACTAGGCAATGCACTAACAGTCACAATGCTAGTCATCAACCCATGGACAGGGACACCTAATGCCAATTGCAGCATACCTGAGACCCACAGACCCCTGCCCAGTAGTGGATGCCTACTAGCTGGGTTGGAGGAAGTTTATATCAGACTCTGCCCAACATGGGACCTACCCTGCAATGTCCGGCCTGGCCTAGGGCCACCCACAGGCCCACATTCCCCACCTGGATGCCTCCCCACCATGTGCAAGTAGTATATTGGGGCACTGTACTCACCCCCTTGTGCCTGCTGTGATGCCCCCAAGCGCTCATCCAGCTCCGGATAGGCCACCACCAGTATGCAGGCCATCAGAGGGGTCAGGGTTCGAGGGGCACCCCTTCCTCATTGGGAGGCCATCCCCAGCTGGGCCTCCGCCGTCTTCCGTGCCCAGCGCATCAGGTCCTCCCACTGTTTCCAACAGTGGGTGCTCCGCCTGCCGTAGACTATCAGGGTTCGTACGTCCTTGGTGATGGCACGCCATATACCCTTTTTCTGATGGGCGCTGACCTGCAGAGAAGTACACATAGGAAAAGGTATCAATCAGACCGTCCTGCCTGTTACACTCATGGCCCACCATAGCCCTCACATACCCTTACGCACAGACCTGGCCCACCATGCATGCACCATGCTGCCTAAGGCCCTTCCACCAACCCCCCCACACGAGGCCCTCACACACACCACTCCATGCATTCATGTCCCATGCATCGTGCTCACAGTGTACTCACCTGTTGGTCTGATGGCCCATACAGCATTCTCCAACTCCACCGCGGTGAAGGCAGGGGCCCTTTCCCCAGTGACATGAGCCATGGTCTGTTCCAGACACAGGTCACAGCAGCACTTGCAGTGTAGGTCCTCTCCTGTTGAAGGTCAGGTAGCAAGAGAGTGAACAGATAGAAAATGGCGGTCACGCCCGCTGTGGTGCGTACCGTCACCGCCGGCGTACATCATCATTGGACACTGTAACCCATAGGGCCCAATGGTAACCAATGAGTAGTTGCACTGCGGTTCTTGACTGCTTCCCACAACGGCGCACAACGTCAGCGGAATTACCTCATTTCCACATGTCCCTTCTAACAGGACGGGCGGATGCCATTTCAGGGGGGAGGCCATGGCACCTAACTGTGTCACAGTACACATAAGCACTATTTGGGCCTATCCAACAAGATACTGTAACAGTCACCACATGCAATGAAGTGTAGTGTTTGGAAATATGGGATACTGACCAGCTGCCCACCGTTTTGCCCCCTAGATTGCAACGGCTGCGGATGATTAGGAGATGGAGACATCCCCTCGTGTACAGGCCTCTGGTGGACTTGGCAACAATGGAGGACCGGCACATTATCCTCACCTATAGACTGGACAGGGCCACAATCACAGAGCTGTGTGCCCAATTTGAGCCTGACCTGATGTCTGCTATCCGTAAGCCCACCGGGACCCCCCTCTTGTGCAAGTCCTATCTGTGCTCCATTTCCTGGCAACTGGCTCCTTTCAAGTGACAGTGGGCTTGGCAGCAGGAATGTCAAAGCCAATGTTCTCCATTGTGCTGACCAGAGTGTTTTCTGTCCTGATTAAACACATGCGCAGCTTCATTGTTTTCCCCCAGGTGGAGGATTTGGCCACAGTGAAAGCTGATTTCTATGCAATGGGACATATCCCCAACATCAATGGGGCTATTGATGGTACACATATTGCATTTGTTCCCCCCCAGAGAAATGAACAGGTGTTCAGAAATCGAAAGAGCTTTCAGTCAATGAATGTGGAGATAGTGTGCCTGGCGGACCAGTACATCTCCCATGTCAATGCAAAGTAACTTTGGTCTGTGCATGATGCCTTTATCCTGAGGAATAGCAGCATCCCATATGTCCCTCAATATTTGCAGGTTACTCTGGTTAACCAACCTCTCATGGCTACTGACCCCTGTGCGGAATTCCAGGACAAGGGCAGAGGAACATTACAATGAGGCAGATGGGCGAACAAGAAGAATCATAGAGAGGACATTCGGCCTCCTGAAGGCCAGGTTTCGTCACCTCCATCTCAAGTGAGGGCTCTTGCTCCTGAACTTTAATGTTCCCCTAGTGATAATATTTTTCCATTTGGAACAGTGTACACCTTTTTTGTATGTTCAGGTTTCGTTACCTCCATCTCACAGCTGGATCCCTGTACTACTCACCCAAGAAGGTCTGCCAGATCATCGTGGCATGCTGTATGTTGCACAACCTTGCCTTACGTCGCCAGGTGCCTTTTCTGCAGGAAGATGAGGCTGAAGATGGGCGTGTGGCAGCAGTGGACCCTGTCGATAGTGAAGAGGAGGAGGCAGAGGATGAGGATGAGGACAACAGAAGTGCAATAATTCGACAATACTTCCAATGACACACAGGTAAGACAGTGTAGCTTCACTTTTAATTGACAGTTTTGTGTTTGACATTGTCACTGGCAGGCTAATTTTCCCACTTCTATGGCCACTTACTGTACCCTTTGGCATCTCTATTTACAGATATTTGTGCCCCAGTATCGCTCCTGGTGTGTTGACTGCAGCCAACTACAGGTCATTCCTATGTGTGCATTACTGTACAGTTGTATTGCAATGTTGAAAGCCTGTTAAACAAATACATAGTTCAATCATTTGACAGACTCCATACTTGTATTTTTTAAAATGGTGTTTATTTAAGTTTTAAGTGCTAATAAGTAGAGGGGGATGTGCAATGGCCTGGGTTGATGGTGGAGGAAGGTCCAGGATAGAGTCCAGTCTATGTGGATCGCAGGTGCATTGTCCAAGGGAGGCACAGGAAGGGGAGCCATGGCAGTTCAAGGTGGACAGGATGACAGGGTGGGACACAAGGGTGACAATCAGGAAAGTCTTATTTCCTGGCGGGGTTCTTGGCAATAGTCTCTGGCTTCTGCCTGGATCGCAGGGAATGTTTGTGGGGTGGTTCTCCTTCTGCAGGGGGAGGGGTGCTGGTGGCCTGTTGGTCCTGTGGCGGGGCCTCCTGTCCACTAGCGGAGGTGGAGAGCTGTTCCTCGGTTTGGCTAGTGGTAGGGGCCCGGTGGTGTGCCACTGCCTCCCTCATAGTGTTGGCCATGTCTGCCAGCACCCCTGCAATGGTGACCAGGATGGTGTTGATGTCCTTCAAGTCCTCCCTGATAACCAGGTACTGTCCCTCCTGCAGCCTCTGGTTCTCCTGCATTTTGTCCAGTATCTGGCCCATCGCCTCCTGGGAATGGTGGTATGCTCCCAGGATCTTGGTGAGTGCCTCCTGGTGAGTCGGTTCCCTGTACCTGTCCTCCCCCTGTCGCACAGCAGTCCTCCAAGCTTCCCTGTTGTCCTGTGCCTCTGACCCCTGAACCGTGTGCCCACTGCCACTGACCCCAGGTCCCTGATCGTCCTGTGTTTGTGGGGTGGCCTGGGATCCCTGTAGTGGTGGACACACTGCTGATTGACGTGTCCTGGGGACACAGGTATGGGCCCGCTGGGTGGGTACTGTGCTCGTGTTTCCTTATGGGGGAGGCTCTGTGGTGGTATGGGCCTGTGCCTGGGTTACTGTTTGTCCGGAGATCCCTGATGGGCCAGGTTGGTCATCCAGATCCAGGAATCCAGAGCTGCTGTCATCACTGTGGGCCATTTCTGGGGGGGACTGGATGTTGCTGGCACCTCCTCGCCAGTGACATTGGCTGGGGGACCAGTGGGGATGTAAATGCAGTGTTATTGTTTCTGCTTGTGACATCTTGTGCATGGGTGTGTTGCCCTCTATGGTTGTTATTGCCCTGGCAGTTTTGCCTTGTGTGAGTAGTTATTTTGTGGGCTTGCTGTTTCCCTCTAGTGTGCATGCTTTAGTGATGGGTGTCCATGCAGGTCTGTGATGGGGTCCATGCATTGGTGTTGCATGCAGGGCTTGGTATTGGGAGGGGTGAGTTGTGATGGTGGGGTGTGTGGGAGGTGGTGGAGTGATGGGAGTGAGGGTAAGGTTGGGGGTATGTGATGTCATGCAGGTGGGGGTGTAGGAGGCTGTCCTGGCTTGTAGTGGGTACCAGAGGTACTTACACCTTGTGCCAGGTCCAGTTATCCCTTATTAGTGTAGAAGAGGTGTTTCTAGCAGCTTAGGCTGATAGAAGGTAGCTATGGCAAAGCAGCTTAGGCTGAACTAGGAGACATGTAAAGCTCCTACTATACCACTGGTGTCATATGCACAATATCATAAGAAAACACAATACACAGAAGTACTAAAAATAAAGGTACTTTATTTTTATGACAATATGCCAAAAGTATCTCAGTGAGTACCCTCAGTATGAGGATAAGTTATATACACAATATATATGTACACAAACCAAAATTATGTAAGTAATAGCAATAAAAGTAATGCAAACAGTGTAGAATTACAATAGAATGAAATAGGAGCACAGAGGTATAGGGGCAACACAAACCATATACTCCAAAAGTGGAATGCGAACCACGAATGGACCCCAAACATATGTGAGCTTGTAGAGGGTCGCTGGGACTGTAAGAAAACAGTGAGGGTTAGAAAAATAGCCCACCCCAAGACCCTGTAAGGTAGGTGTAAAGTGCACCTACTACCCCCAGAGAGCACAGAAGTCGTGATAGGGGGATTCTGCAGGAAGAACAAACACCAGTAATGCAACAACAGTGGATTTCCAGACCTGAGTACCTGTAAGACAACGGGACCAAGTCCAATAGTCACGACAGTGTCGAGAGTGGGCAGGAGCCCAGGAAATGCCACCTGAGGGTGCAAGGAAGCTGCCACCTGTTGGAAGAAGCTTGGAGTTCTGCAAGAAAGACGAGGACTATGAACTTCTCCTTTGGAGGATGGATGTCCCACGTCGCGATGAAGCTTGCAGAGGTATTCCCACGCAGAAAGACCGCAAACAAGCCTTGCTAGCTGCAAGGGTCGCAGTAGAGGTTTTTGGGTGCTGCTGTGGCCCAGGATGGACCAGGATGTCGCCACTTGGACGAAGAGACAGAGGGGGCACCCAACAACTCAGGGAGCCCTCACAGAAGCAGGCAGCACCCACAGAAGTACCTGAACAGGCACTTGGAAGAAGAGTAAACTGGAGTCCATGCAAAGTCACAAAAGGGAGTCCCACGACGCCGGAGGACCACTCAGAAGGTTGTGTACTGCAGGTTAGAGTGTCGGAGACCCAGGCTTGGCTGTGCACAAAGGAAATCCTGGAAGAGTGCACAGGAGCCGGAGCAGCTGCAAATCATGCCGTACCCAGCAATGCAGTCTAGCGTGAGGAGGCAAGGGCTTACCTCCACCAAACTTGGGCTGAGGAGTCACTGGACTGTGGGAGTCACTTGGACAGAGTTGCTGAGTTCTAGGGACCCCGCTCATAGTGCTGAGAGGGGACCCAGAGGACCAGTGATGCAGTCTTTTGGTGCCTGCGGTTGTAGGGGGAAGATTCCGTCGACCCACGGAAGATTTCTTCAGAGCTCCTGGTGCAGAGAGGAGGCAGGCTACCCCCAGAGCATGCACCACCTGGAAACAGAAGAGAAAGCTGGCAGGATGAAGCAATAAAAGGTTGCTAGTAATCGTCTTGAGGTTTTGCAGGCGTCCTGAGCAGTCAGCGGTCGATCCTTTGGCAGAAGGTGAAGAGGGAGATGCAGAGGAACTCTGGTGAGCTCTTGCATTCGTTATCTAGTGATATCCCCAAAGCAGAGACCCTAAATAGCCAGAAAAGGAGATTTGGCTACCTAGGAAGGAGGATTGGCCACCAAGAGAGGTAAGAGCCTATCAGAAGGAGCCTCTGACGTCACCTGCTGGCACTGGCCACTCAGAGCAGTCCAGTGTGTCACAGACACCTCTGTTTCCAAGATGGCAGAGGTCTGGGACACACTGGAGGAGCTCTGGGCACCTCCACTGGGAGGTGCAGGTCAGGGGAGTGGTCACTCCCCTTTCCTTTGTCCAGTTTCGCGTCAGAGCAGGGCTGGGGGATCCCTGAACTGGTGTAGACTGGCTTATGCAGAGATAGGCACCATCTGTGCCCATCAAAGCATTTCCAGAGGCTGGGGGAGGCTACTCCTCCCCAGCCTTCACACCTATTGCCAAAGGGAGAGGGTGTTACACCCTCTCTCAGAGGAAGTCCTTTGTTCTGCCTTCCTGGGCCAGGGCTGCCTGGACCCCAGGAGGGCAGAAACCTGTCTGGGGGGGTTGGCAGCAGAAGCAGCTGCAGTGGAGACCCCGGAAATGCAGTTTGGCAGTACCTGGGTTCTGTGCTAGAGACCCGGGGGATCATGGAATTGTCCCCCCAATGCCAGTATGGCATTGGGGAGACAATTCCATGATCTTAGACATGTTACATGGCCATGTTCGGAGTTACCATTGTGACGCTGTACATAGGTAGTGACCTATGTACAGTGCACACGTGTAATGGTGTCCCCGCACTCACAAAGTCCGGGGAATTTGCCCTGAACGATGTGGGGGCACCTTGGCTAGTGCCAGGGTGCCCACACACTAAGTAACTTTGCACCCAACCTTCACCAGGTGAAGGTTAGACATATAGGTGACTTATAAGTTACTTAAGTGCAATGGTAAATGGCTGTGAAATAACGTGGACGTTATTAAACGCAGGCTGCACTGGCAGGCCTGTGTAAGAATTGTCAGAGCTCCCTATGGGTGGCAAAAGAAATGCTGCAGCCCATAGGGATCTCCTGGAACCCCAATACCCTGGATACCTCAGTACCATATACTAGGGAATCATATGGGTGTACCAGTATGCCAATGTAAAGTGGTACATTTAGTCACTAGCCTGTTAGTGACAAATTTGGAAAGCAGAGAGAGCATAACCACTGAGGATCTGGTTAGCAGAGCCTCAGTGAGACAGTTAGGCATCACACAGGGAACACATATAGGCCACAAACTTATGAGCACTGGGGTCCTGGCTAGCAGGATCCCAGTGACACATAACAAACATACTGAAAACATAGGGTTTTCACTATGAGCACTGGGCCCTGGCTAGCAGGATCCCAGTGAGACAGTAAAAACACCCTGACATATATTCACAAACAGGCCAAAAGTGGGGGTAACAAGGCTAGAAAGAGGCTACTTTCTCACAGGGGGGTGATAGTTATAGAGATTTGAGTTAGCAGAGTCGAGTCCTCCTCCTACTCCTGCCACGCCCTCAGGATGCATGACTGCCAAAACTTGCTCCTCCCATGTTGTTATTTGCGGGGGATGAAGTGGGGGTCCACCACCTCCTCCCCCGCAACTAACAACAATACCGCAATACAGCTATTTGGTGTCTTGCTGCCACAGAAAGCACCTTCCCCATAGGTCGTTCCACCTCTTCCTGATGTCATCCCTTGTTCTGGGGTGCTGTCCCACGGTGTTGACCCTGTCCACGATTCTCCGCCATAACTCTATCTTCCTAGCAATGGATGTCTGCTGCACCTGTGATCTGAATAGCTGTGGCTCTACCCGGATGATTTCCTCCACCATGACCCTTAGCTCCTCCTCCCAGAACCTGGGGTGTCATTGTGGTGCCATGGGTGTCATGTGAGTGGTGTGGGTGAGAGTGTGTGGAGTGATGTGTTGGAGTGTGTGATATAAGGTGCGTGAATGGTGTATAGGTGATGGTGGTGTGTGGCTGTGGTCTTGTCTGTGGACTTTCTATCTCTCTTGTGGCACTTGTTTGTATTTGTAAAGGGTTGTGGGTAATGTGGGTGTGTGTTTTATAGTGGTGTGGGTCTGTGGGTGTGGTGTGTGCATGGGTGTCAGGTGTGTGTTATTTGAATTGTCCAACGTAGTGTTTGGTATGTGTGTGTGCAGTTTGAACCCAGCGGTATGTACAGCCAAAGGTTTACCGCCATTGAATGTCCACCACGGTGATTCGTGGATCATAATGTTGTGGGCGTAGTTCTGTTGGCGTAACGGTGTGGGTTTTGCTACCGCCAGTTTATCACTGACCTTTGGCTGGCGGACTTGTGTGTTTGGATGTATAGTGACGGATTGCTATGCGTGTGTCATAATATGGGTAGCGGTAATCCACTGTGGCGGAGGTATGTTTGCGTCAGTCAGCATGGCGGTAAGCAGTACTTACCGCTAATGTCATAATGAGGGCCTAATTGATTTGGCCAGAATTACAGGATGTTGAGCTGACGCCAAGACTTAAACCTGGTTCCCCATCTCCAAAATAGGCAGATCAGGCCATTACGCAACATCTTCTCATAAGATCAGTCCGAGTTGAATAGCCAGGTTTTCAATTATTTTCAGAAAATAGATTCAGACGGGGCTTGTCGAAGCTGGAGGGGAAGTTAGTTCCACAGTTTTGGCATTAGATAACCAAATAAGGAGCCCCCAATAAACATTCTATTAACTGAGGGGATGATGACTAGCACTGCCTCCAGACAAATCTGAGATTCGTGGCAGGGAGGTACGGTTTGATGAAAGAATGTAGTTAGCAAGGACCCTTGTTTGTAAAAGCCCTGTAGCATATCCACTTGTCTTTAAAGGAAACTCTTTGTTTTAGAGGCAACCAGTGCAGCTTGAAGAGGGCAGCCCCTATCAGAGACGTCTGGTAAGATTCAAAAGAAGACAGACCACCGCATTCTGCACTCACTTCAGTTTTTTCAGTCTGGTTTTAGACACCCTCAGGTACAGGGCGTTACAGTAGTCCACCCTGGAAATAACCAGTGTCTGGACTACTGTTTTCTTTGAAGACACTGGCAGTAAACATAAAGATCCCAAAGCATTACCCTGTGAGAGCTGTGATTTGTCAGTCAAAATTGAGTTTCTTATTGAACCAAATACCTAGGTTTTTAACCTTGGACTTGGGCGTGGGTAAAAGGCCAAAAGAATTCAGTCACCATGCAGTGGCCCAGATAGAGGGCTGTTTGCCCAGGATGAGAACCTTCATTTTCCTTGCATTCAACTTACGATAGTTGAGATCCATCCACTAGGTGACCTCTGTGAGGCAAGAGCTCAATTTGCAATGTTGACAGAGTTTTGTAACTGGAAGATTTTTTTAAATCGGGCTTCTAGTTGGCAGAGGTATGTACCCTGTCTAAGTAGGGACCCCAAACCTAATCAAGGTAACTCACAACACAACCTAAATTATCCTGGGCTCACCCTCCGGTTGCTGGGCACAGAGCAGGCAGGCTTAACTTAGAAGGCAATGTGTAAATTATTTCTGCAATAACTCATACAGTAATACAGTGAAAACACCACAAAAAGTACTCCACACCAGTTTAGAAAAATAGATAATATTTATCTGAATTAAATAAGACCAAAATGGCCAGAATCCAATATGCACAATTCAAGATATCACCTTTTGGAGGTTTAAGTATGTCTTAATCCATAGGAATCAATGGATGTATCTCTTTAGCACAAAGTACCTGGGATGCATCACAAATAATGATGCTGTGGGCCGCCGAGTGGATGAGGCATCAGAAAACATTTTCAGGCACTGCAGAGGTGATGTGTCAATTCTTTCCTCACAAGAAGTGGAATGCGTCGATTTCTGGTCACGCAGCATCGGTTCCTTACTGCTGTGCGGTGACAAATTGGCACCCAAGGACAATAAGTTGAAAATCCAAATGTGCTGTGATGATGAAAAATGCACTGCATCCATCCTGGCGGTGCTGCATTGGTTTTTCTGCTGCAAGAGAGCCGCTGCATTGATTCTGTAGGCGTTGCGTCGATTTTTACAGCAATGTGTTTTTTTTCCCTAAGGTGAATTTTTTTATGTTCCTAAGGCTTCTCAACATAAGGCCAGCTGACAAGCCCTTGGAGATCACTTGTGGGGGAAGGCAAAGTCCTCCCAGCAGTGTCAGGGAGCAGCAGGCAGCGGGAAAACAAAACAGGAGGGCGCTCCTTCCAGAAAAGCAGCTCAGATGAGTCCTTTGGGCAGCACTGCAGTCCTTCTGACCAAGTCCAGTTGTAGGTCCAGAAGTGTCTGATATTTAGGGGGTCACAGACCCAGTTTATATACCCAAATGTGCCTTTGAAGTGGGGGAGACTTCAAAGAGTGTTTTTGAAGTGCACCATTTCACCTTTCTACCCAGTTCTGTCTGCCAGGAGCTCTGTGAGGTGTTATCAGTCTTTTGTGTGTGGTCAGGCAACTAACCTTTAAAGTGTAAGTGAGAGCACTTCCATCCTTCCAGCCCAGGAAAACCCATCAGCATGCAGATGAATGCAGATGAATGCAGATGCAGCTGAGTGTCCAGTGTTTATGGTTGTCTGGGTGGAATGCACAAGGGAAGCTGTCATCCAGCACACACCAGACGTGGATTGGAGACAGGCTGTAAGGCACAGAGAGCAGTGAGTCCAGAGAAATGCCTACTTTCTAAAAGTGGCATCTCTAAAATAGTAATTTTAAATCCAGCTTCACCAGTAAGCAGGATTTCTCACTATCATTCCAAACATGAAAATGCCACTCCTTTCAGATAAGAAATTACCTCTTAAAAATATATAAGGGATTTTCCAATGTTGGCCTATGAGAGGAACACGCTTCACAGTAGTGAAAAACTACTTTGGGAGGTTTTCACCACCAGGACATGTAACACTTACAAGTACATGCCCTGCCTTTAACTTACAATGCACCCTGCCCCATGGCCTACCTGGGGCCTACCTTAGTGATGACTTATGTGTAATAAAAGGGGCACTTAAAGCTTGGCAAGTAGTTTTAAGTGCCAAGTCAAATTGGCAGTGAAACTGCATACACCGGTCTTGCAACTGTAGGCCCGAGACAAGGTTAAGGGGCTACTTATATGGGTGGCACTATGAGTGCTGCACTAGTAGCATTTAATGTACAGGCCCTGGGCATGCAGAGTGCACTTAACTAGAGACTTATAGGTACATTAAATATGCCAATTGAGTATGAGTCAATATTACCATGTTTTAGAGAGAGAGAGAACACACACACTTTAGCACTCGTTAGCAGTGTAAAGTGCCCAGAGTCATAAAGCCAACAAAAACGAGGACAGACAAAGAGGAGGAGGAAGGCAAAAAGAAAGTTTGGAGTGATCCTTTAGAGAGGGCCATTTTATCACAGTGATAATGAGTAGAGTGTCATCTGTGTATGTAATCATGTTAAAACCATGATGCTCGATGACCTATGCCAGGGGACATATGTATATGTCAAAGATGAACCCTGAGGCACACCGTGCTGCAGTGGGAAGATCTGCGAATGGAAGGGTTTTTGAAACACCTGAAAAGTGCAATCCTGCAGATGATAGGCAACCCATGTCAGGGCTTTATAACCAACACCGCAATTACACAAACGCTCAATCAAAAGGTTGTGGGACACAGTATTGAAAGTTGCACTGAGATCTAGCACTGACAGTGCTTCAGTGTTAGCCCGTTCAGAATTTGACGAATGGATTTTGACACAAGTAATAGGCAGACTCTGTAGTATAGGAAGGGTGGAAGCCCGACTGCGTCCTGTGGAGTAGATTATTAGCCTTGATTAAAGTGAACAACTGCTGGATGACATATTTTTCTGCAACCTTGGAAGAAAATGGTAACAGCGAGATGGGGCAATATTGTTGAGGCTTAATGGGGTCTGACAAAGGTTTTTTAGGCAGTGGGGCCACCAATGCATGCTTCAATGGCAGTGGGACCTGGCCTGGCACCAGAGAGCAATTAAGTAGCGCTCAGAGCACCAGCTGTACAGCTTCTTCCACTCACTCCAGAATGGTGGGGATGGCTGGGTCAAGCGGGGAGCGAGACTTAACTGATGCAATAAGAGGAGACAACTCCTTAGGTTTGATAGGTTTGATGTGAGGCAATCTAGAACAATCCTCTGAGGATTTGAACCAGGTATTGAGACACAGAGCATCTCTGGAGCAGGGGTGGCTCCTTTGTTATGGCAAAGGAGCGTTGCCCCACTGGCTGAGCCAGAAGGATAAGTTACTTACCTGTAAATCCTAGTTCTCTTCCAGGGGTATCCTCATCAAAGTCATAAACATTGAATATTCCCGCCCCCGTGCGGGGACCCCGGAGCATATATAAAATACACATATATAAAGTATGAAATATGCACGAAAAATATATATATCATTTTTAGTAGACACATTTTCATACTAAACTCACTCACTCACGTGTGTAAAACAGCAATGCAGACTATAATCATAAACAGGCTAAAATGCTTTATTTCTATGGATTTTTTTTTTTTTTAAACAGTCCTTTTCAAGATTACAATAAGAGAAAAAATATATTCCCAAGCCCCCTAACTGGGCTTAGGGAAATAAGCAGTAGAAACATCAGAGAAAAAGAAGAAAAAAAACTACATCGAAAACAATGGAGCATTCTTAGCCAATAGGCTGCATGCAGGTTAACACAGGAGAACCATAAAAATCCTGGCACCGTGCCTTTAAGACCCTGAGCACCTCCAGCATCCCACCATGCCTCAGGGGTGAAGGAGAGGTGACAGTTGGTTCACAGTTAGGTCAGTACTTTTTTATGGTGACAAGCTGTGTAGCAGATTCGAAAGATAGTAAGTCCTGCACTTCTAGGAGACGTGCGTCCGGGGAGGAGGGTGGGTTGTTTATGACTTTGATGAGGATACCCCTGGAAGAGAACTAGGATTTACAGGTAAGTAACTTATCCTTCTCTTCCAGGGGATCCTCATCAATAGTCATAAACATTGAATAGATTAGCAAGCCCATCCCTTAACTCTGCGGACTGTCTAATAGAAGTGCAGGGATAGATATGTATCATGCACACAAATTTCTCAGAGATGCTTGCCCAACTTGGGCGTCTGCTCAGGCATCTGAGTCCAAAGAGTAATGTCTAGTAAATGTATGTACAGACTTCCATGTAGCAGCCTTACAAATTTCAGAGATTGGAACATTATTAAGGAGGGCAGCCGTAGCCGCCTTTCCTCTTGTCGAATGTGCCTTAGGCCTAGCAAGTAGTTGTTTGTTAGCCAATTGATATGCAGTCACAATACATGAAACTATCCATCTAGATATGGTTCGTTTTGAGGCTGCTTCTCCTGTTCTCAAATGACCATAATTTACAAATAAGTGGTTGGAATGTCTAATTAGTTTGGTTTTATCCAAGTAAAATTTTAGCACTCTTTTCAAATCTAGGGAGTGCAAAGCTTTCTCCGCTGGAGTATCCGGATTGGGGAAAAAAGTTGGTAGTGAAATACTCTGATTGATGCGAAATTCTGACACCACCTTCGGTAAGAATGATGGATGAGTTTGCAGAACAACTCTATTCTCGTGGAAGACTGTGTATGGTTCTTTGGAGGACAAAGCCTGAATTTCACTGACCCTCCTTGCGGAAGTAATGGCTACCAAAAAAGCTGTCTTCCACGTAAGGTGTTGCAAAGAGGCTTTGTGTATAGGTTCGAAAGGAGGGCCCATAAGTTTCGATAGCACTATGTTCAGCTCCCATGGAGGGGAGGGTTTCCGAATGGGTGGAAAAACTTTTTTCAAACCTTCTAAGAAATCCTTGACTACTGGTCTTGTAAAAAAGGATTCCTGAGAAGGTGACTTTCGATAGGCTGTAATGACAGATAAATGTACCTTAATAGATGACACTTGCAGACCCGATTTTGCCAAATGGAGTAGGTAAGACAGTATGACCTCCTGAGCCAGTATAGGATTCTGACCTTGCTGACGACACCATATGTAGAACCTCTTCCACTTGAACGCGTAAGAACGCCGCGTGGAAGGTCATCTGGACTCCTTCAAGATGTTCATGCACTCCTGCGAGAGCCCTAGGTGCCCATACTGCAGGAATTCAGGAGCCATGCCGTCAAGCTCAGAGAGGGAAGGTTAGGGTGAAGTATCCTGCCTCCCGACCGGCAAAGGAGATCCGGTCTGCACAGCAGCCTCCTGTGAGGTGGCTCCGATAGGTTGAGGAGATCTGTGTACCAGAACTGACTAGACCATTGCGGAGCTATGAGAAACATTCTGGTGCTGGATCTGTAGAGTTTGTTGATCACCGCAGGTATGAGGGGAATCGGTGGAAAAGCGTAGAGAAATATCCCTGACCAGTCGATCAACAGGGCATTCCTTCGAGATCCCGGACGGTAGAACCTGGATGCAAAGTCTGGGCATTTCCTGTTTACCTCGTCTGCGAAGAGATCCAATTGAGGCCGACCCTATTGAGCGAAGATGTCTTCGACGACCTCGTCGTGAAGGACCCAATCGTGGGTGTCCTCGAGATGTCTGCTCAGGAAGTCCGCCTCCACATTTAGTTGACCTGATAGGTGAACTGCTGTAAGCGACATTCCTCTCGCTAATAGCCAATGCCAGATGGTCTGAGACTCCCGAGATAGGGGCAGGGATCTCGTTCCTCCTTGTCTGTTCAAATAATACATTGTGGTTGTGTTGTCCGTGTGTACTAGGAGAGATTTCCCCTGAATCGATGGAGCAAAAGACTTGAGAGCCTGATGGACTGCTCTGAGCTCCAACAGGTTGATGTGATACTCTCTTTCGTTGTCGGACCACAGGCCCTGAGCTTGAAGGGAACCTAGATGAGCTCCCCATCCCTGAAGAGACGCATCCGTTACCAAAGTGTCGGATGTGATTACCTGGTGAAACGGAACTCCTACTGACAAGTGAGGTCTGTGCATCCACCATTGCAACGATTGTCGTGCTCCTATCGGAAGTCGCACTTTGTCCTCCCAGCGGCCTGTGCTGGGGTTCCAGATGTTTTCTAGCGCCTCTTGGAGAGGCCTCATATGTAGCCTGGCATTCAGGACAATGAAAATGCACAAGGCCATGGAGCCCAGTAGAGATGTTACCTGACGGGCCGTAGGTTTGTCGGACTTCAGCAGGTCTTGACACTTTCTCTTTATTGATAACAGTCGTTCCTCCGAAGGATACACTCTTTCGAGCTCTGTATCCAGTATTGCTCCTAGGTAATGTAGATTTTGCGTTGGAGTCAAGGTGGACTTCTGGTAGTTGACTTGTAGACCTAGAGACCTGAAAACACTGAGCACAATGTCTTGATGGCTTCTCGCCTGCTCCAGAGAGGAGGCTTTCAGTAGCCAGTCGTCTAGGTATGGGTAAATGAAGATTTTTTGTTTCCTTAGATGCATCGCTACTGTTGCTACGCATTTTGAGAAAACGCGAGGGGCAGATTTCAGGCCAAATGGCAGCACCTTGAACTGATAGTGCTGGGAGGCAATCCGGAAGCGTAGGAATTTCCGATGCTTGGGAATGATTGGGATATGAAAATACGTGTCTTGCAGGTCGATGGAGCACATCCAGTCTCCTCTATGTAGCTGAGGGAAAATCTGGTGGAGAGCCAGCATTCTGAACTTTTGCTTTTTTATGTACTTGTTCAGTATTCGTAAGTCCAGAATCGGTCTGAAAACTCCCTCTTGACCTTTTTTTGCTACCAGAAAGTAACTGGAGTATACCCCTTTCCCTCTGTGCGCGACTGGAACTTTTTCTATTGCCTTTTTCAGTAAAAGGGCGTGAGCCTCTTTGCGTAATAGGCTCATGTGAGCCGGATTGCAGTTGGTTGGCGGCAAGTGAGGAGGAGGTTGCCGGAAAAGAAGAGAGTACCCATTCTCGACAATGTTAAGAACCCATTTGTCTTTTGTGAAAGCACACCACTCGTGAGTGAACGCTGTGATACTTCCCCCCACCGGAGTGGTGCACGGTGCTAAGGGAAGCGAATCCTCATTGTTTTGCTGGAGTTTTGGGTGTGGACTGCTGTGGTCTGCTTGACCCTCGGTCTCTCGTGGCCTTACGAGATTGGAAAAGTGGGCATCCTTGCCTCTGCTGTGGCCTCCGGGACCAATGAGGGGTTTGAACCCTCTGCTGAAAAGGGCGCCTGTTGTAAGGTCTATTCCTTCGCCTGAGGTCCTTTTTTCTCTCCAGGCTCACTGCTCTCATGGTATCCACTTCCGCCTTCATACGCACCATCTCCTCGTCCGTATGGGTACCAAAAAGCGAGTTCTTGTTGAACGGAAGATTTAGGATACGCTGCTGCGCTTCCTGCTTCAATCATGTCAGTCTCAACCTGGAAGACCTCCTCGCACAAACCCCATGCGCGTAACCATGTGCAGCTAAGTCTGCCCCATCTGCTGCTGCGCTGATGATCTGATTGGAGACCAGACATCCCTCCTGAAGGATCTCCTGGAAATCCTGCCTGTCCTCCTTAGGTAATTTGTCTGCGAACCTGCTCAGTGAGTCCCAGAGTGAACGGTCATATCTGCCTAGGAGTGCGGAAGCGCTGGAGACCTTCATCATGGAAGCCGCCGTGCCACACATTTTCCTCCCCAGAGAGTCTAGGTGTCTACTCTCCTTGTCAGGTGGAACCGTGGAGGATGATGCCACTGAATGTGTTTTTTGGGCTGCCGCCAATATGACTGAGTCCGGCGGGGGATCCGTCCTGAGAAACAAAGGCTCTTGCTCTGGTGCTTTATATTTCTTCAAGATCCTAGCAGGAGCTGATCTGAGGGTAGCTGGTGCTAAAAAGGTGTCCATATTTAGTTGTAACAGACCAGGCACTAGTGGCAGCAACTTTTTTGAAACCGCTCTATGTTGTAGGGTTTCAAAGGTGACGGATGAGGAGGTTGAAGGCTCCGGAACCTCTATGTTTAGTTTTTGTGCTCTCCTGAGAAGCAACTTGTTAAAGGTTGTGATATCGTCCACTGGGGAAACTCTAGCTGGTGGAGAATCCGTTAAGGTCGGGGAGTACTGTCTGACAGAGGACCCCGACGATGACCAAGAGGGAGACCTTCTGCGATGGCGTTATTGTGACCTAGATCGTCTCTGGATGCGTGACCTGCTCCGAGATGCTGTAGCAGATGGCCTAGGCCTCGTGGTCGACTGGTGAGAAGCAGAACGAGCCCGTCCTGCCCGCGCTGTTGGTGAAGGTGTTCTCGGGAGAGAGGCAGAAGGAGAGTACATCCTCGAATACTGCGAGTCTGGGGAGGCAGTCGTTCTATTAAGGCTCTCCAACCACCTTGGTGACAAGTTGATGGGCGAGACATGCCCCGACGATGCCGCTCTCGACTGAGATGAACCACTTCTTATGGAGACCACCGGAGATGTTGGGGTGGTCTTATCCGCCGGAGGAAGCCGATGCTCTACTCCCTGCAAGACAGGTAAAACCTGTGTCGACATCGACAGCTACAATGACGTCGAAGGGGGTGCCATAGGTTGCTTTGGTCTCGACGTCGAGTGCTACGGCGGTGACCGGCGACCCCTTGACCGTGACCTGCTCGACGTCGTGTGCCTCGCCGCCGAGGGGTGGTCCGCTGACGGCGGATATCCTCGTTCTCGCCGTTGAGGCGATTTCAACACCGTCTTCCTTGACGTCGAGGGGTGCGAGGCATTCAGCGGCGAATGGGCACGCCGGTGATGGCTCGACGTCGATCAGTGGGTTGCCGTCGACAGAGATCTACCCCTGTGGTGGCCATGTTCTTTCGACGTCGTATACTTCGACGTCGGTCGGGTCGCCGTTGACAGCGATCTATGACGGTGAGATGGTGGCAGCGATGACGACGACAGGGAACAAACAGGTACCTTCCTACCTGCTGACGTCGATCTAGCCTGTCTCTCCTGAGAATGGCTTGTTGGCTGCCTGGGAAGCGAAGAGGACGATGTTTTCTGCCTCTCATGAAGACCATGAAGCCTGATCTCCCTGTCCTTCAGAGTTCTCTTTGACATGTTCTTGCAGTGTCTGCAAGTGTCAGGGCAGTGACTCTGAGGCAAGCACACAATGCAGAGAGTGTGTGGATCTGACTGGGCCTTCTTCTTCCCACAGGAAGGGCACTTCACAAAAAGAGAAAGCATTTTTCAATCAGGAAAAAACTTCTAGACTCAGACAAAGGTGTTAGATGTCGAGTACAAGCAGAAAAAATGCTGTTTTGAAGTATTTTTCTGAGAAAAACTCAGAAAAACTGAGAGCTCAATGCTCCAGGATCCTCTCAGAAGAAGCCGGAAAAAAGAACTGACCTAACTGTGAACCAACTGTCACCTCTCCTTCACCCCTGAGGCATCGTGGGATGCTGGAGGTGCTCAGGGTCTTAAAGGCACGGTGCCAGGATTTTTATGGTTCTCCTGTGTTAACCTGCATGCAGCCTATTGGCTAAGAATGCTCCATTGTTTTCAATGTAGTTTTTTCTTCTTCTTTTTCTCTGATGTTAATACTGCTTATTACCCTAGGCCCAGTTAGTGTAACGCCGCGCTCTGACGCGGCGTCTCTTTCTGTCCTCGCGGGTGGAATGCGCTACCGATATTCGGAGCGCTGTTCCCCGCTTTTCTTGCCTTTGCTTTCTGGGAAGCATATATTTCGCTTCCGGTCGCGCTACACTTACTTGTAGCCTTTTTTCTTCTTTTGTTGCTGGTGGTGGGTTTTTTGTTGGTCCTTTTGCCTGTCTCTATCCATGTTGTGTCCATCTTGTCTTCTTCGTGTTTTTGTCCCAGCATGCTCTGTTTTTCTTTTATACTACTTCCTTTTTCCTATACTGGTCTATGGGCTTTTCCCAATCCAAGATGGTGTTACTTCCCTTTCCTGTGATGCCACTTCCCTTTTCTCAGTATATAAGTCAGTCAGTCTTGTTCCTCCTTGCGTTGCAAACACTTCCTTCTGGTTGTGCTGTTCGCTCCTGTTCTTTGTTCCTGCTTTTTTGCCTTGGAAGATTTTTGCCTGTTCTTTGTTCCTGCTTTTGCTTTGGGAGATTTTTGCCTGTTCTTTGTTCCTGCTTTTGCCTTGGGATATTTTTACCTTTTCCTTTTTTCCTGCCTTTTACCCTGGATATTGCCTATTTTTGTTTCCTGTCGTCAAGTCCTGTTTTTTCTCGTTTTCCTTCAGGAGTTCCTGTTAGAGGTTTTTTCCCCAGTGTTGGTTTTTTTTCCCTCTGGGACTCCTTCTGGAGGGTACGGTCTGCTTTGGCGTAGCCTGTCAAGAAGGGGTCGCCCTTATCTGGGAGTATCCAGGACCTGTAGAAGACTTGGTGCATTCGCCAATCCGAAATCCAGAGGTGAGAAGTCCAGCGCAGTACGTGACAGATTGCAACGCCAAAAGATTCTGCGTTGCGAAAGCGCCATGGAAGATCCACAGTGGGAGGCGTCAGAAAATGCTCAAGCCATGTTACAGACTGTTCAACAACAAGCCCAAGAGTTACAACAGTTACGGGCAGAGCACACTGCGCTACGACAGGTCTTGTCTTCCCGATCAATGGACATACCACCTGTATCCGCTACTATTACTCGATATTCCGGAGATCCTTTAAAGATGAAGGAATTTTTGGACGCTCTGACGGTTTTCTTTGCCTTTCGTCGACTCCAGTTTTCTTCGGATAAGGCTAAGGTGGGCTATCTGATCAGCGCCTTGTCTGGTCCAGCGCTTGCTTGGGCGACTGGTTTCTGCAGATGATCCAGTCCTGGCTAACTATTCCGCTTTCCTGACTGTTTTCAAACAAATGTTTGAGAGACCTGGGGTAGAAGCAGCAGCTGAAGAAGCCTTATGTGACATTCAGCAGGGTAATCAGGATGTACTGCAGTATATAACCCGCTTCAAACAGCTGGCAGCTGAAACTTCCTGGGTAGAACGCACCTCCGTAACCCTTTTCCGCCGAGGCCTGCATGAAGAAATTAAAGATGAGCTTGTACACTCTTCTCCAGCTTGTTCTTTGAAAGAATTAATGGATCAATCTATGAACATCGAGTATAGACTTCGAGAGCGCAAGATGGAAAAACGTAGAACTAGAGCTCCATACCACTCCGGTACCTTCCGTGCTAGCAGTCGGCGAACGGAAGATAGTCCATCTGAAGCCTCTCCACCTCCCCATGAAGAGCCCATGCAGATAGATCTGGTCCGTGGGCCATTGACGGAGTCAGAAAGGGAGGAACGACAACGAAGGGGATTTTGCCTATACTGTGGTAAGGCTGGCCACCTGATCCGTAGTTGTCCGGTACGCCCCTCAAGGCCTGCGGGAAACGCTAGCTCCCGTCCCCTGTAAGGAGGAAGGAGATGGGAGGAGCTGAAGTACCATCAATATGTTCCTCCAAAGAAAGCATGTCCACCCTGTTTATCCTCTCTGTCAAGTTACAAAGTTCACAAGATCAAGAAGAACATCTTCTGGCTCTCCTTGATTGTGGAGCCAGTGGACTCTATCTGGATGAGATCTGGGCTACGAGTAAAGGAATTCCCCGCATTCCTAAAGAAACTCCTGAGCAGGTTAACACAGTGGATGGCTCTCCGTTAACTTCAGGACCTGTGGTGGCCTCAACTCCTACTCTTTGTTTGACATTTGGTGAGCATCAAGAACACGTTGCCTTTGATCTCATAGCCTCACCAAATCACATCATGATTTTGGGAATTCCCTGGTTAGCCCGTCACAACCCCTATATCAATTGGGAAACACGAACTATATCCCTAACGTCTTCATTTTGTCAACAGAATTGTTATTCCACTACTTCTTATTGGACTCCAAAAAGGTCCTGTCAGTCAACTAAGGATAACACTAACTCTATCAATATTATCCAGGGGGTTCCAGATTGTTATCAGGAATATATCAGGATTTTTCAGAAACCTAGTAATCCTATTTTGCCACCTCATCGCAGTTATGACTGTGCTATTCCTTTAATTCCTGATGAAGTCGTCCCCTTCGGTCGAATGTATTCTCTGACAGACCAAGAAAATAAGGTGCTAAGGGAATATTTAGACGACAACTTACACAACGGTTTGATTGCTCCTTCCACATCCCCCGCTGGGGCTCCTCTCTTCTTCGTCCCAAAGAAGACCAAGGATCTGCGTCCTTGTGTGGACTTTCGTGAACTCAACAGAATAACGATTAAGGATCGATATCCACTGCCTTTAATCAGAGATATATTGGATGCCATTCAAGGAGCCAAGATATTTACTAAATGAGACTTACGGGGTGCCTATCATCTCCTTCGGATCAAGGAAGGAGATGAATGGAAGACTGCTTTCCGTACCCCTTTTGGGCACTATGAGTATCGTGTTATGCCCTTTGGACTGACCAACGCCCCTTCTGTTTTTCAACGATTTATGGATTCAGTTTTCTCTGATATACTCAACCAATATGTAGTCATTTATTTGGATGATATCTTGATATATTCCTGTGATCCTGAGCACCATGTAGATCATGTCCTCCAAGTCCTGGAAAGACTCAAGAAGAACCAATTGTTTTGTAAACCAGAGAAGTGTGAGTTCCATAAATCTGAAGTAAGGTATCTCTGGTTTTGTATTAATCAACACAGAATATCCATGGATCCTGACAAGGTCAGTGCCATATTAGATTGGCCTTCTCCAACGTCCATTAAAGAAACGCAATGTTTTCTTGGTTTATCAAACTTTTATCGTCAGTTTATTCAGAACTTTGCCCACCTACAAAGTTTCATAACACAAACAATTAAGAAAGAGAACTTGAAGAAGGGTTTCATTTGGACCAAGGAGGCTGAACGCGCGTTTCAAGAATTAAAGACAGCCTTTACCCAAGCACCCGTGTTGTGTCATCCTGACAATACCAAGAAATTTATTGTCATGACTGATGCCTCAAGACAATGATGGATTGGAACATCCTATCTTTTATGTGTCTCATATTCTATCAGAGGCTGAACGAAATTATTCTGTACTGGAACGTGAACTACTCGCTCTCAAAGTTGCTTGTAAGGAATGGAGGCATTTCCTGATGGGTTCCAGAGAGCCTTTTGAAGCTAGGACTGATCACCGTAATCTCCAGTGTCTTCGGAGCTTTCAGTGTCGCAACAGTCGTCAGGCTCGATGGGCTTTCTTCTTTAGCCAGTACGATTTCGTGATCACGTACATACCTGGTTCCCAGAATTTAGTGGCAGATGCCTTATCCCGCAGATATCCTGACATAGCCCAGAACTCCTCTCCACATCTTATTGAGGCTAGGAGGATCATCGGAGCTACTCAATCTTTTCAAGAACGCATTCAATCCGAGTACCAGTTTCTGTCTGCATCAGAATGGGATAAAGTGACTCCTTTTTTGCAGAAGAAGGACAACTACTTCTATCATCAACATGCTCTTTTCCTACCTACCAAGAAAGTGCAGACAGAAGCCCTGCAAATGTGCCATGATTCTCCTATAGCCGGTCATCGAGGTATCAGGAAGACCCAGGAGCTGCTGCAGCGATCTTTTTGGTGGCCGTCGCTAAAGACAGACACTGAAACCTATGTGTCAGCATGCCCAGTCTGTGCCCAGACTAAGACACCCGAACTAAGGTGGCAGGTTTATTAAGACCTTTACCGGTTCCTTCCGCTCCTTGGTGTACTCTATCCACGGATTTCATATGCTCTCTACCTACCTCCTCTGGTAACCAAGTAATCATGGTGACCGTAGATTCATTCACCAAGATGGCCCATTTTTCAGCCTTGAAGAAACTACCTACGGCCCCAGAAATGAGTCGCATTTTTCTACAGGATATTTTTCGCCTCCATGGTCTTCCTCAAGAGGTCATTTCGGACAGAGAGCCTCAATATGTATCACGTTTCTGGAGAGCCTTTTGTGCCTTCTTTAACATTGAGATTTCTTTATCCTCAGGTTTCCATCCACAAACGAATGGGCAAACTGAACGAGTGAATCAAGAACTTCAGCAGTATCTGAGATGTTACTGTAATGCCACACAAAGCAATTGATCGGAATATCTTGCTCTTGCCGAGTTCTCCTATAACAACACAATACATAGTGCGACCAAGACCACACCCTTTTATTGTACTTATGGATTTCATCTGAGGACTTTCACTACTGTTTCTCGAACATCCTCTTCTGTGCCTGCAGTCACTTCTTTTTCACGACAGATCCGTCGAATCAAGGGCCTACTTCACACAACTCTCCTAGCTTCGAAACAAGCTATGAAGCGAAAGGCGGATCGTTATCGGCAAGCCGCACCTTTGTATCAAGTGGGCCACAAGGTATGGCTTTCTTCCAGATTTCTACCATCCCGGTTTTCCACCAATAAGTTCAAACCACTTTTTTATGGACCCTTTCGAATTTCGCACATCCTGAATCCTGTAGTTGTGCGTCTCCGCTTACCTCATACCTGGAGGGTTCATCCTGTTTTCCATGTGTCTCAGTTAAAACCCTTTGATCCTGATCCTTACCATCGTCAGTTTCAACGTCCACCTCCTCTTTCTATCAACGGACAGCCTGAGTATGAAGTCCAGGAGATCTGTGATTCCAGAATTTTTCAACGCAAGCTACAGTTTTTGGTCCATTGGAAAGGATACCCCCTCAGTGACTGTTCTTGGGAGGATGCTTCCTCTGTACATGCTCCCCGTTTGGTTCGCCTGTTTTTTGACAATCATCCTGACAAACCTGGTGCCTCGGGGAGGGGACCTACTGTAACGCCGCGCTCTGACGCGGCGTCTCTTTCTGTCCTCACGGGTGGAACGCGCTACCGATATTCGGAGCGCCGTTCGCCGCATTTTTTGCCTATGCTTTCTGGGAAGCATATATTTCGCTTCCGGTCGCGCTACACTTACTTGTAGCCTTTTTTCTTCTTTTGTTGCTGGTGGTGGGTTTTTTGTTGGTCCTTTTGCCTGTCTCTATCCATGTTGTGTCCATCTTGTCTTCTTTGTGTTTTTGTCCCAGCATGCTCTGTTTTTCTTTTATACTACTTCCTTTTTCCTATACTGGTCTATGGGCTTTTCCCAATCCAAGATGGTGTTACTTCCCTTTCCTGTGATGTCACTTTTCTTTTCTCATTATATAAGTCAGTCAGTCTTGTTCCTCCTTGCGTTGCAAACACTTCCTTCTGGTTGTGCTGTTCGCTCCTGTTCTTTGTTCCTGCTTTTGCCTTGGAAGATTTTTGCCTGTTCTTTGTTCCTGCTTTTGCTTTGGGAGATTTTTGCCTGTTCTTTGTTCCTGCTTTTGCCTTGGGATATTTTTACCTGTTCCTTTTTTCTTGCCTTTTACCCTGGATATTGCCTATTTTTGTTTCCTGTTGTCAAGTCCTGTTTTTTCTCGTTTTCCTTCAGGAGTTCCTGTTAGAGGTTTTTTCCCCAGTGTTGGGGTTTTTTCCCTCTGGGACTCCTTCTGGAGGGTACGGTCTGCTTTGGCGTAGCCTGTCAAGCGGCACCGTGGCTACTAGAAGAGGTCGCCATTATCTGGGAGTATCCAGGACCTGTAGAAGACTTGGGGGGTCATTCTGACCTTGGCGGTAAAAGGCCTATACCGCCGGTCAGAACTCCGCCATACTACCGCCGCGGCCGCGGTAAACCGCCACGGTCATTCTGACCACCAACTGTGAATCCGCACAAAACCCGAAATCCAAGGAAGGCCGCCTCATCAGCGGGCCGCGGAAAACTGGAGATGACCAAACCTCCACCGCCACGCCAACACAAACACGCCCATGCCATTCTGACCCACGAATCCACGCGGCGGTCTTTCAACCGCGGTATTCCATTGGCGGTACACACCGCCGCGCTCAAAATACACACACAGCTCCAAAACACTGCCACATTGGACAATTTGAAATACACACACCTGACACACATACCAACAACACTCCCACACATCCATACAACTATAAAACACACACCCACATCACCCACAAACCCCTACGACAGAAGATCAGAGACGAAGGAGAGAGAGACACATCACAGAATAGAGAGCTACATCACACAGAGGCACACTACACCATCACACACACCACATAGAAGCACAAAGCACCACACACCAACACACTCATCACCATATACACCACCCCACACCTCATCCACACCACCCCATGGCACCCCAAAGGCACCCACGCTTTTCGGACCAAGAACTCCGGGTCATGGTGGAGGAAATCATAAGAGTTGAACCCCAGCTCTTCGGCTCACAGGTGCAGCACACTACTATAGCCAGGAAGGCGGAGCTATGGCAGCGGATCGTGGACAGGGTCAACGCGGTGGGACAGCATCCCAGAAATCGAGACGACATCCGCAAACGCTGGAACGACTTAAGGGGAAAGGTGCGCTCGATGGTCTCGCGACACAACATCGCAGTGCAGAAGACTGGCGGGGGACCCCCACCCACTCCACCCGAATTCACAGCATGGGAGCAAGAGGTACTAAACATCCTGCATCCTGATGGCCTCGCTGGAGTACACGGAGGAATGGACTCTGGTAAGTACAATCTCAACTACTTCACCCCCCCCAGCATGCTAACCCCCACCACCACCCTCACCCCCAACCCCCCATCACACATCCTCCCTGAGAATGTCTCTCCAGCACAACCCACCCAACACCAACCCCTGCATGCCACCACAAACTATGGACACCTATCACCTAAGCATGACCACTGCACATACCCCCCCCCCAAAACACCCCCACAACACCTCCCCCAAGGGAATGACAGCACTGGGGGACAAGGGCACCCATAAATGGCACGCAATAGCACACACAGAAACAATAACCATACTCTCTTACCCCATGCAGGACCCGAACGCCAACACACCGGCCAGAAGGGTCCAGAAATGTCCATCCCCCCCCCCCGGAAGAGGCCCCCAGTGATGACAGCAGCTCTGTCGACCTGGAACCTGATGACCAGCCCGGACCATCGGGGACCTCTGGACAGTCGGTTCCCCACACACAGGCCACAGCAGACCCAACCCCCTCTGGGACCAACAGCACAGCTCCCACCCAGCGGGCCCATGCCTCTGTCTCTAGGACAGGTCAATCAGCGGTGTGTCTGCCACTACAGGGCACCCAGGCTAACCCACCACCCCAACAACAACAGGGACCTGGGGGCAGTGGTAGTGGGCACACCGTCCAGGGGACAGAGGCCGGGGGAAACAGGGCAACTCGGAGGGCTGCTGTGCGACAGGAGGGGGAGGAGAGGCCCAGGGAACCCACTCTCCAAGAGGCCCTCACCACCATCATGGCAGCCTACCACCACTCCCAAGAGACGATGGCGACGGTACTGGCCAGGTTCCAGGAGATCCAGGCACAGCAGGAGGAACGCTACATGGGGTTCACCAATCAACTCACCAACATCTCTACCGCTATGGGGAGCATAGTCCAGGCCCTCAACCGGATAGAAGACACGTTGCGGGACCATGTGGCACCACACAGGGCCCCTGTCACTAGCCAGGAACAGCCTACCACCTCCGCCGGCGCTAGTGGACAGGAGGCCCCACCACAACGACAGGCCACCAGAACCCCACCTCCTGCTGAAGAACAACCACCCCGCAAGAGGAGCCTGAGATCAAAAAAATCGACAGAGTAGGATGTCAAGACCCCCGCCAGCATGAGATACCCCCTGAAGTCATCCCACTGTCCCACATTGCCACCCTGTCCAACCTTGAACTGTCCCTGCTCCATCCTTCCACAGGCATATGGACAATGCACCTGTGAGACTGAGAACTGGACTCTGCCATGGCCATTACTCCACCCCCACCCATCACTGTGTTTATATCATGTACCATTATCTAGCACAAAAAATAAATCACTCAATGCACTGAAATCAAACAGGAGTCAGGCTGTATTATTTACAAATGTATAACACATTACCGATCAATTATGTTCTGTTAACTTTGTGCTGAACACATACCGAGATCAATAAGCATCAGTCCATGGGCTAACCAAGCAGAAGTCACGCAGTGGGTCATACAGCACTGAAAAGGGAAGGGAAAATCAAACATCAGTTTAAAAGAACTGGGGGGTCATAGACAAAGTTGAGAAGCAGGAGGCTGTCAGGATAAGTAAAATGGCGTGGGTGATTCTTACCTGTGTGCTACTGAAAATACTGTTGGATAACTCTGTCCCTGTTGTCTGTGTCGTCCTCTGAGTCTTCCTCCTCTTCACTCTCCGCAGGCTCCACAGCTGCTTCAACACCACCATCTGGACCATCCTCCTGCAGGAAAGGCACCTGACGTCGCAATGCCAGATTGTGAAGCATACAGCAGGCCACGATGATCTGGCACACCTTCTTTGGTGAGTACATCAGGGATCTCCCTGTCATATGCAGGCACCTAAACCTGGCCTTCAGGAGGCCAAAGGTCCTTTCTATGATCCTCCTAGTTCGCCCATGGGCCTCATTGTACCGTTCCTCAGCCCTGGTCCGGGGATTCCTCACTGGGGTCAATAGCCAAGGCAGGTTGGGGTAACCAGAGTCACCTATTAGCCACACAAGTTGTCTCTGTAGCTGTTCCATCACATAAGGGATGCTGCTATTACGCATCACATACGCGTCATGCACTGACCCAGGGAACATGGCATTCACATGGGAGATGTACTGGTCAGCCAAACAGACCACCTGGACGTTCATAGAATGGTAACTTTTCCTGTTTCTGTACACCTGTTCATCGTCTTTTGGGGGGACTAAGGCTACATGGGTCCCATCAATGGCACCAATGATGTTGGGAATATGTCCAAGGGCATAAAAATCACCCTTCACAGTGGCCAAATCAACCTCCTCAGGGAATATAATGTAACTCCGCATGTGTTTCATCAGGGCAGACAACACTCTAGACAAAACTTTTGAAAACATAGGCTGAGACATTCCAGATGACATGGCCACTGTTGTCTGGAATGAGCCACTTGCAAGAAAATGGAGGACTGACAGAACCTGCACCAGAGGGGGAATTCCTGTGGGTTGGCGGATGGGGGACATCAGGGCTGGCTCCAGCTGGGCACACAGTTCATGGATAGTGGCACGGTCAAGTCGGTATCGTAGTATGATGTGGCGTTCTTCCATTGTCGACAGGTCCACCAGCGGTCGGTACACGCGAGGATTCATCCTTCTCCTCGCAAGTCCCAGCGGTCGGTGCCTAGGAATGACAACATGGAGCACAGAGTCAAGCCAATCACTGGTACGTTCACCACAGCTTGCATAGCACACGGTTATCTATGTTTTGAAAGGCGTGTATGTGTGCCAATGCAAGGCCTAGGCCTGTGTGTCGCAGTAGAAATTATGCCATGTGGGCCCTTGAAATGGCGGCTGCCTGACCTGTGAAGTGGGACAATGGGATGTGAGGTCAATGCGCTGGCGGAGCACACCGTGGCGGTAGGCGGTCGAAGACCGCTACACAGAGCCGCATTGGTTAACATTGAAGCCTATGGGTTTCAGGAGCCAATGACGAGGTGCGCCGGCGGTAGCGGTACGCACCGCCGCGGTACGCACCGCCGTGGGCGTGACCGCCATTTTCTATCTGCCTAATCACTCGAGACCTGATCATCCACAGGAGAGGACCTATACTGCAAGTGCTGCTGTGACCTCGGTCTGGAAGTGACAATGGCTGCTGCGACTGGGGAAAGGGCCCCTGCCTTCACGTCTGAAGAGTTGGAGAAGCTCGTGGATGGGGTCCTCCCCCAGTATGCGTTACTCTACGGTCCTCCAGACCAACAGGTAAGTACACCGGGTGCACATGGAATGGGCGATGCCTGTGTGGAGTGGGGTGGATGTAAGTTGGTGGGGTGGGGGGCGAATGAGTAGTGCAATGCACAACAGATGAGAGCATGTGCCATATGGCAAGGTTGGGGAGGGGAGGCCAATCACATCTAACATGCAGTAAGTTGATGAATGTTTCCTTCCCACCCTGTACATGTCACATAGGTCAGCGCCCATCAGAAAGTCGAGATTTGGCGTGCCATCGCCAAGGAAGTCCGGGCCCTGGGGGTCCACGTCAGACGGGGCACCCACTGCCGCAAGAGGTGGGAGGACATCCGCCGCGGAACCAGGAAGACCACCTAGTCAGTGCTGGGGATGGCCTCCCAACCTAGGAGGGGTGCCAGTCGTACCCTGACCCCCCTGATGTCCCGGATCCTGGCGGTGGCCTACCCTGATTTGGATGGGCGCTTGAGAGCATCACAGCAGACACAAGGGGGTGAGTATCAGCACATTCTGCTATCTTTCTGCGCAGTGGAGGCGTCTGGGTGGGGGAGGAGGGTTGTGGGTGACATTAGGCCAGGGCGCTTTCTGTAGTGTAGTCCTCTCCCTTAGGCATGGCCCTGTGCTCCCGGCCCCCACCTCTGTAGGGTGACAAGTACAGCTATTGATGGTCCAACCTCACACATCTGCGCGTTTGTCGTCTCTTGACCTGTTGTCTTAGTCAGAAGTACTGAGTAGTGTACCCCGAATGCGCGGCTTAGTGCATGAGGCTCCTGTGTCTGTCCTCTCCGCCAACGGTGTTGACATTGCATGCACTCAACCTGGTCTTCTTTTTTCTCCCCCCACCCTTCTTCTTCATCTTCTTGTGCATGTGTGCATTAGCATCATCAGGCGGAGGAGATTTGGCATCGGAGCACGAGGGAGCTGCAAGTCACAAGGCCCCGGTGGGCCCAGGAACAGACACCGAGGGCACCAGTGATCCGGAGGGCGAGGGGAGCACCACAACGGGGACTGGTGGTGAGAGCAGCGACACAGACACGTCCTCGGATGGGTGCTCCCTAGCGGTGGCGGAAACATCCGGGCCCCCCGCCTCTACAGGTACAGCCGCCACCCAGCGCACCAGCCCCGCCCTCCCTGCAGCCCCTCAGCCTACGCTCCGTGCCCCTGTCACCCCTGCTGCCCTCAGTGCGGAGCTCATTGACCTTGTGAGGACGTTCATTGTTGGGCAGACTACCCTTTTGGGCCCATCAATGATCGTTCACTGCTCTGGCCTCAGCACTGACGGAAGCCATTGTCCCTGTTTCCAGCCTCCCTCTTCTGACTGCCTCCAGCCTGCCTCCAGCCTGTCTCTGTCTCCTGTTCCTCAGCCTATCCCATCCACACCATCTGACCAGTCTGCACACACCTCAACACCCAAGGGCAGCTCATCCAGACACAAGCACCACAGATCCCACAAACACTCACCCAAGCAACACCCAGATGCAGACATTCTAACAGTCACTGCCACCCCTGTGTCCCCCTCCTCCTCGTCTCCCTCCTCCCTCCCTGTGACGTCTACACTCACACCTGCATGCACACCAACATCAGCCAGTGCTTCCATCACCACCACACCCTCCTGTACAGTCCGCACGCGTGCAGTCGCCACCCCCACTGCCATTTACACGTCCCGTGTGTCCTCTCCCACTGTGTCTGTCACCCCCTCTTCCAAGACACACAAACGCAGGCAGCCACCCACCCAACAGACATCCACCTCACGACAGCCTACAGCACCAGCACCTTCACCCAATGACAGCACACCTGACTCTCCTACAACACATCCTCTTCCTCCACTCCCATCACCACTTCTCCTATCCTTTACCTTGGCCCTAAAAAGCATTTCCTGGCTAATCTTGACCTCTTTCCCTCCGATGACCTACCCCCTCCATCTGCAAAGAGTCCAAAGAGCACCACAGCCACCACCAGCCCAGCTTCGGGTGTCACTGTTGTGCATGGGTTCTGGAGTCCACCCTTTGCCAGCAGTGACACCTCAATAAGCAGCAAGGACACATCCAGCCCCCCCCCCGGCAAGAGGACCAGGAAACACAAGGGCCGCCGTGCGAGGACTGACACGGCTGCCCCCAAGGAGCAAAGTTCGCCCACTTCACCAGCCACATCATCTAGGGGAGGCAAGGGCCCGAGAGCCCCATCTAAGGAGCGTAAGGGCAGCAGGGCGGAGAAGTCAGGCAGCAGGAGCGCGGAGCAGGTGGGCCCCACATGCCACATCCCAGCTGGAAAGGAGGACACCAAAGGGCCCAGGACTCCGTCCCCGAAGGGTCCAGAAGCATCACGGTCGGAGGGCGACTGAGCAGGGAGTCCAGGCCAGGTCTGGCTCCCTTGACCTACTGGATGTGCACCGCTGAACAGGGCCCGCCGTGCAGAAGAGCACCGCTGAACAGGGCCCGCCGTGCAGAAGAGCACCGCTGAACAGGGCCCGCCGTGCAGAAGAGCACCACTGAACAGGGCCCACCGTGCAGAAGAGCACGGCTGAACAGGGCCCGCCGTGCAGAAAAGGACCGCTCCGCTGGGCCCCGCCGTGAAGATAGGCACCGCTGAACAGGGCCCGCCGTGAAGATAGGCACCGCTAAACAGGGCCCGCCGTGCAGAAGAGCACCGCTGAACAGGGCCCGCCGTGCAGAAGAGCACCGCTGAACAGGGCCTGCCGTGCAGAAGAGGACCGCTCCGCTGGGCCCCGCCGTGAAGATAGGCACCGCTGAACAGGGCCCGCCGTGAAGATAGGCACCGCTGAACAGGGCCCGCCGTGCAGAAGAGCACCGCTGAACAGGGCCCGCCGTGCAGAAGAGGACCGCTCCGCTGGGCCCCGCCGTGAAGATAGGCACCGCTGAACAGGGCCCGCCGTGCAGAAGAGCACCGCTGAACAGGGCCCGCCGTGCAGAAGAGCACCGCTGAACAGGGCCCGCCGTGCAGAAGAGGACCGCTCTGCTGGGCCCCGCCGTCTCAAGCACCGCTCCGCTGGGCCCTTCCTGTCAAGCACCGCTCCGCTGGGCCCCGCCGTCTCAAGCACCGCTCCGCTGGGCCCTTCATCTCAAGCACCGCTCCGCTGGGCCCCGCCGTCTCAAGCACCGCTCCGCTGGGCCCTTCATCTCAAGTAACGCTCCGCTGGGCACCGCCGTCTCAAGCACCGCTCCGCTGGGCCCTTCCTGTCAAGCACCGCTCCGCTGGGCCCCGCCATCTCAAGCACCGCTCCGCTGGGCCCCGCCGTCTCAAGCACCGCTCCGCTGGGCCCCGCAGTCTCAAGCACCGCTCCGCTGGGCCCTTCATCTCAAGCACCGCTCCGCTGGGCCCTTCCTGTCAAGCACCGCTCCGCTGGGCCCTTCCTGTCAAGCACCGCTCCGCTGGGCCCCGCCGTCTCAAGCACCGCTCCGCTGGGCCCCGCCGTCTCAAGCACCGCTCCGCTGGGCCCTTCCTGTCAAGCACCGCTCCACTGGGCCCTGCCGTCTCAAGCACCGCTCCGCTGGGCCCTTCATCTCAAGCACTGCTCCGCTGGGCCCCACCGTCTCAAGCACCGCTCCGCTGGGCCCTTCATCTCTAGCACCGCTCCGCTGGGCACCGCCGTCTCAAGCACCGCTCCGCTGGGCCCTTCCTGTCAAGCACCGCTCCGCTGGGCCCCGCCGTCTCAAGCACCGCTCCGCTGGGCCCTTCCTCTCAAGCACTGCTCCGCTGGGCCCCGCCGTCTCAAGCACCGCTCCGCTGGGCCCCGCCGTCTCAAGCACCGCTCCGCTGGGCCCTTGCTGTCAAGCACCGCTCCGCTGGGCCCTTCATCTCAAGCACCGCTCCGCTGGGCCCTTCATCTCAAGCACCGCTCCGCTGGGCACCGCCGTCTCAAGCACCGCTACGCTGGGCCCTTCCTGTCAAGCACCGCTCCGCTGGGCCCCGCCGTCTCAAGCACCGCTCCGCTGGGCCCTTCCTCTCAAGCACCGCTCCGCTGGGCCCCGCCGTCTCCAGCACCGCTCCGCTGGGCCCCGCCGTCTCAAGCACCGCTCCGCTGGGCCCCGCCGTCTCAAGCACCACTCCGCTGGGCCCTTCATCTCAAGCACCGCTCCGCTGGGCCCCGCCGTCTCAAGCACCGCTCCGCTGGGCCCTTCATCTCAAGCACCGCTCCGCTGGGCACCGCCGTCTCAAGCACTGCTCCGCTGGGCCCTTCCTGTCAAGCACCGCTCCGCTGGGCCCTGCCGTCTCAAGCACCGCTCCGCTGGGCCCGCCGTCTCAAGCACCGCTCCGCTGGGCCCTTCCTGTCAAGCACCGCTCCGCTGGACCCCGCCGTCTCAAGCACCGCTCCGCTGGGCCCCGCCGTCTCAAGTACCGCTCCGCTGGGCCTTTCCTGTCAAGCACCGCTCCGCTGGGCCCCGCCGTCTCAAGCACCGCTCCGCTGGGCCCTTCATCTCAAGCACCGCTCCGCTGGGCCCCACCGTCTCAAGCACCGCTCCGCTGGGCCCTTCATCTCAAGCATCGCTCCGCTGGGCACCGCCGTCTCAAGCACCGCTCCGCTGGGCCCTTCCTGTCAAGCACCTCTCCGCTGGGCCCCGCCGTCTCAAGCACCGCTCCGCTGGGCCCTTCCTCTCAAGCACCGCTCCGCTGGGCCCCGCCGTCTCAAGCACCGCTCCGCTGGGCCCCGCCGTCTCAAGCACCGCTCCGCTGGGCCCTTCATCTCAAGCACCGCTCCGCTGGGCCCCGCCGTCTCAAGCACCGCTCCGCTGGGCCCTTCATCTTAAGCACCGCTCCGCTGGGCCCCCCCGTCTCAAGCACCGCTCCGCTGGGCACCGCCGTCTCAAGCACCGCTCCGCTGGGCCCTTCCTGTCAAGCACCGCTCCGCTGGGCCCCGCCGTCTCAAGCACCGCTCCGCTGGGCCCTTCCTCTCAAGCACCGCTCCGCTGGGCCCCGCCGTCTCAAGCAGCGCTCCGCTGGGCCCGCCGTCTCAAGCACCGCTCCGCTGGGCCCTTCATCTCAAGCACCGCTCCGCTGGGCCCCGCTGTCTCAAGCACCGCTCCGCTGGGCCCTTCATCTCAAGCACCGCTCCGCTGGGCACCGCCGTCTCAAGCACCGCTCCGCTGGGCCCTTCCTGTCAAGCACCGCTCCGCTGGGCCCCGCCGTCTCAAGCACCGCCCCGCTGGGCCCCGCCGTCTCAAGCACCACTCCGCTGGGCCCTTCCTGTCAAGCACCGCTCCGCTGGGCCCCGCCGTCTCAAGCACCGCTCCGCTGGGCCCCGCCGTTTCAAGCACCGCTCGGCTGGGCCCTTCCTGTCAAGCACCGCTCCGCTGGGCCCCGCCGTCTCAAGCACCGCTCCGCTGGGCCCTTCATCTCAAGCACCGCTCCGCTGGGCCCCGCCGTCTCAAGCACCACTCCGCTGGGCCCTTCCTGTCAAGCACCGCTCCGCTGGGCCCCGCCGTCTCAAGCACCGCTCCGCTGGGCCCTTCCTGTCAAGCACCGCTCCGCTGGCCCCGCCGTCTCAAGCACCGCTCCGCTGGGCACCGCCGTCTCAAGCACCGCTCCGCTGGGCCCTTCCTGTCAAGCACCGCTCCGCTGGGCCCCGCCGTCTCAAGCACCGCTCCGCTGGGCACCGCCGTCTCAAGCACCGCTCCGCTGGGCCCTTCCTGTCAAGCACTGTTTATGGTTCACTGTGCCCACCATGCCTCCTCCTTGAGCAGTGGAGACTGTCATCCACCAGATGGACTGTGGCTTTGCACTCCCCAGGATGGTACAGTGGGCAAGCCACCCACTGTAGAGACTTGAGAGACTGTGGCTTTGCACTCCCCAGGATGGTGAAGTGGGCAACCCACCCACTGTAGAGACTTGTGAGACTGTGGCTTTGCACTCCCCAGGATGGTACAGTGGGCAACCCACCCACTGTAGAGACTTGAGAGACTGTGGCTTTGCACTCCCCAGGATGGTACAGTGGGCAACCCACCCACTGTAGAGACTTGAGAGACTGTGGCTTTGCACTCCCCAGGATGGTGAAGTGGGCAAGCCACCCACTTTAGAGACTTGTGAGACTTTGGCTTTGCACTCCCCAGGATGGTACAGTGGGCAACCCACCCACTGTAGAGACTTGAGAGACTGTGGCTTTGCACTCCCCAGGATGGTAAAGTGGGCAACCCACCCACTGTAGAGACTTGAGAGACTGTGGCTTTGCACTCCCCAGGATACATCAATGGGCATGGTGGCCCCTTCGTGGATCTGGTGTCGTGGACTCATGTGGCTGTGGTGCCTCCCCCTTCCCTTCCCCCTGAGGTGCCTGTAGTATTTTTCATCAGATGCCCCTGCAGTGTTCTCTCCAAAGGACTCAGGTCTCCTGTGTGGGCTTTGCCCTTGTGTCGCTACACTGTAGCCCACGGACTGTTCCATTTAACTTTCATGTACAGGACTAATTGCCTCGGTTCTCCATGGCAGTGTATATAGTATCATTTTGTTATGGATATTTTGCATAGTTGACCGCTCCATATCAGAGTCTATTTTTTATATAAAATTTTCGTCCCAATTTATTTCTGTCTTTGCATTTTTAAGGGGGGTTTGGGTGGTGTCACTGTGCATTGTTGCTCTGCATTAGTGTGTACATAGTTTGGGGGTCGCATATGTGTGTGCCGTAAGCTTCACTCCTCCCCCCTCCCGTGTGTCGTAGGTGCAGTACTCACCGTTGTCGTCTGCGCCGGAGTTCGTACTCGTGGTAGATGAGAAGGTAGACGAGAGCAGGTAGGATGTTTAATTCGGGTTCCATGCTGTCCTCCTTCCTCGTGGAGTGTGTTTTGGTGCGCGTTTTCCCGTTCGTAGTCTGTTTCCGCCGTGTTTTTATCGGCGGGGCTCCCGCCCCGGAAAAGGTGGCGGATTGGTGAGTTGTGATACTGTGGGCGGTACATTGTCTGCCGCCTGCCTGTTGGCGGTGACCGCCACGCTGTTTGTCTGCACCGCCGCGGCGGTCGGAGTGTTAATGTGGCGGGCTGTGTTGGCGGTTCCCGCCAGGGTCAGAATTCCATTTTTTCGACCGCCGGCCTGTTGGCGGGTTGGCCGCCGCTTTATCACCGACCGCCAGGGTTAGAATCACCCCCTTGGTGTATTCGCCAATCTGAAATCCAGAGGTGAGAAGTCCAGCGCAGTACGTGACAGTTAGGGGGCTTGGGAATATATTTTTTCTCTTATTGTAATCTTGAAAAGGACTGTTTAAAAAAAAAAAAAAACTCCATAGAAATAAAGCATTTTAGCCTGTTTATGATTATAGTCTGCATTGCTGTTTTACACACGTATATATGAATTTAGTATGAAAATTTGTCTACTAAAAATGATATATATATTTTTCGTGCATATTTCATACTTTATATATGTGTATTTTATATATGCTCCGTGGTCCCCGCACTGGGGCGGGAATATTCAATGTTTATGACTATTGATGAGGATCCCCTGGAAGAGAACCAGAAAAATAAAACGATAATTGACTACTGTTTTATTTTTCTGCTTCTGGCACAGCCAGCAGTGCAGGAAGAGGCGGGACTAGGCTCTGGGAGGTGGGAGGGTGGAGCGGAGGAGAGTGTTTGGCCGGCCGTCTGAGGCTGGCCAATCACACATACGCACTTAGGTTTCTCCAGCACAGCTGTGTTTAACAGCCGGGCTGGAGAAAATGCACAGAACCCAGGGCTGTGTCTGAGCGGCAGTCCGAGCTGCTCAGATCAATCCTGGTGCTGCTTTCATGCTAAGTTTCACATGAACTCACAGCCAGGATTGCGGGGGAGCCTGTGCTGGTGTTCCATTAGTGAATGCTGTGAGTTATATATATTTTTTTAATTTTTACCTGGTCACCATTCTCCCCACTAGCACTCCCCTGCAACCTCCCCCCCAAGCCCCTCACATTCAGTTATGCAGCGGCCACGGCGGCTCTGGAGTGCAGTGGAAAGGAGGCATGAATAGTTGCCACTTTGTTGTCAGAAGGCGCACTGGAAGCTGAAACTTGAGACAGTGAGGAGAGGGACTTGAGGATGCAGAAGAGTTGGGGAGAGGAGTTCTGAGCCTAAAGTATTTTGTTGGCGTAGAAAATAGGGCGATGATGTGCTTTAAGGGCCTAGACAATTAGATTTACTGACGGAGTCACACCCTCACTTATTTTGTCTCCTGTGAATTTGTTTTTTTTTGGACCCTTCAAATTACGAGGGAACATACTCAGGACTTCCTTTTACTGTGCTACTCTCATAAACAGAACTGCATAAAACCTTGCTTTTACTTCAAGGGTGCACACTGCTGTGTCTCACGTTCACTGAAGTTGCACTCTATGGGCCAGATGTAGGTAAATACGGGATTGCGACTCGCAATTTGTGAGTCGTAATCCCATATGCAGGATGGTGTCCCTGACACCATCTGCGAATCTCTAGGGGGACGCAAAGACCCACCTCATTAATATTAATGAGGTGGGTCGCAATTTGCGACCCCCTTGCGATTCCCTGCACTCACAGGGATGGTGGCCTGCTGGAGACAGCAGACCACCATGTCTGTGACTGCTTTTTTAATAAAGCATTTTTTTTTTTTTTTTTTTTGTAGTGCAGCCCATTTTCGTAAAAGGAAAACGAGTTGCAATACACTCGGGAAAATGAAACCATTTGGTTTAATTTTTTCTGAGTAGGCAGAGGTCCATAGGACCACTGCCTGCTCTGAAAAAATATTTTGAGAGCCATTCACAAAAGGGAAGGGGTCCCATGGGGACCCCTTTCCTTTTGAGAATGAGTTAGCACTAACTTCACATGGGTGCTAACTGCGAATTGCTTTGCGACCGCGTTCGCGGTCACAAAGCAATTCTGGATTGCGGGGCGAATCGCAAATAGGAAGGGAAACACCCCTTCCTATTTGCGAGTCGCATTCCCATTTTGCGAGTCAGTACCGACTCGCAAAATGGGAATGTGCATCGCGATTCGCGTTTTGCATGGCGCAAACTGCGAATTTCCTACATCTGACGTTTCCTACATCTGGCCCTATGTCACAAGTTCTGAGTGTAATCTGTTATCAGTTTAGCAATTAGCAATATTATATGGCCGACTCTATGTAAACTTTTTGACTATTCAGAGTTGTGTTAATGTCACTCTTCAACTTTTTTCAGCACAATGTTTCCTCCAATCTTAATTTTGTAAACGTCCTCTACAGCATTTTTGTAATTGTTACATCTAATGCTGTGAATACAGTGATTGAAAATGCTCCACTCATTCCTTCTCGTAACCCTTTGTGTGTGAAATTTTAGTTTTTAAATTTGAACCTCTTCTGAGCCTGTAAATCCTATCTATGCCATGCAGAGAGAACTGACACTTAGAATATTGTAGTCTGCGTTATTTAAAACAATAAATAAACACATAAACAAATGAGTAAGCAAACAAACAAATAAATACCTACACAAATTCATCATCAGAATTCAAGTGTTAGCAAATAACAGGGAAGTCTATGGTCATCACCGACAGTAACATCTCAAAGCCACAGGGAAAAAGTTACAAAGAAATTACATTGTAATACTGTTCTTGCTTACCTGCTTTCTATTGTATCCGCACCATTCAGTATGTTTAAATATTTTTCTCTTGTACTTAACCTTGTCATGATGACTGCAGTAGCTGTAGTGTCAAACTGAAAATAAATTAATTTACAGACTAGATTAGGAAATCGAATAAATCGCAGTGCAGAATTTGCCTATATGTTTGAAATAAACCTAAAATACGGTACTTCTTTATTACACTTTACCAAGATACGCATTGATGAGCATCAAACACGTCTTGCAAGGCTTCCCCCCACTGAGCACCATTTCTATGACCTCTGGGGGGTCTACAGTTGTCAACGGTTTTCAAACAAAGGACATTAATAAACGTTGGCACAATTGTTAGCAGTATATCTATAAGAAGCTCCATTAATGCTCTGCCTATGACCAAAGACAGGACCGTAGATGGGCATCTTATTATGCACTCAGTTACACATTCCGTTTGAATGTTTGTTTTTCTATCTAGAATAGGGGGGTGAATTCTTATCGCCCGCTGCCAGAGACAAACTGATTTCTTGCAAGGGCAAGACGTTTTAATGTCTTGTTTTGTTCAAAGGAAATTGTGATAAAATATGGTAAAGTGAGACAAAGCTACCCAACCGTGTTGCCACAGCCAATCAGTAAATATGAAACAGATGTAATTGCTGGTTGAAATATTTGGTGGCCTGTGATTGGTCGAATGACTATTACTACAACCATGTCTGGAATTAGATGAGGAGGGCCTTGAGCCCACCCCTGGTTGTTTCTTCCTATTGATCAGCACAAGCCGTGATTGGGCTCTGCAGTTTTTGAGAAGAGAGATATGGGAGAAAGAGCTGCTCTTTCCTTTCCAGAGATTTTTATTTTATTTTGCAGTTTTGTATGTCACAAACTAGACAGGAAGGAATTGGAACACTCTACATGAGAGCCAGTTACGTTACACAAGGATAAATTCATTTTTAGGCCCGGAGTAATTGTATGATTTGCCCCAAATCACAGGATGTTGAGCCTATGTGGAGACTCAAACCTGGCGTCCCATCTCCAAAATCGGCAGCTCTGGCTGTTACGTTTCACCATCTCCACCGAATATGAGAATGATGCAAGCAAGATCAGACTCACCGGTTCCCTACAGAAACCCCACATAGGGTGACCACCCATCCTTAATTTTCAGAGACTGCCCCTAATTAAGCCCTACCATCCGTTGTCCGCGATGAAAGGCTTAACGGACAGCGTTTGTCTGTAATTTTAGCGTTTCAGCTAAAGGACAAATGTAATTAGGACAATTTACTTTCCCCAGCTGGATTTTAAGGTAGGTAGTCTTGCGTGCTGTGATCCTTAGGGAGAGGGCAGACATATAAGAAGCAGGCCTTGTTGCCAGAGTGTCTTTTCCCAAAAGAAACGAAAATGTGCACAGCTGGTAAATCTGCAAATGTAAAAGGGCTTGGAAACCTGTATTGACTTTGATCAAAGGAGTCACTTGAAGCTTTCTGATGGCAAAGATGTTTTCTTTTAGAAGGGTCCTGTAAGGGTGTTCCAAACTGAGCTGTGGGGTGTGTGGTTTTAATGGATAGTTATAACACATGTTTTCACTAGGTATAATCTGTATATTTTTGGAGTCTGTATTTTAGAAGGACTGTTTTTATATGACCTAAATGTATTTGCACATTTTGTAGCAGGCTATATTATGCTGTGTGTAATGCATGTTTAAAATAAGGACTTACACATTCACAGTGCTTTCAGGGACCACCACACTTCATAGTACTAACAACCATTGGCAAAGACAACGAGGCAGCAGCACGCCCGTCCTAGGTGCTGAGTCGATGTGCTGGCACTCTTTGGGGGGGTCAATTTGAGAGGCTCCAATGGGGCCACAAGCTGGTTCCGAGCCACCCTGGAGCTTTGTAGAAGCCACAGAGCGGCAGCACATGTTCCCCTCCAGGAGAACAGAGGAAGAGTCAGCACAAGCAGGAAGACCGTGGTGGTGGAGACTGGAGAAGCTGGAAAATCTGGCTAAGAGGCAGGGGCTGTCGGAGGAGCTGTATGGCGGCAAGAGGTGTAAGATGTAGCTCGGGCTCCTGGAATAGGGGAAGGGGGATGACAGAAAAAGGTAGGCTGTCACGCTAACCCTAAGGCACTGGAAAGAACAGGTTTAATGAGGGAACATACCCTGAGAAGCAATAAGGGGCAAGCACGACAAACAAGACAGTTTCTGGCTAGAGGTGAAGTGGGGTACAAGAGTAAACTCATTAAAATAAGTAAAATTACCCCCTCATTGAGGACATCTTTTAAGGCATTACCAACAGTGATGAATTCTGGCGCCCCCAGTTTAATGTAGCAAGAACCAAATGAGAGGGCCCCTTTTCCACAAGACATGGAGGATGATAAGGAAATAGGGGGGAGTGAAACAAGGGAAAGCTTGCACATGGCCTTAACTCCGAGTTATTAAGTGGGGACAGTAGTGTGACAGCTGCTGCTCAATTGAGCAGGGGCGTGGTAGTTCCCCTATCGGGGCCGTCCCAGTGGTATCAGCAGTATCGGGCCCTATCAAGTCACAGAATTGACAAACAGTGTGGCTCACCCTACTCCTGCCTTAAGTGTCTCTTTGGAGACTATGATCTTATCTCTCTCGGACGACATCAAAAGGGGATTTGCGGTCTCTGAGACGAACCAAGGGAAGATAAGGGAAGCTTGTGAGGTCCTGGAAAAGAAATTCAACCTCTTGATGATTAGAACTCAGACTCTTGAAAAGTCAGTTGGTGCTATGAAGGAGGAATTGAGGAAGAATAAGGAAGAAATTCAGTTGCTAAAAGGGAATGAGCAGGATCTACAAAATAAACTGGAACAGTTGAAAAATAGCTCCAGAAAGAATAATTTGAGAGTTTTAAATGTACCAGAGGGAGCGGAAGGAGATGACCTTAAAACATATATAGACTCTCTCATCAAGACAGCAGTCTCATTGGAGGAAAGTAAGGAAGAGATTGCAAATGATATCCAGAGGATCCATAGAAACCTGTTCAGGAGAAACCCCAACAATAAAAAGCCACAAAAAATCTTGCTAAATTTCCAAACATATGTTTTAAAACAGAAGATATTGACAAAGGCGCTAAAAATGTAAACACTTAAAGGAGAGGATTTCTCTTTCGAGATTAAGTTGGATCTGTCTAGGGCAACCATAATTAAACAATGGGAGTTGGGGAGGCAGCTGGAAGGATTAAAAAAATTAGGCGCGCTGGCCAAACTTAAATTTACGGCCTCTCTTCGAGTAATGCATAATAGCAAGATGGATAATAATAGAGACTATACGGCAGCGGATGAGATGTTGGAGGTTATTACGTGTGGGAGTGTCAATAAATGAAGGGCTAGCTTATGTAATGATGGGTATGGCCGGGAAACCCATATGCGCTCTAAAATTGGACTAACACCAGTCCACAAGGAGGGGTGTTCTCAAAGGGTTAGGGAGGGCATGAATGGGTGGAGATAGGGGCACACGGTGGGGAGCATGTTGGAAAACAAAGAAAAAACCTCATACACCTCAGTTCATTATTTGCTAAGTTTAATACACGGATAATATTGGTGGAGGCCAGGGAGACAGTAATAGATTAATTCAAATTATGACTTTGAACGTTAACGGTCTGCGAACCAAAGGGAGAAGTGGTAAGATTTTGCAGTATCTGAGGGACTCTCCAGCTTATATACTAATCCTGCAAGAAACTCACTTAACTAGAGCGGAATGTACAGAACTACTTAAGACCTAAAAATTGATTCAATTATTTGTCTGCACGCAGCATAACTTTATTATTAAGGGGGTTGCGATTTTGATCAAACAACAGGTCAATGTAGTGGTTTTGGAGGTGGTATCAGATAAATCAAGAAGGTGGATTATAGCCAAAGTACAGGTATGTGGTAGGAGACTCACATTGGTAGGGTTTTACGGTCTAAATTGTGATGATATAGAGCTACTCAGTACGTTATTTTGTCATCTATTGGATTTTCCTGATCCAGTCATAATGGCTGGTGATTTTAATGTGGTTCTGGATGATAAATTAGATAGATCAATGAAATGGAGATCGATAGGCACTCCGAAATCACAGCAATATCTCAAGGTGATGATGAGGAAACTCTGGCTGTATGATCTGTGGAGGCAGAGAGCTGGTGCGGATAGACACCCCGCCTAGTCTTACACAGGAGGAGCAGGCCTCTTTGAATAAACCTATTTCTCAGGATGTGATAAGAGCAGTTTTGAAAAGAAAGTAATAGAAGGAAAGCAGCAGGACCGGACAGCATCCCTGTGGAACTTTATAAAGCTCTATGGGAGTCTATAGTACCTGTCATTTCAGAATTGTTTTCAGTGATCTTTGAGGAAGGAGTGCAATTTCCTGGAATGAGGCAATTATCTCACTGATTCTGAAGCTAGGAAATAGTCTGACTCAGTGTGAATCATATAGGCCAATATTGTTGCTAAATAGTGACAATAAGTTATTCGCTAAAATATTGGCGGACAGGTTAAGTGAATTGGTGAATGGTTTTATACTTCCAGACCAGAAAGGGTTAATTAGAAGTAGTTTGTTACATGAATTAACCTTCAACTTCATTGGGGTGATAGATTTGGCCACAATGTATGATGCCCCTTTACCTGTTATAACTTTGGATGCAATAAAGGCCTTTGACAGAGTCAACTGGGACTACCTGAACATAATCCTTAAGGGCCAGATGTAGCAAACAGTTTGCGAGTCGCAAATGGCGAAAATCGCCGTTTGCGAGTCGCAAACGTGTGTTTGCTATGCAGAAATGTATTTTGCGAGTCGGAACCGACTTGCAAAATGCATTTCCGACTCGCAAATAGGAAGGGGTGTTCCCTTCCTATTTGCGACTCGCAGTGGTATGCAATTCCATTTGCGACCGCGTACGCGGTCGCAAATGGAGTCGCAGTTACCATCCACTTGAAGTGGATGGTAACCCACTCGCAAACTGGAAGGGGTTCCCTTTGTGAGTGGACCCAAAAATACCTGCTACCTGCCCTGAAAAAATCAGAAACTAAAGGTTTCGTTTTTATTTTCTAAGTGCAGCTCGTTTTCCTTTAAGGAAAACGGGCTACACTTGGAAAAAAAAAACAGCTTCTAAGCAGATGATCTTTTGGTGTACACTTCTGACCTATCAACAGCTCTCCCTGCGGGACTGGGCATTGCAGAGATTTTTTTTTAAATTTCTGGATATCATGTTAATGCCAGGAAAACAGAGATAATGGCTTGGAATCAGAAGAGGCACCACTGCCAGAAAAAAAGAAATGAGATATCTAGGTCTACCGATTGTGCAGGATATTGAACAGATCTCAGTGGTGAATTTTAAAAAATGTTCCGGGAGAATGCAGCAAGTTAATGCCAAGGCGGGTGCATCTTCCCCTGACAATATTGGAAAGAGTCAGTGTAGTAAAAATAGCGATCCTGCCTAAACTGAGCTTTTTATATAACTCTATGCCACTGCAAATGAATAAAGTATATCTAGATAAATTTCAACAAGCTAAAAATGTATTTATATGGGCGTATAAAGGTCTCAGGATTTAATGGAAAAAAGTTGGCAGAAGAAGAGAGATCTACAATATTATCCATGGGCATTCCACCTTAAAAACTCTAGGATGCTCTTCACTACCCTAGGCATGTTTAAGGCTATGGTAGTCACTGTAAAAGGGGCAGCAAAGCATTTCTTATACAAGTTTTGAGATCCAAATTTTTTCAAAAAGGTAAAATTTTAAGTATTACAAGATCTGTCAAAAGTCTTGGTATAAGTTAAGACAAGAAGTGAAAGTTGATTTTTGCAGTCACAGTGCCCCCATTTGGGAATCTCCAGGCACTCCCAAGTGTTTTGACCATGTATTAGCAGTGCCGATTAGGAAGGCAGGTATAGAGTACTGGGGGGGATCTCTTTATGGATTGATCCCTACTTTCTTGGAAAGAGCTAACGGAAGTAACATTGGGGAATCTAGCTATATTGATGTACAATCAGTTGAAAGGTTAGTCACGGTATTTGTGTGAATCTGGGATCAATTAATCATCTGGAAGATAAATTACTCGGAGAATCCTCTAGCTCAAAGAAGGTATCGGTCTGGTACTGGGAAATCTTAGATGTATTGGACGGTGACTTTATGTTGGCAGAAGTTCTTAGGTGAGAAAGCATGCCTCAGGAGCAGATGCAAGAATGGTGGCAAGTATCAATGTGTACTTTGTTTGATGTAGTGAAACCTCCCCCATTAAGGAGAAATCATCTCTTTTCCATACATAGAGCCTATCTGTCCCCATATAAGCATTGGAAAATGATGAAAGGGGGAGTGGTTTAATGCGCTAAATGCGGTATGCAGAGTGCAACAGACATTCACATGTTCATGGAGTGTCCAGCAATTTATCCATTCTGGGAAAGATGTGTAAAACTGTTTTGAGTATATTGAGATGAGACATTATGGTAAGCCTTCCTTTGATTATTTTTGGGTCATTTGAGGAATCTGGAGAGAGTAGTAGAGATGTGAAGAGCTTCCTCTTCTAGTCTGTTCTTCTGGCTAGAATGGAAATTTGCCGAAAATGGGTGGCAGAGACACCCCCCATGCATACCGATTGGCTCATTGCTCTTTTCCAAACTTCAAAAATGGATATGGCTGTGGGAGTTTCCAAAAAAAAAGGAAAAACTGTTATCACCACTTGTTGAATGGAGGGGAAACTAGGGGTACCGGTAGTAACTAGGTTTGGGCACTATATTTAGTTCAATGATTACACACCATTCTACTATCCAGCCATGGTGGCTGTGCAGCTCCCCTAAGAGGGCTAAGTGAGAAAGACTCTGCCTCCCTGATATCGGTCACCTCCACATACAAGATGGTGCGAAAGGATAAGGTACAGAGATGGCTTGGAGTCTGAGGTGAATGAGGACAAAAATAAATTGGCAGAGACAAAAGGTCTCTTCTACGCAAGAGTTATTGGCTTTGCCAATGTGTTTTAGCCATGTAATACACCAGAGTGGCTGCTGTTTAGCACGGCTAAAAGTTAATGGCATAGAGGAGAGTGGAGCGGAGTGTCACAGAGTGGAATGACAAAGAGTGGAGTAGAGTGTTGTGAAGTGGAGTGGTAGAGAGTGTCGTATTTAGGAGTGGTATGCTGTGGAGTAGTATAGAGTGGCATATAGAATGCAGTAGGTTCAACAAGTACTGGCCACCATACCCCACATACAGAAGACCCTAGCTGGAGGAAGATCCTTCGCCTATCTTGCGGCAAAGAGTTAGAACACCCTGCCTCTTCACCTCAGGCAGTCACCATTGCTACCTCAATTCAGGAAGGACCTTAAGACCTAACTCTTCAACTGAATCTCAGAGTACCAAAACCCCACAATGCCTTGAGACCCTTACGGGTGAGTAGTTGCGCTTTACAAAAGCTAATTGAATTGAATTGAAATTAGTACAGAGTAGAGAGGTGAAGAATACAGTAGGGGAGAGTGCAATGTTGCAGAGTAGAGTGTCAGTGCAGTGGTGTAAATTGGAGTAGAATGACATAGAGAGCAGTGCCATAGAGTACAGGGGTGCAGATTAGAGTGCAGTGGCATACAGTACAGTTGTTTAGCGTGAATTGGTGTAGGGTGCAGTGGTTTAGAGTGCAGTGGCATAGATGGGGTGGGGCAGAGTAGAGTGGCCTAGAGTGCAGTGGAGTAGAGCGGCATACAATAGAGTGGCAGAGTATGCAGTAGTGTAGAGTGGTGCAGTGCAAAGTAGAGTATAGTGCTGTAGAGTGCAGTGATATTTAGTGGAGTTATGGAGAGTAGAGTGGCATAGAGTGCCGTGGCATAGAGTGTATTGGTGCAGAATGCAGTAGTGCGGTGTAGAGTACAGTGGCGGAGAGTGCAGTGTTGCAGAGTAGAGTTTCAGAGTGCAGTGGTGTATAGTAGAGTAGAGTGGCATGGAGAGCAGTGGCGTAGAGTACTGTGGTGCAGAGTAGAGTGCAGTAGTTTAGAGTGCATTTGCATAGATTGCATTGAAGTAGAGTGCAGTGGTTTAGAGTGATGTGGGGCAGAGTAGCATAGAGTGCAGTGGCGTACAGTAGATTGTTTCAGAGTAGAGTGCAGTGGCATAGAGTGGGGAGGTGCAGGGTAGAGTGCATTGGCATAGAGTGCAGTGGCACGGAGTGCAGTGGGCATACATTAGATTGTTTCACAGTAGAGTGAAGTGGCATATAGTGGAGTGGTGCATGGGAGAGTGCAGTTGCGTAGAGTGACATAGAGTGTGATAGCATAGAGTAAAGTGGTGTAGAGTGCCATGGCATAGAGTGCAGTGGTACGGAGTAGATTAGAGTGATGTACAGTGTATTGATGTAGAGTGCAGGGGCATAGAGTTTATTGTTACATAGTAAAGCGCATTAGCATAGAGTGCATTGGCAAAGAGAGCAGTATCGTACAGTGCAGTGTTGCAGAGTGGCATAGAGTGGAGTTGTGGGGAGTAGATTGATGTGGCCTAGACTGGAGTGGTATAGCGTGCAGAGCCGCAGAGCGCTGTGGTGTTGAGATGCGTAAAGTGCATTGGCATAGAGTATAGTGGTACAGAGTAGAGTAGAGAGACGTAGTGTGAAGTAGCATAGGGTGCAGTGGCATAGAGTGGAGTGGAGAAGAGTGCACTGTCCCATACCGCAGTGGTATGGAGTGGTGTAAAGTGGAGCAGTGCATAGTAGGGTGCAATGCTGGGGAGTGGTGCAGATTAGAGTGGAGTGGCATATGCATGGTGTGGTAGCAACCTGCCATTACAGACAACACGTTTTTGAATGAAATGACCATTACATTTGCACAGGCATACAGGTTTTCAAATAAAACTATATAGTGCACAGACCATGATGTGTGGAAATTGCATCACCTAGTGTAATTAATTTTTAATATGATTTTTTTAAATAATATTAAGGTATTTGTTTCCAGCACAGTTTAGAATTATCAAAAGTATGCTTCATTTGTATTCCTAATTCTGATATATTCTGAAATTCTTGCACAGTTTATTTAGATATTGTCATGTGATAGAAAAAGCTTTTTCCTACCTCCAGAATCAAGCAAGATTGTCACAGAAATCCTCTCACTTTGAAGTCAGAAAAAGAAAAGTCCACCAAAGACAGAACCTGACATTTGACCTTTTTCTTTGAATGCACAGCAAATGTGATGAGATAAGAACAAGATTTAAAGGTCTATTTACAGAAAGAGAGCACTTGGAAGGATACTGTAAATAAGGTTTGGGAAAGGGAAGGGAGGGGCTGAAGCTGGATAGCCTAAAACAAATAAAGCCAGCAAATTGAAAGCAACTAAATGTGAGTTACACCCCACAAAGAAATGGCAAGCACCGGCGGTATGCATTCCCTAGGAAGCTCTATGAATGTTCTTAAAGTGGCAGCCATGGGATACATTGTGGGGAAAGTCCAGGTTTAAGTCCAGTCCGTATCTTGCACAGATTTGGCCACATCAATCTCCCAGGTAGTATGACGAGAAGCCCTGGAGTCGTCTCCATGTTGCAGGAAAGGGCTGTACACCCATCTTATCAGTTTGCCACCAGTCCCTATAGTGTAGAGCTTCTGGCACACATCATGTAGTACTAGGTTGCAGACATGAAATAGGGTATTTAATGATTGTTTATGGTGTAAGGAGTTGACTGGGGTGAAGATGGTAATCTGCCACAAGGGTTTGGAAATCTAGGAGCTCGCCATCCCAAAACAAATCCCCCAATTTTAAGACGACTGCAGCATGCCACTGATGGAGTTGCTCTGAGCACAGCCATCCTGTTAGAGTGGGAAGGCCTAGCAACGGTAGTGCAGGAGCACAGGGTTTCTTCATGTCAGTGAGTTTAACGGTTCTACCAAGCTGTGCATGATAACCCCTGATGGTGTTCTGTAGAATGGTCAGTAGGAAACAATGAGTAGTGCAGTAAGCTCTCCTTAAAGTCTTTACAGATAAACCCCATTTTATGCAGCGGACAGGCAGACAGCCAGCGAGCCATCTGTTGGACCTGTGCAGCAAAATAATAGTTTTTTTAAAATCCGGAAGTCCAAAGCCACCCAGAGACACGGATAGCTTTAGAGTGGAAAGAGCTACCTGATGCCGCCCCTGTGGCCAAATCTCATATGTGTGGTGTCTGAAGAAGGAATGAAGGATGAGCAGGAGAAGGTCTGCCAAATAATACAATAATCGAGGTAGCACACCATCTTTACTAGTGCCATGTGGCCCACTACAGAAACAGAAGAGAAGGCCAAAAAGCAAACTGGGCTCGGAGGGACTGTGACGTTTTGCCGACATTTCTATCCTGGAAACCAGTGGGGAAATGGTAGACATTAATCTCTAGGTATTGAAAGGAACTGCTTCCCAGTATAATTGTATATAAAGAGGAAAACAGTACCATATGTTAAGGAAAAACTAATTACAATATAAAATCTTTCTCATGTTCTTACATTTTATTTGTGCAATTTGTGTCCCAAATATTTTGAAGATTCTAAGTGTATTTGACACCTAAAGATAAGCCAGATCACTGGTTTGGCTTTTGCTCAATTGCAAAACCATTTCAAGACATGGGAGTGGGCAATTGTATTGTACAACCTTGCAAGTGGTCTAGCCCCGCTCATCATTCACAAGCATGAAAATCGGACCACTGCACCAGAAGAGTTTGCCAGATTTGGTTGGTGCTGCTTGTTCAACTACTTGACAGTGCCTCTTCTGTTTTTCTCCTGTCTGCAGAGACAACTTCCCAGGAACGCAGTACCTTCCGATAGTCTTTATGAACTTATCTTGTCTGATTTTAGGAATTGTCCCACCCTGTTCTTCTCTTCCTTATCTATCCATTTCTTAGCAACAACCCTTTGAATCAGTTGCTGTGGATCTCCCATTTGATCTCATTTTCATCCTCCTCTTTTTATCTTTGATTGATAGTTCAGGCTCCCACTTCTGAGATGAATGTAGAGTCCCGAACATACTCTCTAATGCTGTGAGACTACAGACAAGTTGTGGGTACCTAACATCGTGACATTAGGTGTGAGTTTGTCGCCCACCATCTGCTCTGCCTCATTACATTTTTTTTAGGTTGAAAGTCCATTGGAGGTTGTGGTGAGCCAGACGTTTTTGTTCAACTTGTTTAAACTAGCATAAGGTTACTTACCTTAATGTTTCCCAAACTGTTTGCTATGGGTTTTAACATGTTTAGAAACATAATGAAAATGCAAGGAAAGACTGGGTAGATTTGTATATGGGTGATGGCTTTGACACAGTGGTGAAGGGCATTAATTTACTACTGAACAAGGATGTAATGTGACATCTGAATGTAGCATACCAGAAGGCAATCACAAAAAGACCACAGTGAACAAATAGTGCTATGTAAAATAACAGTAAATAAAGGGCAAGTTACATACCTTCGGTAATGATATATTGTCACGCGGCGGCGGCCGGGGCCGCAAGCACGGGCCGCCACGGCACGGCATTTGGTAAACATTTTTCAAAGGTTCATGGATTCTATTTTTTCCGATCTTCTGCAACAAACAGTGGTGGTTTATCTCGACGACATTTTAATATTTTCTGTCTACCCAGAGGAACACTGTAAGCATGTTCGCCAAGTTCTAGAGAGACTCCGACAACACCATTTATTCTGCAAACCAGAAAAGTGCGAGTTTGATCAGACAGAGGTAAAATACTTGGGTTATTGCATTAACCAAACTGGGGTCGCCATGGATTCAGACAAGGTGCAAGCTATATTGGATTGGCCATCTCCCTCTTCCATCAAGGAGACTCAGTGTTTTTTGGGATTAGCCAATTGTTATCGACAATTTATAGCAGACTTTGCCCAGAGAACCAGCTACATTACTCAAACCCTTAAAAAAGACCATCTAAAGAAGGGCTGTTGTTGGACACAAGACGCAGAGTTAGCCTTTCAAGACTTAAAGAATGCCTTTATTCAAGCTCCCATTCTACGACACCCAGACACCAGCAAACAATTAATTGTTGTCGCAGACGCATCCGAAAGAGCCATTGGGGCTGCCTTATTGCAAAAACAAGCCGATGATGATTTAGAGCACCCTGTATTCTACCTGTCATACATTTTATCCGATTCAGAACAGAACTATTCCGTGCTAGAACGTGAATTACTTGCCTTAAAGACCGCGTGCACCGAATGGAGACACTTTCTGATGGGCTCGAAAGAACCCTCTGAAGCCCGGACAGACCACAGAAATCTACAATGCTTGAGAAACTTTCAGTGTCAGAATAGCCGGCAAGCTCGATGGGCTTTCTTTTTCAGCCAATATGACGTTTATATCACATGCATCCTTGGTTCTCAGAACATCCTGGCGGATGCTTTGTCCCGACATTACCCTGAGTGTAACGATTCTCCTGTACAGAACCTATTTGACAATAACAAGATCATTGGTTTAGTACAGACTTTCTTAGACCAAGTCAAGTCCGAATATGCCCGTCTAGAAGATACAGAGCTGAAAAAGTTGCGTCCGCAACTTCAGTTAGATCAAGGGTATTATTATCATGATAAGGCCTTGTTCTTACCCACTAAGCCAGTACAGACTGAAGCCTTACATATGTGCCATGATTCCCCCATTGCAGGTCATCGAGGAATGAAAGCCACCCAAGAACTTCTGCTTTGCTCCTTCTGGTGGCCAACTCTCAAGACAGATACTGAAGATTATGTATCATCCTGTCCTATATGTGCTCAAGCCAAGACACCTCGTACTAAACCAGTAGGATTACTTCGCCCACTACCAGTTCCCCCAGGTCCATGGCACACTATCTCCACGGATTTCATGTGCTCTTTACCCTCTTCAATGGGAAATCATGTGATTATGGTAACCGTGGACTCCTTCACTAAAATGGCTCACTTCACGGCCTTAAGAAAGTTACCAACAGCAAAAGGATTAAGCCAAGTCTTTACACAAGAAATCTTTCGACTTCATGGATTACCTCAGGTCATTATATCGGATAGGGGTCCTCAATATATCTCCCGATTCTGGAGACAATTCCGTAAGACCTTGTGAATCAAAGTGGCCTTATCATCAGGGTTCCATCCTCAAACTAACGGACAAACGGAACGACTCAATCAAGGCCTCCAACAATATTTACGTAGTTTCTGCAATGCTACGCAGAGTAATTGGTCTACCTATTTACCACTTGCAGAATTCTCCTACAACAACTCCATACACAACTCCATACACAGTGCCTCGAAAGTCTCCCCTTTCTATGGCTCTTACGGTTTCCATCCTAGGGCCTTCCCGACTCCCCTGAAAGATACCTCCAATCTTCCTGCCATCTCCACTTATGTTCCAACGTGTTATCCATTCAAACCTTGTGGCCACTAAGTCACGCATGAAAATGATGGCTGATAAGAGACGTTGTGAGGCTCCTCACTATCAGGTCCATGATAAAGTTTGGCTTTCCTCTAGATTTCTGCCTCTCCGTCTTACTCAGAACAAATGTAATCCCCGTTATTATGGTCCCTACCTGATTCTCAAAAAGATTAACCCAGTGTCTGTGCGTCTTCGTCTGCCCCAGACTTGGAAGATCCACCCTGTATTCCATGTCTCTCAACTCAAACCTTACCTTCCTGATCCTTTTCGCAAACAATTCTCCTGTCCTCCCCCTCTGTTGATTGATAATGTGCCTGAGTACGAGGTCCAGGAGATCTGTGACTCTCGCTTTTTCCATGGCCGCCTCCAATACCTTATTCATTGGAAGGGCTACCCTATGAGTGACTGTTCCTGGGAGGATGCCCATTCGGTTCATGCCCCTCTTTTGGTCCGTCGCTTTTTTTGGCTTTTCCCTCACAGACCTGGGGCTTCGGGGGGGGGGGACCTACTGTCACGCCGCGGCGGCCGCGGCAGCCGCGACCGCAAGCACGGGCCGCCGCGTCGTGGCATTTGGTAAACACCGCGGCCTGCATGCAAGCCGCGGGGGAAGCCGCGGTTTGCAGGCGGGCCGTGGGGGAAGCCGTGATTCCGGCCAGGGGACGAGTGCCGCGCCCCCTTCTTTCGTTTCTGCCGCAAAGGCAGACGCGGCAGGAGATGAGACCCCGAGTTGGGTCTCGAACCTGTTGCGCAAAGCGCATTTAGTGCGCTTAACATTCTGGCATGTAGGAAACCTTCTTCTTCACCACTTACCGGTCACAACAGGCAAAAGCCGGATACCTGCACATGGTGGTGTTTTTATGCATGCCTTTTCCCTTTCCCAGCATGCTGCTCACTTCCTCTCTTCCCAGCGTGCATTGTTTCTCTTTGTTTGGACGCATGTTCTTTATTCATTATTATACTCTCTTCCCCAATCCAAGATGGTGGTGTTTCTACTTCCTGTTTCCTACTTCCCTGTCTAGGGGTATATAAGGGAAATTCAGCTTCTAGCTCATTGCGTTGCAACACTCCTTTGGTGGTAGTCACGCTCCGGCTGGTTTCCTCTTGTGGATCCAGTTATTCCTGACCTGTCTTCGTCTCCAGTTTTCATGTACTCTCGGATCTTCATTTCTAACGTCCTTGTGTCCTCCTTCTGTTTCAGGGAGTTCCTGTTGGAGGTTTTTTACCCTTTTGGGGTTTTTCCTCTGGGACTCCTTCTGGAGGGCACGGACTGTAGTGGCTTGATATTGTCAAACAGCACCGTGGTTACCGGAAGGGGTCGCCCCTACCTCGGCCAGAGCAGAACCTGCCGGAATCGGGGTCGTCCCCCAACCCTCATCAACTTCAACGGTAAGCCCAGTGAAAACCGTGACATACTGTATATCTGGTAGAGACATATTCTAGTTGCAGATTCCTTACCTTTGAATTTCCCCAGGCATCAGTCTGGATCCAGAGATTTTTCTTTGAGCAGTACCTCTGCGTGCCGTCAGGTGGCGTCGGTCGACTCCGCGGGAGTCGTTGACATCGTGTTCGCCGTGATGACTTTGCGGTCATATATAGGCGCCACCCCAGCACGCTGACGGCAGTTTAATTTCACGACTTACCACGGCAGTAGTGCGAAGCCATGAAGAACACAGAGTGGTGCGCCAGAACTAAGGCCCTTAAAGGGAAGTTTGTGTCCCTAGAAATCAGTTCTCAGTGCAGGGAGGATGGGCGGGTCTGTAAAGAGTCTGCAATTAGAATATGTCTCTACCAGATATATCCGTACTGAAGGTAAGTAACTTGTACATCTGATAGAAACTTCTAGTTACAGATTCCTTACCTTGGAAAAGATACCCGAGCAATACCATCCCCGGTGGTGGGCTGCGAACCAAGATCATACCAAGAAGTCCTGCAGGACCGAACGGCCAAAGTAGCCGTCCCTTCGGACCTGATTTGTCCAAGCAGTAGTGTTTGGTAAAAGTGTGCAGAGATACCCACGTCACTGTCTGGCTGATGTCCAGGACTGGAACGCCCTGTGCTAGTGCTGTGATAGCAGCAGTAGCTCTGGTGGAGTGAGCTTGTAAACCTTTGGGAGGATGTTTTTTAGTCAGAGCGTAGCACATTTTGATGCATAGAAGTACCCATCGTGAAATGGTCCTCTTCTGCACTGCCTTCCCCTTCTTTGCACCCACATATCCCACAAAGAGTTGATCGTCCACCCGGAAGTCTTTGGTATGATCAAGATAGAACGCCAAATCTCTTTTTGGTTCAGACGGGGGAGTCTCTCCTCTTCGTGAGTGCAATATGGGGTTGCATAAAAGGTAGGAAAGGTGATGGACTGTCCAACATGGAAGAGTGTCACTACTTTAGGTAGAAAAGAAACCCTTGTGCGAAGCACTACTTTGTCAGGATGTATGGTCAGAAAAGGAGGCTTAGATGACAGAGTCTGAACCTCACTTACTCTGCGGGCAGAAGTAATGGCAACTAAGAAGACAGTCTTGATAGTTAAGAGCCATAAAGAACAGTTGTGAAGCGGCTCAAACGGGGTACACATAATGTATGTTAATACCAGATTTATATCCCATTGGGGCATGATTAATGGGATAGGAGGAAAGTGATGAGTGAGGCCTTTAAGAAACCTCCCAACTATAGGAGATTTAAATAAGGAAGGCTGATCTAGTACCCTAGAGAAAGCAGAGATAGCAGAAAGATATCCCTTAAGAGTTCCCAAGGAGGAACCCTGCTGGGCAAGGGAAAAAATAAAGAGAAGGACTTGAGAAAGAGGAGCAGATAGAAGATCAACAGATTTGTTGATGCACCATGCCACAAATTTCTTCCAATGACAGGCGTATACAGTTTTGGTTGAGGGACGCCTGGCTGCCAAGATAACGTCACCGACTTTGGGCGGCAGGTCAAAAGATGTCAACTGTCGCCACTCAATCTCCACGCATAAAGCCGCAGAGTTGACAGGTTCGGGTGGAGGACCCTCCCCTGCTGACATGACAGAAGATCCTCCCGTAGGGGCAGTCTGATTGGAGGACAGCTCAGGATACCAGACTCTTCTGATCTTCTTCAGAACTCTGGGCAGAAGCGGTATGGGCGGAAAGGCTTACAGGAGGCCTGAATTCCACTTGTGACAAAAAGCGTCACCAAGCGAGTGCCGCTTTGGAAACTCCAACACGCAAAACAGCAGACATTGCGCGTTCTCTACGGAGGTGAACAAGTCTAACCAAGGGTCTCCCCACTGCAGGAAGAGACCTTGTGCCACCTCCAGATGAAGACGCAATGCGTGATCGACCACACATCGTCGGCTGAGTTTGTCTGCTCTGGCATTCAAGGATTCTGCCAGGTGTTGAACCACCAGGGAAATGCCCTGATGTTCCAGCCAAGTCCAGAGGCGAAGGGCCTCTTGACAAAGGGTCCACGACTCTACTACGCCTTGTTTGTTGCAATACCACATGGCGGTAGTGTTGTCTGTGAACACCTGCACTGCTTTCCCCTTGAGAGAGGGAAGGAATGCTTTTAATGCTAGTCGAATCACTTGGAGCTCCAGATGATTGATATAGAGCCCGGTTTCCGCTGGAGACCAGAGGCCTGTGATCTCCACCTCTCCCATGTGGCCGCCCCATCCCAGGAGCGACGCATCTATCATGACTGTAAGATCTGGTTGGGGAAAAGAGAGGGATCTGCCCTTGACCCAATCCTGATTCGTTAACCACCACTGCAGGTCTCTTGCAGTTCCTTCCGAGATCTGGACCTTGTCGGAGAGATTCCCCTGATGCTGTGCACACTGGAACTTCAGGTCCCACTGCAGAGCCCGCATATGCCATCTGGCATTTTGAACCAGCAGGATGCAGGAGGCCATGAGGCGCAGCAGCCTCAGAGTCATTCTGACCGAAAACCAGGACAGAGGCTGAAACATCAGTATTATAGCCCAAATATCCTGGAATCGCTTTTTGGGAGGATATGCCCGAAACTGCACTTTATCCAGAACAGCTCCGATGAAAGGGAGTCAGGTGTGACTTCGGCATGTTGATAGTGAACCCAGCAAATGCGAAAGGTTCGTCGTAGTCTGGAGGTGGGAGATGACTGTCTGGGGCGAGTTTGCCTTCAACAGCCAATTGTTGAGGTAGGGGAAGACTGGGACCTCAAAACTGCGCAGATGAGCTGACACCACTACTATCACTTTTGTGATGAGGACAAAGGGGAGCACGGTAAACTGAAAGTGCTCATGCCCTACAACGAATCATAGATAACGTCTGTGAGCAGGCAAGACGGGAATGTGGAAGTATGCGTATTGCAAGCCCAACATACCATCCAGTATCCGGGATCCAGGGCAGATAGGACCAATGTCAACATTTTGAACTTCTCCTTTTTGAGGAAGAGTTTGAGGGACTGAAGATTTAATACAGGCCGAAGACCATTGTCCTTTTTCGGCACCAGAAAGTAGCAGGAAGAGCAACCATGACCTACTTCTGGCAACGGAAGCCTCTCTATAGCTCCTTTGGCCAAAAGGGATTGGACTTCCTTGCTCATAGGCGTCATATGATCCTCGGATATCCGATTATGTGAAAGTGGCATGGCTGAAGGACTTGTCTTGAAGGGGAGGGAGTATCCCCTTCGGACAATTTGGAGGACCCTGTCCAAGGTAAGGGATTGCCACTGGGGCAGGTGATGGTGAATCGTGCACCAACTGGCTCCTGATGCACCCGCAGACTAGGAAGGTTTGGAGGCTGTAGAGGGGGCGGGGGTGGACTGGGTGACCTGCTGGCTCCCTTATCCCCTGGGGTGTGGGATCCCACTTCCATGCAGGGGCTGTACAGCAGGCGCGGGTCAATGGCCATGGGGGAAAGGACGCAGTTGGGTGCCCCTTCTGTAGCCACGAAAGGAGCAAAAGGTGGACTGCTGGGGTCTAGGAGCAGACGCGAGGCCAAGGGACTGGGCCGTGGCTTGGGAGTCCTTAAAGCGCTCGAGTGCCGAGTCCGCCTTGTGTCCGAAGAGACGTGTGCCATCAAACGGCATGTGCATCAAGGATTGCTGGGCATCCCCTGAGAAGCCAGATGTTCTCAGCCAGGTGTGGCATCTAAATGCCACCATCGATGAAACCGATCTGCCCAGAGAGTCGGTCGTATCCAGCCCACAACGAATCATGAACTTCGCTGCATCCCTCACATCTGTTGTGGCTTGGGAAAATATAGTCCAGGCCTCCTCCGGAACTCTAGGCATCACTTGCACGACCATATCCCAGAGAGTACGGGAATAGGGGCCCAAAAGGCATTCGGTGTTCATGGACCGCAGCACTAGACTGTTGGAAGAAAACAACTTCTTCCCCATGTTGTCCAGTCTTTTTGATTCACTATCCGGGGGTGCAGCAGGGAATGCGCCAGATGAGGAAGAAGCCTGGATGACAAGGCTCTCAGGTGTGGGGTGTTGGGTGAGGAATTTCGGGTCTGACGGCGGAGGCTGATGGCGGCGGGCAGTCGTCCTATTCATAGGAACCCCTGTGCTGGGTCTGGGCCAAGTACCCAAAAGGATGTCTGTCAGTGCTTCATTAAAGGGAAGAAGGGGCTCGGAAGACGAAGACCCCGGCTGAAGCATGTTGGTTAGGATATTAGGCCTAAACTCCACAGAAGGTAGCTCGAGGTCCAGGACCTCAGCCGCCCTTCTCACCACCATGGAATAAGAATCACCCTCCTCCGTAGCCACGGTAGGAGGAGAGAAGATGCCAGTGTCAGGGGAGGTGTCTAGACCACTGGCATCACCCAAATCCTGCACCCAGTCCATTTGGGGGTCAAGCTGGTATTCTAAAGAGTCCAGCGTCCCCTCCATACTCTCCCTGTATCCATACCAACAAGAATAAGGGTCTAGCTCAACCCTGGGCCAAGGAGAGCCCATATAGAATGGAATCAGCGTTGATCTATGTCGTTCAGGCTCCGCATCGTTGGGTATGAGGATGGGATTGACATAGATTGTGGGTCCAAGCGACGTCGGGAGCGTCAACATCTGACCCGACGCCGGGGAAGGTCGCCGTGGCACGACCAGCATCTGGACGGCTCCGCAATTGGATCCGGAGGGACCCTCAGGAGCCGTGGCCAAAGCCAACGCCTTTGAAGCCAAGGGGGCCCCCACCGACTCACCTGTGCCTGAGGGCACCGAAGATGGGTCGGACTGCCCAAAAATGAGGAGCATTGCCTCATAAAATTCTTTAAACTGGGAAGGGGTGGCTCCAGCCCCCAGGAAGTCGGAGCGCAGAGCCGACCCATATAAAGGCTCCGATGACAGAGGCCTAGAACGTCAATGCTCTTCCCGCGTCGCGTCATCCAAGCGACGGGATGAAGTCGAAGTACGCTTGTCTTTCTTTGACTTCTTCTTTTTGTGACAGGCACACACAACACCCCCACTCCCACCCCACCCTGTCAGACACCTGACTTATCTGGTCCGGCAGGGAAGGGGTGCTACCATCACCAGCAGCGTCCTACCAGCAGGACACCACCAGGATGTATTAATGGTCTTAATACGTCTGGCAGTGTCCTTCTGGCGGGGCGGTGCAGGTGGTAGCAAAGCCAGAGCGCCACTGCCCGCCAGCATGGCTACTGGCCGATATCTGGCAAAAATCTGGTGGAAATCCGGCAGTACCCATTATATGGCGGGCAGAAGACTGCCAGCACTGGCGGTCTTCTGGTGCCCGTGGCTTTAGCAGTCTCGCTCAGAGACCACCAAAGTCATAATGAGGGCCTAAATGATTTGGGACCTTTTCGGGCTCTAGGTTCACTGGAATAATCTGAAGTGTTGACCCTAATAGAAGGCATTAGACATCCAACTCTGAGGTTTCCCTTAGCTAGGAGCTAAAGCTCATTGGGGAAACTGATGATTAGGGTTAGCAGAAAGCGCAACCAAAACTTTAGAGACAGCTATGTTCTGGCTCGTGAGAAGCTTAAAGATGAGGTGGAGGGAAGGATCTGGCTGTCCACCTGCATGACAGACTATATTTCCTTTATCAAGATGTTGGTATTTTCCAAATTTGTATGTTTTTTCCTTAAAACACCAGTCCCTCTGTCCCATCTGTTTGACAGACTGAGAACTTTCCTTACTTAGCTGATAAGGACGGGCAGAGAGTGATCTTGGTTCCAGACTAGGAGAGTTTCTGCCTTGAGACACAATCCCACTTCACTATTGTTAGCAAATGGGTTTCTGGTTGGCAGAAGTATCTCCCCCACCCAAGCAAGAACCACAATCGCAGCCAGGGTAAGTCAGACGCATGCTAAAAGTTAACTTGTGCACACCCACTCATAGTTTGGCACAGAGCAACCAGGCTTAACTTAAGAGGCAATGTGTAAAGTATTTGTGCAACACTTAAATTGCAGTAACACAGCGAAAGCACAACAAAAAGCACTCATACTAGTTTAGACAAATAAAGAATATTTTATGATTAAAACCAGACCAATAAGTAGAACTGGAGGTATGAATTGTTTAAGAATAAACTGCAATATAGTGCTTAGAAGTCAATAGCTCCTAAAGGTTACTTGAGGTTGCACTAGACCGGGTGAAATCCAAAGTTCAAGCCGATCATGAAGGGCAGGCCTTAGATGGAGAGTTGCGCCGTTGTCGGGGTGGCAATACATTGGTACTGATCTGCACAGTCAGGGAATACGTCGTCATCAAACCACATAGAGGTTGATGTGATGTCCTCGAAATGCAGCATCAAACCCTTAGCTTTTGAAGGTGTTGCATTGTCGTTGAGCCGTGCAGCCGGCGATGTGAAGACAAGACGCTGAGGCTGCTGGTGACGTGTTGATCCGGAACTGTGCAGTCGATGCAAAGTCCTCATCCTCGACAGCAATGCATCAGCATCGATGAAAGATGCAGAGGATGGAAGCGGCACAATGGAGGAAATATGTCAATTTTTGCAGAAAAACAGCTGCAGCGCCTACTTTCAAGTCCCAGAACTGGATTAGCACCTCTTGGCAGGGCAGGACTCAAAGTTGGTAGAGCCCAGCAGCTAAAGCAAGGTTGGAGGAAGTCTTTGATTGCCCTGAGACTTCAGAACAGGATGCAAGCCAGCACGTCTTTGGAGCCACTTAGGTTTTTGGAGGATGTAGTGAGGTCAGTCCAGTCATTATCACTTTCAGGCAAGAGGCAGCAGGCCAACACAACAAAGTAGTTCAGCAGAGTAGCAGTCCCTCCGGCCAGCACAGCAGTTCTTCTTGCTGGCAGAATGTCCTCATATCCAGAAGTGTACTGATTTGGTAGGGTTTAGGGTCAAGTACTTATACCCAGTTGTACCTTTGAAGTGGGAGGGGGACTTCAAAGAGAGACCTTTGAAGTGCACAAGGTCCTTGTCCTTCATCTCCTGGCTTCCGACACTCCACAGGGAGCTATGCAGCTCTTTGTGTGGGAGAAGCACAGCCCTTTTCAGGTGCAACTGGCAGCTCCTTCTACCCAATCAACCTCAGGAAGGTCCATCAACCTGGTGATGGGCCATCAGGATGTGAATGTCACACCCCAGCTCCCTTTGTGTGTGACTGTCTACAGTGAATGTACAAAGCCCAGCTGTCACTATCATAGAAGTGTATTCAGAGACAGGCAGAGGCACAGAATGGTTAAATAAAAAAAAATGCCAACTTTCTAAAAGTGGCATTTTCAGACTTACAATTTAAAGTCTGACTTCACCATAATTTGTGATTTTAAATTGTAAGTCCAGGACATGTTAAACTTACAAATCCCCATGTTCAACTTGTTAAATACACTGAACCATGCCTTTGGGACTAGCTAGGGCCTACATTAGGGGTGATTTACTTGTAACAAAAGGGAAGGTTTGGGCCTGGCAAATGGGTGAACTTGCCAGGTCAAAATGGCAGTTTAAAACTGCACACACAAGCTCTGTAGTGGCAGGCCTAACATATATTTAAAAGGCTACTGTAGTGGGTGGCACAATTGGTGCTGCAGGTCTGCCAGTGGCATTTATTGTACAGGCCCTGGGAACATATGGTGCACTTTACTAGGGACTTACAAGTAAATTAAACATGCCAACTGTGGATAAGCCAATGTCATCATGTTTAGAGTACAGAGTACCTGCACTTTAGCACTGGTGAGAATGGTAAAGTGTACAGAATCCTAAAGCCAACAAAAACAAATTCAGCAAGACGTGGAGGGATAAGGCAAAAAGTTTGCGGATGACACTGCAGAGAGGGCCAGGTTCCCCAACTGTCTTCTGGTTGAACCCTTAATTCACTGTCGCCCATTTGCTGATCCAGAAAGACCAGCTTTTGACCCCTTTGCTCAGTACTTTCTTGCATCCAAGCTTCTGAGGCCAAAAAAGCTTATTAAGACAGTCTGATCACACACTGGCCTATCTGATCAGTGGGCCGTGCAGCAGGCGGGTCACGTGTGTTCTCCCCAGATTGTCGCACTGCTGACAACCCAGCACTGCTACAATCCTTGGATAAGCCAGTACAGCGCACACTTACCAGGCCTGGACTGGTCAAGTAGGGCCAACTTTTCCCAGATGCTCAATTCCTCATCCTGTAACAGTCCTGTGGGGACAGTGACTTCCTGCACTAGATACCTTTGCCTATCAATTGCTACAACGGGCTGTCAGATCATACAATAATTCATTCTCAGCACCTCCAGACAAAATCAACCCAGTGACACAAATGTTTCCACCCCCAACTGCGAAAGGGTGGGTGTCCAAATTCTACAAATAGTAGTGGAACTGTTTACTCCGGACAACACATACAGCCAAGCAGGGGTGGGAAAGAGACCTCGGACTTACGCTAGTGCCTAAGGTATGGACATTCTGCTGCGAACAAACCAGGTGCTTCTCCATGGATCATAGACACATGCTTACCCACCTTTATTTCTTACAGTGCAACTATTCACCTAAGCCACTGCACAATATGGATCCCACATGACCCACCAGCTGAAACTGCTGTTTACTGACCCAGTGGACTTTATACACTTAACCTAGTATTGCCCTCCAATACAGTCATTCTGGATAATTATAGACAAAACAATCAGTGACATGTACATTCAGTACATTAGAAAAAACTTTTTACCAGTCACAAACCCACTGATTTAGCAAATTGGAGGGCTTGCAACTGGTAAAAACCTTTGCCCACCGAGCCTAAAGTCTTATAAAGAAACCACACAAGAATCTTAAAAACTAATTTTATGTGTCCACTTAATATGATGGTTAGAGCCCCACATTTGCTGCTTCCCTGTGACTTAACAAGTGAAATAACCCCTTGGGCAAAGCCCCAAGAAATTGGGAAGCTCTGATAGGTGTGTTCTGAAGCAAATGGTAACGTATACCAGACATCACTTTAGTTAGAGCCAGAACACATCTAGCACTGAGTAGTATTGCTGTCCATCTGCTCTCAAAATAGAATCCTTTCTCATACAACTCCTTTCCTAATCCGTTTTCTACTACTACATTCCTGACAACAACTATGGACCACGTAGGGGATTGGGCCAATAATGGTGGTCTTCAATTGAAATTCACATCACGCCCGTGAATCAGGCCTCAGGTACACATTTGTGTCTGCCGTGTGGCAGATATTATGCTCATGTAAAGAGATTGACTTGGAGGAGACATACTTTGAGGAGCCTCTAAGCCTAAAACGTCAAGCAAAGAATGTAATTCCGGTGACACCCACTTATAAAGACCGAGGAGGGTTTACAGCAGGATTACTTATCCCTTTCGTGGAGGGGAAGCGGCCTTTAGAACGCGGGGAATTTATATATATATAAGTCTTAAACGGGTGCCTCCCTCGTGACTGTGGATTCACGCAGGTAACTTCTAAGAAAAAAGGAACCAGTTGGAGCTCTCAGAGGGCTGTACATTACAATTTATTTGACCAGCACGTTTCAGCAAATTCATGAGTTCATTTTGCCTTCAGTGTTTTATCTCATAATGAGACCAGAGCATGTTAACATACCCCAAACAGTTTGTTTTGAACAATCCTCTCATTTGAATCAAAAGATTTAGGTTTGTGTAAATCTCCTACTGAAGGAAAAATGAACTCATGAGCATCAGTAATGAGATTACTGAAATATATGTATACATATATATACATATATATTAAACCAAAGCCCTTTCAGGGTTAGAGTGACGCATACATTATGCAAAAAACAAAGGAGAACTCTGGGAAGTTCCCAATTTTAGGTGGAGAGCTGCTCTAGTAATGAGCACCCTGCAACACCAGCGACACTCTAGATTTGCTCACCTCAAATGTCTGCTTATCTATCCAAGGTTTTAAGCATAGGATCAGCACAGTGCTATCCTCGCCGAGCTAGATATTTGTTTTTTGCATATATATATATATATATATATATATATATATATATATATACACACACACACACAAAGATACATATTTAATGAAAAAATACAAAGGTTACAGGACGTTAAAGTTAGGAAATATAATTTTTTTTAAACATGGAAATTCACCTAAAAAACAGGGATGTTATAGTTAGGCTCTAATTTTAAATGTATAAAACCATAGAAAATCATCTGTTATACTTAGAGTTATCTCAAGGAACTATAACGCATGCCCTAAGGTAGCTATAACTTGCGCCCCGCCATGCACAGTTTTTTCATCAAAAATGTTATTAGAAATATTACACTGATATTATCACTGATGTTATCAAAGATGTCATGAGTACTGTAATTGTTGGGGTAATGAGCAGTGCATGGTGAGGGAGCAAGTTATAGTTACCTTAGGGCAACCCCTATAATCACCCAACACAGCGCTGTGTATGGTCGTTGGCCATGTGCAGCAGGGATTGGCTGCAGGGCCCGGCCTGGGGCCAGTCCCTGAGGCCAAACCCTATAACCACCCAACCCTGCGCATGGCCTTAGGATGTGGGCAGTTCCTCCGGCCAACCCCTATAACAACCCAACCCAGCATGGCTTACCCTCCCCCGGCTGATCTCGGCCCCAGGGAGCCCATCCCCCTGGATCCAGTCTAAATATTTAATCTTTGTTTGGGGGAGGGGGGCTGCGTGGCCCCCCCAGGCCGATCTCAGCCCCGGGGATCCCATCCCCCAGGGCCTGGACTAAACATTTCATTTTTTTTGGGGGGGAGAAACCATGTGTCCCCCTTCCCCAGGCCAATCTCACTCCGGGGACCCCATTCCCTGGAGCCTGGCCTAAACATTTAATTTTCTGAAGGGAGGGGGGCCGCCTGGCTTGGCTCCCTTCCCAGGCCAAACTCGGCCCGGGGTCCCCAACCCCGAGGCCTGGTCTACATTTTTTGGGGCGAATGGAGGGTGGTCGGGTCCCCCTCCTCTGGCCTATCTTGGCCCCTTAGACCCCATCCCCAGAGCACCCAGTCACAATGTTGGGAACTGTGGGGGGAGCCTGAAGGCCCCCACTGTCCCAGATGGCTCCTCACCTCCTGCAGGATCCAGCATTGTTGTCACAGAGAGGGAACCGCTAAAGCAGCTCCCTCTCTGTGAGAGCAATTGGTTCCTCTGTATCCTTGCCTGCATCTCCACTCGCAGGGAGAGGGAGGAAACCTCTGCGAACAGAGTGTTTGTTTGCTGTGACTTTGCGACAGCTGTAACATTGCAGCCAAGCCACAGCAAACAGCTATGTCCTGGGGGTGGGCACAACGGGACATAGCAGGAGCTGGCCCTTGGGTGGTTACATTTGTTTGAAGCCCCGGGAAGGGGGTGGTCCCCAGGGCTGGTGGGAGGGCTGGAGGGCCCCCTGCATTAAAAATGTAAATGCCCCTGGGACCTGACCCACACGGGGGCCTCACAGAAACAAATGCAGGAGCCTATGCTTGTTTTTTTAACAGCAAATTCAGGAAATGTGCAGCAAAAAATTAATTTAAAAAATGTTTTTTAGCTTGGGTGGTCCTCTAGGACCTCCCCACCAGTGCTAAGTGGTTAGTGTTGCACATTCAGGTTCAATTCCAGTACTTTTATTTACTTTTACAAAACAGAGCGTGGGTGATCCTTATTCATACAGCATGGCAACGCTTTTCAGCTGTAGTCTTCAACTGGCCATAAAAACAAACAAAGAGCTAGTACAGTTTAAAAAGAGGCTTACAGCCCCTCCTATCAATTCACTTAAAGGAAACATCAGGGGCATATTTATTATTATAGTTGCATAAACCTCATAATTTGCTCAATTTACATAGTTCACTTATATCATTCTCTTAAAAAATGGCACCAGTTAATTTTCATAGGTATCATAAGTATCATAAATATCACCTTGTTCCACAAACATAGCAGTCTGCATTATAGATAATTATAATCACAATAAACACATTTTATTATTATTATTATTAACCATTTCGCTGCCAGGCCTTTTCCCCCTCAGGTAACAGGCCTTTTTTTTGGCTATTTGGGGCAGTTCGCGCTTAGGCTCTCATAACCTTTTGTCCACATAAGCTACCCACACCAAATGTAAGTTCTTTTTTTACAACATCCTAGGAATTCTAGTGGTACCCAGAGTTTGTGGGTTCCCCTGGAGGACCCCAAGAAATTAGCCAAAATACAGCGAACATTTTGCTTAAAAAAAAAGAAAGGGACAAAAAGGCTGCAGAAGAAGGCTTGTGGTTTTTCTCTTGAAAATGGCATCAACAAAGGGCTTGCGGTGCTAAAATCACCATCTTTCCAGCTTTTAGGAACAGGCAGACTTGAATCACAAAACCACATTTTTCAACGCAAGTTTGGCATTTGACTGAGACATACCCACCCCATTTTTACTATTTTTTGTGCTTTTAGCCTCCTTCCAGTTAGTGACAGAAATGGGTGTGAAACCAATGCTGGATCCCGGACAGCTAAACATTACTAGAACGACAAAATTCTGAATTCAGCAAGGTGTCCTTTGTGTAGATCCTACAAGGTTTTCCTACAGAAAATTACAGCTAAATATAAAAGAAATATTGAAATTGAGGTAAAGAACAGCCATTTTTCTCCACATTTAACTTTTTCTTGTGATGTCAGATTTTCAAAAGCAATATACCAGTACGTCTGCTGGACTCTTATGGTTGTGGGGATATTTAGGCCTTGTAGGTTCATTAAGAACTCTAGGTACCCAGAGCCAATAAAGGAGCTGCACCTTGCAATGGGTTTTCATTTTATACCGGGTATACAGCAATTCATTTGCTGAAATATAAAGAGTCAAAAATAGGTATCAAGGAAACCTTTATATTTCCAAAATGGGCACAAGATAAGGTGTTGAGAAACAGTGGCTAATTGCACATCTCTGAATTCCGGGGTCCCCATACGAGCATGTGAATTACAGGGCATTTCTCAAATAGACGTCTTTTTTGCACACTGTCTTACATTTGGAAGGAAAAAATGTAAAGAAACACAAGGGGCAATAACACTTGTTCTTCTATTCTGTGTTCCCCCAAGTCTCCCGATAAAAATGGTACCTCACTTGCATGGGTAGGCCTAGTGACCGCGACAGGAAACGCAACATGGACACATCCCATTTTTACATTGAAATCTGACGTGTTTTTGTTTTGTTTTGGGAAAGTTGTGGATTTTGGCCTTTCGCTCAGCCATCACCTAGGGAAACCTAGCAAACCTAACATTTTTTAAAACTAGACACCTAGGGTAATTCAGAATGGGGTAACTTTTGCTCTCTAACCAGGTTCTGTTACCTAGAGTCCTTTGCAAACCTAGAAATTTGGCCAAAAAACAAAAAAACACTTTTCCTCCTATTTCGGTGATGGAAAGTTCTGGAATCTGAGAGGAGCCACACATTTCCTTCCACCCAGCATTCCCCCAAGTCTCTCAATAAAAATGGCACCTCACTTTGTGAGGCAATGCCCCAAAACACTATGTGGACACATCAACATTATCAGCTACAAAACTACCTGTTTTTGCTTGGGGCATCTGCCTTTTTAGTGCAGGGCTCAGCAGCCATCTAGGCTAACCTACCAAACCCAGACATTTCTGAAAACTAAACACCCAAGGGAGTCCAATGAGGTGTGACTTGCGTGGATCACACAGTGTTTTCTAACCAAGAATCCGCAGCAATCCTCAAATGTAGCTACAAAATCACATTTTCCCACATGTCTGTGTGGAATCAGTGCTCCGGCACAAATTTCCTACCACCTAATGTTCCCCTCATACTCCTGATAAAAATGATACCTCACTTGTGTAGGTGGGCTAAGTGCATGTGACAGGGAAGAGCTAAAAACAGGTTAAAAATGAGGGGGAAGCAAAGCGGGTCCAAAAGGGCAGTTTAAAAAACAAGGTTTTTAGGCTGACAGGTGGGGCAGAATTTTTATAGATGTGACAATGCTGGGTGGTATGAATTATGTGGATTCCTGCAGATTCCAGAAAGTTCCATCACAAAAATGTGGGGAAAAAGTGTGATTTCAAGAAAAGTCAGAGGTTTTTCAGGGCATTGTGTGTAAGAAAATGGTGCGGGGTGCATGTGAAGTACACCACCCTGGACTCACCCAGATGTTTAGTTTTCAGATGTGTCTAGATCTCGTAGATTGTTTTGAGATGGCAGCGTCCCAAAGTCCAAAAAGTGCAGCCCTCACCATTCCAAGTGGGACGATTTTGAGAGTTAGACAAGCTCTCATGGCTCAAATGTAAAACCAAAACCCAAAATAATCAAATGTCCTCTTGCTTGCCGTGGGATAAGATGTTTTAGAGTGTGAGGGAGAGCTGAGAGACGGTTACTCCCTTCAGCTGGGGCCCCTACTGGTTGGTAGCCACCACCACACTATTTTTTTTATTTTTTTTTATTCCCTGGCATCTAGTAGGCTTGCTGCCCCCACAGGTTGCCCCATTTGTCCACAGGTGGGCAGTACAACTTTGTCCCCATTTATGTGGGGTGGGGGTATGGCCATACCCCCACCCTCTTTTTTTAAAAACAAATCTTCCCTGGTCTCTGGTGGGCTTTCTGCTCTCCTTGGGGGGAGATGGGCATTACAAAAATAGGACGATCTGCCCCCAAGTGGGGAAGAAATGGACTAATAGAAATTTGCCCTCCAGGGGAGCAGGGTAGCTCCCCTTATCAATGTAAACAAACAAAAAAATCCCTGGTTTCTGCCCCCTTTGGGGCAGAACAGCATAATTAATATAGACCAATCTGCCCCCAAGGGGGTAGAAAAGGCCTAATAATAAAATTGCCCCCTAGGGAGCGAACCTTGCCTAAGGGATCGCTCCCCTTATAAACTAAATAATAAAAAAAAATCCTTGGTGTCTAATAGCTTCTGCCGCCCCTGGGGGCAGATCGGTCCAATTAATATAGGCTGATCTGCCCCTAGGAGGGGCAGAAATGGCCTAAGAAAAAATGCCTCCCCTTGGGGAGCGACCCTTTCCAAAAGGGTCGCTCTCCTTATAACAATTTAACAAAAAAGGAAATAATCCCTGGTGTCTAGTGGCTTCTGCCCCCCCCGGGGGCAGATCGACCTAATTTATATAGGCATAGGAAAAGCCTTTCCTTTCCTTTTCATGCCTTGCTCACCTCCCCTGCCCCCGTACCGAGGAGAAACTAATCTGTTTCTCCTCGGATCGCGTTGGAAGCATGCTTCCAGCACAATGGGAGGTGAACTGCGATGACACTTCCTGGTTTGAAATGTTGGCAGCTAATCAGAGCTGTGCATTTCCCTGCACAAGCTTGTCATTATTCGCATATATATATCTAGAAGGATCCGTGTCCCTAGAAGTACAAATTAATTTTCCCTTTATTGCCTCAAAACCTACTGAACAGATTTACACCAAATAAGCAAAAGCATAATCTGCATAATGAAAGCTAGCTCTGTGCCAAATTTGCTGTAATTCCGTCTAATGGTTCGGGCTGTAGTCATGTCTAAAGGTCCTATAGGAATTAACATGGGAAATGCAACTTTGTTGACCCCCTTTTCTCAGGCCCCACTTGATGGATTACCCCAAAACGTTCTGTGAGCAATATGAATCACTGCACACTTTTTTGGGGAAAGATATAAGCAAGTCAGCAAGTCAAAAGATGCTTTTTCTATGGAAACATGGTCCTAACTATATCTAACTATTGTTAGCCACTACTAGGTAATGTGTGTATATATATATATATATTGAGATATAATACAATATGAATAGATATATAATGTATATATATATTGATATATATATATATATATATATACACACACATTATATATCTATTAGGGTAAGAGTATAGGGTGAGTAATGTAGTAAAGGTGTTTTTAGGGCTTAGGGGTGATCAGGGAATTGGGTGGTAAGTTTTTTTTAGGGCTTTAGGGTTTAGGGGTGGGTAAGGGAATTTGATTGTAAGGGTGAATTTAGGATTTAGGGGTGGATAAGGGTATAGGGTGATAGGGTTTTTTTCAGGGTTAGGTGTGCGTAAGGGAATTAGGTGGTAATGTTACATAAATGGACTGAGGAATTCCTCCACAAAAATAAAATATGTATTTTCATAATAATCACAAATAATGGGACGGTTGGAGGTGGTTCCCCCAATCAAAAAAGATTTATATATATATATATATATATATATATATATATATATATATATATATAAGGAGCGGCTTTTATTTTGCCAATAACTTTGATGCCGTTTGATGAATCTTCACAAAAGATCTGCCTTCAAAGTTTCATGGTGATCCGTCAAACGGGGGCCAAGACATGAGAAAGGGGGTCCCAAAACACTTTGGGCCTGATTCTGACCTTGGCGGTCTTTTCGCAAGACCGCTGAGTTACCGCCGCGGTAAAGACCGCCGACCGCGGCGGTATGCCGCTGCGTGTATTCCGACCGCTGGGAGCGTTCCGCCGGAATACCGCCAGCAGCCACACTGGCGGTCAGCGGGAAAGTGGAGACTGGTCAACCTCCACCGCCACGCCAGCAGAACACCGCCCCCAGAATTACGACCCACATTTCTGTGTGGCGGTCTTCTGTTGGCGGTCTTCTGTTGGCGGTCACGTCCCTATGGCTCCCGTCGCCTCCCGGAGGACCAACCCACAAGGTAAGTTGATCGTCCGTGAGGGGAGGGGGTGGAGGGGTGTTGTGTGATGTGTGCGTGCATGGGGATGTGTAGAGGGGGTGTGTGAGTGCGTGCATGCGGGCGGGGGGTGCTGCTGTGCCTTTGGGCAATGTGTGTAGTTCGGCGGGTGCGCATGTCGGCATGTATGTGTGCGGGTATGTGCCCCCGTTGTGTATGTGTGTGTGTAGGGGGTGTGCATATGTGCATGTTGGGGGTGTGTGCATGTCGGGGTACATGTATGTGCATGTCGGGGTGGGGGTGGGGAGGGGGTTCGTACCACCTCTGGGGGGTGGCAGGGGGGTGGAGGGTGTGGGGGGAGGACCCGGGTGGGTAGTGGGGGGTGGGGGAGACCCCTATCAGTGCCAGGGAAGGAATTCCCTGGCCCCGATAGTGCTTACCGCCATGGTTCGCACGGCGGTTCCCGCCCGCAAGAAACCGCGGCGGTAGGCAGGGTCATAATACCCTTGGCGGTCTTGGGACGACCGCCGGGCCGGAGTGCGCAAACTCCAGCCCCGCGGTCATGACCGCCGTGGCGGTCGGAGTGGAGAAGTAGCGGTCGGTCGCGGCGGGGACCGCCGCGGTCAGAATGCCATTTTTAATACCGCCGGTCTGTTCGCGGTCCGACCGCCGTCTCTCCGCCGACCGCCAGGGTCAGAATGAGGGCCTAAGTCTCTTATCTCTTTACTGTTGTTAGGAATATACGAGCAGCAATGCCTAGAGTTAATCATTTTACAGACTCTGCCTTCCTTCGCTAAAAGGATGTCTAAAGCAAGGCGATTTTGAAGCATCATAGCTCTATCCACAGCTAATTCAGTATCTATCAGGAGTATTGCCACTGTAAATTATGTCAGCATGTTATCCACAATAGTAGACAACATTCGTATCTTGATCAAATTCAGGATGACTCCTAGTGAAGGAATAACTGCACCAAATATATCTCCCACAACTGCAGAAGATGATTCCCTCCTCTGTCATTTATGATGTAATTCAGTCAATTTCAGAAACTTCTTCAAGTCATCCATCTGATAAATCTTTGGGAAAACTATCCCCAAATAACATGTCCCATACCATCCTCTTGGAAGATGGTAATAAGCATTAAGCCCACAAATATAATAGATACCAGGAATCGCTGGGTCCTGACAATTCAGCATTAAGGTCCATTTACTCTGAAACAAAAACACATGCCTACATTCACTCGTTCCCACAAATAAAGTGTCAGTGTGTGACTTTGGCCTATATATACAAAGGTTCCCTACGTGTAATGCATCTAGTGCAAATTTTCCTTGTGTTTTAATTGCAGTGTAAGCACAATCATTCTTATAAGTCCTTTTCTCTAAGCCTTTTTCTAATTTTTCTTTTAATGTCTTTCTCCTGTCATCAGTATGCCCTATGAAGCTCTTTTATAAAGGTGTAAGCAAGCATGTGAGGTTGTTCTTGTGTGCATATGCAGTTCCAAATGTTAGTGTAGGCTCAAAGAATCCTCTAACTAATACTATATCATGATCCTTAGCTACTCTACTCATATATCTAATAATAGGAACAAACGAAAACACCAAATCATAGTTAAAATAAAAATACTATATATACTCCTGAGTATAGAACCTTGTTAGTAGCAAACTACAGCTTTTTCCGTAGGTAAGCGGAAGACTGTGGTACATAACTCCTTCCTTTACTGCCGAGGAATTTGCGTACACACAAGGAAATCCCTTGCATCCATTGCCTCAACTTATTCACTCAACAAGCGATAGAAGACATTAGAAGAAAGCTCTCCTTGAGCATTAGTATAATCATGCAAATATTTCTCATCTAACTTGAACTTCTCTAAAGCTGTTAGTATAGTAGTCTCAGAAGCAGAAGTACGATTGGCTCCTTTCACATCGAGAACAGACATTCCCACAATCACCACTATAAAAAAGATCACACACAAAGGGCCAGATGTATCAAACGTATTTGCATTCGCAAACGGTGCGAATCGCAAAAATCGCCCGTTTGCAAGTGTAAAAACGTGGTCTGCGATGCATGAAAGGCATTCGCAGACCAAAAATAAGAAATCGCAAAAATTTTGATTTTTTGTATTGCGACCTGGTTTTGCGAGTCGCATTTTGCGATTCAGTATTTCCAGTAGGAAAGTGCGAGGCACAAAATGCGATTTGCAAAATCCAACTCGCAAATAGATGCATCAAAAAATCGCAAATTGCGATTTGTCGCAGAATGGCATTTTGCACATGCAAAATACCACTAAGTGAAACCAGGTGGTAACCAGGTGTAACCTATATAAAGAGGCCCAGAATGCCTCAGACTCTTTTCCACAATGGCTGCACTCTACGTCATGGCGAGGAGGATGAGGAGCTTGGCAGGTTTGAGGAGAGGGAGGAGGAGACAGGAGTGCATTTTCAGAGTGCGCATTACACTTTTTGACCTGACAGAGGAGGAAGTATATGAGAGGTATAGGTTGAACTCAGCCATGATACTTGATCTGATAGCTGATCTACAACCCATACTGCAGCGCAGAACACTGAGGACTCACAGCATCCCAACCCATGTTCAGGTATTATGCTCCCTACGCCTACTTGCCTCAGGGAGCTATCAAGGGGTCATAGCAGCAGCTGGAGGGGTTTCACAGAGTACCCTCTCCAGATTTTTCAATGCATTTATCAACGCCATGCTAAGCAAACTCCAACAGTACATCAGATTCCCCCACACCCCACAGGAAATACAGCAGACACAAATAGAGTTTTACCAGATAGCACAGTTCCCCCACGTCCTAGGTGCCATAGATGGCACACAGATGTGGCAATCTGTCCACCATCAGCCACAGAGTATGTGTACCGAAATCGTAAATACCAACATTCCATGAATATTCAGGTGATATGCAATGCCTCCTATATCATAACTGATCTCGTGGCCAGGTACCCAGGGAGCACACATGATTCATACATCTTTCGCCACAGCAGGATTCACACAAGACTGCTAGCTGGGGAGTTTGGTGAAGGATATCTACTAGGTAATGTCACTCTGTACACTGGTGCATAGATGGCGAACCCATGTCAGATGGCTCAGTTACTCATCACACCCTCTGTCCCTTCCAGGAGACAGTGCCTACACAGTGCGTACCTACATGATGACGCCCTACCTCAATCCCACAACACCAGCAGAACGGAGATACAATGCAGCACACAGGGCAACCCGCAACGTGGTGGAGCACACATTTGGACTGCTGAAGAGTCGCTTCGGTTGCCTCCACAAAAGTTGAGGGGCACTACAGTACAGTCCAGAGACCACATGTAGAATAGTGGCTACTTGTGCAATCTTGCACAATATAGCTACAACCAGGGGCATACCTATAGAAATCAGTGACACTGAATCAGATGAGGATGACGATCCCATACCACCTCTACAGCCAGCAGACAGGACCAGTGCAGCAGAGGGAAGGCAAAGGCGTGCCGACATCACACACAAACATTTCAGACGTGAGTATGAATCACACAAATCCACTGACAACTGTACCTGTAGTGATATTAATTTATTACCTTACGTCAGGTAATGTATGATTGAGAAATAAATGAAACAGGTGATGTCACAAACGCAAATAAACTAATGAACAGAGTCATGCACTATTCCCTCATAGTGGCAACAGCAGTGTAATGGTGGCAAGAATCACTTTTTTCTCCCACGCACACCACTCAGGTGCCCAGTTAAGTCACTGGCACCTCGATTGTCACCTTCAGTGGCAGTGCTGTGCCTGGCACTGCGCCGTCTGGTGTCTGCTGCTGGTACGGCAACACTACTGAGGCTTGAACTGTCCTCAGTGTCCCCCAAGGCTACATCACTGGGACTGGCAGATCTTTGTCCCATTATGTGTTCAATCACATTTGTGATTTGAACTAGTCCCTGGACAACGTCCCTGCTGCTATGTGCAGCCTCCACTTGTGCCGCCACTGCACAACGGGCGATTAATGCAGTGGAATTAGCCATCCTGTTGGAGGGCCTGCAGTAGCTGCCAAACATTGTCCGGAATCTGTGCTCCTGTCTGCGCTGGCTAACCCTCTCATGGCGCAGCTCCTGGCAGAGGTCACGGACAGCACTTGTTAGGTCTCTGGTGTCCTCTGAAGCCTGCACCTGTCCCTCACGCAGCTGTAAAATATTGCCATTTAGTACGTCCAGTTGGCGATGCAGGCCCATCATGTTGCGGTTGTGTACTCGCAGGTTTCGGTCTAAACTGAGGATCCGCTTATTTTGCAGACGCTGCTGCTGCAACATAGCAGCCTCAAGGCCCCCGAATAAGGATGGACCCTCACCTGCCTCATGATGTTTTGCCTGGGACTCTGTCGCAATCCTGCGTGGTGCTGGTGTTGGATGACCCCTGCCCTCCAGAATCTGGCTGCGCCTGTCTGGTGCTGATGGTGTGCTTGGCCCTTCCAAGTGCTCATCAGAGTCGCCGCTGAACTCTGGCAGTGGCAGTGGCAGTGCCCTGGGCCTGCGGCGGACAATGGACATGTGGAGGGACCCACTGGTGTTTGTGTCCGAGGGCTGATGGGTGTCCGTCTCCCCTACACATGGAGATGGTGTGGCTGCTGGGCCTGGCCCACCTACAACAACAATATGCAGCATGTCAGTTCTGTATGTTACATTATCTGTCAAAAAATGGCAATAAAGGTACAGGTACTGCTCTACACGGTTTTGCGTGTGTTGTGTTACCTTGGGTGTCACTATACTTCATTACATTGTTGTGCTACTGTCTGTACTAGTTTGTGGACTGCCACTCCCATAATGCATTGTTGTGCTGCTTCTAAGATGTGGACTGGACCACTTCATACACTGCTTCACATTACATGCTAATTCCTAAGGGGCTTTTGTACATACACATATAGGGTTCCTAAACATCATTGCACTTACCTTGGCTGGTATTCGGTCTGCCGGAGGTGTCGATGTCTGTGACCCCAGTCACAGCTTCACGGAGGAGTGTGGATTCCACAAGGTCCTCCAATGGTGTGGATGGTGCTTCTGTTGGTGGTCCGCCACCTGTACCCCTGGCCTCCGCAAATCTCCTTGCCACCCTCTCCTTTGCACGGGAGCGCAGGTCGTACCATCTTTTTTTTATTTCCTCGATGGAGCGCTGTGCCGCTCCAATGGCGCAGATTTTGGATTGGATGTCCAGCCATAATCTTCTCTTTTCACTCTAAGGAACCTGAAGTGAGCTTTTTCCGAACAAGCGGTCATGGCTCCTCCTCAGTCAGGACCTCAAGCTCCTGTTTACTGAATTTAAGCTTGCGCTTCCTTTCAGCCTTCTCCTGTGCTGGGCCTGGGGTCTCCATCCTGGCTCAGGTGTTTCTGCTCCTGCTGAGTGCTGCTCTGTGTGGCTGGGCTGCTCTCTCTCAGGATGCTGGTTTGGGTGTGGCACCTGAAACTGCCTGGGATGACTCATTTCCTGCTGGTGATGTCATCAGGCTGCTCCAGGTGTGCATTCTCAAACTTTCTTACATTTTGCGATTTTTTCACCGAATCGCAAAAAAATTGCAATTTGCGAGAATGCAAATTGCGATTCGGTAAATGGGCCTCGCAAACCACAAATAGCGATTTTTATGAAAATCGCTAATTACGAATCGCAATTTTGTTACATGGCCAATTGAGACTCGGAATAGCTCATGTTTTCATACATATGGCCCATAATTGCCAATCCAGCACTAATATATTTACAGCGCCTAGCATTCCTAACTTGATTATTCAACTCCGCCATGATCTTTAAAGAATCAGAAAGCAGAAGTAACTTTTATATAAAGTGCAATAAAAATAAAAAATAAGGAAAAAATCTTCTCTCACAGTTTGGTCTCACATTCAGGAACCCTTTTTTCCTTTTGTCACAATCGAATAGCACTTGTCACATCCGGTTAATGTCTAATCAGGTTATCAAGGTCTCTTCCGGTTTATTTTCGACAGTCTCTTTAAGGTTTTTCAGATTGGTTCAACAATTCAGCTTCTTGTTCACCTTCAGGTTACATCAAAGTACTGATTTGGAACCTCTTTATCAAAACAAAAGGACATAAACTTGTGTTGAAATTCATAAGTAGTTGCATATGCCCATTCAGGACCTGCGTAACACCGACTTGCTATTCACTTTCTTTTCAGATTTCGATCACCACTTAGTTCTCCTTCACTCAATTCTTTTCTCGTGGTATCTACTTCCTCCTCTATTGTCTCATTTATGACCACTTCCTTCCTTTTTTGCACTTGCGACTCAGGCCAATTATCTCCTTTTCTTGATCCTCCTGTCAATATTCTTTTCAGAATTGGACTCTTTTCCTTTTCCTTTTCTGTGGTGTTTTCTCTTGATGGACCTGCAACGGGAGCAGGAGGAGTCAGATCACCTTGGCTTTGATCTGTCTCAACTCTTTCCCCCTCTTGGTCTGGCACTAGCTCTGTTTGCTTCTCAGCACCATCTGCTTCTGGGAGAGCCCCTACTGAGCTAGGCTCTCCTGCTGTCTCCTTTGAGATTGATTCTTCTGCACCCTCCCGTAATTTTTCACTTTCGTTTCTTACAGGGGTAACAGATCCCTCTTCCACAAGCCCTTGTTCAATTTCAGGCTCTCTTGGTTCTTTTTCTGGTTCTGGTGAGGCAACCTGTTTCACTGTTGTTGGTGCTCTCAACAACGCTTCTTCATGATCTAGTGGACATACCACTTTCTTCGTATGACTCGCGTGAATCCAGTTCGGGAGTCCTGCACACTTCACAGTTGTCATAGTCGTTAAGGCCACCTGGTAAGGCCCTCTCCAATGCGTCTCTAAACACGTCTTGCGAACATGTTTTCGGACAATGACCCAGTCGCCGGCTCTCAGGTTGTACCCTGGATCGTGGATGGGTGGCAGGGTAGTGGCCTGCACCTGCTGAGAGAAAGAGCGAACATGCATTGGCTGTAACTGCTGGTAATCTCATTGCTCTGCCCATGAGGATCTCATGGGGAGACAGCCCTGTCTTCCTGTCAGGTGTATTTCTCATCGACATCAACATCAAAGGCAATGCATCTGGCCATTGCTGATTTGTAGCTGCACACATCTTAGCAATTCTTGATTTCAAGGTACCATTCATCTGTTCCAGTAGTCCTGATGCTTCAGGGCGATAGCTACAATGCAACGTCTGCTCAATGTTTAGTGCTGCTGCACACAAGAGTTTAATCACCTTGTTGTTGAAGTGAGGTCCCCTATCTCATTCTAACGAGATCGGAAACCCGAAACGTGATATCAATTCCCTAAGCAACAACTTTGCTATTGTGAGACTGTCATTCCTTCTTGTGGGGCATGCTTCAATCCAGTGACTAAAAATGCACACAACCACCAACACGTACTTCAAACCTCCACACGCAGGCATCTCAAGGAAATCCAATTGCATTCTGCTAAACAGACCTCCTGCTCTTCCAATGTGGCTCAAATTCACTACTGTCCCTTTTCCCACATTTAGCTGCCTACAAATTATACTGCGATGACATACTGCCTCTGCTGCCTGCCTAAACTTGGGATTGAACCAGTCAATCTTGAACAACCGAACCATGGCATCCCTCCCAATGTGTGCCTGGCCATGATAATACCTGGCCATTTGTGACAATAAACTATTCTGCAGGACCATCTGACCTTCCTCAGAAACCCATATTTCATCAGAAGCCCTTGTGCGAAGCACCACTTTGTCAGAATGTATGGCCAGAAAAAAGGCTTAGATGACGGAGTCTGGACCTCACTAACTCTGCGGGCAGAAGTAATGGCAACTAAGAAGACAGTCTTGATAGTTAAGAGCCATAAAGGACAGTTGTGAAGCGGCTCAAACGGGGTACACATAAGGTATGTTAATACCAGATTTATATCCCATTGGGGCATGATTAATGGGATCGGAGGAAAGTGATGAGTGAGGCCTTTACGAAACCTCCCATCTATAGGAGATTTAAATAAGGAAGGCTGATCTAGTAACCTAGAGAAAGCAGAGATAGCAGAAAGATGTCCCTTAAGAGTGCCCAAGGAGGAACCCTGCTGGGCAAGGGAAAGAATAAAGAGAAGGACTTGAGAAAGAGGAGCAGATAGAAGATCAACAGATTTGTCGATGCACCATGCCACAAATTTCTTCCAATGACAGGCGTATACAGTTTTGGTTGAGGGACGCCTGGCTGCCAAGATAACGTCACCGACTTTGGGCGGCAGGTCAAAAGATGTCAACTGTCGCCACTCAGTCTCCACGCATAAAGCCGCAGAGTTGACAGGTTCGGGTGGAGGACCCTCCCCTGCTGCCATGACAGAAGATCCTCCCGAAGGGGCAGTCTGATTGGAGGACAGCTCAGGATACCAGACTCTTCTGATCTTCTTCAGAACTCTGGGCAGAAGCGGTATGGGCGGAAAGGCTTACAGGAGGCCTGAATTCCACTTGTGACAAAAAGCGTCACCAAGCGAGTGCCGCTTGGAAACTCCAACACGCAAAACAGCTGACATTGCGCGTTCTCTACGGAGGCGAACAAGTCCAACCAAGGGTCTCCCCACTGCAGGAAGAGACCTTGTGCCACCTCCGGATGAAGACGCAATTCGTGATCGACCACACATCGTCGGCTGAGTTTGTCTGCTCTGGCATTCAAGGATTCTGCCAGGTGTTGAACCACCAGGGAAATGCCCTGATGTTCCAGCCAAGTCCAGAGGCGAAGGGCCTCTTGACAAAGGGCCCACGACTCTACTACGCCTTGTTTGTTGCAATACCACATGGCAGTAGTGTTGTCTGTGAACACCTGTACTGCTTTCCCCTTGAGAGAGGGAAGGAATGCTTTTAATGCTAGTCGAATCGCTTGGAGCTCCAGATGATTGATATAGAGCCCGGTTTCCGCTGGAGACCAGAGGCCTGTGATCTCCACCTCTCCCATGTGGCCGCCCCATCCCAGGAGTGACGCATCTATCACGACTGTAAGATCTGGTTGGGGAAAGGAGAGGGATCTGCCCTTGACCCAATCCTGATTTGTTAACCACCACTGCAGGTCTCTTGCAGTTCCTTCCGAGATCTGGACCTTGTCGGAGAGATGCTGTGCACACTGGAACTTCAGGTCCCACTGCAGAGCCCGCATATGTCATCTGGCATTTTGAACCAGCAGGATGCAGGAGGCCATGAGGCCCAGCAGCCTCAGAGTCATTCTGACTGAAAACCAGGTCAGAGGCTGAAACATCAGTATCATAGCCCGAATATCCTGGCCTCGCTTTTTGGGAGGATATGCCCGAAACTGCACTTTATCCAGAACAGCTCCGATGAAAGGGAGTCAGGTGTGACTTCGGCATGTTGATAGTTAACCCAGCAAATGCAAAAGGTTCGTCGTAGTCTGGAGGTGGGAGATGACTGTCTGGGGCGAGTTTGCCTTCAACAGCCAATTGTTGAGGTAGGGGAAGACTGGGACCTCTAAACTGCGCAGATGAGCTGCCACCACTACCATCACTTTTGTAAACACCCGAGGGGCTATGATGAGGACAAAGGGGAGCACGGTAAACTGAAAGTGCTCATGACCTACAACAAATCATAGATAACGTCTGTGAGCAGGCAAGACGGGAATGTGGAAGTATGCGTATTGCAAGCCCAACGTACCATCAAGTATCCGGGATCCAGGGCAGATAGGACCTGAGCCAATGTCAACATTTTGAACTTCTCCTTTTTGAGGAAGAGTTTGAGGGACCGAAGATTTAATATAGGCCGAAGACCTTTGTCCTTTTTCGGCACCAGAAAGTAGCAGGAATAGCAACAACGACCTACTTCTGGCAACGGAAGCCTCTCTATAGCTCCTTTGGCCAAAAGGGTTTGGACTTCCTTGCGCCTAGGCGTCATATGATCCTCGGATATCCGATTATGTGAAAGTGGCATGGCTGAAGGACTTGTCATGAAGGGGAGGGAGTATCCCCTTCGGACAATTTGGAGGACCCTGTCCAAGGTAATGGATTGCCACTGGGGCAGGTGATGGTGAATCGTGCCACCAACTGGCTCCTGGTGCACCCGCAGACTAGGAAGGTTTGGAGGCTGAGGAGGGGGTGGGGGTGGACTGGGTGACCTTCTGGCTTCTGATCCCCTGGGGCGTGGGATCCCGCTTCCACGCAGGGGCTGTACAGCAGGCGCGGGTCAATGGCCATGGGGGAAAGGATGCAGTTGGGTGCTCCTTCTGTAGCCACGAAAGGAGCAAAAGGTGGACTGCTGGGGTCTAGGAGCAGACGTGAGGCCAAGGGACTGGGCCGTGGCTTGGGAGTCCTTAAAGCGCTCGAGTGCCGAGTCCGTCTTGTCTCCGAAGAGACGTGTGCCATCAAAGGGCATGTCCATCAAGGATTGCTGGGCATCCCCTGAGAAGCCAGATGTTCTCAGTCAGGTATGGCATCTAAATGCCACCATCGATGCAACCGATCTGCCCAGAGAGTCGGTCGTATCCAGCCCACAACGAATCATGAACTTCGCTGCATCCCTCACATCTGTTATGGCTAGGGAAAATATTGTCCAGGCCTCCTCCGGAACTCTAGGCATCACTTGCACGACCATATCCCAGAGAGTACGGGAATAGCGGCCCAAAAGGCATGCGGTGTTCATGGACCGCAGCGCTAGACTGTTGGAAGAAAACAACTTCTTCCCCATGTTGTCCAGTCTTTTTGATTCACTATCCGGGGGTGCAGCAGGGAATGCGCCAGATGAGGAAGAAGCCTGGATGACAAGGCTCTCAGGCGTGGGGTGTTGGGTGAGAAATTTTGGGTCTGACGGTGGAGGCTGATGGCGGCGGGCAGTCGTCCTATTCATAGGAGCCCCTGTGCTGGGTCTGGGCCAAGTACCCAAAAGGATGTCTGTCAGTGCTTCATTAAAGGGAAGAAGGGGCTCGGAGGACGAAGACCCCGTCTGAAGCATGTTGGTTAGGATATTAGGCCTAACCTCCACAGAAGGTAGCTCAAGGTCCAGGACCTCAGCCGCCCTTCTCACCACCATAGAATAAGAATCACCCTCCTCCGTAGCCACGGTAGGATGAGAGAAGATGCCAGTGTCAGGGGAGGTGTCTAGACCACTGGCATCACCCAAATCCTGCACCCAGTCCATTTGGGGGTCAAGCTGGTATTCTAAAGAGTCCAGCATCCCCTCCATACTCTCCCTGTATCCATACCCACAAGAATAAGGGTCTAGCTCAACCCTGGGCCCAGGAGAGCCCATAGAGAATGGAATCAGCGTCGATCGATGTCGTTCAGGCTCCGCATCATTGGGTATGAGGATGGGATTGACATAGATTGTGGGTCCAACCGACGTCGGGAGCGTCAACGTCTGACCCGACGCCGGGGAAGGTCGCCGTGGCACGACCAGCATCTGGACGGCTCCGCGATTGGATCCGGAGGGACCCTCTGGAGCCGTGGCCAAAGCCAACGACTTTGAAGCCAAGGGGGCCCCTACCGACTCACCTGTGTCTGAGGGCGCCGAAGATGGGTCAGACTGCCCAAAAATGAGGAGCATTGCCTCATAAAATTCTTTAAACTAGGAAGGGGTGGCTCCAGCCCCCAGGAAGTCGGGGCGCAGAGCCGACCCAGATAAAGGCTCCGATGACAGGCCTAGAACGTCATTGCTCTTCCTGCGTCGCGTCATCCAAGCTACGAGGTGAAGTCGAAGTACGCTTGTCTTTCTTTGACTTCTTCTTTTTGTGACCCAAATGTTCTGATGACTTGGAGGACGAGGAGTGGTTTTTGGGTTTACCCATGGAGCTCTCATGTGGCTTCCAGACTCCTCTTCTGGCTCTTTCGTTCCTTAGAGCAAAAGGTCAATTCGATGCAGCTCCTATAGCCTCAGAGCACACACAGCACTGGCGGGTAGGAGCCTGGCTTCTCTGCCCCTTGTACACTGCCCTAACCTGGGCACTTTATTCACCCTTCTAATGTGCTGCCTGTGGGCCTCTCATGCAGCCCCCAGGTTGCTTCCCTCTCCCTCACATCTAAGGCTTATAGTGAAGCTCCTTGCTTTCCCTTCTCACCCAACTCTTGGGCTGCTCCCTTCGCACATTGCTTTCCCTCCACACTAATGTCTTATCTGGTGCCTGCCCTCTCCACTGGCCTCACCGGCAGCCCCTTCTTTAATGTGCCTCATATGTTCTGTTAAATGGCATGTACAACAGGACAGTCTGTTTGTGTAATGCACAGAAATGGGCTTCCTAAAATTAGAAAGGAAGGCAAAGAGGGTTGAGAAGGTAATGTAAGTGTGCCCAAAGAAATCCTTCCCTTTGTCCCCAGGATTCTCTTTCACAGCTACATTGTGCAAGAGAGCTGAACTTGAAGTACCACCACAGACCTAGGGCTTTTATCCCAGGCAGTCTGGAAGGAAGGTTTTTTTCCTGCTAGAAAGTAATCATATGCAAAGTAAGTGAAAAAAGTACACTGAGAAGGTCTTGTTGGAAGCTGCTTAAAGCAGAAACAGCTAAGGTTTCACACCTCTCAGGAGAAGTAGTAGAAGAAAGCTCAGGAGAGGTAATAGAACAAAGTGAAAGTGTACATATGATGTCTGCCATACCACATAAATCACAAAAGTACCTATCATAGAACCTCCACCTACTTAACACACCAGCCACCTCAAGCTATGTGCAAGACCTTTTCTTCTCCTCTTTGCTGTCTCAGCACTCTGTCATTTTCTCACTCCATTTTCAACTCTTCTCTTTTCTCCTCCTCTGTCTAAACCCACTGGCAGTGGACTAGTTTCTCAATATGTACCCAGACCCATGCTCTATCTCTTTCCCCATGGATGTCCTCTCCCTTTTCTTGTTTTTTTATCTAAATCCCTATCTACCTGTAGCCACCTTTTCCTTCCTTGGCTCTCACACTCCCAGGATAACACCACCATCCCTCCATTTTCCTGCCCTACTGCCCACCCTACTCTTTCTGCCACCTACCATCCATTTAGTTTCCTGTGTTTCTCATTGCTCTTTTCTGTGTTCAACCATGAACATTTTCAGGTAGTGAAAAACTCTTAAAGTTGTTTTTCACTACTGCAAGGCCTATCTCTCCTAAACGTAAACATTGGGATCGCCTTATTACATTTTATAAGTGTAAGTTCCATTTGGAAAGAGATGGGACCCACAAGTTTGATGTCTCTGGAATCACAATTTAAAGTCACAACTTATGTGAAGACGGATTTTAAATTGTAATTCTTAAAATGCCACTTTAGAAAGTTGGCCTTTTCTTACCTTAAATCATCTAGGGCCTGATTACAACTTTGGAGGAAGGTGTTAATCCATCCCAAATGTGATGGATATACCACCAGCCGTATTACGAGTCCATTATATCCTATGGAACTCGTAATACGGCTGGTGGTATATCCGTCACATTTGGGACAGATTAACACCTCCTCCAAAGTTGTAATCAGGCCCGTAGTGTCTTGTGCTTGTCTCTGAATACACATCTGGGTGGGTGACAGCTGGGATCTTGTGCATTCCCACCAGGCAGCCACACACAAAGGGAACTTAGGTGTGACTGAGTGGCCATCTGCCAGGATGGGAGGGAAGAGCCAACACTTACACCTGAATGGGCTGTGACTTGAGCCCTCACAAAGGTCTGGTTAACCCCCTGTTGGGCAAGAAGAACAGGAACCTTCTGCACTTTAAAGAGCTCTTGCTATGAAGTCTCCCCCAAATCAAAGTCACCAGTGGGTATAAGAACTGGACTTCTGACCGCACCAAATCAGTACACTTGTGGATCCAAGGGCATTCTGACAGGAAGTACATCACTCTGCTGGACTCTGATGGACTTTGCTGGACTCCTGCTCTGCTGTGTCGACCCTGCTGGGTGCTGCCCTCCTTGTCTTGGAGTGAGGGAGAGTTTGGGACATATTTATACTCCATCTGACCTCAATTTGTGTCATTTTGTTTGATGCAAATTCAGTGCAAAACTAACTCCATATTTATATTTTGACGTTAGACCCATCTAACATCATAATATTAGACTTTGCACCATTTTTTAGATGTGTGAACCTACCTTGCATCAATGAGATGCAAGGTAGACGTTCCCATCTAAAAAAATGGTGCCAACCCCATAGCCCCATATTCATCTCCCCATGCTAACATGAGTCACGGGTGGGAGGAGGAGCTAAATAATCGCGCAAAGCTTGCTTTGCATGATTATTTAAAGCCTGGGTCACACCAGGCATTAGGGGACCTGTGGACCCATTTCCATGGTTAAACTTCACTCCATCCTGCAACAGTACCTGGACTTTGCTTGCTATAAGTCCTGCCCTCCAAAGTGGTGCTGATCCAGTCTGGGGCCCTTGAAAGTTGGTGTAAACTCTTACAACAGTATAATCCATGCATCACTATTGTTGCGACACATCGCTGCTGCCACTGAGGACAAAGACATCACATTGCCGGCTGCATGGCTTGACGACAACGCATCACCTTCATTGTAAAACTGTTAATTGACACAACGCTGTTCAAGGACATTGCATGAATGGCTGTGCAGTTCCAAGGAGGATGCATCTGTGACTGTGTGAGTGAGAACCAACGCTTTGCTTGCATCCAAATGGATCATCACTGATGCATCGCCTCCTCTGCTCTTCGCATCGGGTCTTCAACGTTCATGCAACCATCCACACCAGGGACTTTTTCAGCGGGACAAGGTTGGTCCCCATGTCTGACCTGTACTCTATTGCGGTCTGCCTGACTTTTCATATTTCACCTGGGCAAGCGTGACAAAATAGCCCTGGTTAGTGCCATATCTCAACTTCTACTTATTGGATTTTTGTCATTTTGTTCATTAAATTAAACTTTACTTGTGTGTCCTGATTTGGATCATTCGTGAGGTGTTTTCACTGTTTTACTGTTTTACGTGTTTCACAAATACTTTGCGCATTGCCTCCTAAATAAAGCCTGTCTACTCTGTGCCAAGCTACCAGAGGGCGAGCACAGGTTAAAATATGGTATGCAACTGATTTACCTTGACTAGGATTGTGGTCCATACTTGGACAGAGTGCACACCTCTGCTAACTAGAGAACCAATTTCTAACATTGGTGATCAGCAGTGAGGATAGGACCTGTGCAGTGCCTTACAGTGATTTGGTGTACCCTACCATCAAAATACTTAAGACCAATTTGAGTCAATTCTTCATGACTGGCATTATTTTGTCAGTCCTCTCTGACTGGCGTTTTAATTTTTCTACTTTCCCTGATTGGTATTTTTGCTTTTTTCTAAAATCATGTCTCTGACTTGATGTCCTACATTTGCACCTGCAAAAATGGACTGTTAGCCGGCCAAGCTGGAGAGTTACACTGTAGCCCAACGCAAGGATTTCTAAAAGGAGTTTGAGCTTTCTACAAAAGGCTTCAGCAGGAAGGTGGAGCTGCAAAAGAAGCTGAGGACCTGGTTAGAAGTTATGGATGCACCTGTGACCCCAGAGGAGGAGGATGAGATAATACAGGATGTTGTGGAACTGGACAAAGATTCACTGGAACTGCCTGTTGAACAGGGATCCAATGGAGTGGGGATTTCCCCAGGGAAAAGAGCAGTGTTTAATCTAGAGGCCTATCCTCAGAGGAGCTGGAGGACAGGAATGAGGAGAGAAATTTGAAATTGGATCTGGCTAAGCTCAAATTGGAGAAGGAGAAAGCATTGGAGGAGAAAAGGTTGGCTATGGAAACAAAGCAAAAGAAACTGGTCATGGAGGGGAGGATTGCTTTGGAGTGTTGTCTCATGAGAGGAGCCTAAAGGAACTGGACATAAAAGCTATGCAAGTAGAGTCAGGTGGTGCCACCAATTCTGCAGTCTCCTCTGACAGGAGGATCCACAGGCCAAAGGGTTTGGTGCCGTTCTTTGTGGTAGGAGACAACATAGATTGTTTGAGGCTCGTGAGATCACAGATCGCAGATGCAGAAGGTGCCTGAGGGGGATTGAGGAGGTAGCCTGTGCAGGTACATTCCTAGTGAGGAGAGGGACACCCTACTGGCCCTAGAGTGGGACGACAGGATGAGATATCCCCCCCATGAAGGAGGACCTAATCCAGACATTTGGTCTGACTCCAGAGAAGTACAGATAGATGGTCAGGGACAAACAGAAGCTATCTCAACAGACTTGGATGAATTGTGTAGATGTGTTTTGCAAGGCACTAGATGGTTGGGTGAAAGGCAGGGAGGTAAAGGAATACCAAGGGCTATATAACTTGATTGCAAAGGAGCACATGTTCAGTCTTTATTTTCCAGATCTCCGCCAACACCTTGTTGTCAGTAACATCTCTGACCCCAGAGAGCTTGCTAAGGAGGATGATCCATGGGTCACCTCCAGGGTCCACACGAAGGTATCCAGGTGATCACCACAAGGGTACTCACCAGAAGAAGGAGGGGGGATGAACACAAAATCAAGGAGTTCTCTAAAAGGACCATACTAGTTCTGTGGGTCAGGACCCCCATCCCAATACTCAGAAGAAGAAGAAATGGTTCCTTGACAGTAGGTCAGCGGGGAAGGCACCCCTGAAGTGCTTTGATTATCAGCAGAAAGGGCACTTCAAGGTAGATGCCAAGCATCTCATAAAGGTACAGCCCCTAGCCAGTGGGCAGTTACTGGGGTTGGCTATTATAGCACTTGGAGAGGAGATTGTCTCAGATAGTTTGGGGGACAGTACAGAGGTCATTCTTGTGTCCCTGGGTGGCAGAGAGATAGTGCAGAGAATACACATGCCTGACAATACTAGGAAGTACAGTCAGTGGGTCAATGGACAGAGGGTGGAGGCTTTGAGAGTCATATGAGCTAGCATGACCACCATCAGGTTAGGGTATCTGGTGTCTTCAGAGCAGGTAGTCAGTAATGTGTTCACCAATTTGTTGCTGCTGACAACTGTGAGAGCCACTACACAGTGGCTCTGGTTCCCTTTGAATAGGGGGAGGGGTCTCAGGTTCCTTGAGGGTAGATGGGAGTCCATTCATTCCTGTGGATTGCCTAATGGTAACAACCTGGAGCATGTAGCTTGGGAGGAGGTGGAGCTCAGGTCACACTTGGAGATATTGGGGTTGGTGAGTGGGTGTGCCTGACCACACAGTCCATGGCAGCCTGAGAAGGTGATCAGAGGGGCTTGGAAGTATAGCCCAGGGCCCTACCAAAAAGAGGAAGGGCAAGGGATGTAAGAAATCTGCTCCTGAGACTCCGATGGCCCAGTAGGAGGCTGATCCTGAGGGAGACACCCCGATACCTACAGCAGAGGATGTGGCAGAACTGGGGAACCTGCCAGAGCTGTCCAACTGGCAGCAGGAAGAGGGTCCCACCAAAGAGCAGTTCTCCAAGGCACAGAGGGAATGTCTTACTCTTGTGGGTCTTTGGCAGCAGGCTGAGACTAGGCAGCTGACACCAAACACCTGATTTACTGGGAAAATGGTCTCCTGTATTGTGAGCCTAAGGCTCCTGAGCCTAGTGCAACATGTGTGTTGGTGGTCGCCCAGTGCTACACGGCCTTCTTACTGGGTCTGGCTTATGATGGCAGGTCATTTAGTGTAAGACAAGATCTTTGACAGGCTTGTCACCCACTTCTATGGACCTCAAATGCGGAAGGCCTCAAATGTGTTCTGTAGGTCCTGTCCTACCTGCCAGGCCAGTGACAAGACGGGGTAAGGTGCAAGACCCCCCTACAACTGTTCCCTGTCATTGACACCCCTTTTGAAATGATGGACATCAATATCATTGGGCATCTGGACCCAAAGACAGCCATGGGCAATAGATTTGCTCTTGTCTTGGTGGAGCATACCACCTGGTACCAGGAAGCTATCCCTCTGAGGACAGTGACTACTCCTACAGTGTCCACAGCACTATTGGGTATCTTTATTTGTCTGGGTTTCCCCAAGGAGGTGGTATCTGACCGGAGTCCCATCTTTGTGTCTAATTACATGAAGGCCATGTGGAAGGCGTGTGGGGTAACCTACAAGTTCTCTACTCCCTACCACCCCCAAACCAATGGGTTGGTTGAAAGATTCAACCGAACCCTCAAATGCATAATTATGGGTCTACCCTAAACCCATGAGGGGTAAGTGGGATGTTCTTGTGCCATGTCTCTTGTTTGCAGACAGAAAGGTACCACAGAAGGGGGGTGGTGTCACCCCCACTTCAAAGGCACAGCTGGGTAAAAGAACTGGATTTCTGACCCCACCTAATCAGTACACTTCTGGACCTGAGGACATTCTGCCAGGAAGAAACTGTGCTTCTGAAGGGACTGTCACTCTGCTGGACTCTGATGGACTTTGCTAGATTCCTGCTCTGCTGTGCCTACCCCCTGCCCTCCTTGCCCGGAAGTGAGAATCCTGGACTTGCATTTCTACATCTCCAAAACTAAAGTGATTCCAAGGGTTTGCTGGCTTGCCTCCTGTTCTGAAGTCTCGGGGACATCAAAGACTTCACTCCACCCTGCAACAGCAAATGGACTTTTCTTGCTGCAATTCTTGTACTGCCAAGTGGTGCCAATCCAGTCCTGGGCCCTTTGAAGCAGTATAAAGTGCTGCAACTTTAAAATCCACACATCACCATTGTTGCGCCAGTTGGAACTGATGAATTTCCCCTCAACGCTGATGCATCACTGTCACTGCTGAGGGCAAAGACATTGCATTGCTGGCTGCGTGGTACAACGACGACACATCGCCTTCATGGCAAAAAAGCTCGCCAATGCACTGCTGTTTGAGCACATCACATCGACGGCAGCGCAGCTCAATGATGATGCATCTCCAACTGAATGGACCGTCCCATTGTCTGTTTCCGTAGGGATCAACACAAATGTAGCCCCTTCTCTGCTCCTCGCATCGGGTCTTCGACATTTATACAACTCTGTACACAAGGTACTTTTTCAGCAGGTCAAGGTTTGTCCCTGTATCCCACCTGTGCTTCATCATCTTCGGCCTGACCTTTGAGATTTCACCCAGTCTCGCGCGACCGAGAGACCTGGTTGGAGCTTTATACTTTTAAGCACTATATTTGTAGATATTATTTAAAATATCATATCGGGACTTCTCCATATTGGAGTTTTGTCATTTTAGTCTTGTTTTGTTCATTAAGCAAAGCTATATTTGCGTAGCCTGCTGTGGATGCTTTTTGTGTTGTGTTTTCACTGTTTTACTGTTTTAAGTGTTGCACAAACAGTTTACACATTGCATCTTAAGTTAAGCTTGTCTACTCTGCACCAAGCTATGGGAGGGTGTGCACAAGTTAATTTATGTTGGGTAACTGACTTACCCTGACTAGGATTGTGATCCCTACATGGACAGGGTGCATACCTCTGCCAACTGGTGACCAAATGTATACTAACCCCTGATACATCACTGTCTCTCTATGTAAGTTCTTTGTCATCACTGACTCCCAGTGTAATACCTTTTCCATCTCTAGATCACATGTAATGCTGCTGCGAATAAATGTAAGCGTGGTCACTTTTGTCATACATCGTGGAGGCAAGGGTGTTCCAAGTTCGCTGTCAGGGCATCCTTAGATCATGTTACCACCTGGAAGACACTGAGGGTTGGTTCCTTGTAACCTTCCTGTGTTCAATGCACAGGTGCAACACACTCTGTAGTGTCTATGGGATTGTTCTCTGTCTACTGTACTGAGGAAGACACCTACTGATTTGTGAAGTACTAATCACATCCTTGGGATGTTATCAGTTTTTGGATCCTGAATTCCCGTTGAATAGCATGCTCATAATCATTACTTAGATGTTACCTGAAATGTCTGTGGATCTCAGCCAGACCTGTCCACACAGGGAGACTGAGGAGCCCATAGACCAGCCCTCAAGATGTGTATTTATGATCCTGGCCATCAAAGACAACCTTGCAGAAATGGTCTCTGACATCTTCCAGGAAGTTTGGGCACCACCATCTCTGGCATGACCCACAAGGCATTTATGTATCGCTGTGGGAGGCATGCGACACAGAGAAAATGAAGCATCAAACTACCTGCCAAAAAGTCCCCTTCCCAAGAACCTGAAATTTCTTGGATTTTCTGTCAGGTGGGTGGGTTGCAAAGGATTGAGGGTTCTGCTCACTACGTGTACTACAAGGTTCTTCGGAGATGGATGAATAGTCAAGAACAGTGGATTCCATGGTGCCTTTCTGTATCATCTTGTTACAGATCTATTCATCACAGTCACAGATGTGGGTTTCTCCTATGCATCCTTGACAGATTCCATGAGGGTGTCATTGAAAGATAGGAGCAGTTCTGCTGCTTTCTTAAAATTGAGTGGAACAATGCCACTTCCGCTGGGTCTGAGACTGGAGGAAAGTCTATCTCAGTGTTTGGAGAAGTGTGCAGTACAAATTGTCATCACTGAAGAGTGAGGTGGTAGCAGATGTGCAATGTCACTGATATTATCTGTGTCCTGATGCCATCACTCTGTCATCTGCACAGGGTCAGAATCAGATCCAAAGAGGTTATTCATCCTTTATCAATCATTTTCCTCCTCTACAATCCTCTCAGTCTCTCATCTGGAGCATTGGTCCTTCACTGGTGCCACTGGCACATCTGGAATCAGCTTAGGTGATGGCTGAGGTGGAGGTGATGGCTGCATCAGAATGCGTGTCAGTACTGGTGCAGCTACAGGTACAACAGGCTCTGATCTTGGTGTAAGTACGAACCTGACTGGCACAGGATTAGTTCCTAGCGAAACGAGGGGAGCCTTTGGTGCCGGAGAAGGACTCGCCAGCAAGAATCTAAGCAGAGCCATACACAATGCCAGCAGGGCCAAAAAGGGCTCCAGGGGAGGCCGATGTTTTCTGGAATAGAAAGGGTTTTCTACCAGTGCTGAGAATTCAGGATAGGCCGGCTTCATAGGTGGAATTGGCAGCATTGGAACTAGGAGATGGGCTGAAGTTGAGATTGGCACATGCTGTGCCAGAGCATGTTCGAAGGAGTGGTTAATTCCACCAATTCCAGCTCCAAAAAGGAATACTCTGCTGGAGGGCAGATATGTTGCCACAACTTACCCCTTGAGTTTGATCGACTTTGAGGTGACTCTGTGTGCATCTTTTCCCTCTTGTATTTTGTTCTCTGTAGAAAATGTGGCGAAAAACGAAGAGCGGTAGTACAATCTACGCCAAGCCCAGCGGTCATACTGGGCCATTGATATGAATAATTTGACCTTGCGCTCCTATTGAAGCATGCTGCGGCACTAGTCACATAAAGCATGCTGCAGCACTGGTCAGATGATCTGAAATCATGTCTGAAGACAAAGCACAACAGATAGTCCTCATGCAAGTTCTGTGATAGATAGACATAAATAATTATGCTTAACATGTACCTTTCTGGCAAAACATGGCCATTGAAACGTTTTGTAAACTTCTTGTAGCTCTAATATTTTTCTTTGATAGCTGAACAAATTGATAGATGCTTACTTGCGGTCTCCCTGCTCTACCAGTCATTTGCAGAATATCGGTTTCACTATATTCTTGGAACATTCCTCCAACATAGTGCATTGTAGACTTGATGACTACCAAATGTGCTGGTAGGTTTACCCCCATAGCTAACGTACTAGTTGTAACTGAAAGAAATTTAAAAAAATGAAAATGTAAGTTGGTTTAACTGCTTCACTTAGAACACAATAATTTACTAAAGAAACAAAACTCATATTTTGGTGCCACTTTACTTACAAAGGACAGGAAGATCTCCAGCAGTAAAAGTTCCTTCAATTATTTTTCTGTCGGATAAGTCAACACCAGCATGATGGTACCCAACACCAAATAATATGAGTTCTGTGATAGATACCAAATAATGTGAATTCTATGGCAAAAAGTATAATTTTTTATTTTCAAGAATGGCATTGCCAACCCTTAAACATGACATAACATAACATAACGGAAAAATATTTGGGGAAAAGGGAAATTTTCCTACCTCTAAGTTTGGAGTCTTTTATCGAAAGTGCAGACTTCTGAAGCCTGTTGTGATATAAGCACGGTGTTACTTGCAGCAAAACACAACTTTTGAAGTAAAAACGCACAGAACAATAATTAAGTATACTGGAAACTGATGTATCTAATAAAGCACACAATGTCTGATTTTGCATGTGAAGTCCCTCTAAGCCAAAGACGCAAAATGAATTCTCTAAATCTACAGTCACTTGTTTAATAAATAAGTTATCAGATAGTTTAAAAGAAACACTAGTGTGCATTAAAGCACAATGTTAACAATTAACTTTAAAAAACGATTACAATTTACAATGAAGTCAAAAAAAAAAAAGCAATTAACACACTCCACTTTTTTTTTTTTTTTTATTGGAAAGAGAATTAATTGTAGGACTGGAAAAATATGGACAACGGTATCAAATGACACAGCATGCTGAGGGTTTTAAAAGCACAGTTTGTTTGTTTTATATACAAACTTAACCTTTGCAAATCTATAAGTGTAGGAAAGTACCCTTTTTGGCATGGTTACCCCCACATTTTGCCTGTTGTCAGTATGTTTTGACTGTGTGCACTGGCATCCTCCTAACCAGGACCCCAGTGACTGTGCTCTCTGCCTCTAAACTTGGTTGTATGGACGACAAACATCCCACATTTGACATAATGGTGACCCCTTATAAGTCCCTAGTATATGGAACCCAGGTACCCAGGGTATAGGGGCACCAGGGGTTTCCCATGGGCTGCAGCATGTATTATGCCACCCATCGGAGCCCATGTAAAATGTGTCTGCAGGCCTGCCATTGCAGCCCGCGTGAAAAAGTGCATGCACCCTTTCACTTCGGGTCACTGCACCAGGCCACTGTAAGTCACCTCTACGGTAGGCCCTCCTAGCCCAGAGGGCAGGGTGCAGGTACCTATGTGTGAGGGTACCTGTCAGAGGTGCCCCCACTAACTCCAGCTCCACTTTCCTGGACTTCGTGAGTGTGGGGATGCTATTTTATGTGTGCACTGGAAAAAGGTAACTACCTATGTCCAGCTACATAATGGTAACTCCGAACCTGGACATGTTGGCTATTTAACATGTCAGACTCATACCTCAATACTGTTGCCAGTATTGGTTGTTTGATTCCATGCACTCTGGGAGCTCCTTAGAGGACACCCAGCATTGCTCCTACTAGCTTTCTGGGGGTTTCCGGGCTGCCCATGCTGCTGCCACCCCTCCGACAGGTTTCCGTCCTATGCTGCTTGACCAGCTTAAGCCCAGGAAGACATAAGAATGGATTTTCTTTGCAAAAGTGGGGTAACACCCTCTCTCTTTGGAAATAGGTGTTATATTGCTTGGGAGGGGTAGCCTTCCCAAGCCACTGGTATGCTTTGAAGGGCACATTTGGTGCCCTCCTTGCATAAACCAGTCTGCACTGGTTCAAGGAACTCCAGTCCCTAGTCTGGTGCTAAACTGGACAATGGAAAGGGGAGTAACCACTCCCTGTACATTACCACCCAGGGGTGGTGCCCAGAGCTCCTCCAGATGTTCTCTTGATTCTGCCATCTTGAATCCAAGGTGGGCAGAGGCCTCTGGGAGCATCTGAGTAGCCAGGTCAGGTAGGTGACTTCACAGCATTCTCCTGATAGGTGTCCACCTGGCTAGGTGACCAGTCCCCCTTCCAGGGCTATTTAGGGTCTCCCTCTTGGGTGGGTACTCAGATTCAACATACAAGATTCCAACAGGACTCTTCTGCAATGTTTACTTTGACTTCTGGCCACTACAACTGCATCTGGACTTCACAGGAACCTACAATCTGCAACTCCAGCGACGACTTCACCCTGCAACATTGTTTCTCTGGCTCCTTCCAGCAACTGCAACATTTCCCCAGCTCTGCATCCTCTGAGGCCACAAGTCTTCAGTCTTCACAAGCAGCAAGAAGGATTCTCCCTTGGAGTGAAGGAGTCACTTCCTTGCATCCGCAGACATCAGCTGCAATGATGACTGGCTGCATGGATCTCCTCTCATCCTGAGCTGCATGGATCCTACATCATGGGTGGTAGCCTGGAATAGTCCTCTTGGTCCTCTCTGCTTGCTGTCCAACTTGGATGAAGGTAGGCCTTTGCCTTCCCATGCAGAACAGTACCACTGTGCAGCATGTCTCTTGCAGCTACCAAGGCTTGTTGGAATCTCCTCTGAGAGATCTTCAGGCTCTGTGTAGCCTCAGCCCCCAGCACTCTTCCCTGCAGTGCACATCCCTCTACGTGCTTCTCCTGTGATGTGGGACCTCTCTTTAGGTGTGCTGTGCAGGCCTCTCTGAAACTCCTGGGCTCCTTGCCTGTGGGTCTTCTGTGGGGGCTACCTCTTCTTCTGTGGACTCTCTGCACTGCTAAGGGGTCGCCTGGGACTCCCCACATGGGTTGAGTCCCTCTGGACCTTGCTGGTCCCCGGCAGCTCCACTCTTCCATCAACCGCAACATTTGCCTTTGCCAAGGCTTGTTGGTGGTTTTACCACACCACAGACTGACTGCAATCCTTCAACGGATGTGGGACATCGATTGCATCACCCAGGAACTCTTCACCTGATCCAGTACTGCATTGCCAACCATCTTTTCTCACAGTTGACCAACTCCTGCATCCTCAGACAGGTGGGCAGTGGCTCCTGCCACCACCGGACACTCCAATGTGAACTGGACTTGGTCCCCTTCTTTTCCAGGTCTTCCTCTTCCAGGATCCACCTTTGGTTTCTTGCAGGCTTGTCTGGATCTTGCAATATCCTTTTCTGAAGTCTGGGGTTGGAGAGAACTAGTAACTTACCTCTTTTCTCCTGGTCGCTGGGGGGCACTCTAGTACTTATCTTTGGGGTTTCCTAGTGCCTCCAGCTCCCCTCTACTGATTCCACTTCCTTTGTGGGGACCCACTCACCCGTGCTTCGCATTCCACATGTTTAGTATATGGTTTGGTCTCCCCCTAGGCCTTCAGTTTTGGCTATTGCTTTTCACTGTTGTCTATTCTATGCCAATTTCCGATTGCTATTATAGATATAATTGTGTGTTTACCTAGCTCCTATTGGAGTTTTGCCTATCTTTTATTTTAGTATTTGTGGCATGAGGTTTGCATGGCTCCTAGATAAGCCTTGGCTGCTCATCCACAGCTACCTCTAGAGACCCTGGGTTCCTAGAAACTGACTACACCTCACTAATAGGGGATACCTGGGATAAGGTGATTATACCTTAGGTACTCACCACACACCAGGCCAGCTTCCTCCATTGGTGGTGCAACGGTGGGATAAGCACTTGCAATTGCATTACCACTCTGTCACTTGGTACTTTCCACAGGAAAGACCACTTAGTAATTAGGGGTACACACTGTACTTAGGCCCATATTTATACTTTTTGACGCTAAACTGCGCTAACGCAGTTTAGCGTCAAAAAGTTTTGCGCCGTCTAACGCCATTCTGAAGCGCCATGCGGGCGCCGTATTTATGGAATGGCGTTAGACGGCGCAATCAGACCGGCGCTGCCTCGTTTGCGTGGGAAAAAACCACGTAGACCAGACAGCGCCGGCGTAGGGGGAAAATGGCGCATGGGCGTCTTAAAATGGGGCAAGTCAGGTTACGTCGAAAAAATCGTCTTAACCCGACTTGCGCCATTTATTTTCGACGCCCATCCCCCATCAACATGACTCCTATCATTGTAAAGATAGGAGTCATGCCCCCTTGCCCAATGGCCATGGCCAGGGGACTTCTGTCCCCTGGGCATGGTCATTGGGCATAGTGGCATGTAGGGGGGCACAAATAAGGCCCCCCTATGCCACCCAAAAAAAATATAAAAAATAAAAAATTATACTTACCTGAACTTACCTGAATGTCCCTGGGGTGGGTCCCTCCATCCTTGGGGGTCCTCCTGGGGTGGGCAAGGGTGGCAGGGGGGGTCCCTGGGGGCATGGGAGGGCACCTGTGGGCTCATTTTGAGCCCACAGGCCCCTTAACGCCTGCCCTGAGCAGGCGTTAAAAAGTGGCGCAAATGCGCCGTTTTTAGCCACGCCAACTCCCGGGCGTCTCTTTTGCCCGGGAGTATAAATACCACGTAAAGGCCTGGGAGTCATTTTTTAGACGGGAACGCCTCCCTTGCATATCATTAACGCAAGGAAGGGGTTCACGCTAAAAAATGACGCACATTCCGGGAACTTTGGCGCTATTCGCCTCTAACGCCATAGTATAAATATGGCGTTAGTTGGCGTTAGTTTTGCGTCGAAATTGCGTCAAAAAAAACGACGCAATTTCGGCGCAAACGGAGTATAAATATGGCCCTTAGTATCAAGGAGCTGGTCTCCTACATTTAGGCAAGCTAGCGGCCTGACATAGTCCTTGCTCCAAACTTCTTTATGGAGCCTAGTAGTTAGAGTAGTTACAACACTCCAGCTAAACGCCATGTCTTCAGCAGAGAACACATCTCAGGCCCTGGACTCACCATATGTGGGTCTCACTTTCTATGAGTTGAGGGAGTTGTGTACTGATAGGAAACTGAAGACAGGGAGGAACCCTAATAAAAGTTTGCTTCTGGGCCTACTTCTCCAGGCTGACCAGGGCAATGCTGGCAGCCAGGAGGAGGCAGAAGATACAGGATCTGATCCCCCAGTGTTAGAAAGAGTACATCTAGACACTGGGGAGGGGCAAACAGTTCCCAGGGACAATCGAACAGGTCCTAGGAACTTCCCCAGCCCTGCTGGAAGCACTACTGGTAGAGGGAAGGGGGGTCACATAAGTAGGCCCAACTTTGTACCCAGGAAGTTGATTGAGAGTGTATGCTAGAAAAGGGATAGATCCTCTTCTGCCCACTGTTGTCTCCTCAGTATCTGAGGGTACAGAGTACTCAACTTCAGGTGAGGACTCCCTAGATAGGGAACTCAGGCAACTGAGACTGGAGGAGGCCAGGCTGATGCTGCAACAGCAACAGCTAGCCCTAGATAGGGAGGCCTTGGCAGTGGAGAGAGAGACAGGGTATTGGATTAGCACCCTGTGGTGGCAGCAGTTTTAGTTTCAGGGAGTCTAGGGTCAGGGAGGACTATTTTTACTCTAGGAACCTGAGTAAGGTAGTCCCTCTTCACAAAGTGAGAGATGACATCTACAAATGGTTCACTGCTTTGGAGAGGGCCTGTAAGGTACAGAGAGTCCCCCAAAAGCAGTGGGCAGCTATTGTGTGGCTTTCCTTCTCTGACAAGGGGAGAGACAGACTCCATACTATCAGGGAAGAGGATGCAGACCATTACTCAGTTCTCAAAACAGCACTTTTAGATGGGTTTGGTCTCACAACTGAACAATACAGGGTCATGTTCAGAGATACCAGGAAGGAGTTCTCCCAAGACTGGGTAGATTTTGTGGACTGGTCTGTAAAGGCTCTGGAAGGCTGGTTGTATGGGAGCAAAGTCAGTGATTATCATGGCTTGTACAACCTAATCTTGAGAGAGCCTATTTTGAATAACTGTGTGTCTGACTTGTTACACCAGTACCTGGTGGACCCTGATCTGACCTCTCCCCAAGAATTGGGAAAGAAGGCAGACAAATGGGTCCGCACCAGGGTGAGTAGAAAAACTCACACGGGGGTGACCACAAAAAGAAAGAGACTGGTAAGAATCAAGAGAAGGGTGGGGACAAAGAAAAAATCTAAAGAGTCTTCATCAGGCCCAACAAATTCTTCTGGGGGATGGGGCAAATCCTCTTCCTCCAGCTTCAAAAAGCATTGGTGCTATATCTGTAAAAACAAAGACCATAGGCCATGAGATAGCTCCTGCCCTAAGATAGGCACCAAGCCAACCACCACTACTAATCCCACTCCCACTCCTAGTGCCCTCTAGAAATAGCAGTAGCGGTGGGACTACTAACATTAGTTCAAGGGTGCAGCTGAGGTCACTTTAGGGACTGTAGTAGGGTCTGGGTTGGTTAGAGAGACCACTCAGGCAGTGTTAATCTCCGATGGGGACATTGACCTTGCCCCCCTTGCTGCCTGTCCCATTAGCATGGCTAAATACAGACAGAATCCTCTTACAAATGGTGATGAGGCCTACAGGGACACAGGTGTTAGTGTCACCATGGTGACTGAAAAACTGGTGTCTCCTGAGCAACACCTACCAGTACCAAGTGACTGATGCTCACAATAACACTGTGTGCCAACCCATGGTAGTTATTGATTTCAGCTGGGGGGTTTGGAGGGTTACTGGCCCTAAAAAGGTTTGGTGTCCACAGACCTACTTGGAGAATGTCTACTAGGGAATGACTTGGAGGGTTCAGCTTGGGTTGAAGTGGAGTTGGAAGCCCATGCAGCAATGCTGGGTATCTCAGGGTCCATTTTTGCCCTTACAAGAGCACAGGCCAACAGAAAGATCATGTAAACTTGGAGCCTCGAACAATGGCCCAAGATCTTCCCAAACCCAAGAGTATAAAGGGTAAGAAAGTGCTTCCTACTCAAACCTCCAGTGATGATTCAACCCCAGAGGGGGAAGAATCCACTCTCATGGTAGAACCTACACCAGAGGAGCTGCAAGCTGACACAGCTGAGTTTCTGGATGCAGGGGGGCCTACCAGGTTGGAGTTCAGTAGGGAACAAAGGATGTGTCCCACACTGGAGAGCTTGAGGCAGCAGGCTGTCACTCAAGAGGCAGGGGATGTCACTGGGGAAGACAATCTCCTCTACTCAGAGCTAAGGGACCCCAAGCCTGGTGCTACCAGAAGATTGGTGGTCCCTCTGAAGTATAGAGAATTCCTGTTAACCTTGGCACATGAGATTTCCCTGGCAGGTCACCTTGGGACAAAGCAAAACATGGGACAAGCTTGTCCCTCACTTTCGCTGGCTCCACATGTCAGAAGACACAAAAGAGTTTTGTCGCTCCTGCGTCACGTGTCAAGTCAGTGGTAAGACAGGTGATACCCCAAAGGCCCCCTTAATTCCGCATCCAGTGGTTGGGGTACCCTTTGAGAGAGTTGGTGTGGATACAGTTGGCCCCCTACACTCTCCCACAGCCTCTGGGAACAGATTTATACTGGTGGTGGTGGACCATGCCACCAGGTACCCAGCAGCTATTCCTCTTAGGAGCACTACAGCTCCTGGAGTGGCCAAAGCCCTTCTTGGAATATTTTCAAGAGTGGGTTTTCCTAAAGAGGTATAAACTTCATGTCTGCATACCTGACAGCAATGTGGAAAGAGCGTGGTATTACTTATAAGTTCACCACCCCTTACCACCCCCAAACCAATGGTTTGGTAGAGAGGTTCAAGAACATTCCCGAAGGTAACATCATGGGACTCTGTGAAAAGCTCAGAAGGAGATGGGATGTCTTATTACCATGCCTGCTCTTCTCCTATAGGGAGGTTTCTCCGAAGAGTGTGGTCTACAGCCCATTTAAACTTTTGTTTGGCACCCTGTTACAGGTCCCTTGCTCTTGTTAAACAAGGCTGGGAGCAACCTCTCAAGCCTCCCCAACAAGATGTAGTGGACCATCTACTTGGCCTCAGATCAAGGATGACTGAGTAAATGAAGAGGGCCACTAAAAACCTTCAGGTTAGCCAAGAGTTGCAGAAACAATGGCATGACTAGAAGGCTATGCTGACTGTATACCAGCCAGGACAGACAGTGTGGGCCCTGGAGCCTATGGCTGCCAGGGCACTCCAAGACAAGTGGAGTCGTTCCTTCACCATATGTAGACAAAAAGGGTGAGGTTACCTACCTGGTAGGCCTTAGCACTCCCAGAAGCCCCCTCAGGGAGCTTCATGTGAACTGCCTTAAGCCCTACTATGACAGGGCTGACCTGACCCTGCTCATGGCAACTGATGAGGGACAGGAAAAAGAGAGTGACCCTGCCCCTGACATCTTCTCCCAGACTGCAGCTGATGGCTCAGTTCATGGGGTAGTACTGCTTAACAAAAGTAAAATTCACATGCAACCTAACCAGGTCAGAGACTGCATCATATCTGAAGTTCAGAAGATGCTAGACCTGGGAGTCATAGAGCCCTCAGACAGCCCTTGGGCTAGTCCTGTGGTACATGTCCCAAAACCTTACTCCCAGAATGGCAAGAGAGAAATGAGGTTTTGTGTTGACTACAGAAGTCTCAACACTGTCACAAAAACAGATGCTCATCCTATTCCTAGGGCAAATGAGCTGATAGATACTCTGGTATCTGCCAAGTATCCAAGCACCTTCGATTTAACTGCAGACAATTTGCGGATTCAATTATCAAAGGATGCGAAACCAAAAACAGCATTTTCAACAATTGGTGGGCACTATCACTTTACAGTGATGCCCTTTGGGATGAAAAATGCACCTGCCACATTTCAGAGGCTGGTGAATACAGTTCTCCATGGATTGGAAAACTATTGTGCAGCTTATCTTGATGATAGAGCTGGCTTTAGCTCCACCTGGGAGGATTACCTGCTCTACCTGTGGGATGTTTTGGAGGCCCTGCAGAAAGAAGGCCTCACTATTTAGGCCTCTGAATGCCGGATAGGGCAAGAGAAAGTGCCATATCTGGACCATCTGGTAAGTGGCGGACAGATTCAGCCACTGCAGGGGAAGATCCAAACCATCCTGGATTGGACTCCCCTACTACTCAGACCTAGGTTAGAGCCTTTCTAGGCCTCACTGGGGACTACAGGAGGTTCATTAAGGATTATGGCTCTAATATAGCCCCTTTTAATTACCTCACCTCAAAAATGATGCCCAAGAAAGTTTTATGGACAGCTAGCTGACAAAAAGCTTTTGAGGATCTAAAACAGGCCATGTGCTCTGCACTCATTCTAAGAAGCCCTGACTACTCCAAGCAATTGATAGTAAAGACAGATGTTACTGAGGTAGGGGTTGGACAGTATTGTCCCAACTTAATACAAAGGGCCAGGACCAACCTGTAGCTTTTATAAGGAGAAGGGTGACCCCCAGGGAAAAGCGTTGGTCAGCCAAAGAAAGGAAGGCCTTTGTAGTGGTTTGGGCTTTGAAGAAGCTGATGCCATACTTATTTGGCAATCACTTCATTGTTCAAACACACCACAAGCCCCTTCTTTGGCTAAAACAAATGAAAGGTGAAAATCCCAAATTGTTGAGGTGGTCCATATCCCTACAGGGAATGGACTATACAGTGGAACCTAGACCTGGGAGTAACCACTCCAATGCAAATGGACTCTTCGGATATTTCCACTTAGACAATGAAGACTCATCTGGACAAGGTTAGCCTTATTGTCTTCGTTTGGGGGGTGGTGTATGAAAGTACCCTCTTTTTGGCATGGTTAACCCCACTTTTTGCCCTGTTGTCAATATGTTTTGACTGTGTGCACTGGGATCCTGCTGACCAGGAGCCCAGTGACTGTGCTCTTTCCCTTTAAACTTGATTGCTTGGAGCACAAACACTCCACATTTGGCATACTGGTGCCCCCTTATAAGTCCCTAGTATACAGTACCCAGGTACCCAGGGTATTGGGGCACCATGGGTTTACCATGGGCTGCAGCATGTATTATGCCACCCATGGGAGCCCATGTGAAATGTGTCTGCAGGCCTGCCATTGCAGCCCACGTGAAAAGGTGCATACACCCTTTCACTTTAGGTCACTGCACCACATTACTGTAAGTCACCTTACGGTAGGCCCTCCTAGCCCAGAGGGCAGGGTGCAGCTACCTGTGTGTGAGGGCACTCCTGCATGAGCAGAGGTGGCCCCATGAGCTCCAGCTCCATTTTTCTGGACTTTGTGAGTGTGGGGATGCCATTTTATGAGTGTACTGGACATAGGTCACTACCTATGTCCATCTACATAATGGTAACTCTGAACCAGGGCATGTTTAGTATCAAACATGTTGGAATCATACCCCATTGGTTGTTTAATTCCATGCACTCTGGGGGCTCCTTAGAGGACACCCAGCATTGCTCCTACCAGCTTTCTTGAGTTTTCCAGGCAGTCTACAGCGCTGCCACTCTACAGACAGGTTTCTGTCCTCCTGCTGCTTGACCAGCTGAAGCTCAGGAATTCCGAACTAAGGATTTCCTTTGGGAGGGGGGGTAACAGCCTCTCCCTTTGGAAATAGGTCTTATGTGGCTTGAGAGCGGTAGCCTCCCCAAACCACTGGTATGCTTTGAGGGGGAACATTTGGTGCACCCCTTGCTTAAACCAGTCTGCACCGGTTCAGGAACCTCCAGTCCCTGTTCTGGCATGAAAATGGATTTTGGAAAGGGGAGTTACAACTTCCCTGTCCATCACAACCCCGGGTGTGGTGCCCAGAGCTCCTCCAGATGGCCCCTTGATTCTGCTATCCTGAATCCAGGGTGGGCAGAGGCATCTGGGAGCATCTGAATGGCCAGGTCAGGTAGGTGACTTCACAGCCCCCTCCTGATAGTTGGTCACTTGGCTATGTGACAAATCCTGCTTCCAGGCAGATTCGACGTGCAAGATTCCAACAGGACTCCTCTGCAATGTTTACTTTGACTTCTGGCCACTAGAACTGCCTCTGGACTTCACAGGAACCTACAATCTGCAGCTCCAGTGACAACTTTAGTGTTAGCCTACAACATTGTTTCTCTTGTGCCTTCCATCAACTGCAACATTTCCCCAGCTGTGCATCCGCTGAGGGCAGCAAGTCTTCAGTCTGCACAAGAAGCAAGAAGGAATCTCCTTGAAGTGAAGGAGTCATTTCCCTGCAGCCGCAGGCTCCAACTACAATGATGACCTGCCTTGTGAATCTCTTCTCATCCTCAGCTGCATGGATCCTGCATCACGGACCACAGCCTGGAGTGGTCCCCTTGGTCTTCTCTGTCAGCTGTCCAAATTGGGTGAAGGTAGGCCCTTGCTTTCCCACACAGGACAGTACCCCCATGCACCACATCTCTTGCGGTTACCAAGGTTTGTAGGCATCTCCTCCAAGGGATCTTCACGCTCTGTGTAGCCCTAGGACTCTTCCCTGTGATGCACAGTCCTCTGCATGCTTTTCCTGTGATGTGGGACCTCTCTTCAGGTGTACTACGTGGGCCTCTCTGCGACTCCTAGGCTCCTTGCCTGTGGGTCTTCTGTGGGGGCTGCCTCTTCTTCTTTGGACTCTCTGCACTGCTGAGGGTTGCCTGGGACTCCCCCAGCGGGTTCAGTCCCTCTGGACCTTGCCGGTCCCCAGCAACTCTACTTTTCCACCAACCACGGCACTTGCCTTTACCAAGGCTAGTTGGTGGTTTTTCAACATCACAGACTGACTTGTTCATTCATCCGGCAAGCGACACCGACTGCATAACACAGGAACTCTTCACATGCTCCAGTGCTGCATTGCTGACTGTCTTTGTGTCAGTTAACTAAAGTACCTTTATTTTTGTAACAAGGTTTGATTCTTTCATGTGTGTGAGTGCTGTGTGACTACAGTGGTATTGCATGAGCTTTGCATGTCTCCTAGATAAGGCTTGGCTGCTAATTCACAGCTACCTATAGAGAGCCTGGCTTCCTAGACACTGTCTACACCTCACTAATAGGAAGTACCTGGATCTGCTGTGAGGTGACAATACCTTAGGTACTCACCGCACACCAGGCCAGATTCCTACAATAGGAATACCAGAGAATGAGACCCGTGCTGGCCATCTGGAGTGAGGGATCGCAAATATGTAAGGCACACTGTTTAAAAATCTTAAATCCCAGATGCGTATTAATAAATGTAAATCATTCTCCCAACCTAGCTCTATGGACTTGGAAAAGAACAATATTCAGCGATAAGCGTAATATGTTGTTTACCAAAACAAAGGCAGCAGGACAAAAAGGAACAGTTTGGATTTCATAATTAGCAAACAAGTTTAAAGCTTGTCTTTTCTTCATAATAGCCTAGCAAGGACACTTTCAAAAATTGCCAAGAGGCACAGACCAGCTATTGAGAGTGGCTGTTCTCTAGTCAAAGGAAAGAGCAGTTTAATCTAAAAAATGCAGTCCCATAATGAAAACGTAACAGATTGAATTACATTGTTAAGCCTTCATCAGTAGCCAACAAACGTAAAAGCAAACTTTTCTTATTTCCCTTCTAATTTCCAGAAGTCAGTGAAGGAATCTAGGATAAGAGCAGTACAGCCATAAAGAGCAATCAGGCTGTTTATTTTTTTATTATAAGTCTTAAGAAAGAGTATATTGCATTATCTATTTGAATAGCATTTTCTATTATTTCCCAGGACTTTCAGGCAGCAAATATTTTTTTTGTACTTAATACGTTACTACTAAAAGTACAATTTAGCTGCCCTCCATTGCGTGGGAAGTAGAAAGTACATTAGAAAACAGGGGTTGATTATAAAAATATAGACGGGGTGGCTGACTTGTCCTGGCACAAGATTGTACCCCTATACTAAAAGTTTTACAATCCCTATGAAACTCTGGGGCAGATGGAGGATTTTTACTTCCTATTAGCCGTCTCCAGAGGGTGGGGGCAAAAGCATACCATACAATAGGAGTGGTGTTTATTTGGAAAAAATTGTGGCTATGGACTGGCCCATCCTGACATCGTGCAGTACTCCCCATGCCTGCAGCCTAAACAATCTTACTGCTCCTAGGTGTCTTCAGGCAGAATACTGTAACCATCCCCAAGAAATCTGAGAAGAACTCTGGATTCCTTTAAGTATAGCTTTGCATGTGGGCCAGCAGGGAGGGGAGTAAAGTCCTGTCCACTAGTGATGGCAGAGTGACTATTTGGTGGTAGAACAAAATATTGAGAGGAAAAGAGGCACCAAAACATTCATTTTTTCAAGACAGTTTGCATATGTCTAGTGGGTCTTCTACCACCTGGCCTGAACCTTCCAATCATTCCCGTCAGGAGGCAAAAAGATTGTTTTGTTCCCAGGTGTGGTGGTTTCAGGCCAGTGTCAGGAGGGGGTAAGACATGCACCCTATTCTGTTTCTAACTTTTTTGCCTAAAGGCATAGTGGGCTTTCTGACACCCCCTCAATCGATCGATCAGGGTTTATAAATAGCAGCTAATCACCCAAAAGGGTATCAAGGCGCTTCCAGAAGTGAAGTGATGCGCGGAGAGCTGCGTGGGGAGGTTGTTCAAGGTCTTTGCTGTGATGTGGAAGGAGCATCCTTCACTTCTACTACAATTGGTGTGGGAGTATGGGCAAGTGATAGGGAGGCAGAGAGTAGTCTCATTGGTCGTTTGTGGAAGTTCAGGAAGTGGTTGGTTCAAACAGTCTTGTGTGTTTGTGGATCAGTAGCTTGAATTGGCATCTGTTCTGTACAGGGAGCCAGTGGAGTTTCCTGAGATGGGGTGTGATGTGGGTTTGTCGGGAAGGTAAAGGATGAGTCTGGCTGTGGTGTTCTGAATGATCTGAAGTCTGTTTAGGAGGTGTGCAGTGATTCCTACATAGAGAGAATTGCCATAGTCCAGTCAGCTGGTGAGAAGGGCGTGTGAAGGACATGTGTCACGGTGCATCTTGTGTGCAGAGGTAGCCACTTGAAGATCTCATGTTGCATGTACAAGGTGAGGAAGCAAGCAGAGGAGACAGTGTTGACCTGTGTTTTCATGGTGAGCTTGAGGTCAGTGATGATTCCAAGGTTTCTGGCATGGGTGGAGAGAGTGGGTGAGCATCCTAGGTCTGATGCAAACAGGAGTCATTCCATGTGTTTCTGTTGTTACCGAAGATCAGTACTTCCGTCTTGTCTGTGTTAAGCTGCAGGACGTTATTCTTCATCCAATTGGCAACACTTGTCATGCATCTGTGGAAGTTGGTTTTAGTGGTGGTGGGTTGTCAATGACTGAGAGGATGAGTTGAGTGTCATATGCGTAGGAGATTATTTTTAAAAAGTGGGATCTGACGATGTTGGCCAGCGAAGTCATATATGCCTTGAAGAGCATGGGGCTGAAGGATGAGGCCTGGGGTACACCACAGGGGATATTCTTGGGTTCAGAGGTTAAAGATGGCCGGTGGGTCTTCTAGATTCTTCCCGTGAGGAAGGAGATAACCCATCTGAGCGTGTCTCCTTGGAGGCCGATGTGGTGGAGCCTTTCGATCAGCCTGTGGTGGGATACGGTGTCGAAGGCTGCTGAGAGGTCAAGGTGGGTCAGGGCTGCTATTTTTCCTCATTCAAGGAGGGGTCAGAAGTCATCGGTAGCTGCTGTTAGGGCTGTCTCGGTGCTGTGATTGCTGCGGAAGCCTGATTGGGAGGTGTGGAGTAGCTGGTTCTGCTCCAGGTATGTCATGAGTTGCTTGTTGATGATCTTTTCCAGTACCTTCTCTGGGACTGGGAGCAGAGAATCTGGCCAGTAGTTTTTTAATTTGTTGAGGTTGGATTAGGGTTTTTTGAGTAGAGGTTCAACTTCTGTGTGTTTCCAGAAGTCTGGAAAACTTGTGGTGGTGATCAAGGTGTTGAGCAGGGTGGTGAGTTCCTGGCCAATCCTTTGGTTCCAATGGTTGAAGATTTGGTTCGGGCAAGGATCTGTGGGAGCTCCTGAGAGCATTAATTTTATGGTAAAGGTGGTGTTCTGGATGGAAAGGAGGTTTCCGGTGGTCAGTCTGTGGTTCATGTCAATTGCAGTGGTGGGCTATCTGTCGAAGAAATCCATAGGTGTAGGTTGGGGTTTGAAGTTTCTATATATGGTTGGGATCTTGTCATGGAAGAAGTCAGCGAGGCTGTTGCACAGCTCTTGTGAGGGTGTGATGTTGTTTTTGCTGCCAGGTAGGTTGAAGAATTCTTTAGCGATATCAAAAAGTTCCTTTGGGTTGTTGGTACTTGCTTTGATTCTTGCAGCTACTGCTGTCTTCTTTGTTGCCCTAAGCTAGCAGTGGAAGAGGTTTTGGGAGCTCTTGAAAGCTGCCCTGTCAGAAGTGTTCCTGCTGGTGCACCATTTCCTCTCCAGCTACTTGCTGTCTCATTTCGCTGTTTTGAGTTTTTGGGTGTAAGAGCTGGCCTTTTTGCAGGATTTTCTCTGGTTAATCCTCTTGATGGTAACAATGCTGTTGGCGTAGTTTGTGATCCAGGCCTTGAAGGTATAAATTCATTATTCGTGGTTGGTGGTGGTAGCGGGTTTTGAGGCGTTGAGGGCATCCATCCAGCTGGTCTCTGAGATTGTGTTCTACCTGTGGTGGGGGTGCTGGTCATCTTGGGGACGACAGTGGGGGGGCTCCAGATGCTGAAGTAGATGATGGAATGATCAGTCCATGTGAGTTCTGTGACGTGGCATATTTGACCTGGCTTCTGGAGATGAAGATGCGGTTCATCATGTGTCCTGCAGTGTGTGTAGGGTCATATGTGATCTAGGTCAAATCCTAGACGGCTCATACTGTTAAGGAGGTGTGTGGTGTTATTGTCATTGGGGTCATGGATGTCGAAATTTAGGCTGCAGAGGAAGATGTAGTCCTTGGAGTCTAAGGCTAGGGGTGTAATGAAGTCTGCAATGGAGTTGCAGAAGCTGACACGTGGGCCCAGGGGTCAGTATGCAAGTGTGCCTCTGATGGTTGTCTTGTCATCAATGGAGTTTGAAGTTGAGATGTTTCATGGGGTTGATGGTGCTGTCCGTGGTGGTGTGCTGTATGATTTCTTTGTGAATGTTGGATGTTCCTTCTCCTCTCTTGTTGGTGGGATCCTGCTGAGTGATTTTATATCAGCTGGGAATCGGTGTGGCAATGCCTGGGGCGAATGACAAGTTGAGCCAGGTCTTGGTGAGGAAGAAGTCTTCGGGTGCGAGGGTGGCAATGATGTCCCATAGTTCTGTGTAATGCTTGCCCATACTGGGCTTGTTGAGGAGTAGACAGTGAAGTCAATGTGTAACTTCTGGTGTGGTATATAGAGAGCTCACTATGGTGCTACTTGGAGTGCTGGCACAGGTGCAGGTGCAGAAGAAGGTGCACCTGGCGCAGGGCCCTACCATTGAGTGCAGTGTGGCAGGGCAGCAGTGTTGGCTGGGTTATCCGATGTTCAGGGTGCGGAGAGTGGTGGCATCATATCTGCGGGGGAATCAGAGACAGGGGGTCCTTGTACTGAACGCACTCCAGGCACAGATGGGCTTGGTCATGGTGTGCCTTCAATGCTTCAGCAGCGCACCTGGTGCCCGCGCCCACTGTGCTGCTGCACTTTGGCCTCCTTTAAGTAGGACCTTGGAGGAGGGAGGGGCATTGGGAGGCAGTGCTAGGAGGAGGGGTGGAGGAACAACGAGGAAAACAGGAGAAAAGCATGAGAAAAAAGGAGGGAAAAAGGAGAAAAACAATGAGAAAAAAAAGAGAAACAGAAGAAAAGCAATGAGAAAAAATGAGGGAAACAGGAGAAAAGCAATGAGAGAAAAACAAAGGAAACAGGAGAAAAACAATAAGAAACATAAGGGAAACATGAGGAAAGTCATGAAAAAAAATGAGGGAAACAGAAGAAAAGGAATGAGAGAAATGAGAGAAACAAATGCAGAGCAAAAGCAATGCAGCAGCACAAGAGAGCTGTGCCTGGGACTTGTGTCCTCCATTAGGGAGATCCTGGGAGGAGTGCTTGGAGGTGGTGGGCTGGGTTGGGCAGGAGGAAGGAGAAAAGCAATGAGAAAAAAAACAAGGAAAGCAGGAGAAAAGGAACAAGAAAAAAAGGGAAACTGGAGAAAAGCAATGAGAAAATCGAGGGAAACAGGAGAAAAGCAACCAAAAAAAAACAAGGTAAACAGGGGAAAGGCAATTAGAAAAAAAACAAGGGAAACAGGAGAAAAGCAATGAGAAAAACCAAAGGAAACAGGACAAAGGCAAATAGAGAAGTGACGGAAACAAATGCAGAGCAAAAGTGATGCAACAGCACAGGGAGAGCTATGCATGGGACCCAAGAAAAGGCAGAAAGGATGTAAATGTTCCAATCTGCCTACCCTTAAAGACCACACAATTACTAAGGAATAAGGTCAGGAAAGAAATGGGGTATGGTAAAGGCAAGTTTGATATTTGCAGGAAAGCAGGAGGGCAAACTGCCTGACATACCAGTACACCTTCGCCCAGAAGTATTTTGGTACAGTGCATGATAACATCCACTTCAGCTGAAAGTTTTTGGTATTCACCATTGTTGGCCACAGCCATTGCTATGTACCTCTAGATACACTTTTCAAGATTTTTGTCCTTCTTCAATAAAGAGTAACACTTCAAATATAGGGGTGGTGGCAATACTGCTCACAGTGTTCCCAAGTTTCACTCTCAGAGCACAGGTGAATATCAATGAGCCTGTAAGCCCAGTAACTCAACAAGGAGTCAACCACTGAAGGAGAGAAGGGGCATACTGCCTGTCAAACCTGCAGTAACATGAAATTCACAAAAATGCAGTGTGGAAAATGCAGTGCATGACTACTAAACTGCTGATGCAGCCAGTGCAGTGAATCTCTAGACTTGTGTTTCAGGATATTTTTCCGTCCTCAGTAGAAAGTAACACTTTACATTTGGGGAATTTGGGGTGCTGGCACAGTCTTTTCAGGTTCCTAGACCACTCCCATAGTGCAGGTGCAACCTAATGAGATCATCAGTTAATAACCCAACAATGAGCCAAAGAAAAAAGGGTCAGGGAGTCCACTGCCTGGAATATCAGAGCCAATTTGATGTTGGAGGACATTCTGGGTAGGAACTCACAATGGGATCTTTGTGAGCCAGACCTTTCTAGATTCTTCCAGGTTTAGTTTTCAGAAATTTCTTGGTGTGATAGCTTGTCCTTGATGACAGCTGACCTAAGACCCAAATACTGCAGCTACCCTCATTGCCAGAAAAACTGCAATTCCAAGGAAAATGGCTTTGGGGCTGGCACACACACCCACACTAATGTCCAGCCATCCACTCACAATTGCACACATATATTCACTGCCACCCATCCACAGGTACAGTCACTTACAGCCATCCATTCACAAGCATGCACAAATACCCACACTCATCATGACCAGGCATACAGGTGCATGCTTGGACACATTTGTTCACAGCACACATCCACAAATACACATACATTAATACATGCACACATTCAATAAGCACTTAGAGGGCTGCAGCCACGAGGTTAGGGCCAGCGGTTGGAGGAAGAAAGAAGCACGAAGGAACAGGAAGGATTTATAAAGCTTTGGTTAGTTAAGGGGAAAACAGAAGATCCTGCCACCTCCTCTTAATGGATAATCTTGTCAAAGGTAAGTCAATGAGAGGAAGACCTTCCCTAACTTGTCACAGAGTGGGATGGGGGTCAGTTTGAATTGCTAATGCCACCCCGTTCTGTGATGAGTTGAGAAAGGGTGATGTGAGGTGCCATTAATAGACAATCAGCCTGGGCACTTTTGGACTTATACTTGAAGCATCTCGGGATGACTCTACCACTGATGCTAACCCTCATCTTGAGGGGAACAAACATCATAGGGGTTGCCTGGCTGATGATGTTAATGTCTTCAGTGCTTAAAGATCTTCAGCCTGGCATAACTTGGCTAAGGCTGTAATGTGTCTGAGTATTAGGGCATGTAAAGAGAATAGCTCCTTCACATGGCGAGCTCTGTCAGGCTGACCTCTGCTCAACTTCACATACACTTATCATGCTTTGGAACAGGGAATGGACAGAGCCCTAGTGCCCATAATGACAGCTGCCTCTAGAATAATCTTAATCTCTCAACATTGCATCTGTGAGCCTTTCTTGTCATAGGTTATTAGCCCACCCATGCATTTGGGGTTCTGTTTTAGATGAGAGAAGTTTGGGAACACATAATAGTTTCAATCCATTTTTGGCTTCCAAATAAGGGTGGGTAGAACTACTGGAATTTCACTCAGAGGAATTCTGCAGACTTTCCTAAAAACTCATTTGCAGACTTACCTAAAAATTCAGCGAGATTCTGTGGAGTTCCATCAACGGGCGGAAAAGACACATCGCGCTGGTTGAGGTGTGATTTACCACCAGTGGCGCATTCTATGCTGAAAAATCAGCACGAACAGCATCACGCTGTACTCAACTAAGGGCATGTGCTAATTTTATTCTATCCAGCCTGCTTCTGCCTAGCTTTTTCCACTGCTTTCCTTTTTTACCATCCAACCCCATCCATGCCAACTTATCCCAATTTTTCTTATTTTATTACTTTCTGACTTTTTCTGTGTGTTTATTTTTATTTATGTTTCTGTGTGTTTTTAGTTGCTTTTTGTACTTTATTTCCTACTTTCCTGACTTCTCCCCTCTGTCATGATTCCCTTCCCTTCCTACTCCTGATTCCAGTACATATGGCAGAAGCAGCAGTGATGCTACTGGTACTGTAGCAGCACCCACTGCAGTAGCATTCATGACCCACATCACCTGTGGGCAATGGAAATGGGCAGTGGCGCAGCCTGCCCTATTTTTCGCAAGTCAAAGGTAGCCACACTCGTCTTCTGGGTGCATCACCACCTTCCACAAATGTTGGCAACAGGATCAGCAAAGGTTACGCCCTGTAGGGGAGAGTTGGTTGCTGTGGGGGTGAGTGTGCACTATATGCGCTGCAACAGAGGCGATCTGCACAGCCAGCAGCAACTGATACACCACTGGGCAGACATCATAGACTGTGAGTAGGATCTCCTTGACCTGCTAGGTGTCAAGGTGGAGTGGCTCGGTTAGTAATATTTTTCTTTTCTAAAAATTCTAGTATTTAGTATTACTTTTTTTCAGGGAGCATGATCCTAGCTAAGTTAAGTTTATGTGATTATATACATGAATACATAAATATATATATATATATATATATATATATATATATATATATATATATACATATACATATAAATATACATACTATATATATATATATATATATAAATATATATATATATATATATATTATTTTTGTGTATTTTTAAAGCTAAATATATTTTATGTTAAATAAGCATACATGTTTATAATTCATGGTGTGAGTACATATATAGAAATATAATATAATTTATACACTTTTCTGTCAAAAACAATCCTTAGAGCCTTTTCCCTCTTTCTAAGGGTTCTGCACCAGAATTTACACACTTAGAAATGCAAAATAAACATATTTCTTGTTGCATGCACCTCTACTGGGAAGGCATAGCATTTTGAAGCATCTCCAGGTTAACCAGTGAGGAATGTGGAAATGTGCCAAAATATATGAGTGGATATGTGGGAACACCCACTCTCTATCCATGTAACACCTTCCCGGAGAATAAAACAAGGCAGCAACTTGTGCTGCCTTGTTACATTACTCCAGATGTACGAAGCCACGCATGGCCATCACCTTGTGTGATGCAAGGGCAACACAAACCCTTGATAAATCTGGGCTTTGGTATTCAGAGTAGTGGTGTATGGTGCTAGACTGACAGAGAGGTGTAGGACTGTAGGAGTGAAGTTGATGTCAGATGAATGACACTGCTAGGAATATGTTCCACTGGGAGCCAGGTGCTCGCTTGACTGATTTAAGAGATGTCACTATTACGATAGTAGTGTATCTGGGGTATTAGCACTCCCTTTGGCTTTATGTAGCTCATACAGTCCCACTCCCCCTGAGGTGCAGTGTGCAAAGGGAGACCAACTTGGACCATCAATAGTAAAAGTAATTAATTTGTTGGAATTAATGAATAGTTCAAAATGCCCTTTTAGGGTAGGAAACTAGGACTAAGCTTTCAGATTGAGGAAGTGCAATGCTGTCCCTGCAAATGTTTGTTGTTGTAGGGAGTACCACTAATTACTTTTCTTTTTACCTTCATTCATTTCATAAAGATCCCAGGGCAAAGGGCATCCAAGAGCCAAGCGACTGCCACCACTACTATCACCAGCGCAGCAGTAGCTACCACTACCACCCCAGCACTACAGCAGATGGTTCTGCTGGCCCCAGTAAGTCATGCTTATTATTATTTCTTACTTTTAACTATTCCTACAAGTAGTGTATTTTGGCCTACAGTATTTGCTTTTTTTCAGCTTCCTTGCTTAATGTTTCTTATTCCTCCATTTCCCTGTATTTTCTATATTTCCTGTTTCCGCAGCTGACTGCCTCCTGTCTGCAGCTTTCCTTTTTAATAAGTTTTCCCACGCTCCTCTTTTACATGTCTTGTGTAGTACTAATAACAGAACAGAGTTTTAGTAACGTAAAAAAGGTCACAGGCCCAAACATTCACAAAACATGTTGGTTGAGAAGGCTGTCTTGAGCAAACAATCAATGAGTACAGGGACAGAAATAGAGTGGTCATAGACCTTCAATGTTGTTTCATGCTGGTAGTTTCCATGACACTGATGCAAGGCAGGAATGAAGCAACAAACAATACCATATGTCCTTTATATTCTCTTTCACTCCTTCATTGCGTTTCATTCTTATCCGTTTGTGGCATTAAGCCTCCATTTTTTAAAATATTGCTAACCAAACCTCCGAAAGTAATAGTTTTGATAAACAATTGCTAAACTAACTTTAGTGAGCTATTGCTAATGTACCTTGTGCAAACTAATTGCATGAGTGGTTAATCTGGTATCTAAAATGAGTACATTAAGCTTTTGTCTAGGCATGCAGTCTACCAGTGCTGCCACAAACACCAGCCAGCCAGGGACTGAGGAGGCCCAGGTAGAGGGAGGGGAAGAAGTCCAGGATGTGGCAGGGACATGTGGTAAATAACCTTGCTTTGTTATAAATACTACATATAAAAAAAATATCCTGCCCTTCACCACCCTGCCCATGGAATGTTGCCACCTAAAACTGGAGCGTGGTTTTATTTGGTGCTGCAGTGTAGGTGGAGAAATGTCATTCTGCTTCATTAATAGTGCAGCACAAAGTCAGAAATGCATGCAAACTGAAGACAAGGAGTGTTTTCCAGTGCCCACTCAGTCACCTCTAGCGTATGTAAATTCAATTTTGGCATGTCACATATTTTTCTGCATCAGTGACTAATATTGCATGGCTTTCATTACAGACTTATGTTTCCTACTTTTTTCCTTCCCTCAACCAATGTGACTAAGCAAAGATGTAGTACATTATCAGTGACACCCAACCATTCCATAGCTAAACCTTTACCAAGACCAATCCCTCTAACTTACCTTCCTGTAGACTAACTTTCCCCACTGCCAAGTGAAGGAATTTGTTGAAAATAATCTGTGGTGGAGGCCAGGGAGTAGTTTGGGACTAACGGCTTGATTTAGAGTTTGGCGGATGTGATACTCTGAGATAAATGAAACAAATAAAATATCCAGTTCACTGTACTACAAGGCAACATATATATACTATGCACTGTCTACTGTAATATGGTATATATGTTATCTGCTACATATGTGATGGAGTATCCCACCTGTCAGACTCCATCAACTCCTAAGTTTGGATTCAGGGTATGATTGAAGAGGAAATAGTAGAAGAGCAGGGCCATTTGAGTTAATGATAATAAGTTATTAACCTGCATTGCAGCTGCCCCAAAGACATGCTGCAGAGTAGCAGACATGCCAGCAGGATCAATTTATGTTGCACATGTAGTGACCACTCACTTGTCCATCACCACCCGAGGGGTGGTGCTCAGAACCCCTTCAGAAGGTCCCTGGCTTTTGCTATCTGGGATTCAAGGTGGGCAGGAAACTCTGGGAGCATCTGAGTGGCCAGTGCCAGCAGGTGACGGTGAAAGTAAGCCCTTGCGTGCCCACCAAGGACAGTACCCCAGAGTAACATGTCCTTTGCAGCTGCCAAGGCTTATTGGTATCCTTCCTCCAAGATCTTCAGGCATCTTGAAGCTCCAGCTCCAGCTCCAGCCCCAGCACTTCTTCCTACGATGCACAGCTCCCCAAGTGGTTCTTTGGCAGCGTGGGAGCATTTTTCATAGTGCAGCATGGGCCTTTTCTCTGACTTTCCTGTCCCGTCCTGTGGGACTCCTGTGGGCGCTGCCTGGTCTTTTGTGGCTCTCTGTGCTGCTGAGGGCCCCTTCTGACTCCCCCTCCTGGGTAGAGTCCACATTGTCCTTCCTGGTCCCCGGCAGCACCATTTTCCACTAACCGCAAGCTTTGCGTATGCCAAGGTTTGCTGGCAGACCCCAATGACACAAACCTAACTGCAATCCTGCATCCGGCGTTTGACATCACCTGCATCCTCCAGAAACCCGACTTCATCTTCATGGGTGCAGTGCTGACTCTTCTTCTTCATCGATGGTTCACTTCTTGCACCTTCATCCTGGTGGGTAGGGGCTCCTGCCCCTCCTGGACTCTTCTGTGCTTCTTGGACTTGGTTCACCCTTTTCCACAGGTCCTCCGGTCCAGGAGTCCACTGTTGGTGTCTTGCAGTCTCTTCTGGGTTTTGCAATATTCTTCTTTTCTTCTCTGTGTTTGTTCTGGGAACCTTACTGTGATTTACTCCTGTTTTCCTGGTTGCTGGGGTGGGCTGTGGTACTTACCTTTGGGCTTTCCTAGTAGTCCCAGCTCCCCTCTGCACACTACACTTGCTAGGTGGGGGACCAACTTTCGCATTTCACTTTCTTAGTATATGGTTTGTGCTCCCCCAGGTAAATTTTTTCCTATTGTGATTTTCACTAATTGCACTGTTTTCTAACTGTTTTTATGCCTATTTCTGCAAACAAGTGTATATAATTTGTGCATTGCTTACTTCATAAGGGAGTATAGTCTCTAAGGTAGTTTTGGTATTAGTGTCACCTAAATAAAGTACCTTTATTTTTGTAACACTGAGTGTTTTCTTTCATGTGTGTAAGTACTAAGTGTGACTACAGTGGTATTGCATGAGTTTTCTCCTAGATAAGCCTTGGCTGCTCATTCACAGCTACCTCTAGAGAGCCTGGCTTCTAGACACTAACTACACTACACTAATAAGGGATATCTGGACCTGGTATAAGGTGTAAGTACCATAGGTACCCACCACACACCAGGCCATATATATATATATATATATATATATATATATATATATACATATATATATATATATATATATATACTTATATGTATTATATATATCTATAATATAACACAATTTTTATAAATATGTTGTATGTGTTTAATTATTTAAATGTACTACTATAACCACATATATATATATATATATATATATATATATATATATATATATATATATACATATATATGTGTATATATATATATATATATATATATATTTATATATATATATATATATATATATGTATATATGTAAATATATGTGAAACACCAACGTTGCCAGACATCCGAGGCTGCTAATTCAGTAGCGGTCCGGGCGTGGACCTAGCCATCCACAAATTATTACCAGCATTACTCCTGTTGCATACAGAAAGTTCCCGGACACCAAATGGAAGTCCAAAAATGCTTTATTCACCAATGCTTCCTCCCAGTACAACGCGCTTCAGCCGTAGCCTTGATCACGTAACAATTGAGAGTGTCTAACACACCAACTATATATCACATCCAGCATACACATAAAGATAAAAAGAGGACTATCAGACTACATGACTGCCCTGCATTGTGCAAGTGTCAGCACCATCTTAAAATGTCCCAAAAAAAACATACACAATGCTAAAAGTGATCTTATAATTACAAATGTATCCACATTATTTATTCTATTTGAACATTAATTAATTATAATCATTTAAATAATTTCCATATTAAATATTAAATATTATTAATATCCAAAGTGGTCCAAAAATGTAAAAGCATAGTATACTTTGGATAACATTGTATTCATGAACGTAGAAATGCGCATTGATGTACACATGTACCTTGACAGCCCTAAATTGATGTTCAAAAATTGTATACATGTATGCAGATATGTATGTCTTGCTGCCTACCACATATCAATACACCCCCACATGTGTCACCTCTATCACAAAATATACCATAAAAACCCACTAAATGCAGTTAAAATTCAATTAAAATAGACTGACAAAAATACATATCCAGCAACTTCAATTAACCTAAATGTACATTCATCTCCTCACTTGAATTCAAACCCCCAGGGCTCAGGGTGTTGAGTCTAATAATAATTTTAGATTCCAAAATCCTCATCTTTTTCTCTCTGTTGCCTCCCCTTATACTGGGTTTAATCGGATCAATAACTGCAAAACTCAACAACCTCTCATCCCCATTATGTTTTTCATGGAAATGTCTTGCCACTGGGTATGTTCGATCAAAATTACGAATCGCTCGAATGTGTTCAAGAACCCTCTTTTTAGCCTTGTGTATTGTGCTACCCTCATAAGGTTTCCCACAGGGGAACATCAGGCAATAGACACAAAAGTCTGTATTGCAATTGAAGTGTCCTCGGATTTGATGAGTCCAATGTCCATTTTCCCCAAACACTTTAAGACAATTGCTACTATATTTGCATGCCTTACATTGTCTACAACAGAAGAAACCCACAGAATGATCTAGGGACAAAGCTCTAACACTATCCCTAGTTATTCTATTACGGCTGAGATCATCTCCTAACGATCTACCTTTGTGAAAAGTGATCGCAGGTGCCTCAGGAATTACACTACCTAAGGTGGAGTCGGTCTGTAGTATATGCCAACTCCTATTCAAAATCTTTCTCAGGACCTGTGACTGGTTGGAATATGTTGTGATGAATCTCACCTTTTGATCACCTACATCTGAATCCATCCTCGGGTATATCAGATTCTCTCTCTTTATGTTGTCAGCCTTGCCTTTGGCTTGAAGAATCAATTTGCTCCTATACCCTCTCTCTTAAAAACATTGGAGCATATTATCACTTTCTTTCTGATAATCCTCCCAAGTGTTACAAATCCTGTGAGCTCTCAAAAATTCCCCGAAGGGGATACTGGCAATAAGATTTGGTGGATGGGCACTGTTCGCATTTAATATGCTGTTGCCAGCCGTCGATTTCCTATGGAGTTTGGTCCTTAATGATTGTTCTTGGACCATAACTTCCACAGCCAGAAATGCAATCTGTTGCTTACTACTCTGGTCACTCAGATGTAAGTTGTAATCATTGCTATTTAGAAAGGCTACGAAACTTCTTGCCGATTTCTCATCTCCTTTCCAAATCACAAAAATGTTGTCTATATAACGACACCATAGAATAACCCTTTCATCAAAGTAGGGTGACCTAGTAGATATTTGCTCCTCCCAAAAGCCCATCACCAGATTCACATTACTTGGTGCGAAACAGGTCCCAATAGCCGTATCCTGTGTATTTAATATGGAAATTATTTAATATTCAAATAGAGTAAATAATGTGGATACATTTGTAATTATAAGATCACTTTTACCATTGTGTATGTTTTTTTTTTTTACATTTTAAGATGGTGCTGACACTTGCACAATGCAGGGCAGTCATGTAGTCTGATAGTCCTCTTTTTATCTTTATGTGTATGCTGGATGTGATATATAGTTGGTGTGTTAGACACTCTCAATTGTTACGTGATCAATGCTACGGCTGAAACGAGTTGTACTGGGAGGAAGCATTGGTGAAGAAAGCATTTTTGGACTTCCATTTGGTGTCCGGGAACTTTCTGTATGCAACAGGAGTAATGCTGGTAATATATATATGTACATATATATACTCACATGTATATGTTATAAAACATAAAACATTTTTAAATTACAATACATTATGTGAATTATTTATCAAATAAAAAATAAAAAGACATTTACAAAAAAAATATAAAACACTAGAAACCAAAATACAAACAAATACTAAAAAATGTAACTTATAAACAAGTATTAATCATAAGTATATTTAAAAAATATTAGGGAATGTATTTAAATCTGGGACTAATACATACACTATGGCCCTCATTCTGACCTTGGCGGGTGGCGGAGGCCGCCCGCCAAAGTCCCGCCGTCAGATTACCGTTCCGCGGTCGAAAGACCGCGGCGGTAATTCTGACTTTCCCGCTGGGCTGGCGGGCGGTCGCCTTCAGACCGGCCGCCAGCCCAGCGGGAAAGAGGCTTCCACGATGAAGCCGGCTCGGAATCGAGCCGGCGGAGTGGAAGCTGTGCGACGGGTGCAGTTGCACCCGTCGCGTATTTCACTGTCTGCGCAGCAGACAGTGAAATACATGTAGGGGCCCTCTTACGGGGGCCCCTGCAATGCCCATGCCAGTGGCATGGGCACTGCAGGGGCCCCCAGGGGCCCCGCGACCCCCCCTACCGCCATCCGGATCCCAGCGGTCAGACCGCCGGGATCTGGATGGCGGTAGGGGGGGTCGGAATCCCCGCGGCGGTGCAGCAAGCTGCGCCGCCGTGGAGGATTCAATGGGGCGGCGGTACACTGGCGGGAGCCCGCCAGTGGTGCCGGTCCGACCGCGGCTTTACCGCCGCGGTAGGAATCCCCATTGGAGCACCGCCGGCCTGTCGGCGGTGCTCCCGCGGTCCTCCGCCCTGGCGGTCAAAGACCGCCAGGGTCAGAATGAGGGCCTATTTCCACTCCAGTTTATGCAGCAGTAGAGAAAGCGCTGGACTTCGGACAAATAAAATGTACTAATCGTACTCCACTCTGTGCAACAGTAGGGAAATTGTTGGATTTCGGAGGGTTAAAGATTTACTATTCCCACTCCAGTCTGTGCAACAGTATGAAAAGTGTTCGACTTCGGAGGGGTAAAATTTACTATTCCCACTGTAGTCTAGCAACGGTATGGAAAGTATTGGACTTTGGAGGGGTTAACATTACTATTCCTACTCCAGTCTAAGCAACAGTAGAGAAAGTGTTGAACTTCATGGGAGTAAAATGTACTATTTCCACTCTAGTCTGTGCAACAGAAGGGAAAGTGTTGGAAATCGGAGGGGTTAATATTACTATTCTCACTCTAGTATGAGCAAGAACAGGGACAGTGCTGGATTTAGGAGAGGTAAGATTTACTATTCCCATTCCAATTTGTGTAAACACAGGGAAACGCAAGACTTCGGAAGGATTACAGTGAGTATTCTCACTCCAGTCTAAGTAACAGTAAGGAAAGCATTGGGCTTTGGAGGGGTAAGATTTGCTATTCCCACTCCAGTCTGTTCAACAGTGGAGGAAGGGTTGGACTTCGGAGGTGTAAAATGTACCATTCCCACTCCATTCTGTGCAATAATAAGGAAAGCATTGGACTTCGGAGGGGTCAAATTTACTACTTCAAATTGTATGTGCATCGAATGGCTCAAAATTACTATTCCCACTCCAGATTAAGCACCAATAGGAAAAGAATTGAACTTCGGGAGGACATAATTTACTTTTCCCACTTGTGGCCACTTGCCCGACCTCTGTTGCCTTCCCCTCTGCACTTGACTTAAGCCGTGCCACTTGAAACCAGGTGAATGCAGAGGTTGGGTTGGATTCCTCTGTTGTTGGTGTTGCTGGTGATCATTGTGTTGGCTGATAATAGCACAGCCTTCTCTGGATGTTGAAGGCTGCATGCCAGAGCTTTTGCCCAGGCCTCTAATTTCAAGTTGTTTTTCTTCCAGGTCTCTTGCTAGAGCAACAATCCAAGTCTTGTAAAGTGAAACATCCCCTTCTGAAAAATGAATGAAAGTAGTCAGTATTTTTCTGTACTGTGGATCAAGTATTGTTGCAGATATGTAGTCTTTGGAGGGTACAATCTCTTTTTGCAGCCTTGGATTACCAGCCAAGTGAAAGATTAGGCTCTGAACCAACTTTCTTCTTCATTCACACCGACCAACCTTTGTGCTACCTTTTTCAACTGGTTCTATAGTAGATGCAGCAGCTGGATTACTTGCCTCAACTTACTGTCCTCTTTGCTGAACTCCCATGTAAAAATCACAAAGGAAATAGCAATTGCATCAGGACCTTAACTAGCCCCCATGTGTCAACCTCCATTATCATGCATTTCCCAGATGCATCCCCTCCTTTTCAAAAGGCATAGTCCGTGATTGGTCTGCATTGCTCAAACAGATGTGCAAGGGATTTAACTGGTACTCCATTAGCATGCTGAATGATCCTCAACTTCTTCTGGGCTTTAAAATAGTGACTGAAATGAGTGCAGATTCTTTGGCAGGTAACCAGCATTTTGCTGACTATATCTTTCTTTTTGAGAAAGTCCTGCATAATCAGGTTGATGCAATGAGCCAAATTCAGGACACTGAAATATCCACCTCCTGCCATGGCTTTGACTATATTACTGCAATTCTTTATGGCCCCAAATCAACTTCTGAGACCCTTGGGCTAAAGCCATTCAAAGCCTTTGCAGTTAAACTCTTTCAAGATGTTTATAGCTGTTTGGATTTCTTCCTAGCGAGCATAGCTACTGTTGCATGCCACTGAATGCCCTTTAAACTTTCTTCAGTGCTGAGACCTGCAGATAGCTGTTGCCAAGAGATCCAGTGTGTAGTGATTCACACATAATCAGTTGCTTGACAACTGGTCCACTTGTATTTTGTCAGGTAGATAGTCTGAACAGCACTCTGCTGCATAGCTTGTCCAACCAATTGCAGTACATCATGATGGAGCCCTAAGAACAGCAACTGTGGAAAAAAAGGTCAGGCCGTGAACCTTCCATTGTGGGAAGATGGCTGCCACAAATTCCAAAAATCCCACTCCTTCCACAAAAGAAAACTGGAGGAGACTAGCACTAACATTTTAGCCAGTTTCCCGTTGTACAAATGTGGCATGGGGTGGTTGCATTCATATGGCTTTTATGTCTAAACATGCCCATAAATAGTAGATTTGATTTTTTTCTTTCATGCCTCTACTGTCTCAGGTGACTTTCAGAGAGAAGCAGGAGGTAGTAGACTCAATGTGCATCTTAAAGCGGGAATCACAGTATATGGCTGTGTCTACTTCTGAGTCTTGTGCCATTTGGAGATTGCTGATGAGGGTGATGCTGGCGCACAGCATGGGATAGCTGCTTTGTGTAATGCTGTCAAACTGCCACCCACTTTCTTTATGACCACCTTCTTCTTCTAGAAATGTGATCTGAGCTGATTCCCTCCTCTTACAATAAAAACCAGCAGCAAACTTTGTATTTATGATATTTTTTCACATGGGATGTTTGGCCTCCAGTTCTCTAGTGCAAACCTGGTTTAACTCAATGAACACTTACATGGCAAATGCAGCATATTAAAATGTTATCCTCCAACATGTTAATAGGGAAACAGTCTCAAACTGGGGAGGATAACTTTTTTAGTGTGCCACTTCCAGTGCCTCGAGAACTGGCGGTAGGTGGCTGTGTCATTTGCCTCTCTGTCTCTGTAGGGAGTACTTGATTGTGGTAGTGGTGGATGCAAGTCTCAGCAGGGGTCTTACAAATATCAAAGTCAGCAGTGATGATGGAACTATATTCCTCTGAGCAAGTTAAATAGGAAGGGTACCAGATCACACTTCCTGGCTACATAAACTTTGGTTTATACTGGGGATTGAGAGGTTGGCCTTGATGGCTGAGCTGGACTATACTACATACTCTGGCTTGTGAGCTCCCTTCATTCACCTCCTCTTTGGGGATGGTGCTGTTGATGCGGAAGGGCTGCTTCCAGCCTTTTGCTGCCCAGAGGAAGTTGCAGCGGATACACCACATTTCCTAAAAAAGGCAGAAGGCACCACCCCAGTGGTGGCAATTTCCTTCTCTTGGCAAGAATACCCTTGGCAAGAATACCCTTTTTGAGGGCCATCTTCAGGCTCTTAGCTCTACCAGCTGCCACTTAGCTGCACAAGCGGAAGCAGAGGAGGCCTCAGATGGTGTCACTGCCGGCCATCTGTCTGGCTGTACTGTGTGTGATGTCTCTTGTGCACCTAAAAGCAAACCAGCAAAAAAACAAAACAATGAAACATGGAATTTGCAGTTTTAATTTATACACAATATAATTTAGTGTGACCATCACTAATAATTAATAATAGTGTATCCATTCCAAACCATGCATAAACATGAGATTTCAATAACATACAGATTGAAAGGTACTTTATGTGTCTTTAAGGCCAATGAGACACCTATGGCATGCAAGGGGTGCAGGGGAAAATGTAATAATTCCTAACAAAATTATTACTGGTGCGTGGTGTGCTTATGGTCTATGTTGAGGCATTAATAGCCGGAAAGGGGTGCAGGGGAAAGTGGAATCATTATTTTAAAAATATTGCTGGTGTGTGCTTATGGCCTACAAGACAGCTATGGTAGGTAGGGAGTGCAGAGGAGAATTGAATAATTCTTTATAAAAACCTATTGCTAGTGTGCACCTATGGCTATGAGACACCTACGGCAGGCGGGGTTACAGAGGAAAATGTAATAATTCTTACAAAATGATTGCTGGTGTTCGCCTATGGCCTACGAAACAACCATGACAGGCAGGAGTACAGGCAAAAATCAAATAATTGAAAAAAAAAAATTGCTGGTTTCTCCCCAGGGACTATGAGAAATCCTATGGGAGGTAAGAAGGCACAGGGGAAAATGGAAAAAAATGAATACAAAACACTGTACTACAATCATCCTCAACCACATTAAACTCATATCAGGGAACAAAATAACAAAAAACTAAAAGTCATAGGCCCCTTCTATCCATGCCCCTTGAAAATGACTGTGAAAAGTGGACCAAAAGGATTTAACACATTGGCTACATAAAATGGCCATTTGCCACATGTTCAGAGCTCCAAGCAAGAAGATGGACAATAAAGAACACATGCATGCCCATGGCAAAAGCACACTGGTTGCACAAAACGGCTGCCCTGCCGCACGGCTACCAAATAGGAAGGCATTGACAACAAAGAACACATGGAAGCCTATGGCAAAAGCAGACTGGCTACACAAAATGGCCACCCTGCCCTGCCACATAGCCACGAAGAGTGAAGGCATGAACAACAAAGAACACATCCAGCCCTATAGCAAAAAGAAAGCAGACTGGCTACACAAAATGGCCCCCATGCCACATGGACACCAAAGTAACAGGCAACAAAGAACACATGGTGGAGGCCTATGGCAAAAGCACCCTGACAATACAAAATGTCTGTTGGCCACATGTTCACAACAACAAGCAAGAAGGCATTGACAACAAAGAAAATATGGAGGCATACAGCAAAAGCGCACCGACTATGCAAAATGTCAGCTGCCAAAATGTTCACTGCAACAAGAAAAAAAGGATGGACAACAAAGAACACAGGGATGCCTGTGGCAAGTGCACTCTGACTGCAAAATGTCCACTGGTCATATTTTCAAAACAAGTAAGATGACATGGACAACAAAGAACACATGGAAGCCTATGGCAAAAGCACAATGGCTACATAAAATGGATGCCCTGCAACATGGCATGGAGAACAAAGTAGGCCGAGCACAAAGACAAAATGGTGACTTACGGCAATCAAACACACACACACACACACAAACTGGCCACTTGGCCAGCAAAGATGCAAGAAAATAGAGAAAAGAGTAATTTAAAACCAGGCCCCAACTCTTCCAAACATATGCAAATGTTTCCCTTAGAAAAAACTAAGAAGGTGAAGGCAGACTAGGCCCCTACTGCAACTCCAGGCCACCCACAATCAAATGTAAAAATGTAAGACAAAACTAACAAGGTAAAGAAAATTGGCGCATGTCCTCCATATAACAACAAACTTATCCAAAATGTCTGTAACATGATTTCTCACAAACAACCTTAAAATCCAATGGTTTATGCAGCAGGGGTTGCAGAAAAAGAGTGATCCTTTCCCCCCATATCCAAAGGAAAAGTAACCAAGGGATGGTCATAGCACTGGGAGGAGCTTTCTAGACACGAACAGGAAGTTGGAGCCTCTGTGGGAATTATTTCCTATTGAAAAATAAAGTGAAATAAAAAATGCATTTAGAGCTAAAAGAAACTACCTCAACCGTCCATTCAGGTAGGAAACCTAATATTTGTAGTTGATTATGCTGACTTTCAAGTAGAAAATCTACTTGAGAAGCAGCACTCTAACCGCAACTGCTCGCAACCGCTGTCATTAGAAAATTTCACAGGAAGTCCTCCTAGCAACTGTGAGTTGTGCTAGAGGATGCAAAATCTCCCTCATGCTCGCCAGCTCCCATTCTGAAGTGTTGTGTTTTTCTGGATTTCATCAAGTTGCTCTAAGAGGAAAATAATTCTGCCATGCTGTGATCCGCTTAATCCATGCTATAAGAGTAATGCGGATTCCCCAAATTTCTGCAATTCTGCAAGCAAAATTTAAATTCCTAAAGGGTCTACTTTCAAATGCTTTGCAAGCCACAATCTGAATGATAAAATTCTGGGTAAGGAAAGGTTGCATACCTGTAGTCCTAGTTCTGCATCGTAGGTATATTCATTGAAGTCCTAAAGGTTGATTAATGTGTGGAAGCTGAACACCTTCTTTAACGTAAAGAAACATTGGAGAATGTACATCATTCAAATACATTTTCCTTAGAGTCTCAGTGTAGTCTGTCAGAGATGCCATTTTCTTTCTGAATGGTAACTTTAACTCATATGTCATGACAATCAGGGAGGAGGGCCGGTCAGTGTTAGCCTATCACGTTGCTTTTTCTCCCCATGCTTTTGATATAAATGGTAGCTTTTTTTCATGTCAAATGATGTACATTTCCATGACAAAAGATGGTGGAGCAAAGAAAGTAGACAAAGTGATGTTCTATCCCACATGGAAGGAAGCCACAACCTTTGGAAGGAAGGTGGTACATGTCCAGAGAACCAGCTTGTCTGGATAGAAAGTGGTATAAGAAAGGTGTGGAGAGAGTTTGCAGGGAGTGCCTGCACTTCAATGACCTTCCTGGCCGATGTTATGGGCACTAAAAAGGCAGTTTTTACTGTCAAGAGCTGAAGGGGGCAATTTTGTAGAGGTACATGAGAAAGGTGGGTCAGAGCGGAAAACTCCTCTCCGCTCGTGGAGTTTTTTTTAATTTGGGTACTCCGCGCTACACGGAGTAGTGTAGAGTTCCCAGATTCCGCCATCGGGTGCAAAGTGGAGTTTCTTGTTTCTATTCCTGAGCACGACATTTGTTTTTGGTACTTGCTCACGAGTGCCAAGATATTCTCAGACCACTAGTGAGCGTGCAGGAGATTTTGCGGACATGACAGCACCAATATAGTGCCGCTTGCGAGCACATGTCGAGTAGGTTTTCTACTCAAGATGTAGTTAAATATACTCAAAAACAGGTTTCAAGTTGTTTTTTAGTGAGGGAAGCCTTTTTTTAAAAAAAAATCCAAAAGGAAGGAACTGCCCCAGAGACTTCAACTTCGTGTTCTTGTCCAGCTGTCAACACCAGGACAGTGCGCGCTCTACGGGCAACATAATGCAAAGAGACAAACCTTATGCAATGTAATAGTTCATGCATTGTGTGCTGATATTGTATATTAACTTTTTTCATTGAAGGTATTTATCTTGAAATGTCTTTATCTTGAAATGTCTTTAATACTGTTTGCAATGTATTGTTCACTTTCAAGCCTTTCATGCAGCCTGGCTGGGTGTGGCTGGGTGTGGCAGGTGGGCGGGGCTTGGGTCTATTTAAGGAACCCAACCCAGCTCCAAGTGCTCACTATTCAGAGGTCCCGGTGCAGAGCAGCTGCATTTTGCCGAGCTCCTGTTCCGAGCCCTAATTGGACATTTCCAGGCCCTGTCCTCATTACCTTGGTGAACCTCAAGCACGGCGGTAAGGCGGAGGTCAGGGTAGGCCCCCCAACTCCATTTCCAGACATTTTCGAGTTTTTGTCTTTTGATTAAATCACCTGTGCGATTGTTTCTTGGCAATTGGCGCTTGCAAATCAGATCAGCAGAGTGCGCGATCATTTTTGGGCATTTGAATCTTGATGGTTGAATCGGCTGCAGTGTGCGCAATTTATTCTTGGCAATTAACCCTTGCAGTTCAGATCGGCAGAGTGCGCGATCATTTCCTGGCATTTGAATCTTGATGGTTGAATCGGCTGCAGTGTGTGCAATTTATTCTTGGCAATTAACCCTTGCAGTTCAGATCGGCAGAGTGCACGATCATTTCCTGGCATTTGAATCTTGATGGTTGAATCGGCAGCAGTGTGCGCAATTCATTCTTGGTAATTAACCCTTGCAATTCAGATCGGCCGAGTGCACGATCATTTCCTGGCATTTGAATCTTGATGGTTGAATCGGCAGCAGTGTGCGCGATTCATTCTTGGCAATTAACCCTTGCAGTTCAGATCGGCATAGTGTGCGATCATTTCCTGCCATTTGAATCTTGATGGTTGAATCGGCAGCAGGGTGCGCGATTCATTCTTGGCAATTAACCCTTGCAGTTCGAACCGGCAGAGTGCGCAATCATTTCCTGGCATTTGAATCTTGATGGTTAAATCGGCAGCAGTGTTCGCGATTCATTCTTGGCAATTAACCCTTGCAGTTCAGATCGGCAGAGTGCACGATCATTTCCTGGCATTTGAATCTTGATGGTTGAATCAGCAGCATTGTGCGCGATTTATTCTTGGCAATTAACCCTTGCAGTTTGGATCGGCAGAATTGCGTGATCATTTCAAGTATTGGAATCTTCATGTACAGTTTGGCAATAAGATGCATAATAATTTCTGGGCAATTGAATCCTGAAACTTAAATCAAAACAGAGTGTGACTTTACAGTATCACTCATGAGTCTTTCGCAGTTCATGTTTTGGGAATTAATATGTTAATTGATTCTTGTTACGACGTAATTGCTATTCCAAGAATTAACTTGAGAGAGTTCCATGTTCAGTGCATGAGATGTTATTCTGGAAACGCTTATATGAAAGTCTGCGTAATCCTTCTTTTACTTCCAGGTATCTAGAACTAAAAAGTCATGTTATTGATCTCTCATGTTATCAGAGTATAGATAATTATAATGAAGTTCATGAAGATTAATGTGAATAACTTTGCTATTGTGTTCTTAACTCTTGTTTCCACAGGTCTCCTTCCCCGCTGTTCCCAACCTAAACCCCATCCCCCGCTTGGCCATTCTTTAACTCTGTGCTATAACTGCTAGTAGAGTTTGGAGCTGCCAAGAGGTGGACATATTGGGAACAGGTGCAAACCCAGAGGATCCGGTCTCGCTGACACCAGCAGACTTTGTCCATCTCCTATTCACTTTTCCTTGGAATTCGAGGTGAAAGGATCACTCTCTTTGTCTGCTGGATAAATACCTTTGTATTAAAGGACTTTTTGTGATGTCACATAAGTAAGTTAAAAAAATATTATTTGAGGGTGTTGTTTGTTTGATACGGCATGCACCAGTATTTCTTTGTACTTTTATTTAATTTGTAAATGTTATTGTGGTGGGTAGCCTGGAATTAAAGTCGGGGCCTAGTTATTTTTTTGCATTTCATGTTTCATCTTTTGCAAAGGAAAAACATTGCACAGTTCAGTACCTTTTCCCCATGTTTGTTACATTTGCAATATTCATTTATTTCACTATGGGGCCTGGTCTTCCAAAGGGCCATCCAGCCAGTAGGCCCAGTACTAGTCATCAATGCATGAAAGAAATGTTTCAGTGGTATATGTTTTAAAACTTCACTTAGGGCAGGGATGGCATTGGAGTAAATTCGAAATGCTGGCTACTGTTTGTATTTCATGTTTTTTCTCCAAAAAGTGTATAGATATATAATGCATTTTGCTCCTATCCATCCGTTCCATCCACCATAGCCACACAGCTGCTCAACAGCATTCAGTTTTTTAGGTATAATTCTATTTCCCCTTAGACACCCTACCTGTGGTGCACTGCAGACACATCAGCATCATTCATTTCTTTTAATGATTATTCCATTTACTACTGGTCCACTTTGACTGCCAAAGGTGTCTCCTTTAAAACAGAGGGACATAAAGCAAAGAGCTCTATCTGTATGTTGTGATATCCTGATTGGAAATTAAATGTTATTTTATGGTTGTGTGGTTTGACTTTAAAGTGGTTGATTTATCATTACCTAAGTGACCAACCAGATTAATATTGCCTTTGTCTTTACTAATTCAAACTGCAACAATGTCACTTTTCACTAAATGTTTTTCTTGCTTGTTTGCTTTTAGGTGCACAAGAGAAGAAGAGACATCACCCATAGTACTTGCAAACAGATGGCCGGCACAGTGACATCAGTCTTCCAACCTTTTCCATTGGTCAGCTTAGTGCCACTGCCAACTGAGAGCTTCAAAATGGTCCCAAAGAAAATTGTTCCCAAGAAAGTGGTCAGTGAGAAGAAGCAACTTTCTACCAGAGGTGGGCCAACCAGAACCTTTTTCAGGAGACACGTGCCTGCCACACCGGCCTCTGTGTAGGAACCTGGGAGCAGCACTCCTGCATCAACAGCACCACCCAACCTAAGTTCAAGACTAAGGGGATGATTCTGACCCCGGCGGTCCTTGACCGCCGGGGCCAGGGTCGGCGGGAGCACCGCCAACAGGCTGGCGGTGCCCCGCAGGGCATTCTGACCGCGGCGGTTTGGCCGCGGTCAGAAGAGGAAAACCGGCGGTCTCCCACCGGTTTTCCGCTGCCCAGATGAATCCTCCATGGCGGCGCAGCTTGCTGCGCCGCCATGGGGATTCAGACACCCCATACCGCCATCCTGTTCCTGGCGGTTTGCCCGCCAGGAACAGGATGGCGGTATGGGGTGTCGTGGGGCCCCTGGGGGCCCCTGCAGTGCCCATGCCAACAGAATGGGCACTGCAGGGGCCCCCGTAAGAGGGCCCCACAAAGAATTTCAGTGTCTGCTTTGCAGACACTGAAATTCGCGACGGGTGCAACTGCACCCGTCGCACCTTCCCACTCCGCCGGCTCCATTCGGAGCCGGCTTCCTCGTGGGAAGGGTGTTTCCCACTGGGCTGGCGGGCGGCCTTTTGGCGGTCGCCCGCCAGCCCAGTGGGAAACCCAGAATAACCGCAGCGGTCTTCTGACCGCGGTGCGGTATTCTGGAGGGGGGAACTCTGGCGGGCGGCCTCCGCCGCCCGCCAGGGTTAGAATCACCCCCTATGTCTATTAGTGAAGCACCCACTGCAATCATGGTGACACCGATGAGCAGTAACTTTGAATTGTTTTAAAAAAAAGATTTGTCCTTTTATCTATGCACCTCCCTGACTGCTACAGGGGTCCTCTTTAAAATACATAGACATAAAGTAAAGAGCTATAGCTGTATTTTGTGTTATCCCGATTGGAAATTACATTTTATGGTATGATGGTGTGGTTTGGCTTTAAGGTGTTTGATTTATTATTACCTACGTTACCAACCAGATTAATATCGCCTTTGTCTGTACTAATTCAAATTGCAACAATCCCACTTTTCAGTAAATGTTTTTCTTGCTTGTTTGCTTTTAGGTGCACACGAGAAGAAGAAACATCACCCACAGTAGTGTCAAACAGAAGGGAGGTAGAGTGACAGCAGTCCTCCAATCTCTTCCACTTGTGCCGCTTAGTGCCCCTGCCAACTGTGAGCCTTAAGGTGTCCCCAAAGAAAGTTTCTCCAAAGAAAGTGGTTAGTGAGAAGAAGCAACTTTCCACCAGTGGCGTGTCAACCACAACCTTTCATGGAAGATGTATGCCTGCCACACCGGCCACCGGGGAGGAACATGGGAGCAGCACTCCCGCATCAACAGCACCACCCCAACCTAAGCCCAACCCCAACCTAAGCTCAAGACCATGTTTGTAGGTAAAGTAGCCACTGCAATCGTGGCAACGCCGACAAGCAGTGATGTTGAATTGAATTTTGCCCTTACGCAAAGTAATGCCCAGTCATTTCAGGAAACAGAGCATAGTGGACAGTAGCCATAGCAGGCAATAGTAGATCTTCCTGAATTTGGAGCAGAACAGGCGGTCAAGCTTAATGCCGAGCAAGAACCTCCTCTTTTAGAATAATTGGCTTCCTGATTTCCAGCAAGGAAAAGGAAGGGTGCGCCACCATCTACTCCAAGCACCACCTCTGATGATGATGATGGGGATATGGAGTGGACCACAGCAGAGTCTGAGAGATGTCAGGAGAGGCAAGGGAAAGAAAAGGTCCTGAAAGCCTTAGAATTATGGAAGGGGATGATGGGAAGGATGACGATGACAAGTCAGTCATTATGGAAGCTGGCATTGAGGAGTCAGACATTACTCCTCCCATTCAACCTGCTCCGAGGGATGTGCTACAGGCAACACCACCAGCACCCATATTTGTAAGGCCCCACCTGACACCTGCACAAACCCCTCCCTCAGTAGAAGTATGCACTGCAGAGAGGCAATCAGTGACACAACCACCCTACCTCCAGCGCTTCTTCAGACATTGGCAGTGGAAGCAGAAAGTACTCCTCCCCAGTTTAGGACTTTTTTACGCTTAGCAATCAGGCAGAGGAATATTGCAATATGCTCCATTTGCCACATGAATATTCATCAAGCTAAGCCTGGTTCACATTATAGTACTGGAGGCAAACAAATTAAAAAACATCACACAGTCTGGTAGGAGAAGCAACTTTAAAAAATTGCTCAGCGACCTCACACTGGCACGATAAGACTCAAAGTCAGATGGAGACACCACAGCACACACTGACTGCCCTATTATGTACATTGAGTCTACCACGACCTACTTCTTGAAAGCCGCCTGCATCAATGAGCCAGAAAAGAAGAAAATCCAGGCTACTATTACAGGCATGTTTAGGCAGGAGTGGCCCTACCACTGCAACCACCCAACTACAGGTTTGTACAATGGAAAGCTGACAAAAATGTTAGCGCTGGACCTCGTCACTTTTTCTTTTGTGGAAGTGGTGGGATTCTTAGAATTGGTGGCAGCCATCTGCCCAAAATTGAAGACTCCAAGTCAGACCTATTTTGCCAGAGTTGCTGTTCCAGCACTGCATCATGATGTGCTGCAGTTGGTTGAACAAGCTTTGCAGCAAAGTGTTGTTCACACTGTCCACCTGACAAAAGACATGTGGACCAGCTCTCAGGTGACTCATTACATGTGCATCACTGCACATTGTAACTTTTTTGTGGGGGTAAAACAAAAGCTGTCTACAGTTCTTGGCTCTGAAGAAAGTTTTAAGAGTGTTTGGTGGCATGCAACAGTAGCAATGTTCACCATGAAGAAATCACATACAGCTGCAAACATCTTGGATGAATTTAACAGCAAGTTGCTGTGGAAAACTGGGACCTTGTTGCAGTACCCACTATTTTTTGCTTGGTTTCTGAATGCAACTTGGACTGGAGTGCACTAGGTACCTGCTAACCAGGTCCCTAGTGCCATTGTTCTTCCCATAAAATGGAATAGAATATTGTCACAATCTGCAACACCTTTAGCTGCCACTGTAAGTCCCTAGTAAATGGTACTTTCATACCCAGGGCATGGGGTATTAAGCACAGATTGTGCCACCCTCAGGGACCATGCATCCAAGTGCACCCAGCATTGCCATTGCAGACTGACTGTCCTGGTACAATCCTAAAATTAAAAACTGACATGGCACACAGCCTGTATGATCTTTATACTACACACTACATGCAATATAGGTAAGCCACCCCACAGGCAGGCCTTCCAGCCCTAAGACAGGGTGCAACATAATACATGTGTGGGCATGGATGCAAGAGCAATATGCCCCTACTGTGTCCTTGCCAAACCTAGAACAAAGTAAGTGAACAGAGCAGCCTTTTTAAATGCATGCGCTGGACACTTGTCAGTACGAGTTCCACAGCTACATGATGGACACTTTGAACCCTGGGTAGTTTGGTATCAAACAACTCAGAACAATAAATCCAAACTGGTACCAGTACTGGATTTGTTGCAAATTGTACCCAGGGGCCACCTTAGAGGTGACTCCTGCAAAGCGAACTAAACATGACATGTTTGCTGGCCAGTCACAACCAGCCTGCCCCCAGATAAGATCCTTTGCTTTCTGGGTTCAGAAAACAAAGCCCTTCCTGGGCAGAGGTGTTACAGCTCCTCACCCAGGAATGTGCACTGCCCTGCCAAAGAGCTTGCAAGGGCTTGCCGCCCTTGAACCTCGACCCCCAGCCCTGCTGCTTGCAGCAGATGGCCGCCCCTGTTGCAAACCCACAATTTTGGTGGGAGCAATGGCGGGAAAATGCACAAAGGACAGGAGGAGTGGCCACCCCCAGTCTGCACCACTCCTAAGGTGTTGCATGTGAGGTGACCCCCCCCATTTCTTTTTTCTCCATCTTACATGGTAGGGAAATAGCCAATCAGGGATAGGGAAGTGACCTCTGCCCACAGGAAGTTGTCACATAGCGGCTGTAGCCAACCTAAAGTAGATCACCCATTGGTCACTACTAGGACTCCCCTAAACACCCACTAAATGCAGTATTTACTGGGCACCTCTACACGAGCAGATCAGAATCTAAGGACACAAGAAGGGCAGCAACAATGAAGACCCAAGGCTTGAGAATTGCATTCCTGATGTACAAAGAAAAAGGCACCAAACCCTGCATGCTGCACCCAGGACTTGAGAATCGCAGCTGTGGGGTTGCATGGACATTGGACGAATGCTAAAAAAAACAGAGGACCTCCACGCTTCAGAAAATTGCTGAAGATCTCCCTCCAGAGTGAAGGCATGACTCCCTGCAACAAAGAAGCAAAAGACCAGAGAAGTCCAGTTCACTGACTGGCCGCTGACCAAGAAGGCGGAAACAGCAGTCGAACCAAATTGCACCTGATGAACCCGGAAGATAAACTCTGCAAGTGTACCAAGTTTGGTGGCACTGCACCCTCCAGTGACTGAACCATGCAATAGCCTAGTGTGCTGGACCCCCAATGTTGGACACCCAGAAGGAAAGTCCACTCTGGACTCCCAAAGGACCCATAGCAAGTCCCAATCAAGGAATTTCAGGACACATAAGAACCACCCTCCACAGTGGCCTTGGTGACCTGCAATCCACCCTCAAAGTGACCTGTCTCCTACTTCAAAAGAGTCTTTGCACACAGCTCTTGGCTCACCTATCGGCTCTGCACCTGGCCACCCTGGGCCTTGCACCAGAGAACCAACTGTGCTCTAAGGATCCCCCACCCCTTGCAACCTCTACACTGCTAAAGGCCCCACCTGACTCACCTTGAAGTCTGGCTATGCATTGCTTTTCCAAGTGGTCACCCGCAGTGGCCCTGCACCAGCTCCAAGGACTTTTCAGCAGCTGTTCCCGCTGAAACCTGGAACCGCTCGAACTTCCCTGGCTGGTCCACAGGACATCTCAATGACCTTGACCTATAAACAAAAGGGGACATTGGTCAATGCATTGCCTGATTTTATATACATTGTTTCATTTTTCTCCCATTGATTCCTATGGTGCGTATTTACGCACACAAAGACTATTTTTGCTAATATTTGAAAACTCATAACTTAAAAAGTACTTACCAGATTGTGATGATCTTGGTCTTAGAAATTGTTAGATCTGACGGGCTTAGGGTGGTCATCCCCCCAACTTTTTCCCTGCCTCCCTCTACTTTTCTGACACTGTTTTTTCTGGTTTTAGGACTCTGCGCACTTTACCACTACTAACCAGTGCTAAAGTGCATATGCTCTTTCCCTTCAACATGGTAACATTGATTCATTCCCAATTGGCATATTTGATTTACTTGTAAGTCCCTATCTCCACAGGGCCTGTAAATTGAATGCTACTAGTGGGCCTGTAGCAATGGTTGTGCCACCCACACAAGTAGCCCCTTAATCATGTCTCAGGACTGCCATTGCAAGGCCTGTGTGTGCAGTTTCACTGCTACTTCAACTTGGCATTTAAAAGTAACTGCCAAGCCTTAAACTCCCCTTTTTCTACATATAAGTCACCCCTAATATAGGTCCTAGGTAACCCATAGGGCAGGGTGCTATATAGGTAAAAGGCAGGACATGTACGTGTGTGTTTTATATGCCCTGGTAGTGGAAAACTCCTAAATTTGTTTTCCACAACTGTGAGGCCTGCTCCTTTCATAGGATCAACATCAGGACTACCCTCATATACTGTTTGAGTGGTAGATTCTGATCAGAAAGGGGTAACCAGGTCATATTTAGTATGGCCAGAATGGTAATAGAAAATTATGCTTATTGGTGAGGTTGGAATTTATATTACCATTTTTGTAATTCCACATTTAGAAAGTAAGCATTTCTCTGCAATTAAAATCCATCTGTGCCTTACAGCCTGTCTCAAATCAACGTCTGGGCTGGGCTGGCTGACACTTCTTTTATGCATTTCACCCAGACAACCACAAACACAGGACACTCAGTCACACCTGCACTCATCTGCATACTGAATGGGTCTTCCTGGGCTGGAAGGGTGGAGGGCCTGACACTTACATTTCAAAGGCTAGTGACCTGCCCACACACACAGGACTGCCACACCCCCTACTGGGACCCTGGCAGACAGACCTGTACTGAAACAGGAACTTATGCACTTCAAAACCACTCTTTGAAGTCTCCCCCACTTCAAAGGCATTTTTGGGTATATAAACTGGGTCTCTGACCCCACCAACTCAGAAACTTCTGGACCTGAACCTGTGACCTGTCAAGAGGAACTGCCTGGCTGCCCAAAGGACTCATCTGGACTACTTTGCTGAGAAGGACTGCTGCCCTGATATTGCCCTGCTGCCCTGCTTCCCTGCTTCCCTCTGACTTTGCTGAGAAGTGCTCTCCAAAGGCATGGATTGCGCTTGCCTCCTGTTTTCTGAAACCCCAGGGCCAAAAAGACTTAGGGGGTCATTATGACTCCGACGGTCCAAGCTAATCTGGTGGTAGTACCACCAACAGGCTGGCGGTACTTACCGCCACATTATGACATTGGCAGATTGGCTGAGGCCAACCCATCAATGTACCACTCTGACCGCCAAGGCGGTAGCAACCGCTGGGCTGGAGATATGAATCTCCAGCCCGGCGGCCGCCATTGTGCCACCGGGGTATTATGACCCTGACCACTGCCATGGTTTTCGTGGCGTTCGTAATGCCACAAAAACCATGGCGGTAGGCCCTGTCAGTGACAGGGAATTCCTTCCCTGTCACTGATAGGAGGCCCCCTCCCTCCCAAACCTCTCTAAACACACCCCACCCCTCCCTACATCTACGCCCCCATTCACACACACACGCAGACACACACTCATCCACACATACATGCATGCATGCATTCATCCATTCACGCACACATCCACACACATCAACACATACATGCAGACATGCATTCACGTTTCCATACATACACGCACACACCCACATTCATACACACACTCACACACATTCATACACACATGCAAACAACACTAAACACACACTCGCATTCATGCACACCCTCACACACACATGCACACACCAACACACACACACAACACACTCCACCCCCTCCCCTGTTGGAGACCCGACTGTATCCAGGGGGTCTTCCGGCAGGGGACAGGGCGCTGTTACCGCCAGCAGCGCCTGCCAGCACAACACCACCAGGCTGTATTATTTCTCATAATACGGCTGGCGGCGGTCTGTGACCTCTATGTGGCTTGTGAAGGGTTACTGTGCCACAGATGGGAGACTATGGTGATTTAATACAATATGATGTGTGGTTGCCGGTCAGCAGTGGCGTGCACCTGCAAGAGAGAGACGGAAGTGATTCCGGTGTTGTAAGGAATTGAGTGATGAACACTTTACTGCTCTGCTCTAGAGGAGGCTCGAGGAGGCACTGAAATTTTGGCTTGCGGTAAGCAGGGATTTGCAGGAGTAGGGAGGCGGGCCTGTCTATGGGTCTCAGAGGGGGTACAGTGGATGGGTCAGTAGCCACATGTTAACCTGTAGTCCTCCCATATCACAAAACCAAAAATTTTAATAGAAAAGCATGTACCGTGGATGATCAGCGAAAGCGTTTCACGCTAAGTACAAAACTGTAAATGTGAGTGCTCAATGTGAACTGCCTCCCCTTTTAAAGCTTTATCCAGTCTTATACCATGGTGACAATAAAATAAAGTGAAACAAACATACTATATGTAAGTTTGAAATAAGAAGAAGTTGAAGTTAACTATGGTTGTCAATGGTTTATGGTACATCAGAAAAAATATATATAGCAATTAAGGACTTCATGGAACTGTGATTGAAAAGGGACTCCAGGGTTGTTTTCAGTAAAATGGATAGAATCACGAGGAGAGAAGAAGCACTGAAAACCCTATTTGAGGAACGAATGGCAGGTAGAGCGAATATCAGAATGGAGGCACATAAAGAAGAAAATAGTCCAAGGTACTTGTTAAAAGAATTTGAACAAGCAATGATTAAAGAAGTCAGCAAATGGTGGGATATAGCTACACTCAAGAAATACATAGAAGTCTAACAAATCCCTCGAGGTTTAGGAATCTTTGTATTACAGACTTTAAGTAACATGGATTTGGATCTCTTGAAACAATGGCCCATTGATCCTGTGGAATGTTTGATTAAATTTATGAAAACACTAATAATCCAAGCTGAGCATCATTTACAACAAATTGTGAAATGGATTGATGAGATTAAGAGAATTTTGGAACCCATGATAAATAAAGAAGATATTAAGATGCAACTTAATGAAACTGAATTGAAAGTGGAGAAATATGAGAGTGAAGTGCAGATCCGAAAATCCAAGAAATTTACTCGGGATAAAGAGGATTATGAAACTGGCAGAATATATACATTTGCAAAAAAATATGATGCAGTACATAAATGACATACCATGGATACAGTCTTGGACAAAGATGTGACATTTTCTAGTAATGAGAGTTTGGGAGGAAGTTTGGGGGACGAAATCCCCTGGGCAGGAACATCAAGGCTAGATTTTCCAGGGGTATTACAATTGATGAGAATGCAAACAAGAAGAGGAGCCAACAAAGGAGCTCGAAATGTCGACGCACAAGAAGATCTAAAAGGAAGAGGCAGAAGAAAGAACATCAGGAGAAACTAGAGACACAGGAGAAAAGTCTAGTAATTAATCTGTCCTATCAACTTCTAGAAGAACGTCACTTTAAACTCCTACAGAATGGCTTAACATTTGTACTTCTAGCCAATATGAATCTGGCAAGCACAAGAGTTAACCTTTATAAATTTTGTCGGAAATTAAAAGTGCAAAAGCATTATGTTATGAAAAAAGAAACCACATGGCACCAGCAGAACAGGTCTGATCCCCCGGTGAGGTCCATATTAAAGATCAGTGAAATAAATGCATTATGAGATCTAGCACAGTCTGGAGAGAGAATCAGATATGGACAAAGATTTGCCATCAAACACTCTTTCAGATCAAGAATTCTGTGACCTAATGTCCATACGAACGGATGGAGCCACATACAGTGGGTGCAAACTTAGTTCTACATTTTGTCCACAATTATCTGCTGGTAATAAAATTAATGTATTTCAGGAAGTCATGACACAAGAACTACACAGAATCCATGATAAGGAGAGGCAAAAGATAGGCAATGATGCCCATGTGGGTAAGATGACCAAGGATGACTGGAAGGCACTAAAAGAATTACAGGATGATCAAATCATAATTAAACCTTCAGACAAAGGGGGTAGTATTGTTGTTGTGGATCGTGCCAAATACATCAAAGAGGTCACGAGAAAGATTGGGATAAGAACAACTATAAATACTTGGAAAAGGATCCAACCATTGAAGATACAGAACTATATCATCATAAACAGAGAGGACGGTGTGAAAGAGGTCTTCTGGATGAGAATGAATATATGTACCTTAAAACTAACCATCCAGTTATGCCCACTATTTACTTTTTGCCTAAGGTACACAAGAAACAGACCAATCTTCTTGGGAGACCAATAGTAAGTGCTATAGGATCTTTCCTGGAAAACACTTCTAGATTTATAGATATTTTTCTATTCCCCTATGTTCCATCCTTATCCTCCTATATCGGAGTCTTGATGGACTTTCTTAGCCGTATAAATGGCATCCCCTGGAGATGAGATGTTATAATTTGATGACAACAGTGGATGTAGTGTCTTTATTCACATCAATAGAACATGCAGATGGTATTAGAACTTGCAAATGATATCTTAGGACACGCTCCGCTAGTCTGTTAGAACGTACTGATATGCTGCTTGAGATGTTGGGATTCTTTACAAGTTCGTGGAACTGCTATGCTGCTATGGGTACTTCATTTGCACCAACATATGCCAACCTGTTGATGGGCTAATGGGAATCAGAACTAATGTGGACTAATGATAATCAAGATCTCCTCGAAACGATAGTCCTATGGGATGTTAATCCATATAAACTGAGTTTCACCTATGACATCAATGCCACTAAAATTACCTGTTTAGAACTAATAGTGTACATACAGGATGGCAAGGTGTGCAGTCAACTATATAGGAAACCTACACGTTGTAACAATTTACTCCATGCAAACAGTGGCCACTCACAAGCTCTTAAATGGAGCATACCATATGGTGAGCTAATTAGGGCTCGAGGAAAATGCTTAGAGGATGATGTATATACCTGTGAATCAAAATAAATATGACAAAGATTCATAGAAAGCGGATATCTACAAAGTGTAGCAGAGAATGCCATGAAGAGAGCCTTGTCCTGCAAAAGGGATGAATTATTAATTCCAAAGCAGTCTAAAAACAACATGGAAGAAAAAGGCTAAATTTGTCAGTATATCATGGAGTTTGATGCCTCAAGCGATTCAGTTAAACAAGTATTACAATGACACTGGAAGATTCTCACACTGGATGCCAATATAAAGGACATAGGTGGTCATTACAACCCTGGCGGACGGTGTTAAAGTGGCGGTAAGACCGCCAACAGGCCGGCGGTAAACAAAAAGCAATTAGGACCGTGGCGGAAACCGCCAACAAAGACAGCCACTTTAACACTCCGACCGCCACGCAGTACAAACAAACAGCGCAGAGGTCACCGCCAACAGACAGACGGGAGACAGTGTACCGCCCACACTATTATAACAGGCCAATCCGCCACCTTTTCCGGGGCGGAAACACCGCAGATAAAAACACGGTGGAAACAGGAATTTCAAAGGGAAAATGCTCACCTCTCCACACTCCATGGGGAACGAGGACACCATGGAACCGGAACTCCAAATCCTACCTGCGATAGTCTTCCTGCTCCTCTACCAGGAGCACGAATGCCGGCGGCGAAGACCAGGGTGAGTACTGCACCTACGACACATGGAAGGGGGGAGGCAAAAAACAGGGACATACACACGCAACACCCCCACCCTCACCCACTACAACACACACACTAATGCATATCAATACATCACAGTTACACCCCCCCAAACCCCTGTAAGAATGCAAAGACCAAAGAAAATGAGTGTAACCATCAGAATATATTACAAACAAGTAGGCAGAAATATATATATATATACACCATGTACAAAATACATACCAGGCATAGAAGTCCAGGTACTGCACAAAGAAAGTCCGTGGAACACTGGGACCACACGGTATGGCCGAGGCCCACACAAGATCCCCGACCATGACGGAGAGAACACTGCAGGGGCATCAGATGCCAAGAAAACAGGCACCTCAGGGGGAGGTAAAGGGGGGGCACCTCAGCCGCTTGAGTGCACAACGCCAAATCAACGAGGGGGCCACATGCCCACTGTTCCATCCTGGGGAGTGCAAAGCCACAGTCTCTCAAGTCTCTACAGTGGGTGGGTTGCCCACTGTAACATCCTGGGGAGTGCAAAGCCCAGTCTCTCAAGTCTCTACAGTGGGTGGGTTACCCACTGTTCAATCCTGGGGAGTGCAAAGCCACAGTCTCTCAAGTCTCTACAGTGGGAGGGTTGCCCTCTGTAACATCCTGGGGAGTGCAAAGCCACAGTCTCTCAAGTTTCTACAGTGGGTGGTCTGCCCACTGTTCAATCCTGGGGAGTGCAAAGCCACAGTCTCTCAAGTCTCTACAGTGGGTGGGTTGCCCACTGTAACATCCTGGGGAGTGCAAAGCCACAGTCTCTCAAATCTCTACAGTGGGTGGGTTGCCCACTGTAACATCCTGGGGAGTGCAAAGCCACAGTCTCACAAGTGGATAACAGTCTCCACTGGTTCTGGAGGGGGACTGGTGCCCAGAGTGCTTCATCCTGTGAAGGACAGAGGTAGTGGATGGATGTCTCCACTGGTTCTGGAGGGGGACTGGTGCCCAGAGTGCTTCATCCTATGAAGGACAGAGGTGGTAGATGGATGTCTCCACTGGTTCTGGAGGGGGACTGGTGCCCAGAGTGCTTCATCCTGTGAAGGACAGAGGTAGTGGATGGATGTCTCCACTGGTTCTGGAGGGGGGACTGACCCAGTTGCGCCAGTACCCTTGCCGCTCATGGGCTAGCGGTGCTTGATTTGGTGGTGCCCTGTTCAGTGGTGCTTGAGTTGGCGGTGCCCTGTTCAGCGGTGCTTGAGATGGCGGTGCCCTGTTTAGCGGTGCTTGATTTGGCGGTGCCCTGTTCAGCGGTGCTTGAGTTGGCGGTGCCCTGTTCAGCGGTGCTTGAGTAGGCGGTGCCCTGTTCAGCGGTGCTTGAGTTGGCGGTGCCCTGTTCAGCGGTGCTTGATTTGGCGGTGCCCTGTTCAGCGGTGCTTGAGTTGGCGGTGCCCTGTTCAGCGGTGCTTGAGTAGGCGGTGCCCTGTTCAGCGGTGGTTGAGTTGGCGGTCCTTCATGGGCCAGCGGGGCTTGAGTTGGCAGTCCTTCATGGGCCAGCGGGACTTGTGCTCGCGGTCCTTCATGGCCCAGCGGGGCTTGTGCTGGCAGTCCTTCATGGCCCAGCGGGACTTGTGCTGGCGGTCCTTCATGACCCAGCGGGGCTTGTGCTGGCGGTCCTTCATGGATCAGCTGGGCTGGGGCTGGCGGTGGCCTCCTGGGCAGCTGGGCTGGGGCTGGCGGTGGCCTCCTGGGCAGCTGGGCTGGGGCTGGCAGTGGCATCCTGGGCAGCTGGGCTGGGGCTGGCGGTGGCCTCCTGGGCAGCTGGGCTGGGGCTGGCGGTGGCCTCCTGGGCAGCGGGGATGATGGTGGATTTCTCCGCCGTGCGGCCCTTCCCAGACTTGCCGGGTTTCTTGTGGCCCTTCATCACCTTGGAAGGTGTCACAGCTGACTCCAGACTTCCAACGGGACCCCTGGGAGCGGCTTTGGTGGCTGGAGTCTTCCCCCTCTCCCGCCGGGCACTGGCCAACTTCTGATGCTTCACAGGTGGGGGACTGGCTGTGCTGTGGCTCTGTGCCACACTGGCTGTCCTGGTGGCCGGTGCACTCCACATACCTGTGACTACAGGCACCACTGGTCCCGGCTGAGGTGCTACTTTGGGACCTATGAGATGGACGGGGTGGGGGAGGTGTGGGAAAAAGGTCAAGGCTGGACAGGAAAATTATTTTGGAGACACTGGGACGGGTAGCTGGAGGGGGTTTGGGAGTGGAGGAAGAGGTGGTGGTAGTAGGAGGTGTACGTTTGGTGACTTTGGGTGCAGGTGCATGCGCTGGAGGCTGTCGTGAGGTGGATGGTTGTTGGGTGGGTGTGTGCCTGCGTTTGTGTATCTTGTGAGGGGGCGTCACAGACACACTGGGAGAGGACACAGGGGACGTGTGAATGGTAGTGGGGGTGGTGACTGCACGTGAGCGGGGTATGCTGGTGGGTGTGCTGGTGAGGGACGTAGTGGCTGTAGAGATAGTGCATGCAGGTGTGAGTGTAGACGAGACTGGGAGGGAGGAGGGAGACGACGAGGAGGGGGACACAGTGGAGGCAGTGGATGTTGGTGTGTCTGCATGTGTGTGTTGCTTGCGTGAGTGCCTGTGTGATGTGTGGTGCTTATGTTTGCCTGAGCTTCCCTTGTGTGGTGAGGTGTGTGCATGCTGGTCTGAGGGTGTGCTTGGGATAGGCAGAGGTACAGGGGATTGGGTCTGGGTGGAGGAAGTTGGAGGGAGGAGGCTAGAGACTGGGACAATGGCTGCCATCAGTGCTGAGGCCAGAGTTTGAAAGGCTCGGTGAAGGGCCGCCTGACCAGAATGAATGCCCTCCAGGAATGCATTAGTTTGTTGCAACTGCCTTTCTACACCTTGGATGGCATTCACAATGGTAGACTGCCCAACAGTGAGTGACCTGAGGAGGTCAATGGCCTCCTCACTGAGGGCAGCAGGGGTGACTGGGGCAGGGCCTGAGGTGCCTGGGGCGAAGGTGATGCCCACCCTCCTGGGTGAGCGGGCACGGGCGAAGGCTGAGGGGCTGCTGGGAGGGTGGTGCTGGTAGAGGGGGTGGGGGGTGGTGGCTGTACCTGTAGATGCGGGGGGCACAGATGTTGCCACCACCACAAGGGAGCTCCCATCAGAGGACGAGTCCGTGTTGCTGGTCTCAGCTCCTGTCCCCGCCGTGGAGCTTCCCTCGCCCTCCGTCCCACTGGTGAATTCCAAATCTGTAGTCTCGCCCTCCAGGGCCATGTGGGATGCAGCTCCCTCGTGCTCCGGTGCCACTGCTCCTCTGCCTGATGATGCTAATGCACCACAAGAACAGGAAGACCACAAAAAGGGGGGGGGGGGAGACAGAAGAAAGACATGTTGAGTGCATAGATTACCGCTACACTTGGCGGACAAGACAGACAAAGAAGCCCCCTGCACTACGCCTCGCTCTTGGGCTCCACAGTTCAATTTCCTGGGAAATAGTCTACAAGGCTATGGACGACATCTGCACACATAGATGACTCAGGGGCATGAATAGCTGTACTTGGCACTCTACAGAGGTGGGGTGGGGTGCCACAGGGCCTGCCTTATGGAGGGGCCTAGCCTACGGAACTCGCCCTGGCCTAGGGAAACCCAGAGCCCTCCTCCACCACCCAGACAACTCCACTGCGCGCAAAGCCAGCAGAATGAGAGTGTACTCACCCCCTTGTGTCTGCTGTGATGCCCTCAAGTGCCCATCCAACTCCGGGTAGGCCACCGCCAGGATCCTGAACATCAAGGGGGTCATGGTACGATGGGAACCCCTCCCACGTTGGGAGGCCATCCCCAGCTGAGCCTCCACCGTCTTCTTGCTCCAGCGGCGAATGTCCTCCCATCTTTTCCGGCAGTGGGTGCTCCGTCTGTGGTAGACCCCCAGGGTCCGGACGTCCTTGGCGATGGCACAGCAAATATCTTTCTTCTGGTGGGCGCTGACCTACATGAAATGTACAGGGGAAGAAGAGAAGTCATTACCAACTGCACCGTCAAAGTGAGTGGCCCCCATCCCTACCCTTGCCATGTGGCACATGCATTCACCATCTTTCACGCACGCAGCACTCTGCCCCCTTCCTTCTTTCATCCAGCTCTCTCCACACAGGCATAGCCCATACAACATGCTCCCTGTGTACTTACCTGTTTGTCTGGAGGACCGTAGAGTAGCGTGTACTGGGGGAGGACCCCATCCACGAGCTTCTCCAACTCCTCCGATGTGAAGGCAGGGGCCTTTTCCCCAGACGCACGAGCCATTGTCTCTTCCAGACCGAAGTCACAGCAGCACTTGCAGAGTAGGTCCTCTCCTGTTGAAGATCAGGTATCGAGTGATTGAACAGATATAAAATGGCAGTCACGTCCGCGGCAGTGCGTACCGTCACCGCCATTGTACATCATCATTGGCTCCTGTGACCCATAGGGTCCAATGTTAACCAATGCAGCATTGCACCACGGTCTTCGACCGCCTACCGTGGCGGTGTACAACGCCAGCGCAGTTACCTCACATCCCATTCTCCCACTTCAGAGGTCAGGCAGCCGCCATTTCAGGGGCCCACATGGCTTCATTTTCAACTGTGTCACACATACCTAGGCCTAGACTCAACACATATACAGGCCACCTTTTGTGTATGATTTGTCTTCTGGATAAACTGTGGATACGTACCTGAGTTGTTTGACTCTGTGCTCACTGTTGTCCTTCATAGGCACCGTCCGCTGGGACATGTGAGGAGATGGCGGCATACTCCGGTGTACCGACAGTTGGTGGACCTGTCGACAATGGAGGAGCGACATTTGATAATCACCTACAGGCTTGACCGTGCCACAATCCAGGAACTGTGTACCCAGTTGGAGCCAGACCTGATGTCAGCAATCCGCCATCCCACAGGAATCCCCCCTCAAGTGCAGGTGATGTCAGTGCTCCATTTCCTTGCAAGTGGCTCTTTTCTAACAACTGTGGCCATGGCATCAGGGATGTCCCAGCCTATGTTTTCCAACGTATTGTCCAGAGTTTGTCTGCCCTACTGAAACACATGCGGAGCTACATCGTTTTCCCTCAGGTGGAGGATTTGCCTACAGTGAAAGGTGAATTCTATGCATGACGCCTACATCCTGCGGAATAGCAGCATCCCTTATGTGATGGGTCAACTCCAGAGGCACCGTGTGTGGCTATTAGGTGAGCACCTGGAAGCAAGTCAGTGGAAATGGATGTCTGGGTCTGGGGTTATCCCTCCAGGTTAGTGTGTGTCTAACAGTTGCCCCTCACCATTTGCAGGTGACTCTGGTTACCCCAACCTGTCATGGCTACTGACCCCAGTGAGGAATCCCAGGACCAGGGCAGAGGAACGCTACAATGAGGCCCATGGGCGAACCAGGAGGGTGATCAAGTGGAACTTCGGCCTCCTGAAGGCCAGGTTCTGGTGCCTCCATATGACAGGTGGATCCCTATTCTACTCACCAAAGAAGGTGTGCCAGATCATCGTGGCCTGCTGTATGCTTCACAACTTGGCTTTGCGACGCCAGGTGCCTTTTCTGCAGGAGGATGGTCCAGATGGAGGTGTTATTGCAGCTGTGGAGCTTGTGGACAGTGATGAGGAGGAAGCAGAGGAAGAAGACATGCACAACAGGGACTCAGTGATCCTGCAATATTTCCAGTGAGACACAGGTAAGAATACAAACCTGCCTACGACATGTACTTTAACACTACTACCTCTCTACTGTCTGTTGTTTTCACCCAGTGTATGGTCACTGAGTTGTCACTTTCCCTTACGGTTTCACAGATTTGGGTCCCACTATGTGACATCTGCTTAGATTCCTCATGGACTAGAGCTGTGTGACATAGGTATGTTGACATTACTATTTTAAAAAACATTTTGTCACTGTAATTGCTAATACACTGTTTCGAAATCACAGACAGACTCCAGATAATTTTGTGCTTTAGGTATGTTTATTTAAATGCTCATAATTGGAGGGGGTAGTGAAATGGTGAGGGGTGATGGCGGAGGAATGTCCATGGCAGAGTCCAGTCTATTAGTCTCACAGGTGCATTGCACAAATGAGCATAGGAAGTGGAGCTGGGGCAGTTTGAGGATGGACAGGCTGACAAAGTGGGACAAAAGGATGACAATCAGGGTGGTCTCATTTCTTGGCGGGGGTCTTGGCATCGTTCTCTGTCTTTGTCCTGGATCTCAGGGACCGTTTGCGGGTTGGTTCTCCCTCTGCAGGGGGTGGGGTGCTGGTGTAGTGGTCCTGTGGCGGGGCGTCCTGTCCACTAGCGCCGGTGGAGGTGGTGGGCATTTCATCGTCCAGGCTAGTGTCAGGGGCCCTTTGTTGTGCCACAGTGTCCCCCCTGGTGCTGAGTACTTCCTTCAGCACCCCTACGATGGTGCCCAGGGTGGAGCTGATGGTTCTGAGTTCCTCCCTGAAGCCCATATACTGTTCCTCCTGCATGCGCTGGGTCTCCTGAAACTTGGCCAGTACTGTTGCCATCGTCTCCTGGGAGTGGTGGTAGGCTCCCATGATGGAGGAGAGGGCCTCGTGGAGAGTGGGTTCCTTTGGCCTGTCCGCCCCCTGTTGCACGGCAGCCCTCCCAGTTACCCTGTGTTCCAGTGCCTCCGTCCCCTGGACGATGTGCCCACTACCACTGCCCCCAGGTCCCTGGTGTTGTTGGGGTGGTGGGCTATCCTGGGTTCCCTGTAGTGGTGGACACACAGCTGATTGACGTGTCCTGGGGACGGAGGTATGGGCCCGCTGGGTGGGTGCTGTGCTGGTGTTTCCAGAGGGGGGAAGGTCTTTGGTAGCCTGTGCCTGTGTGAGGGGAATCTACTGTCCAGAGGTCCCAGATGGTCCGGGCTGGTCATCTAGATCCAGTTGGACAGAGGTGCTGTTATCACTGTGGGCCTCTTCTGTTGGTGGCGTGGACATGTGTGGACCCTCCGGTCCGGTGACGTTGGGTAGGGGTCCTGCAGGGGTATAAAAGAATGTTTATTACATCTGTGTGTGTAATGGTGTGCAATGGGTGGGTGACCGTGTACCCCAGTGCTAGCATTCCTGTGTGGGAGCTTGTGTGATGATGGTTTAGCGGGGTGTATGGGTATGTGCAGTGGGCATGCTTTGGTGATGTGTGTCCATGCTTTGTTGTTGCATGCAGGGCTTGGTGTTGGGTTGGGTGGTTTGTGATGTTGGGACATTTGTGAGGAGTAGGGGTGCTGGGGGTGAGGCTGGGGGTATGTGATAGCATGTAGGTAGGGTGGGAGATGTAATAGTAAAGCTTTGACCTACCAGAGTCCCATTCCTCCAACTACTCCTGCGAGGCCATCAGGATGCAGAATCGCCAAGACCTGCTCCTCCCATGTTGTTAGTTGTGGGGGAGGAGGTGGGGGTCAGCCGCCAGTCCGCTGAACCGCCTGGTGGTGTCTTGAGACCACGGAACGCACCTTCCCCCGTAGGTCGTTCCACCTCTTCCTGATGTCCTCCCGATTTCTTGGGTGTTGTCCCACTGCGTTGACCCTGTCCACTATTCTTCTCCATAGCTCCATCTTCCTTGCAATGGAGGTGTGCTGCACCTGTTATCCGAATAGCTGTGGCTCTACCCTGACGATTTCCTCCACCATGACCCTGAGCTCCTCCTCCGAGAACCTGAGGTGTCTTTGCCGTGCCATCGGGTGGTGTGGGTGATGTGTGGGGTGGAGTGTGTGGTGATAAGTGTGCTGATATGTAGTGGTGTGTTGTGTGAGGTGCGTGGATGTTCTGTGGGTGATGGTGTTGTGTGCCTGTGGATGCTGTTGTTCTTGCTGATGGTGTTTCTCTCTGGCCTTCTCTCAGTAAATTTGTCGTAGGGGTTTGTGGGTGATGTGGGTGTGTGTTTTATATTGTAATGGGTGTGTGGGAGAGGTGTGTGTATTTGTATCAGGTGTGTGTATTTCGAATTGTCCACTGTGGCTGTGTTTTGTAAGAGTGTGTGGATTTTGAGCGCGGCGGTGTGTACCGCCAATGGAATACCGCGGTTGAAAGACCGCTGCGTGGATTCGTGTGTCGTGATAGTGTGGGCGTATTTCTGTTGGTGTGACGGTGGAGGTTTTGTTTTCGCCAGTTTATCACTGACCTTTGGTGTGGCGGACTTGTGTGGGTGTCTGTATTTTGACGGATTCCGAGATGTTGGTCATAATAGCTGTGACGGAATTCCGCGGCCGCAGCGGTGTGTTGGCGGCCTTTTGCACTGCGGTAAGCGGCTTTTACCGCCAATGTTGTAATGAGGGCCATAATGCCTAAACACCCTATGATATCATATCAAAAACAAGATCATTGGGACAGTATCTGACGAACAGCTTTATGTCTAAATGCACAAATAAAGAGACAACAATTTGGTTGCAACACCAGCAAAAAGGTTTTTGGCGATGTCATAAATGCAAGGCGTGTCAATATGCACAAAAGATTAACATGTTTAAGTCACACAATGGAAGGGATTTTAAGATCAATCAATGGATCAGTTGTGAGACCCCATATGTTGTGTATGTTCTGGAATGCAGATGTGGCAAACAATATGTAGGGAGTACTATTGATAAACTCAAACTTCAAATTTTGCAACGTCTCAGAGCAGTGCAAAATAAAGATATGACATATGCAATTGCGAAACAAATCTGGGATAATCATGATGTAGATATGTCAAGATTAGTTTATCACGGCATTCAATACATAAATAAAAAACCAAGGGAAGGAGATTGTGAACGGTCCCAGAGGCACTCTGAATCAAAATGGATAATGTTATTAAATACCGAGGCTCCATGGGTATGGAACTATGATGCAGAGCTTCATGTATTCCTATGAGTACTGTACAGGATATGAACTTGATATAATGTGTCTAACATTGAAACTCCATTGATTGAATCATGATGATGTGCTATATTTATTTATCTTTACAAGTATCTTGATTATTGATGATTTTTGTTTGAAATGAAGATTGGTATAGTAGTTAGGAATTTATAAAATAAATTTAAACATTCCATAACTCACTTTGAAAAAAAGATTAAAACATTGTTTTAATCAAAAATTTGAAATTAAAAAAAATTCAAAACAAATATATTTTTTGAATTTCTAATTCATTCATTCATGTTTTAAGAAATGTAAAAAAACAACAAAAAAAAAAAAAAATGAAACGTACAAACATTATGATCCCTGCACTATTAGGCACTAGTCACTTTTCTTGTCACTGTACTGTTATATGAGTGATTAATACATTGCAATCTGGAGCCTCCAAACTGACAGAATGACTCCATTCTTGACATATGGGATTGACATGTATATCAAAGTAAACATAGGACGATTTATTGAACGTTAGGACTTTGATTGCTTTCTGCACATCAAAATAACCACAGGACATTTTATGATGCACCGTTTTTGTTGAAATAGATGAATTGAACTTAAAGAGGACTTGATTAATTACTTTTCAAATGATGTGTCTATACCTGTATGTGATTGCAAAAATGTCCAAACAAGAGAAAAATATATTTATAAGAAAAAAATATATATAAAGGAAAAAGATATATATAGAAATATTCAGATGAGAATTGTGGATATGTGCCTGCAAGTAGACATGAAACTCTTATTTTTCCTGGTGCTTAGGAATCCTCGTGTTTTTGAACCTTTTACTTTCCCCTCTATGTACTGTTACTGGAATATTTTTAATACTGTAAATACTGTATCTGTGTTACTGTGCTTCCTTAAATAATCCAGCATTAATGAAACTGTGCTATACATTGAATAACAGTAGTTGAGGAAATGTTTTTGGAATTATAAGGTCAAAATTGGAGATCAAAAAAGATGTTGTGTTCTCAGTAAAATGATTGATGTACCCGTATGTGTTCCCTTTAGGATGAATGGGGGGGGCTTGTGCCTCTTTTTTAAATAGCACTTGCAATTTGTCTGTTTTTATGAACAGTGGAAGGCTACGACCGAAACACGTCGCCATGACATGGAAATGGAAGTCTGTTTGCACACAAGTAAATAGAATAGTGAAACGAACCAGTGTGTGCCGCCATCATTTGTGACCTCTTTGTGGCTTGTGAAGGGTTACTGTGCCACGGATGGGAGTCCATGGTGATTTAATACAATATTGTTAGAAATGGGGTCTTTGGTTGGCAGTCAGGTTACCCCCTGTCGACGCAAGGACCCTCACTCTAGTCAGGGTAAGTCACACACAATCCAAATTATCCTGTGCCCACCCTCTGGTAGCTTGGCACTGAGCAGTAAGGCTTAACTTAGAAGGCAATGTGTAAAGTATTTGTGCAATAAATCAAACAATATAGCACCACAAAAAGACACCACGCAGTGTTTAGAAAAATATATAATATTTATCTGGGTAAATGCAGGTCAAAATGATCAAAGATGCAATAAGTGAATGTAGGGATATCACTGAAAAGTGATGTAAAGTGTCTTAAGTCGTTTAAAGCAAACAAAGTCCCTTTCAAGCACAAGGTACCTGGTCCACCTGAAAAATCTCCACAAAGAACCGCAGAGGAGAAGCGTGGAAACAAAGGGTGTGTGGTTCGATTTCTCGGGCCGCACACCCGATGCAGCGTTTAGTTTTCACGCAGGGACGGCTGTGCCTCGATTTCCGGCGCTCGGTCGTGGATCCTCTTCGGGTTGCGGGGTTTTCAGACGCCCCAGGGACGATGCGTGGATTTCCTGCACTTGCAGGACAAAGTCACAGGAGCTGCGTTGATCCGGTGGGTGTTGCATCAAATTTTCTACCGCACAGCAGGCGCTGCGTCGATTCATCTCTGGAAGTCGGGCTGCATCATTCTGGCTTGGCTGTGCGTCGGTCCAGTGGGCCGTGCATCAAATTTCCGGCTGCTTCACTGGTGCTGCGTCGATTTTCTCGTTGCGAAGTTGGGCTGTGTTGTTCCGGTTCGGCGAGCGGTGATATTTTCACCGCAGTGCAGGCTGTGCATCGTTTCTGGCAGGCTGTGCATCGAATTTCACCACACAAGGAGCCCTTCTTGAAGAGATGAAGTCTTTTTGGTACTGAGACTTCAGGGAACAGGAGGCAAGCTCTATTCCAGCCCTTGGAGAGCACTTCTTCACCAAAGCCAGAGATCAGCAAGGCAGCAGGGCAACAGCAAGGCAGCAGGGCAACAGCAAGGCAGCAGTCCTTCACAGAAAGCAGTCAGGTGAGTCCTTTGGGCAGCCAGACAGTTCTTCTTGGCAGAATGCAGGTTCTGGTTACAAGTTTCTTCTCCAGGAAGTGTCTGAGTTGGTAGAGGCCCTGTTTATATACCCAAAAGTGCCTTTGAAGTGGAGAGACTTCAAAGAGTGGCTTAGAAGTGCACCAGGTCCCCTTTCAGTTCAGTCCTGTCTGCCAGGGTCCCAGTAGGGGGTGTGGCAGTCCTTTGTGTGAGGGCAGCCCCTCCACCCTCCCCGTCCAGGAAGACCCATTCAAAATGCAGATGTATGCAAGTGAAGCTGAGTATCCTGTTTTGGGGTATGTCTGAGTGAATGCACAAGAAGCTGTCAACTAAACCCAGACAGACGTGGTCTGTAAGGCACAGAAAGATTTAAGTGCAGAGAAATGCTCACTTCCCAAAAGTGGCATTTCAAAAATAGTAATATTAAATCCAACTTCACCAGTCAGCAGGATTTTGAATCACCATTCTGGCCATACTAAATATGACCTTTGTACTCCTTTCAGATCAGCAGCTACCACTCAATGTATGAGGGCAGCCCCAATGTTAGCCTGTGAATGGAGCAGGCCTTGCAGCAGTGTAAAACGAATTTAGGAGTTTTACACTACCAGGACATGTAAACTACACAGGTACATGTCCTGCCTTTTGCCTACACAGCACCCTGCCCTATGGGTTACCTAGGGCATACCTTAGAGGTGTCTTATATGTAGAAAAAAGGGGAGTTTTAGGCTTGGCAAGTGCTTTTAAATGCCAAGTCAAATTGGCAGTGAAACTGCACACACAGGCCTTGCAATGACCGGCCTGAGACAAGGTTAAGGGGCTACTGGAGTGGGTTGCACAATCAGTCTTGCAGGCCCACTAGTAACATTTAATCTACAGGCCCTGGGCACATATAGTGCACTGTACTAGAGACTTATAAATAAATTAAATAGTCCAATGGGGTATGATCCAATATTACCATGTTTAAAGGGAGAGAGCATATGCACTTTAGCACTGGTTAGCAGTGGTAAAGTGTGCAGAGTCTGAAAACCAGCAAAAACAGTATCTAAAAAGTGGAGGGAGGCAGGCAAAAAGTTAGGGGGGGGCACCCTAAGGCTGTCACTTCGAACATGTGTCCCCCCCAGCTGAATGTAGGGAGAGCTACCCAACCTCCTGGGAGCTCTCATCGCTAAGGTGGAAGTATCTGGAGAGACCATCAGCATTGGTGTGGTCAATCCCCGGGAGATTCTCCACCATAAAGCCCATCCCCTGAAGGGAAATGGACCACCTCAAGAGCTTAGGATTCTCACCCATCATCTGCCTGAGCCATCTGAGGTGCCTGTGGTCTGTCTGAACCTGGAAGGGAGTCCCAAAAGGGCATGTTCTCAGCTTGTTCAGTGCCCAGACCACAGCATATGCTTGTCTCTCAGTAGCACTACACCTCTGTTCCTGTGGTAATAGTCTTCTTCTAATAAAGACTACTGGTTGGTCTGAGCCCTCCTCATTTAGCTGTGCTAGACCAGCCGCTCTGCTCTGAAGCGTCTGTCTGCACAATAAATTCCTGGGAGTAGTCAGGGGCCTTGAGCACGGGGGCCGTGCACATGACTTCCTTCAGAGAATCAAAGGCTTTCTGACAAGCCTCTGGCCAATTCACCAACCTAGGTTGCATTTTGGAAGTAAGTTCTGTCAAGGGTGACACAATGGTACCATAGCCCTTGACAAATCTGCTGTAGTATCCATTGAGGCCTACGAAGGCTCTCACTTCAGTCTGTGTTCTAGGTGGTTGCCAGGCTTTGATAGTTTTAATCTTGGCCTGGAGTGGCTGCACCTTGCCACCACCTACTAGGTGTCCCAAGTACACCACAGAACCCTGCCCAATCTGGTATTTACTAGCCTTGATGGTCTGGCCTGCCTGTTGCAGAGCCTGAAGTACCTCCTTAAGGTGGAGCAGGTGTTCCTCTCAGCTGGAACTATAGACAGCTATGTCATTTAAGTAGGCTGTGCAGTAGACATCCTTGCCAGCTAGGACCCTGTTAACCAACCGTTGGAAGGTAGCGGGGGCATTTTTCAACCCAAAGGGCATCACCCGGAACTGGTAATGGCTAGGTGTGGAAAATGCAGATCTCTCTTTAGCCCCCTCAGTCATGGTGATCTGCCAGTATCCTGATGTAAGATCAAACATACTCAGGAACTTGGCAGAGCCTAGCCTGTCAACAAGCTCATCAGCTCGGGGGACGGGTGAGCATCAGTCCGTGTGACTGAGTTGAGACCCCGGTAGTCCACACAGAACCAGAGTTCTGGGTTCACACGGGGGCAGCAGCCTTAGGAACCAGCACCACAGAGCTGGCCCAGGGACTGCTGGTCTTCTCAATAACCCCTAAGGTCAACATCTTTTAGACCTGCTCCTTGATGCTGGCCTTCACCTTATCCGACAACCTGTAAATTGTGTTCTTCACAAGGGGACTTTCTCCGTGTCAATGCCATGGACACATAGATGGGTAAGTCGAGGAGTAAGGGAAAACAGGGAAGAGAACTGTTCTAACAACTCATAGCAGTCTCCTTTTTTGTCTAGAGTCAGGGAGTCAGAGAGAATGACACCCTCCACTGTCCCATCACTTTCTTTGGTAGTGAGGAGGTCGGGGAGAGGTTCACTCTCCTCTTCCATGCCCTCATCTGTGACCAGGAGCATACTGACCTCAGACCTTTCAAAGTGAAGTTTGAGTCTGTTGTGATGGAGAACCCTTAGGGGGTGCCTAGGAGTCTTGAGGTCCACTAGGTAAGTGGCCTCCCCTTTCTGCTCCTCAATCTCAAATGGGCCAGACCAGCGGTCCTGGAGAGCCCTAGGCTCTACTGGCTCCATCACCCAAACCTTGTCTCCAGGTGAGGACTCAACCAGAGTGGTCTTCCAGTCATACCACTCCTTCATCACCTCTTGACTGGCCTCAAGGTTACTCTTGGCCTGCTTCCAGAAGCGTTGGGTTTGGTTGCGGAGGGCCAGCATGTAGCTGACCACATCCTGGGGGAGGTGTCTTGGGAGCTTTCTCCCAGCCCTCCTTAACTATGCTTAACGGTCCCCTGACAGGGTGACCATAGAGAAGTTCAAATGGGCTGAACCCCACTACTTTCTGGGGCACCTCCCTATAAGCAAACAGCAGGCATGGCAAGAGGACGTCCCACTTTCGGCTCCTGGCTTCTGTTAGGCCATTGATCATGCTTTTAAGGTTCTTGTTGAATCTCTCAACAAGCCCATTGGATTGGGGATGATAAGGGGTGGTAAACCGGTAGATCACGCCACACTCATCCCACATGGACTTCATGTACACAAACATGAAGTTTGTGCCTCTGTCAGACACAACTTCCTTAGGGAATCCCACATGGGTAAACATTCCCAGCAGGACTCCACCGGTGCAATCACTTTTCTCAGAGGGATTGCCTTTGGATAGCGGGTGGCATGATCCACCAAAACCAGGATAAACCTGTTGCCCAAGGCAGTTTTTTCGGGTCCAAGGGACCAACAATGTCAATGCCTACCCTTTCAAAGGGGGTGCCAACGACGGGGAGTGGGATCAGGGGAGCTTTAAGCTTTTTCCCTGTCTTCACACTAGCCTGGCCGGTGGGGCAGGCTCTGCAAAAATTATCTGAGGCTACCCTCATTCTGGGCCAATGGAAGTGGGTGGCAAGTCTGTTAAAGGTCTTGTCTTGGTCCAGATGTCCTGCCAGGGGGATGTCGTGAGCCAGACCCAGTAGGAAGGCCCGGTAACACTGGGGGACAACCAGCACACGTGCTGCCCCAGAGCCCAGAACCTTAGGCTCACTGTAAAGGAGATCATTCTCCCAGTAAAGATGGTGATCGCCAGAGGCTTCACCAGCGGCTTGGCCTGTCGCCTCAGACCCTCAAGGGTGGGGCATTCCTTCTGCGCCTTGCAGAATTCTGCCCTGGTTGGCCCACCCTCTACTTGCCAGCCAGCAAGTTCAGGTAGGTTGCCCAGATCACCTATGTCCTCTCCAGTTGGCTCAGGGGCCTCCTCCTCCTCAGGGGCCCCATCCACCACCGTGGGAACATCTGAAGTGGGTTTCCCGTGCCTCTTGCCCATCCTCTTTGCAGCTGTCTGGTCCATTGTTCCAGGCTCCAGACGCCCTTGACTCCCTTCCCGGGCAGCCAGGGACCTTGTGGTCATGCAAACCCACTCAGGCAAACATAACATCTTCAAGTGGGATCTGAGCTCTACCTCCTTCCAGACAGTATGTTCAAGATCATTGCCTAACAGACAATCTACAGGCATGGCAGGACTCACAGCTACTTTCAGAGTACCAGAGACCCCCCCCCACTCAAAGGGAACCGGAGCCACCGGTAGGTGACTCTCACGATTGTCAGCGACTATGACCTGGTGGAATGTATTAGGGACTATCTGCTCTCCTGACACCAGCTGACTCTTGACAGTAGTCATACTGGCTCCTGTGTCACGCAGAGCCTCCACCCTTTATCCATTAATGGTGATCCACTGCCTATACTTTTGGAGTATTTTCTGGCATGGGGGCTTTAGGCACCATCTCTCTTTCTCCCAGGGACACTAGGGAAACCTCTGTCTGCCCCCCAAAGCTAACTGGGATTGTCTCCCCCCGAGTGCTACAGTAGCCAACCCAGGTGTCTGTCTAGTGGTGGACTGTATTCTCTTGGAACACTAGGAGTCGCCCTTATAGTGCCCATGCTGGTAGCACTCTGAGGATTTGGGGATGAACTTCCCTAACTTCTTATCAAAGAACCCATGCTTCTTCCCAAATCTAGAAGAGGAATGGTTACCACTCCCCCGTTTGGAGATTGTTTTGGGGGCCTTTTGAGAACTCCTTATCTTTAAGTTTTTCTCCCCCTCTTTCTTTTGTTGAGAACCCTGACCACCTTTGTGGGTATCCCCCCAGATGCCTTCTTGGACACTCTGGTGCTAACCCAGTGGTCCGCCTCCTCAGCAAGCTTCCTGGGATGAGTCAGCTTACTATCTACCAAGTGCTGGCACAATTCTGTATAAGAAATACTGAGCATATGCTCTCTCAGAATCAAGTCATATAACCCTTTGTAATCATCTACTTCGCTGCCCCGTACTCATCCATCCAGTGCCTTATTGGAGAAATCAAAACAATCTACCCAAGTTTGTGTGGAAAGTTTGGTGCTGTCCCTAAATCTCTGATGGTATTTCTCAGGGGTCAGCCCAAACTTGGCCAGTAAAGTGGCTTTCATGGGTGCATAGACATATCTATCTTGTGGAGCTAGTGTAAGGAGTGTGTCCCTCCCCACTGCTGATATAGAAAACCAAAAGGCCGCCCCCAGTGCTCCTCAGAGGTCCAGTGGGCCCTAAGTGCAACTTCATAGGCAGCCAGCCACTTGTCAATGTCATCTCCCAACACAAACCTTGGCACCACATTCTTGGGTATACAAACCTTTTTCTCCCCAACAGGTACTGCATGTGTGCTGCCACCATCACTGCTGGACTCAGACTGTCTCACCTTGATCTCCAGCTCCTTGAGACTCAGTTCATGATCCAACAAAAGTTTTTTCTCAGCCAAGGCTCTCTGAGCTGCTCTTGCTTCTCTCTCTGCCCTCCTTTCCTCTTGTTGAGCCTCAATTTTCAACCTTGCCATTTGCAATTGAAATTCCCTCTCCTCTCTCCTTTCCTCTTCGGTCAGGTCGTGATCAAAGACACTGCTCCCTGGTTTGGCAAGGGGCACAATTGCAGCAGTAATCTCATCCACTGATGGGAAAAAATCCTATGAGGGGCCATCCTCTGGACCCTTTTCCTCAATATCCCCCTCCGTTTGGGCTTCTGCCCAGGCCCTCAGCGCTATTTTAAATGCCTCCTTCCTGGAGGCTTTCTGGGTAGGGACACCCATATTCCTGCAGAACGCCCTCAGCTGTTTAACAGTGTAGGTCTCCAGAATAGCCATATCAAAATCTTCATCTCCTGTTTGAGACCCAGCGAGAGACATGTTGAATGATGATTTTACTCAAAAATTGTCAGGAAAAAATCAAATTTTGCAAAAAGAGATCAAAATCAAGTTGACCTTTAACTCTGGGTAGGTAGTGAGATACGTAGCTACTGTATGTCACTGCACAAATAAAAGTCCTATCCCACCTCTGCCACCAATGTTAAAAATGGGGTCTTTGGTTGGCAGTCAGGTTACCCCCTGCCCAAGCAAGGACCCTCACTCTAGTCAGGGTAAGTCACACACAATGCAAATTATCCTGTGCCCACCCTCTCGTAGCTTGGCACTGATCAGTCAGGCTTACCTTAGAAGGCAATGAGTAAAGTATTTGTGCAATAAATCATACAATAACACAATATAGCACCACAAAAAGACACCACGCAGTGTTTAGAAAAATATATAATATTTGTTTTGGTAAATGCAGGTCAAAACGATCAAAAATGCAACATGTAAATGTAGGGATTTCACAGAAAAGTGATATAACGTGTCTTAAGTCTTTTAAAAAGAAACAGGGGGGTCATTCCGACCCCGGCGGGCGGCGGGCGCCGCCTGCTGGGCGGAAACCTCCAAAAGACCGCACCGCAGTCAAATGACCGCGGGGGTCATTACAACTTTCCTGCTGGGCCGGCGGGCGATCTCCAAAAGATCGCCCGCCGGCCCAGCGGGAAAGCCCCTGCAAAGAGGAAGCCGGCTCCGAATGGAGCCGGCGGATTTGCAGGGGTGCGACGGGTGCAGTGGCACCCGTCGAGATTTTCAGTGTCTGCAAAGCAGACACTGAAAATCTTTGTGGGACCCTGTTAGCGGGCCCCTGCACTGCCCATGCCAGTGGCATGGGCAGTGCAGGGGCCCCCAGGGGCCCAACGACACCCGTTCCCGCCAGCCTCTTCCTGGCGGTGTAAACCGCCAGGAACAGGCTGGCGGGAAGGGGGTCGGAATCCCCATGGCGGTGCTGCAAGCAGCGCCGCCATGGAGGATTCCCTGGGCCAGGGGAAAACCGGCGGGAAACCGCTGGTTCCCCTTTTCTGACCGCGGCTTTACCGCCGCGGTCAGAATGGCCCGGGAAGCACCGCCAGCCTGTTGGCGGTGCTTCCTCTGCCCTCCACCCTGGCGGTTTGAAACCGCCAGGGTCGGAATGAGGGCCAGAGTCTCTTTCAAGCACAAAGTACCTGGTTTGTGTGAAAAATCTCCGCAAAGAACTGCAGAGGAGGAGAAGCGTGGAAACAAAGGGGGTGTACGTCGATATCTCCAGACGCACATGGCGATGCGTCATTAAGTTTTCACGCAGGGATGGCTGTGTGTCAATTTCCGGCACTCCGTCGTGGATCCTCTTCAGGTTGCAGGGTTTTCAGACGCCCCAGGGATGATGCGTGGATTCCCTGCGATGGCAGGACAAAGTCACAGGAGGTGCGTCGATCCTGTGGGCGTTGCATCTACCGCACTGCAGGTGCTCCGTCGATTCCTCTCTGGAAGTCGGGCTGCACCATTCCGGCTCGGCTGTGCATCAATCCAGTGGACTGTGTGTCGAATTTCCGGTCGCTTCGCTGGTGCTGCATCGATCTTCTCATCGCAAAGTCAGGCTGCATTGTTCCAGTTCAGCGTGCAGTGAAATTTTCACCGCGGTGCAGGCTGTGCGTTGTTTCTGGCAGTCTGTGCGTCGAATTTCGCCACACAAGGAGTCCTTCTTAAAGAGATGAAGTCTTTTTGGTTCTGAGACTTCAGGGAACAAGAGGCAAGCTCTATCCAAGCCCTTGGAGAGCACTTCTTCACCACAGCCAGAGAGCAGCAAGGCAGCAGGGCAACAGCAAGGCAGCGATCCTTCACAGAAAGCAGTCAGGTGAGTCCTTTGGGCAGCCAGGCAGTTCTTCTTGGCAGGATACAGGTTCTGGTTACAAGTTTCTTCTCCAGGAAGTGTCTGAGTTGGTAGGGGCAGAGGCCTTGTTGATATACCCAAATGTGCCTTTGAAGTTGGGGAGCTTTCAAAGAGTGGCTTAGAAGTGCACCAGGTCCCCTTTCAGTTCAATCCTGTCTGCCAGGGTCCCAGTAGGGGGTGTGGCAGTCCTTTGTGTGAGGGCAGGCCCTCCACCCTCCCAGTCCAGGAAGACCCATTCAAAATACAGATGTATGCAAGTGAGGCTGAGTATCCTGTTTTGGGGTATGTCTGAGTGAATGCACACGCAGCTGTCAACTAAACCCAGCCAGATGTGGTTTGTAAGGCACAGAAAGATTTAAGTGCAGAGAAATGCTCACCCATCTAAAAGTGGCATTTCAAAAATAGTAATATTAAATCCAACTTCACCAGTCAGCAGGATTTTATATCACCATTCTGACCATACTAAATATGACTTTCCTACTCCTTTCAGATCAGCAGCTACCACTCAAACAATGTATGAGGGCAGCCCCAATGTTGAAAACCAGCAAAAACAGTATCTAAAAAGTGGAGGGAGGCAGGCAAAAAGTTAGGGGGGACCACCGTAAGGCTGTCAAGTCTAACAAATATACATATATATATATATATATATATATATATATATATATATATATATATATATAAATATATATATATAAATATATATATATATAGAGAGAGAGAGAGAGAGAGAGAGAGAACAATTGGACATCTCAATGAAAATATTCAACCAAAGTACTCAAATGTTGTGTACCTTACAAAATCAGACATTGTCCAACTGCCACATATGCTTTTTTCCATGCATCCAAGCAGTAGAACTTTGTGAAAGTGTGGACATTAACCTATGTTACTCCCCTGCAGATGTCAGAGTCAGGCAGCGACACCCCTGCGAACAAGGCTGAAGAAGCTGCAGCCTTTCTGGTAGATTGTGCCTTCATCTTTGCAGACATAGGTCTTTCAGCCTACTCATGGCAGAAAACTATAGTCACCGACACCCAGTGAGCAATACGTGCCAGCGACAAGGCTTCCTTTTTCCCTGGTGGTGTGAAAGAAATCAAAAGTTGATTGAACTTCCTGAAAGTTTTTGTTCTTCCCAGATACAATTTTAAATAACGAATGTTCGGAGAGTGCAAGGCCCTCTCTCCAGTTAATGATGGATTAGCAAAGAAAGTTGGAAAAATAACTGGTTCATTTAAGTTGTTGGCACCTTCAGGATAAACTTCTGGTTAGTGCGAAGAATGACTTTATTTGCATGAAACTGTAAATAAGGCTATTGAATAGTACGTGCTTGAATCCCACTTATTCTTTTTGGGGATGTGATAGCCAACAGAAAGGACACTTGTCAAGAGAGAAATTTCAACTTTGCCTTTTGAATCAGTTCAAAAGGAGATCCGATAAGCTGGGATAAGACTTTGTTAAGCTGCAACTGCATCAGAGGAGGCCAAATTGGAGGACAGACTTGAGAAAGTCGCTTCATGAACTCCTTGACCAGCTGGTCGGACCATAGTAGCGATTGCCCAAAAGGTTTACTGAATCTAGAAATAGCTGCTAGATAGACTCTAACAGAAGATTGAGTGAGTTCTGATTTTGCAAGGTGCAACAGATATGGGAGCATCTGCTCCGGTGTAGATGAGATGGGATGACAAGATTGAGTAGCACACCATGAACAAAATCTCTTCCACTTAGTGGAATATCACTTGTTTGCAGATACAGCACAAGGTTTTTATAAAATGGAAGAGCATTCCCCAGAGAGATCTAGAGCACTAAACTCAATGCAGTGAGGAGCAATGCTGACACACTGAGAGAAAATAAAATTAGTGTATGCAGTACTTGCCCCTCATTCATTGATAATATATTCTCTGCTGGTTGGAACTGTATGTGGGGGCTCTCTGGTAGGCAAAGTACCTTGGTGAACCAATAGTGCCTTAGCCACCATGGGGTTATGAGGATGAGGTGGCAAGGTTCCCCTTTTATCTTGCGAATTACCCTGGAAATGAGTGAAAGTGGAGAGAACACATAATCGAACATGCCTGTCCATGCTAAATTGAATGTGTTTCCCCCAAGAGTCCGGCTGAGGGTACCTGCTGGCATACAGATTACACTTCTTGTTGTGATGAGTGATGTAAAGATCCAGGCTTGGAGAACCCCAATGCTGAAATATTTGTCATTATTGCTGAGGACTGAGGATCCACCCATTTGTTCTTTGCATCCGGAATGTGCTCCATTTTTAAAGAAATGTTGTTGGCCAACAACATTTTCCAAATTAGCTGTACTCATGTCAAAATCACTTGTGACCTTGTCCCTCTCTGTTCCGTGAGATAAAACATGGTCCTACGGTTGTCAGTTCTCACCAGTACTGCTGAGTTTCAAAGTCTGGGAATAAATGCCTGAAGGGCTGGGAACACTGCCTTGAGCACGAGGAGGTTTATGGGTAACTGAGTTTCTTGACTGGACTATTTTCTGTGCACCTTCACATCTGCCAAATGAGCACCTCATCCTCCAAGGGAGGCACCTATTGGCATTACCACCTGTGGTGTCACTCGAAGGAATGAAAGCCACTGTGATATACTGTCCGTGAGTGTCTACAGGACATTGCCGCCTTCATCTTCAATGTGATTAAAATGTTGTCCTCGAAAGAGCCTTGTACCTGGGTCCACTGAGTATCTAGCTGCTTCTGTAGATGTCACATTAGGAGATGATAGTTTGGGATCAGAGGGATGCAGGGTGACATCATCCCCAAAATGGCCTTGTACTTTCTGACAGAAGTGCACTTTTCTGCAGATAGTGACTCTGATTGCTTTTAGACATAGACTACGTTCTTGTGTGGGAAAAGCTTTTGACACCTTTGTGTCCAGAATTGCCCCTAAAACACTGCCAATCTAAATGGAGTGAGAGAGGTTATTTTCTTGTTTAGCTTGAGACCCAAAGACTGGAAGCACCGTAGGCCAGCTTGAGTTGACTGTATTGCTATTTGAAGTGTGGAGCCCTTTAGAAACCAGTCGTCAAGGTAGGGAACATCTGGTACCCTGATTGTTTGAGAAAAGCTGCCCCTGGTCCAATGCACTTGGTAAAGCTCCTGGGTGCTGACTTTAGGCCAAAGGGGAGCACTTTGAATTGATAATGGCTCTCTGCCACCTCCAATATTAGAAATATTCTGTGCTTTGGACAGATAGGGATGCAGAAATATGCGTCCAACAGATCTTGGGAGGTCATATAGTCCCTGTTCCCATCATCTGTAGGATCTCCTGCAGAGATAACATTCTGAAGGACTTCTTCTTGATGAATTTGTTTAAGGGCCTGAGATCCATGTCCTGCCTCCACTTTCTAGCCCTATTTTTGATGAGGAAGAAGTCGGAATCAAATCCCATATTGCGTTGATTTGCTGGTACTTATCCTATCACATTCTTGGCCAGAAGTGATTGAATCTCCTCCTTGAGGATGGAAAGATGGCTATGGGAGGATCTGCATGGAGCAGGATTGGGAGGCTTTCGAACAATTTCCAGGGCATGACCATGCTGGATTACGTCTAACACCCATTTGACTGAGGAGATTAGCTTCCAATGATTGAAGAATTTGGACAAAGGGTAGCTGAATTGAAGTGGGACTGAGGTGACAGGTGCATGCATTGCATTATTGCCTCCTGGAACTATCCTCAGACTTTCCTCCAGCTGAAGGTCGTTGATGCACTGGCTGTCTGGCGTAGGCTGTCACTGCCAGTGACCTGTATGACTGCTGTGCTCAAGAAGGGGCAAGAAACCCCTGCTGCAGATATGGCTGATAGCTCATCTGCTGCAAAGACGGTCTGATGCAAATTGGCCTCTACCTCCGGCACGACAAGACTGAAATCTTCTCAATGTGTCCAGAGGACCATCCTTCTCTGTATCCACCTTAATGGACTGCAATGCCTAGTCCACATGTTTGCCAAACAGGTTTTCCCCATCAAATTGCATATTGAGGATCTTGGACTGAACCTCTAGATGGAAAGATGTTGCTTTTAGCCATCCCGTGGCCCTATACCGCCACACCTTCTATCTATCTGACCCTGTACCGGAAATAGTGGGTCTCCCCGGACGTATTCTCTCCCCTTTAGATATTTTTGGCAGAAAGTAAATAGGGATCAACGCATCCTTCACTATTGGATAATTATATTCTTCTGTGTACAAAAGTTGCTTTTCAGGATATATTTTCAATGTTGTTCTAAGAACCATTATTGATTGTTCCAGAATAAAGGGCCTGATTTAGATCTTGGCCGTAATACCACGGTCTCACTGCGGCGGCGGTCCCAAGTACTTCACAAGCTAACAGTGTTCCATCCACTGTATTTAGATCTATGTCTGTTCAACAGCTGTCATTGATGGAGTTTACTCCGTTGTGCTAGCTGCATCTCGCAGCTGACGCTGTGTACTCCAGTGCTGGCGAGTATTACTCCATCGCCGTTTAGACGGCAGCGTTGCGACAATCATATTTAGATAACACAGTCTTGCTGGCGGGTATCAGCAGTGGTCCTATGACGGCAGGAATCCGTTGTACGACCCGTTCAGCACTGGAGTCTGGCTGTGGCTATTAGATGGAAGTTAGCATCCCACACCTGATGAATATTGGACAACTGTGAAGACCTACAAAATACACTATAAAACACACTCCATTTCAGGCCATGATCCTTTGCCATTTCACTGCTGACCACCAACTGGAGGAGGATCTTCCTACCAAACAGCCCGGTTATTTTCTTTTTTCAGTTCTCCCTCTGTGTTTTTTAACTTTCTAATTTTTTTTATTATTTTTCAAATCACTGTAGAGGCACTAGTATATCTATGTTTTGATCACTGTGGCGGGGAGGAGGAAGCCACGTTTTACAGAGGGAAAATTGACAGTCATGGTGGAGGAAATTATTAAAGGAGAGCCACAATTGTTTGGAGCACAAGTACAAAATGCTACCATATCTCAGAAAAGGCAAATGTGGGATATAATAGTCAACAGAGTAAATGATGTAGCTGCCAATCTGAGCATAGAGGAGGAAAAGTAGGAAGAGATAGAACAACTTGCAGGGTAGAGTCCATTCCCTGGCCTCTAAGCACCACCTGGAGACCGAGACGACTGGTGGTGGTTCTCCCAGCCACCCATTACAACTCTTTCCCTGGGAGGAGAATGTCTTGAAGATCCAACATACTGAATGCTTGACAGGAATCCCTGGTGGAGTGGAGACTGGTAAGTTACACATATGTATGTCTCACTAATCACAAATTGTGCATTGTTCTGTATGGATCACCATAGTCCAGCCTAGTCCCTTGCTCTGTCTCAGGTTCAAAACTCCTTCCATATGCACATGAAAGTATAGTGCTTGTAAGTGATATCTTAACCTATTCACATTATACACACACATGTGTACGTGTCAAAAATGTGTGCTCATTTTCACTGAAGTACTTTATAAAGGTATGTATTACTCACTTTTTCATAGGTATGGGCAATAGTGTCTACAAATGACTGCAACTACCATGATACCCTACTTTGTTTCTGCAAAACAATAGCGCAATGTGATGTAGCCCAACCTCCCTTTCCTTCCTCCTACATATGCACAAAAGTCAAAGCTTTATGTAGTTGTCATTCACCACTTCATGGTATGTATAATAATATAAACTTCTGTGTTGATCCAGCATGTTGCCCTCTTCCTGTCACTAAATTGAATTGATCTACTTACTTGTATAAATCATAGTTTGTGGGTTCAAAGGTTTCCAATCATGTTTTGTGGCATGCTGATTTTAAGTAGTATTGATACACAATTTACTTTGCAGTATTCTTATGATGACCAATGCCATTTAATCAAATACATTGTATCATGGTTTGTTTTTGTGGCTGCTAGGCCTTGAAATGGCTCAGCTCTCAAATTCCCTGTCTACAGTGTTGGGTTGCATGTCTGATACACTTTCTAAACACATTTTATATTTCAGGACATCTCTCAATCATTGCTACAGAAGCTTGCATCTGTTTACATTAACCTGCATGAGTAAAAAGTTACAAATCACACAAAGGCCTAAACATTCCATTACTCATACATTTTTTTCATGTTATGTTGCTTGATCTGTAGCAGAATACATATTTGAGGTACAATACAGACCTTTAATGTCATTTTGTTTTGTAATTCATATTAAGTCCAACAACCAGGGCCAGTGGGCCACTGTCTTCAACTGAGGACACCTCCACTCCAGGACAGGATCAAACCATCGGTGAGGACACCACTTTTGCAAGTCTGGATGGTGAGGGGATGCCTGGTCCATCTGGTCTGTCTGGACAGACAGCCCCTGTGAGTCACACCTGGCCCACACCTACACCTCCCACTCCAGCTGCTACCACAGCTCAGGCTATTGATCCCTCCACGTCCTGTGTCCAGAGGATCACAACTCCCATCTTGTGCCCCCCAGTCCTGGATACTGTTGTGCAACCACCACCTCCAGTTGTGTCAGGACCCAGTGGGATGGGCCACACTGTCTCAAGGGCACAGAGTAGTGTGGGTAGGGATTGGGGGAGGGAAGCAGTGGGCCATCAAAGTGAGACCACTGGCATTATTGTTACCCAGACTACTACTGACCGAGTCCTGGAAGTACTACAACAGTCCCAAGACATGATGGGCCCAATCCTAACAGAGACACAGGAACTTAAGCAGGGGCAGAGAGAGCACACTGTTGAGCTGCAAAATCATAACTCCAATTTCTGCTCCTTTACTGGGGTGATATTTGGCATTTATTGTCATATGTGCAGGATTTTGCTTGTACCATCTACCCCTTTCTGTGGTCCTTCAACAGCAGGACAAAATACACCTTCCTCAGCCATAGACAAGAAGGCCCTGCCACAACAGGAAACTGCTCCACCCAACCTGGTCCCTACTCCTGTATCTCTCCCAGGAGAGGACATTAATCTGGACAACTGGAAGAGGATGGCAAGACCTCCACCAACACCTCCAAGAGACGCCAAACCTCATTTCCTTCAGTGTGTGTCTATCATTCACTCTGTGAACTATTTCATGGACACATTTACTTTTTTTGCAGAGAGTTATATTTTGTACATTGGATTCCAAACAATTTGTGCTCAACAAATAGAGTTTCATCCTCCATGATAGACTTTAGTTTTGTGTTCTTGTTCTTTTTCATGCTGGTTTAAAAGATATTGCACTAATTTTTTGGTTCAAAATAAATGCACATAAAACAAAGTCAAAGACTGGTGTAGTATTTATTATGGTAATTCCTTTTCTATGTCTTCCATACACCATCATTTTTTAAACCTGCCAAACAATATGATTCAAAATAAAATAATAGATGCCAACGTGGTTATGTATTTCCTATTTGTTTTTAAAGATAGTAAAAGAAACAGAGAAATCACAATGTATTGGTGTCATGCATTTGTAGGTGACAAGTCTGCGACTTTGTCTGTGACAAATTCAAAGATGCTTTTCATAAACCATGCAGAACCCAAACATGTGCAATTTAGAAGTTGACACTCCAGAACCTTGACACCAAATTAAGTAGGTAAACTATTATTGATTCATGACCTCAACTGGAGCCAGAAAACCTGCCCTCACAACAGAAATTGTACATCAATAACACCGATAGTCTACAACATGGTATTAATTGAGCACACATGACCAATTTAGGACACTGTTGTAGTATATGGTGCAATGTCACAATCACTATCAGTGATGTGCTACAAAAAGTTCTTACAACTATGAGGAGACCCATCAACAGCTTCCTACTCTGAAAACAAATTTGAGATTTAGCCAGTGTGAAGGGAGGCCAGTATGTTATGCCTTGGAATATACATGTGGTTAGAGCAAGTTAAACAGAGCATATTGCCTTGTAGCAACATCCAATGGAAAACAGATCCTGATACAATCTCAAGAACGTCCATTCAGTCACATTGCTAGTTGTCTCTGTACAAGATCTGTCCATCCAAAGTGGGTGTCTGCCCCAGGATCAACCCATGTTCCCTTTGTACTTTCCAACTGCAACATATCACTGCAGGTGTCACAACTCAGAAATTTCAAAATTTAGATGACATGGCGAAGGATCCTAAAACAGAATAAAACAAGAACATTTATGATTTCACATATTAAATGTGACTCTAATAAGTATTATGAGGACACATATACTTAGTACAAACAAAGATAATCTATGTTTATAAACACAGTAGTCAATGTATGGAAACTTTTGCCTGCAAACATCTTTGCCTTGGACTTTTCTGACCTGATCATTCCTAGTAAACTACCGTCACAGACTGACAAGTTCAGTATGTCACAAGTTGTTCTCACATTGGATGTTACAATATGCAAGGGTACACTTACACTCAGGTAAAGAAGTCATCGATTACATCTTGGCATACGTCAATTCCTTTTACTTCACAATTTTCATCTTCATTGGGCATTTTAACTTCCTCACCCAGTGACTCTTCACGGTCTCCATCCTCTGCAAAGATTGTGATGTTCTGTTGCAGGGTGATGCTGCGCAGCATGCAGCAGGCAACTGTGATTTGGCGCAACTTATTGGGTGAGTAGAGGAGGGCTCCATCGGTCATGCCCAGACACCAATATCTGGCCTCCAGGAGCCCAAAAGCTCGCTCCACTGGCCCCCGTGTTCTTACATAGGCCTCACTGAAGCAGACTTACCCTGGTGTTGTTGGATTCCTCAGCGGTACCAACAACCATGGTCGGTTAGGATACGCTGAGTCTCCTACAGGGAAGCAATAAACTGATAGATTAAAACCATATCAAGCCATTGTACATTCCTAAACTAGGATTAAAGCAAATGATCCTCAACTCGTATTGTAATTACCAACAAGCCAGGCCCTCTCAGGTCCAAGTTGTGACATTTGCAGCTGTATGGTGCTGTTCCGTAATACAAAGGGATCACGTGTTGACCCTGGAAAGCAGGCGCACACACTTGAGATGTACAAATCTGGTAAGAAGACAACTTGCACATTGAAGTTCTTCCAATTACAGTAGACCTGTTCCCTGGTGCGTGGTGGCACCAAAGCAATATGTTTGTTATAAATTGCTCCAACCACGTGGTAGGCCACCCATCCAGTATAATTTGCCTGAATTTCTTAATTATGTCCCTTTCCGCCATGGTGGTTGGGTCTAGAAATAGTCAGAAGACTTGAGGATGTCTTCTTCTACCCATCCCTGGGTTCCTATATCTTCATGAAGGAAAACAAACTACCACTTAAAATTGTCAGACAATACTTTCACCATCAACACACATCTTATGTCTTGGTTAGATTAGTGATCTTAATATGTCATATATGTACAAATAATGTTGAAACATGTTTGCAACTTCAAACCAAAATGTTTTTACATGTCAGACATTTTTTATGAATAATGTGTAAATAATACATTTGAAATGTATTAATTGAAGTTTTTTTTTTTTTTTTTTTTGTATAATTACCATCACTGGAAGTATAACATAGACCACAGCACTATCGATGTTAAACACAGAAACAGTTCATTTAATGTGTCATGTTTTGGGAAAAACAGTGTCATACGCATCTGACCTTGGTTTACAAAGTAGCCACCATTTTGAATGCTGGTGGCTCACAAACAATTTAAAAACACACAGCTTCATGTCCTAAAATGGCTATGTCAGTCTCCATCGCAGAGCACAGGCATTGTGTACTTGTACACGGCTTCTGTAAAAAAGCTCACTTGCCTCCTAACACTGCAGCCAACAACGCCTCCTCGACTTTTCCTGCTGTTCCTGACCTCCAGGAGCCAGGATGCTGAGCAAAGCAGGTGACAGGGTCTCTGCTTTCTCCCCTGAGTAATAGGAGCTTCTCACCAGGATGGTCCAATTCCTGTATAGCCAGCTGTATGGGAACCCAGAGGGACCAATGCATGTTTCTGTGGGAAATGTTAGTCAAAGTAACTTGTTCCTCCTTTGTACGCAGGCTAATTTGTCCACTTTTGTTCTTGAATGAAATTTTGCTATTGGAGTATAGTGAAATGGATGATTTAGCTGGGTCCAGAATGTTGTTTGGCAATGTTACAAAGGTCTGTACATTGAAATGAAAAGTCATCTGAAAGATTAAACTTAATTTCCAGTTCATTTTACTCACAATTCCAGATTTCATTAGACAATCTGCAGGTCCCTTGCCTCATGTGTGCAGCAGACACTGTACTGTACAGCAAGTATAAGTCAAACAAGAAGATTCTTCAAAGTTTGGATGCTATTCTGTGAAGTGAAATTACATCCCATATTTTGAAATAAGAGTATATGAATGTTTCAAACGTGTGATGGTGTCATTTATGGAGTAAGGTATTTCCTGTGCTGCAAGTCTAAATGACACAGGCTCTCAATCATCCATGCAAGTATGTCCCATTACTACACTCACTTGTTCATACATCACCCAAAACCATCCTCTCATTGACACATGGCAGCCCTTCCATACAGCTCTTGGTCACTGTATGTGATCCAAACCATAGTATCTGGGTCTTAGACCATTAGGCCTGAAGCCAATGTAGCGGTGCGTATGGTTGCAAATAATGTACAGGCTGTTTGACCTTTAGTAGCTCTTAATGATTTGGAGTAATCAGGAGGGGTCTCACTACAGGAAAGGATTACTAGCTCTGGTCTAAGTGATGTGTGTAGCCTGGATTGATAACATAAGGATATAGAAAGTGTTGATGGTACTCAACAGATCACTGCAAATTAGTATTTCCTAGGAATTTTAAATGTTTGAAAATAATCTGTGCTGGCTGTTTTGGGAATGCATGTGAGCGATGCAACAAAATTGTGTCACACCGCTACAGACAAACGACTCAAAACTTCTTTTGTTGTTATTTTTTCTTATTTAAACTGGTCAATGTCCATCAAAAGCAGAACATCTGGAAAGCCTTTGCCAAGAAGGTGCAGTCCCTGGGGGTCCATAAGCGGCGCAGCCTGCTTTGCAGCAAGAGGTTGGAGGACCTTCATCGTTGGACCAGAAAGTTAGCAGAAGGCAAGCACGGCCAGTCCTCCCAATGAGGCAAGCACGTATGCTGCACCCTGACCTCCCTAACAGCCCGCATCCTAGCGGTGGCCTACCCGGAGCGTGATGGACTGTTGAGGGCCCAGCAGCAGCATCAAGGGGTGAGATGTGGTTTGTAACTATTCTTGTTGCTTAACCTTTTTTTATGTACAGCAATGTTTACCTTCTGGAGGTGCACGTTTATCAGATGATGTCTGATGCTGTGTTTGGTGTATTGATTTGTGATTAAGATTGCCACTAGTTTCCTCATCACAAGCCAAATACTGTTTTGAGCAGACACATGGCTGCATGCAAAAATACAGTTACCTGCATTTTTTCTCTGTTATGTCGGACAGTTGTACCAAACATGCCCCATTTGAGGATTGGGGCAGGTGTGATGCTCCCTCACAAATCTGAGCAGGTAAAGTAGGCCCTATTACTGGTGACATGACATACTTAGCACTCATGATACAGCTGATGTTTCAGATCTTACATTTGTAATTTGGTACAGTGACCAAATGATAATGAGCATCTGATCCAAAAAGACTGGAGACTTGAGTGCAATGGCATCATTCCTTATCTGAAACATCCTTGAAATATGCTTTCACAACAAGATTCAAGTCAGTTCATGAAGACAGTAGCAGATTGCCATGAAAGCTTAGTCCTTCACAAATGTACATATAAGCCAGTCTGTATCAACCAATGAATTATAAAGCCAAACTGTATTGATTGAAACTGACAGGAACGTGTCCACATTGATGAATGAGTTACACATACCTCAAACAACATTTTAGAATCCTTAGTTATATTCAGATGAGAACTCAATGATGGTGCGAAATGTGATACTTAAAGGGACATTTACAGATGGAAGGTTACTCACATAGATCTTGGAGAATTCCATCTTGAAAAGTCACTATGAGGCCCAAAACATTACTCTTTTGAAAATATGCATATGTTTTTGCTCTGTACTGAAGTGGGTTAGCAATGCATCAAGGCATATGTCTTTACTAATGCTGTTGAAGTCATTTGTCAATCCACCAAAAAAACAGTTTAGTAATTAGCTTCAACAGCATAGGTATATACATAGTGCATAATACATTGCTGAGCTAGTTCAGTACATATTCCACATTATATGCGGTACAAATAAAATATAATTTAGTTATTTGAAGCACGTTTTACCATTGTGATATGGTCAGACAACGGAAATAGGCTTTCAGTTCTTAGACATTTTAGTACAACATTGCAGTGTTTGTGGACACACATTGATACCCAGGTAACTTTTGGTGAATGTACATGATGCAGATTATTTACACACTGTACAGATGTATTTCTGGTTACAGTTCTTAGACATTTTGGTACAACATTGCAGTGTTTGTGGACACACATTGATACCTATGTAACTTTTGGTGAATGTACATGGTGCAAATTGTTTACATACTGTACAGATGTATTTGTGGTTACAGTGAGTTTTGGGGCAACATGTTCAGTGTTCTAAACAACAAAGCTATAGCAGCTAAAGGCATGAAACAGTTCATATAGAGAAATAAAAGTGGATACGAGATAAGGGCATACATGATATAGGAGATAACATTGGGAATTTCTAGAATGTGAGCAAATGGTTTGCGGAATTCCGTCCTACATGCATGAGATACTGATGATAAAGAAGCCAAGTTTGTGAGCCCTTAAAGCTGGTTAAATATGTAGACTTAGCAAATGTTTTGTGAGCAAAGTTCATGTTCAGATCTATTTACATAGATATACTCAAACTGTTTTATCTGTGTTTTCAGCATTATCTGGGCAAGGTGAAGGTGACATTGGCCACGTCGACAAGAAGAGGCTGGGCACTACGGTTCTGGTGCAAACACCACCAACACCGATGGACCCAGAACCACGAAGGGTGAGTGGACTGTCACGGAGTCCCAAGTAGTGGTAGACCCTACTGCAACATTACCACCTGCATTGTTGTCCACTACCCACGTTCCCAACTTCACCCTCCTCCTCACCCCCCCAGAGTTGGCTGCACCTGCCCCCCTAATACCCATGGCATCACCTTCGCTGCAGGCACCCCCGCCCTGTCTCCGAGGCTGCACTCAGCGAGGAGGCTATTGGCCTCTTGCAGGCTATCTCTGTAGGCCAGACTACACTACTGAATGCCATCCAGGGGCTTAGTAGCCAGATGACACAAATGCTAGCTTACCTGGATGGCATTCACACTGCCATGTCTGGCCTACAGAGGGTATTCCAAGGTCTGGCCTCCTCACTGACCACAGCCTCCCACCCATTCTAACCTTGTGCCCCAACTCCCACCTCTTCCCCATCCCAAATCCCTATTCCCAGCCCTATCTAAAGCGCACCCACTCCTTTTCATGCACTGTAAGAGGCTGGCCTGGCTTATAGTGGGTACCTTGTGGTACTTACACCTTGTGCCAGGTCAAGTTATCCCTTATTAGTAGATTAGAGGTGTTCTAGCAGCTTAGGCTGACAGAGGTAGCTATAGCAGAGCAGCTTAGGCTGAACTAGGAGACATGCAAAGCTCCTACTATACCACTTATATCACTTAGCACTATATCATAAGAAAACACAATACTCAGAGTTACTAAAAATAAAGGTACTTTATTTTAGTATAATATGCCAAAAGTATCTCAGAGGATATACGCCTTTAGGAGGTAAGTAATATACACAAAATATACACACACAAACCAAATCAGGTAAGTAAACAGTTAGAAAAGTAGTGCAAACACTGTAGGACACAATATAATGCAATAGGAGAAAATAGCCCTAGGGGCAACACAAACCATATACTCCAAAAGTGGAATGTGAACCACAAATGGACCCCAGACCTAGTGTAGTGTGTAGAGGGTCGCTGGGAGTGTAAGAAAACACTAAGAGTGTCCAAGATACCCCACCCGAAGACCATGAAAAGTAGGAGTAAAGTTACCCTACTACCCCAGAAAGACAGTAAAGTTGAGATAGGGGATTCTGCAAGGACAACAACTGTCTGCAAAGCACTGAAGATGGATTCCTGGCCCTGAGGACCTGCAAAGGAAGGGCACCAAGTCCAAGAGGCACACAAGTGTGCAGGGGGGGCAGGAGCCCACTAAACCCTGGATGAAGGTGCAAAAGGGCTGCCTCTGGGTGGAAGAAGCCAAAGATTCTGCAACAACGGAGGGTGCCAGGAACTTCCCCTTTGGTCAGAAGATGTCCCACGGCGTGCTGGAGGATGCAGAGTTGTTTCCATGCAGAAAGACCGCAAAAAAACAAGCCTTGCTAGCTGCAAGAGTCACGGTTGAAGGTTTTGGGTGCTGCTAGTGCCCAGGAAGGACCAGGAAGTCGCCCCTTGGAGGAGGAGACAGAGGGGGCTCTCAGCAACACGGAGAGCCCATGCAGAAGCAGGCAGCACCCGCAGAAGCACCTGAACAGGCGTTCAGAAGATCTGAGCATGATGGTAAACTCACCACAACAAAGGGGGGTCCACAAAGTCGGAGTCCAACTCAGTGAGTTGGGCAATGCAGGACGGAGTGCTGGGGACCTGGGCTAGGCTGTGCACGAAGGAAGTCTTGCAAAAGTGCACAGAAGCCCAAGCAGCTGCAGTTCACGCAGTACACAGGATTACTGTCTGGTGTGGGAGGCAAGGACTTACCTCCACCAAATTTGGACAGAAGGGCCACTGGACTGTCGGGTACACTTGGACCCAGCTCCTGCGTTCCAGGGACCATGCTCGTCAGGAGGAGAGTGGACCCAGAGGACCGGTGATGCAGAAGTTTGGTGCCTGCATTGGCAGGGGGAAGATTCCGTCGACCCACAGGAGATTTCTTCTTGGTTCCAGTGCAGGGTGAAGGCAGACTGCTCTCAGGGCATGCACCACCAGGAAACAGTTGAGAAAGCTGGCAGGATGAGGCGCTACAAAGTTGCTGGTAGTCTTCTTGCTTCTTTGTTTCGGTTTTCCAGGCATCCTGGAGCAGTCAGCAGTCAATCCTTGGCAGAAGTCGAAGAGGGAAGTGCAGAGGAACTCTGGTGAGCTCTTGCATGTGTTATCTGGTGAGATACCCACAGGAGAGACCCTAAATAGCCCTCAGAGGAGGATTGGCTACAGAGAAAGGTAAACACCTATCAGGAGGGGTCTCTGACGTCACCTGCTGGCACTGGCCACTCAGAGGTGTCCATGGTGCCCTCACATCTCTGCATCCAAGATGGCAGAGGTCTGGGACACACTGGAGGAGCTCTGGGCCCCTCCCCTGGGAGGGGCTGGTGAGGGGAGTGCTCACTCCCCTTTCCTTTGTCCAGTTTTGCGCCAGAGCAGGGCTGGGGGGATCCCTGAACTGGTGTAGACTGGCTTATGCAAGAAGGATCTGTGCCCTTCAAAGCATTTCCAGAGGCCATGAGAGGCTACTCCTCTCAGACACTTCACACCTATTTCCAAAGGGAGAGGGTGTAACACCCTCTCTCAGAGGAAATCCTTTGTTCTGCCTTCCTGGGACTGGGCTGCCCAGGCCCCAGGGGGGCAGAAACCTGTCTGAGGGTTGGCAGCAGCAGTAGCTGTAGAGAAAACCCCGGAAAGTTAGTTTGGCAGTACCCGGGCTGTATGCTGGAGCCCCGGGGGTGCATGGAATTGTCCCCCTAATACCAGAATGGTATAGGGGTGACAATTCCATGATCCTAGAAATGTTACATGGCCATGCTCGGAGTTACCATTGTGATGCTACATATAGGTATTGACCTATATGTAGTGCACACGTGTAATGGTGTCCCCGCACTCACAAAGTCCGGGGAATTTGCCCTGAACAATGTGGGGTCACCTTGGCTAGTGCCAGGGTGCCCTCACACTAATTAACTTTGCACCTAACCTTCACTAAGTGAGGGTTAGACATATAGGTGACTTATAAGTTACTTAAGTGCAGTGTAAAATGGCTGTGAAATAACGTGGACGTTATTTCACTCAGGCTGCAGTGGCAGTCCGGTGTAAGAATTGTCTGAGCTCCCTATGGGTGGCAAATGAAATGCTGCAGCCCATAGGGATCTCCTGGAACCCCAATACCCTGGGTACCTAGGTACCATATACTAGGGAATTATAAGGGTGTTCCAGTGTGCAAATCAGAATTGGTAAAATTAATCACTAGCCTGCAGTGACAATTTTAAAAGCAGAGAGAACATAAACACTGAGGTTCTGGTTAGCAGAGCCTCAGTGATACAGTTCCGCACCACACAGGGAACACATATAGACCACAAACGTATGAGCACTAGGGTCCTGGCTAGCAGGCTCCCAGTGACACATATCAAACACACTGACAACATAGGGTTTTCACTATGAGCACTGGGCCCAGGCTAGCAGGATCCCAGTGAGACAGTAAAAACACTCTGACATGTACTCACAAACAGGCCAAAAGTGGGGGTAACAAGGCTAGAAAGAGGCTACCTTCCTACACAACCAAACGAAGGACAATAAGGCTAACCTTGCCCAGTTGAGTCTTTATTGTCTAAGTTGTGATAATTGAAGAGTAGCTCTGCAATAGATTGGTTACTCCCTTTATCATCCACTATATGGTTACTTCCCTGTGGGGATGTAAACCACCCTGTTTGAAGTTGTTTAGCTAGCCAACAATGTGAAGTTATATTCTCAGAGGTCCTATTAGTATGTTTAGGTTGAGAGCAGTGGGAATTGTCCACTGGACCTATATAAAATGATGAGAATGCCAGACAGGGATGCTGTCTCAATAAAGCCGTAGCTGGGCAAAAACTTTGTCCATATGGCTGTATAAGAGAACAGGGTTGCTATTTCTTTTGGGTTGGAGCAGGGCACGGATGCTGTCCTCTGAGCTCCACACTAGGGCAGGGCTGCTGTCCTAAGTGTTGTGAGGCAGTGCAGGGTTGCTGCACTAAAGTTTCTCTTGGAGGGTTGGAGGGATGCTCCATGTTAACTAAATGGTGTACTTTTTCTCACCAATATTAGTTATCCCACAGAGAGGTACTTCCACCTCAGGGAGTACAGCTGTGCCAGCTGATGGTTCCCTTGGTACAGGTGCCACCCCAGGAGAGGTTTCTCCCACCACAGGAAGGATATCCTAAATGGCAGGGTGGGTAGGGGATACTTTGGCGCCCTTTTCACCTGTTGTTGGAGAAGGATCCTGAGTTTTCAGGCCTTTTGCTCTCCTTTGCTTTTTCATTCCAGCTGAAATGAGAGGAAGCAATTCCTCAGGGATACCCAGCATGGCTGCATGGGTATTAAACTCTACCTCAGCCCAACCCTTCAGACCTGATTGTCTAGGAAGTTGTGCTTGGTAAAAGTGTGCAGAGATGCTCACATTGCTACCTGACAAATATCCAGGACTGGAACGCCCTGTGCTAGCGCTGTGGTAGCAGCAGTAGCTCTGGTGGAGTGAGCTCGCAAAACTTCAGGGGGTTGCTTTTTAGCCAGAGCATAGCACATTTTGATGCATAGGAGTACCCATCCGGAAATGGTCCTCTTCTGCACTGCTTTACCCTTCTTTGCACCCACATATCCCACAAAGAGTTGATCGTCCACCCAGAAGTCTTTGGTACGATCAAGATAGAATGCCAATGCTCTTTTTGGGTCCAGACCGTGGACTCTCTCCTCTTTATGAGAGGGATGTGGGGGTGCATAAAAGGTAGGCAAGGTGATGGACTGTCCGACATGGAAGGATGTCACTACCTTAGGTAGAAAAGAAGCCCTCGTACAAAGCACCACTTTGTCAGGATCTATGGCAAGACAGGGTGGCTTAGATGACAGAGCCTGGAGTTTACCAACTCTGCATGCAGAAGTGATGGCAACTAAAAAGACAGTCTTTATAGTTAAGAGCCTTAGAGGACAGTTGTGAAGTGGTTCAAACGGGGTAACATAAGGTAAGTTAAGACCAGGTTGAGATCCCATTGGGGCATGATCAATAGGTTAGGAGGAAAGAGATATGTGAAGCCTGTAAGAAACCTCCCAACTATGGGAGATTTAAATAAGGAAGGCTGATCAGGTAACCTTAAGAAAGCTGAGATAGCAGAAAGATATCCTTAAGAGTGCCCAAGGTGGAACACTTCAGGGGAAGGGAAAGAAGAAAAAGAAGAACGAGAGAGAGAGGAGCAGCTAGAGGATCGACAGAATTGTTGATGCACCATGCCACAAACTTCTTCCAATGACAGGCGTATACAGTTTTGGTTGAGGGACTCCTGTCTACCAAGAGAACTTCACAGACTTTGGGTGGCAAGTCGAAAGACGTCAACTGTCGCCACTCTCCACGCAAGAAGTTGCAGAGTTGACAGGTTCAGGTGAAGGACCTTCCCCTGCTGCTGCAACAGAAGATCGTCCCGAAGAGGCAGTCTGATCGGAGGAGCTATGGCCATGTTCAAAAGCTCAGTATACCAGACTCTTCATGCCCAGTCCGGAGCCACCAGTATTACTTTGGCCTGGTCTTGCCTAATCTTCTTCAGAACTCTGAGCAGACATGGTATTGGCAGAAAGGCGTACAGGAGGCCTGAATTCCACTTGCGACGAAAAGCGTCGCCGAGCGAGTGCTGCCTTGGAAACTCCAACGTGCAAAACAGCTGACATTGTGCATTCTCTAAGGAGGCAAACAAGTCTAACCACGGTTCTCCCCACTGCAGGAAGAGACCTTGCACCACCTACGGATGGAGACACCATTCGGGGTCGACCATGCATCGGCTGAGTTAGTCTGCTTAGGCATTCAAGGAGCCTGCCAGGTGTTGAACCACCAGGGAAATGCCCTGATGTTACAGCCACTTCCAGAGACGAAGGGCCTCTTGACAAAGAGTCCAGGACCCCCACTCCGCCTTGTTTGCTGTAATACCGCATGGCGATGGTGTTGTCTGTGAACACCTGCACTGCTTTCCCCTTGAGGGAGGAAAGGCATGCTTTCAATGAGCGTGAGCTGTTTCAAAAGGTTGCATTGGCTCGAAAAATTCCCTCATTATTTTAGCATCCCAATCTTTAGCAATCTGGCTAAGCTGCGTGATTATAGGAACATATGCAAAAGTAACATCATAATTTGAGTAAAAATACTGTATGTTAGTTTGACCATAAAATCTAGAAGTTACTATACTACATGTAATCCCGTATGTAAGAGGCATGTGATGATAAGTCACCCCTTCCGTTACCGATGTCGGTATCTGTGTACACACATAACAATCTTTTGCATCCATAGTCTCAACATATTCTGTTAGCAAGCGATAGAACACATTATACGAAAGCTCCTTTTTATCATGCAAGTGTCTCTCATCTAATTCTAGTCTTTTCAGTGCGGTTAGTTCAGTAACAGTAACAGGAGCAAAAGTAGAAGCATCAATTTTCTCATTCTCCCCCTTACCATGCATTCCAAGCACTATTGCCATTATTATTAGTACACATGCAATTACCAAGCCTATACACGCATATTTACAATATTTAATTCTACTGTTTTGCGTCATGATCTGTATAGAATCAGAGAGCTAGAAGCACCTGTAAAAGAAACGATTTAGCAATTCAGTTACAAAGCTGAACGAGCGCAATGTTCACACAGTTTTCTTCAGGAGCCAAGTCATTTATCGGTTAGCAGCATTTGTCTCAATTCGGCAATAACTCAGTCTCAATTCGGCAATAACTCAAAATGTTTTTTTTTGTTTTTTTCAAAGTTGAATAACTCACTCTCTTTTTTTTTTTTTTTTTTTTTTTCTTCAGTTGGCACGTTGTCTCAAATCGTGTTTAAGAGTCAATCAGGTTTTCAAAAAGTCTTATCAGGTTAGCAAATGTCTCATCCGGTTTAGCAATGTCTCAGCTGGTTGTATCACGTTAGATTATAGCAAGCAATGTCATTTACCAGCTTTTCAATCAACAGTGTCCATAAAACTTTTCTTTTCTATTGGTATCTCTTCTTCTTCGTTCTCAAGGCTGAGAGATACAAATTCGTCAGTCCAATCGTCATGGACTACATATGCCCATTCTGGACCGGAATATCTCCTGTTCGGTATCCTTTTCCTTTTCAATTTTGCATCTCTCTTTGACTCTGCCTCACTAGTACTTTCCTCTTTGGCCAAGTCTTTTCCTTCACTTGATGTCGGTGTCACGACAGACACTTCCTTTCTTTTCTCTTTCACTCTTGGTCCTTCACTGTCGTTCAACTTTTCTCTAGTTCTCACTTTTACTGGTGATATACTTGGTCTTTTCTTTGCACTGTGTCCACTTGAGGGACCTGCGATCTCTTCTGAAGAAGTTTGAACAGTTTCGTTCTGTTCTGCCTTGTCCCCTCCTTCTGGGGAGTCAATCAGGTTTTGCTTTTCTTTTTCTGTACCGTCTGCTTCTGGGAAAGCCCTCCTCTGATCAGGCTCTCCTGCTTCTTCACTTCTTTCGAGCCCTTTGTCACCGTTATTTTCTTCAGGCTCTGTGTCACTTTCAGCTGCTTCAGGCTCTTTGTTACCTTCGGCTGCTTCAGGCTCTTTGTCACCCTCAGCTGCTTCAGGCTCTTTGTCACCCTCAGCTGCTTCGTCGCTGTCTGAGGTTTCTCCTTGGTCTTCCCCAAGTGAATCTGTTTCGTCCTCAGAGAATATTTCTCTCTCCTCTATGTCTGCCTGTTCGCTTCTAGTTCTGTTTTGCTCTGTCTCAGCGCTCGGCACTTTGTTATCAGGTACTGGCAGTTTCAGCGCTTCAACTTCCTCATCTGTGGGACACAACACTTTCTTTGTGTGACTGGCGTGAATCCAGTTGGGAACCCCCGCACACTTCACAGCGGTAGTGGTTGTCAGGATCACTTGGAAAGGGCCTTTCCAACGGGGTTCCAGACACGACTTCCTCACGTGCTTCTTTATCACGACCCAGTCACCTGCTTTCAGTGTGTGTCCTGGACCTTGGATCGGTGGCAAGGTGGTTGCTTCCACCTGGTGAGAGAAAGAGCGAACCACGTCAGCCAGACCTTTGCAGTAGTCTAACACCATATCATCTGTAATATTCAAAAGCGCGTTTGCGGGAACTGCAGGAAGTCTCATAGCCCTGCCCATGAGAATTTTGTGCGGAGACAATCCAGTCTTTCTGTCAGGGGTGTTTCTCATTGACATTAACACCAAGGGCAATGCGTCAGGCCATTTCAAATTTGTCGATGCACATATTTTCGCCATTCTTGATTTCAGTGTACCATTCATTTGCTCCACCAGTCCTGATGCTTCAGGGCGATAGCTACAATGCAGTTTTTGCTCAATGTTCAGCGCTTCGCAAAGTAACTTTATCACCTCGTTATTGAAGTGACTTCCCCTATCTGATTCTAAAGAGATCGGGAATCCGAAACGTGGTATCAACTCTCTCAACAATAGTTTTGCAACTGTGAGGCTGTCATTTCTACGTGTGGGGTATGCTTCAATCCAGTGACTAAAAATACACACAATCACCAACACATACTTCAGACCTCCATGCACAGGCATCTCAATAAAGTCTATCTGCATCCTGCTGAACGGGCCACTCGCCCTGCCAATGTGGCTCGCGTTCACAACCGTTCCCTTCCCCGGGTTCATCTGCTGACAAATGACACATCGATGGCAAACTGCTTCTGCATCTTGACGAAATCTGGGGTTAAACCAGTCAGTTTTGAACAATCTTATCATGGCATCTCTCCCTAGGAGAGCCTGCCCATGATAGAACCGCGCTAGCTGCGATAAGAGACAATTTGGTAAAACATATTTTCCCTCATTTGAAACCCATAACTCATCTGGTCTCTGTGTACATTGTGACTTAATCCAGGAAGCCTTTTCATCCTCCCTGACACTATTCTGTAATGCTTTTAGTTCATCCATCGTATCCACGACCTTTAAGGCAAATGCTTCAGCTGGTTCAAGCTCTGGCTCACTTATTGAATTCCATTCATCCCTGAGCAATATACAGTTCAAGGCACAAAATCTTGCGACTTGATCCGCATATGCATTTCCCAAGGAAACATAGCCCTGTCCTTTTGTATGAGCACTACACTTTACCACTGCAATTTCGGCTGGCATCTGAATGGCGTGTAACAATTCCCTTATTCTCTCCCCGTTTTTCACTGGGGACCCTGAAGAAGTCAGGAAACCTCTCTGTGACCATAGTTGCCCAAAGTCGTGCACAATTCCAAACCCATACTGACTATCAGTGTAAATAGTAACCTTCATCAATGTGGACAGTTGACATGCTCTGGTAAGGGCTACAAGCTCTGCTACTTGTGCGGAGTATACTCCTTGAAGCCAGGACGCTTCCAAGACACCTGTTACAGTACATACAGCATATCCTGCTTTCAAAATTCCCATTGCATCTCTTGAACATGACCCATCAACAAAAATAATTTGGTCATTTTCATCAAGCTTAGTATCCTTGATGTCAGGTCGGGGTTTTGTGCAAAATTCAGTCACCTGAAGGCAGTCATGCTCGACGTCTTCAGCGTTCTCAATTTCAGCATTTTCACCGGGAAGCAAGGTTGCTGGATTCAACGTAGTGCACCTTTTCAGCTGCACATTCGGTGAGCCCAGAATTATTGCTTCATACCTTGTGAGTCTTGCTCCAGTCATGTGTTGTGTTCGGGAGCGGGTCAAAAGTATCTCAACTGAGTGAGGGACCATGACTGTTAATGGATGTCCCATCACTATTCCTTCACTCTGAGTGAAGCTAATACCAACTGCTGCTACGGCGCGCAAACACCCAGGCAGTGCTGCTGCGACCGGATCCAAAGTAGCTGAAAAATACGCTACTGGTCTGTTTATGCCACCATGGGCTTGGGTCAAGACAGACAGAGAACATGCATCACGTTCATGACAAAACAATGTGAAAGGCTTTGTGTAATCAGGCATACCTAAAGCTGGAGCCCTGCACATGCATTCTTTCAATTCAATAAAAGCATCCATCTCATCTCCTTTCAGCTCAATTTCGTCCAATGCATCCTTCTGGGTCAGTTTCAGTAAAGGCTTTGCTAGGGTTGAGAAGTTGGGAATCCACTGGCGACAGTAGCCCACCATTCCCAAAAACTTCCTCACCTCCCTCCTCGTCTTCGGTGGACTCATTTGGAGTACACTTGTTATTCTTTCCTTCATTATTCTCCGTGACCCTTTCTCTATTTGATGTCCCAAGTATTTCACTTTCCTCTGACAGAACTGCAACTTTGAAGGAGACACCTTGTGTCCATTCCTTCCCAAATGGTTCAGTAAAGCAATGGTGTCGGCTGTGCAGCCACTTTCTGTCTTAGCTGCAATCAGTAAGTCATCAATGTACTGTACTAGGACTGACTCGAATGGCAATTCTAACGCTTCCAAGTCTTTCTTTAGAATCTGATTGAAAATTGACGGTGACTCAGAAAACCCTTGAGGAATTCGACACCAACTGTAGACCCTGTCCAAGAATTTAAAACAAAAGAGAAATTGGCTGTCCTCATGAAGAGGCACCGAAAAGAATGCTTGTGACAAGTCGATGACTGAGAACCACTCGGCATCACAAGGGACTTGAAACATTATCACAGCTGGATTCGGTACTACGGGGCAGCATTTGACTATGATGTCATTTATTTTCCTCAAGTCCTGCACAATTCGGACCTTTCCACTCGGCTTTATTAGCCCCATAATTGGTGAATTACATGGACTGCTCAACACTTCTTTCAGTACCCCCTGTTTTACAAACTCGTCATTTTGTTGGGCGACTTTCATAAGGGTGTCTTGTGCCATGTGGTATTGTGGGGTCTGGGGAAATGTTACATTGGGTTTTACGGTCACTTTCACTGGTTCCACTCCTTTCACCAATCCCACCTCTTTTCCTGTCATATCCCACACTTCTTTTCCGACTGTTTCCCGTAATTCAGCTGGAATATCTTCTTCAGTTAACATCGGAAGAAGGTTAATCAGAGGATATTTTTCATCGACAACTTCCATCTCGTCCCCTTCTACACTGTCCTCCTCTTCCCCATCACTGCTCGTCTGAATTCTTATTCCATCGTACGAACACATAATCGAACATCCCAATTTGCACAATAGGTCTCTCCCTAACAGTGCTATCGGGCTTGAGTCACATACCACAAAATTATGTAACCCTTGGTAGTTACCAATGCTGATTGGTACTGGATCTGTGATTGGGTTCGTCAGGTACCTGTTTGCTACTCCCACCACTTGAACTGTTCTCCCTGAGAGTGGCAAATTTGGGACTTCAATGCTCCTGACAGTTGAACGTGTGGCTCCTGTGTCCACCAAGAATGAAACACGGTGACCCATAACTTTTCCCTCCACATATGGACCCTTTTGATCAACTTCCAAGGATGCTGCAAGCACACAATTTCCCTCCTCATCTGAACTTTCACTCTCCCATACATTGTTTATTCCACTCTCACTGTGTAATGGGAACTGTTGTACTGTGCCATTTGTATTCATCACCTGACTCGAGACCTGTGGAGGAACCATCACTTGCTGCTGACTCATTGGTGCCAAAGGTATTTGCATTTGCTGATTAGGTACCATGGGTAACTGCTGTTGCATTGGCTGCATTTGCGTCATCTGCATACGGGGCACCTGCATCTGCTGCGGCTGCATAGGCTGTAATCCTTGCAGCTGATTTATGGTCTGAAAATGTGGGTTTGGACCTCTCATTTTCGGTCCCCTCATTGTCTGAAATGCATTGACATCATTGTTTTGCTGACCAACACCTGCACCTTCCTGCACCACCATTGGGCACTCGCGTTTCCAATGTCCGACGATTCCGCACACGTGACACGGCATCACCCTTTTCATTGCCTGCATACCATTCGGAGTCACAACAGTGTTCAAATCCGGATCATTATTTACAAAACCTCCTCTGCCTCTGCCTCTCACCTGTGGCTGAAACACCATATTTCCCTGCGGCTGCGGCTGCAGTATCTGCTGTTGGAACCCTTGCAACCCTTGCAAACCTGTCTGAGCTGCTTTAAGCTGCATCATCATCACCTTCTCTTTCAACCTTTTCTGTTTCACCTCAATCTTGTCACTACAGTATTTCGCATAATTCAACACCTCATCAATCGGTTTCGACTGCCAACAAATCAAATGCGTCTTTATCATCTGACTTATCTCTGGTCTCAGCCCTTCCACAAATCTGAACACAAAATGAAGCATGTCCTTCGCCTCTATTGTTTCTGTGCCACTGTAGTTCTTGAACGCCTTCAACAACCTCTCATAGTAACCATGAATCGACTCTTTAGCCTCTTGGGCAGTTCGATCAATCTTCTGCCAATCCACATTTTTCGCGGCAACCTTCGTCTTCAAATGCTCAATCACCTTATAGTACAAGCTCATCACCATAGGTGATGGTGCACCCGTATCCCTGTCTCTCTCTGGTTCACTTGTCGGCCAACCTACAGCCCTTTTGCATTCTTCCCACAAATCTGCCGGAACCACAATCTCAAAGAGGGTGTTCAGGTCTTCCCAAAGACATTTTGCAAGCTTCACAAACCTATCAGTCTGTTGATACCATTCAATCGGTTTCTCTCTCAGTTTGGGAAAATCATCCGTAAAAGACTGAATGTCGCTTCTGTGCCACGGTACATGTATTAATTTTCCCCCTGCTGTCTCCCTCATTGGTAACATGGTTACTGCATCACTACTCTGTGGTATTTTCTCCTTGTGCTCTGGGACACTGTCTTTCTTCTTTTCCTTTTTCTTTGCCCACCTGCTTTCCCATTTATCTAAGCACCTCCACACTTGTGCACTCTGCAGCAATTCTCTAAGGTGCGTCTTCATGCCTGCTGACCTCATGTGTTCAAAATCTGTGGTCCCGAAATCCAATCTATAGCTCCTGCTCAAGTGTTTTGTCTTGTCTATTTCAACCCCGTTTTTGTCAGCTATTTCTTGCAACCTTCTATGTACCTTGTTCACTTCTCTCGTAATCCTGGGACACAGATACCTCAGCTCTTCTTCCGAGTAGGACTCTAGCCTATTCACACCCATAGTCCCTTCCACCAACTCTTCTGCTTCCATGCTCAACCTCACCCTATTCAGGTAGTCTTCTCCCTTCCCACTTGTTGAGCTTTGTGTGGAATTCAAACTGTTGAACCACTGTGTTAGCTGTTGCGCATTCAACCCCATCAGTGTCGCATTCACATCGACTGCCATTGATGGCTGCGGCAACTTTTCAGTGTTCGATGTTAGAGGTATCATCAGTGGGGGACTCGATCTCACCACTGTCGACTGAGCACATATGGGACTAAACTCCATCAAGGACCCAGATCCAGTTGGCTGAGCCGCTATCGGAGTTGCCTCTGGAGTGTTTTCTATGCACCTCCTTTCCGTCCCGTTCTGCAGCATTGATCCTTGACCGCTCATACCTGAGTTAGGCTGAACGTACAAAGGTACCGGAGGACCTACAGTAATGGGTAGGGTTATCGCATCTGGGTTCTGTCCATTCCCCAGGTTCTGAGGCATGTTCATTCCCACACCATGGGTCATCATTGCCGGCATGCCCATCTGACTCCCGGTCATCTGAGCATGTGCGGTTCCCCCCTGCATCTGCTTTTGAGGCATCAAAAACTGAGTTGATTCAGCTTGTGCCAATGTTGGGTTGCAACCATTCTGTACTCCCATTACGGTTGGATCTAGAATCATCCCTGCACTGTTGTCACTGCTGTAGTACCTTGGGACCTGCGGCTGATAATTTTCTGCTGGTTTCAATATAGGCACATCTGGATATATTCTCCTAACCTGCGGTATCTGCGGGGTAAACAGTAAACTCGGGTCCTTAGATCCCGATGGCGTTTCTGAATTCGGAGTTTCATTATTCTGTACCGGTGCCGGAGGGGCAGAACTGGTACTTGGACCTTGTCCACTCTCTGCATAAGGTGGTGGACGGTCGTTCAGCAATTGCATGATGAACTCCTCATCATCTGACTCATCTTCTCTATCTTTGGAACACCTCCTATTTGTCTTACAGGTAGCTTTCTTGCCTGCCTCTTCTTCTTCCTTAGCAATTGCGGGAAACAATTTTATCCCCTGCAATACATCTGACCTCCACACCTTCTGTGCATTGTCCCACCTAGCGTCCGCTAGTGTCTTTTCTACCTTTCTCATCCTGGTCTCGAACTTCTTTTGCTGTTGCTGTCTAGCCATTAGTTCCCAAATCACTAGAGCCTCAAACTGTGCTGGTCTTGGAGGTACCTTCATGTCGTACATCGCAAATCTCAAATTCTCTAGGATCCTTATATTGAATGTCCCATGGATCGGGAACGCTACGCTCCCATGTTTCTCTGTCAGTTTGTGCCATTGCTTTAGCCAAAGACACGGAGCTACCCCTTTTTCCTCCATTACAATGTAAGCTGGTGTACCTTCGGGTGGCGTCTCCTCTCCTACGCTCGCTTTAATATAAGACTCCCCCTTCATCGCACTCTTTAATGCTTTAAAAAATTTCATTTTCTCGTCTTTTATTTCACAAAACCTGTAATCAATAGGTGACTTTAATTCCCGGAATACTCTTCGCTTGCCTTTCCCCTTCCAATCGAGTCCCACGGACTGCGTCCAATATGTGTGCGACCCTTCTCTGCAACCAACCTATCCCAGCGCGGCTCCTAGTGACGTCACACTCACACACACTGCGGCTGACAAAGCCTCGCGGCTTGTCCTCCTTCACTCAGCTCCTCTCGTAACAACTTCTAGCATGTATCGCGAGCAACCAAAAAAATAATAAAACAGATCTGTCGGTTTACTACAGGAAGGGTAGCACAATCGCTTCAGGACTTTAGGGATTTTTCACTAGCCTCGGCAGTTATTCCATCTTTCTCGGTCCCCACTTTCGCAAGCAAATCTGACCCGCAGACTCTGCTCTCAACTTGTCAGTGATCTATTCTAGTGCACTTAGAATTTGTCAAAGCCCGAAGTCGAAGTTTCTTTCATTCCCTTAACACACGTACCGACTCGTTGACCACGCCCGATCAACCTATTAAACCGACCAGACCACAACATAAACAAGTGTCTCATACACTTTTCAACATACTCCGGAGTCTCTTGACCTCGCAGGGCCCGTCTCAACAACAACAACCACGTGGACCTTTTTCTGCACAAAGCGCCACATACACGTGAAGTTCGACGACTTCCCTACTCTCACACTCGGAGTCGCACCTCCGCTATTCTCTATGAAGTTCGACGACTTCTCTACTTCTACACTCGGAGTCGCACCTCCGCTATTCTCTAAAATCCTCGCAACCTTTTCACACAATCTGCGGCAATAAGCTGTGCAAGCGCAAAACCCTAACTTCACTCATACCGTCACTAGTACCACCAACGCCGATTCCACACCTCCATTCTCTCCATTCGCAAGCTCCGAGATCCCGGGAAAGTCGCAGGGGACTTAGCCCATCATCATTCTCTCAATCTGTTTTACCCAAGAAAATCTAATTCAACTTCTCGAGTGGGGTCTCAAAGGGCGTAACCGTTAATTCAACACCATGTACTTTAAGACTAATGGGTCCCAAAGGGCGAAACCGTCCTCTGCTACCATCTACTGATAGAGCGTTCCCAGCCTAACAATTTACCTGTAGTTGGACGCTCTTGGGTCGATGAATCTTTTGGCCAAGTGGGACTCTCCTTACTCGGGAGTAATCAATCAAAATCAACAATCAATAATCAATAACGAACATAAGCAATTCCCCGATCAACATAACACTTCACAATTAATCCAGAATACATTTCGGCAAAACCATGACCTTTCGGTCATGAATAACCACACCAGTTTATGCAAAGTTAATGAATTTATTTCCCTATATTAACAAAGCTAGCACAATGTAGATGTGTCTCAACACCAAATGATATATATATATGAACATTAATAGCTGTCCATAACGACGGAAAAGATGCAATCTATGCAGCATTTGAATAACAATGCCTTCTATAATGGCAACGCAAACCACTAAAACTACAATCTGTAATGGGCTAATTGCATACATTTAGTCAGCATAACAAGGTCTCAAATTGCATCGTGCATCAAATGAATCCTCATCTAACCTCAAATCAGCTTCGGCATGTGGGACTTCATGCAAAAACAATTTAGCAACATTAATTTGGAAAACTCCTAACTAAGGCTCTTATCAAAATTTCAGCAGTTGGTTACCTAAAAAGAAAACACAATGCAATTGTACAATTTTCCTTTCATATTTACCAAATTCAATCAGCATTCAAGGAAGTCTTCGTCTCACAGGTACCGGATTCGATCAGCATGGGACGGGGGCAAAGGGGCAGGGTGAACGGGGCAATTGCCTCACAACGGCAAGATGAAACTACTACTTCATGCAAAGGGACGTATCAAAGTTAAAGTCTCTAGGGCGAGAATTACTTAAAGTCTCTAGAAGACGGCAAAATGACGAAGTCAGCAAGATGGGCCATAATGGCCAATGTCCTGCAAAATGGCAGGTATGGGCGATGTCTCTCGTAATGTCTCTCAAAATGGCTGGTAAAGTTCGTAATGGGCGGTAATGGCAGGTAATGGCAGGTAATGGCTGGTAATGGCTGCTTTCTCCTTGTGCACCTGGTTTAAATAGACAACAGTTCAAATCCAGTAGGGTCTTCCATTGGAGGGTTCATAGGTTGGCTTCAAATTGTCCAATCAAAAACTACAGTTCACAAGCTTCTACCTAGGCATACATTATCCTTGAAGTCGGGAACGTAAGTTGCAACATATTTTACCAATTAACTCACTTTCAGAGCGTCCATTGTCCGCACCTGCAGATTGACCTTGGAGTGGAAAAGAAGATGCCAGGCTGGCACGAAACCTTAAAGATAAGCATGTGAACGGTCTCACTGGAAAAGTACAGCTTCAAGCAAGAATACACGTTTATTAGCACATTGGAAAAATACGAGCATCTAAACCGTGAGACACGGCAACTAGGCCAAAGCCTCCACTAAAGTTATGCTAAGCTAAAGCATTTCTAACAAGCAAATCATGGCACACGTTTACGATTATGTCAAACTAGTACAATTCTAATACATCACGTTATGAAGCACGCTTATAAATGTTGGCAAACTACTCTGAGGGCACATTTGTCCCCGTACAATCTTATTTAGTTCGATTAAAGTCACACTTGATTATTGCAGCACTACGTTTAAGCACTAATAAATGTAAAACCTTCATTTCAGCGTCATCAATAGCCTTTAGAGATAACTTTGGAGGAAGTTCTTGCTATTGAATGTAGTGCAGGGGTAAAGGTCCCGGGCCAGATGGTGTCCCAGTTGATGCCCTTAAGGCGGTGGGAGAACTTTGGGGCCCCATTCTGACCCGTGTACTTAACGTAGCTGTATAGCATATGACCCCCTCCAGTTGGGATGATTTAATCATAGTCTCTATCTGTAAGAAGGAGGACAGATTGGACCCCCAGAGTTATCGTCCAATCTCTTTATTAGACTCCTCGGTTATATTGTTGGGGAGGATCCTTTTACAACGAATGGAGCAGTGGGCTGCTGATAATTCTATATTGACTGAAGTTCAGTACAGCTTCAAAAAAAGGTTAGGGACAGTAGAGCACTGCAATAATCTGAGTTTACTTATTGGGAAATACACAAAGGCTAAGTCATTATATTTATGTTTCACTGATCTCAGTAGTGCCTTCGATCTGGTGGACCACTCAATTCTATGGCAAACTCTACTCTCACTAGGGGCACCTGATAATATTATTAGCTTCCTGACTAGTCTATATAGGAAGTTGACTGCCAAGGTACGTTTTGGCCCAAATGGGGAATGCACCATCCCATTCAGAGTTAAGAAGGGGATAAGACAGGGTTGTGCCTTGGCCCGGTTACATTTCTCACTTTATATTAATGGGGTTGATGATGCCCTTATGGCCTTAAAGGCTAATGTGCCTATTGTCACCGGACGTTCAGTCTCTGTGTTATTATATGCCAATAACGCTGTTTTGATGTCCAGGACAGCCATCAGCTTGCAGAGACTTTATGGAAGGGAGGAAGTTGATGATAAACACTATTGAGACCTTTATAATGGTATGTGGGAAGAGGCCCCAGAAGGACCAAACTTTTTTTATTAAAGGATCCCCGTTACAAGAGTCAAAGCGTTTAATTATTTGGGTGTATCATTTGCCAGTGATGGCTCTTGAGATAAGCATGTACAAGGCAACTGACTTAAAATGAGCAGGGCTTGTGAAGGAATTTTTAGATTTTTGCATAAGATCTGTAGTCACCCTATTAAAGAAATGATTAAAATCTACCAAGCAAAAGCACTGTCTGTTGTAATGTATGGAGGAGGCATCTGGGGTTATGCGAAGAGTGGCCACTTACAGATAGAGGAGAACACCTTCCTCAAATGGTTGTTGAGTATTCCCACCTCGGTCTCAATATATGTTACACATAAGGAGGTTGGGCTTAATTATGTAGAATATCAATTTTTACTCCAGTCAAGTTTGCTTTGCTGATTAATTTGGGCTAAGTCTGAAACAAGTTTTACAAAATCTATTATTAAGGACTGCATTGCTCTTGATTACCCCTTCAATATTCCCTGGCTCACGTATATGAATAATAACCTAAAGAAGCTCTGCAGACTCCTTACATGGGAATTACAAGATGGTGTACTGGTCCTGCATCAAAGTAAGCTGACAGCCCTCTTGTTGGGCTCTATAAGCTAATAAACTGCGATTACAGAATGGGAGAAACTGACGATCTGCTCATATATGACATTTTCATTTAGCAAACGTTTCCAACCTTATTTGTCTATTGTCATACGCTCCCAACAGCATCGATTTGTTTTAACTAGGTTGCAGCTGGGAATTGTGCATTTTTAGTGGCATTTCCTCTATATGAAGCAACAACCTGAATGAATGACATTTTGTCCACGTGAAGGTATCTCTAAACAGAGCACTCAGTACTTTATTCTTTTTTGTGGATTTTATGATGGGTTAAGACGATTTTAGCTAAAACCTCTATTTATCAAGAACAATAGTGGGGATAACAAAATTGCGCTACCATTCCTATGTGCTCTAACAGACTTATCCTTGTGTTTTAATGTTGCTTCATTTACATAGGGTGCAGTGAACATCAGGAAGAGTATTATTTTTTTAATGTTTTTACTTTTTGGAGCATTTTATTTGAGAATGTTATCCCTGTTAATAATGAATTGTTTGACGTATGTAAAAATGATTTCTGTGTGGATATAAATTCTTCCATATATTCTCTTGTTTTATGTTGTTGATATTGTGTATATTGCTCTTTTATGGTCAATTTGTTTGTATCAAATAAAGAATAATAAAGAAAGAAAAGTATTAGTTCTCATTTTTGAATGTGGATCCTTAAAACTGAAACACAGCATGGTAAATATAGTATGAAGAATCACAATTTTTAGTTTAGGTTATTTGGGCTTCTTCGTGGCTGAACTGCATTTTAGTAAAAAACTATTTGAATGTGCATGTCATTATTTTTTGAGATAGGAATTTTCCTAAAGTAGGCTCAGTGAAAACTATCGGGCATAGCCTGTAAGGATGGACAAGGTTCAAATTAAAGTATTTAAATTAAAGATGGAGTAGGAGTTAGAGGGTCACCATATGGGCTTTATGTTGGTTGATTTTATTGTTGAGAGCGACTACTATTCTGAGCTTTCCTACCTACAGAGACAGAACAGGGGAAGATTATGACTTGTAATTTGAAAGTGTGTGATGTGTTTGTTGTGGGGTGAAGAAATGAAAAATGGAAAAAAATGTTTGGAATAATTAAAATTTGCCTTTATTAACAGTCTGTATCGAAATCCCCATCATCCTAATTCCCTTAATTCCCTTAATTCCCTTAAAGTATAATAATAGCAAAATGGAGGCAGGTTTCCATTGAGTGAGTCATTTCATGACCATGGTAGTTTGCTCGTGCTGAAAAAGTTGGTAAGCAAAGGGGCTGAAACCTTCGTTAACTGTAGTTAGTGAGGTCTGAATATTGGTTGAAGTCATTCTATTAAGAATGGATGATTACATTTAAGTAATTCATATTGGTGTTTTTAGATTCCTGTTTCATGGGAAGAGAAGGACTGTGAAATCCTAGTAAATGAATTTTAGGTTTTCTAAGATATTGAGATGAGTGTAGATAATGTGGACTGTTGTATTAAGGTCAATGTAAATCATATCATGGCCTTTGGAAAATTAGTTTAAATGAACTTGGAAGATTGAGTGAGTGCCAGAATTCCAGTATCAAACAGCTTTAACTCTTTAACACTGAAATTGTGGACTATTCCATTGAGTAAATTATACTGACGTTTTAGATTCCCATAACATGGGGTGGCAAAAATGAGGGACCTGTTATAAAGAGTTAAAACAATCTAATCTAGAATTTTTAGGTGAGTGTGAAATGTAGGAATATCTTCAATAACATTATTTTGTTTCATTGTTTTGTTTTTCACAAGGAGCCAGTGGGAAGATTGTGTCTCAACATAGACTTAACAATGACATTTTCAAATAATTTTCATTCTTGTGCAGATCATGAGGGGAATATGATGGAATATAGATTAAAGTTCAATAAATCTTTATTTATTTACCAGTGTGAATACAATAAATTCATAGACAATACGTACAATGTATACAGAAAAATTATGATAACATGATAAAATGAGATCAAACGGATAAAAAAGAAGCTAAAACACATATCCAATTCTCAATGATGATTTCCTAGAGGTATTAAGTAAAATCTAACTTAAACAAACAAAACAGCTTGATTAGGTGTTAATGTGAAAAGTGAAAATCGGCCATGTGTTATACAATTTGGATCTCATAGTCCAATCCGCTTGCAAGAATTTGGATACAGCCTACACAACCATAGGCTTAGTATGTGTTCTACAAATCCTTGATGCTTCCGAAAAATGCCTTTTCCCAGGTTTAAACATAGCAGTTCAATCCACTTTAACCTGAGTTTTTTTACCACAAGACAAAAGATTAGTACATGCTCATCATTTTCATAACAAGGATTACATATATGGCACATACCAGACTCAGACCTGGAGATTGACCAACTCTTTGTGAAGGATGCCAGTCTTAATTGTATATGCAATTTCCTGCAGACCAGGGTTTGGATATGGTCTAAGAATTCCTTTAATATATAATCAGATTTTCTATTTAAAAAAGAGTTTTAGTGAATCATTTGTGTTGGAATTTGGTTTCATGGTCATGTTTTCACACGGATCCAGTGGGTAGATCATGTCTTGACATATGTTTAACTAATAATTTAGAGTGAACTTTCGTCCTTATGTAATTCGTGACAGATATGATTGAATATAGATATAGATTGAAGTTCAATGTATAATATTTTATTACATAACGGAGCTTGGTCAGTTAGAGTAGATACATTTGAGCTATTGATAGGCATTGTGTTAATCATTAAATTGTATTTTGATATGCCAGTGTCATCCTCAGTAATAAGATTTATTCCCAGGTATTTTGGTTGCGACATCATGATGATTCTTCAGAGACTCTGCAACATGAATATTTATTACGCCCCTCAAATGTTTTGAGATAAAAATGCATACATAGGGGGTCATTACAACCTCGGTGGTCTTTTAACAATACCGCCGAGGGACCGCTGTGTGGAATACCGGCAGTAGTGGCGGTTTGACGCTCGGCGTATTATGACTGTTGGCTGCTCTCCGTCCTTTTTAGGACGGAGAGCCGCCAACAGCCATACTGGCGGGCAGTGGGGAAGTGGAGGTTGCTCCACCTCCCCCGCCACGTCAACAGAACACCGCCCCCGAATCACGTCCTGTGATTCGGCGCAGCGGTGTTCTGTTGGAAGTGTGGTGTCGGCGGAGCAGCCCCCATGGCTCCCGTCCCCTCCCGGAGGATCGACGGAACAGGTAAGTCGATCGTCCGTTAGGGGAGGGGGGTGGGGGGTATTGTGTGTTGTGTGGGTGCATGGGGGTGTGCGTCTGTGTATGAAGAGTGGGTGTGTGAGTGAGTGTATGCTTGCGGGGGTGTTGCATGTTTTGTGAATGAGTGCGTGTATGTCTGTATGTATGTATGTATGTATGTATGTATGGATGTGTGCTTGTATGTCTGTAGATGGGTGTGCGTGTCTGACTGTGTGTGTGGATGTAGGCATGTATGTCGGTGTGTGTGCGTGTGTGTGTTGGTGGTGCCTGCGTGTGTGTCATGTGTATGTGAGTTATGTGATGTTGGGGGTCGGGGTGGGGAGGGGGGCCCTGCCACCTTTGGGGGGTGGCAGGGGTGGTGGGGGGTGTAGGGGAGGGAGTCAGGGTGGGGGTGTGGGGTGGGTGAGACCCCTATCAGTGCCAGGGAAGGAATTCCCTGGCACTGATAGTGCTTACCGCCATGGATTTCATGGCGGTTCCTACCGCTGGAAATCCACTGCGGTAAGCCGGGTCAAAATACCGGGGCGGTATTGTGATGGCCGCCGGGCTGGAGACCCAGGTCTCCAGCCCAGTGGTCGTCTCCGCCCTGGTGGGCGGAACGGAGAAGCAGCGGATGACCATGGCGGTAACCGCCATGGTCATAATACTGAAAAAAAGACCGCCAGCCTGTTGGCGGTTTTACCGCCACTTTAATACCGTCCGCCAGGGTTGTAATGACCCCCATAATGTTATTAACATGATTTTATTTATAGAGACACTTTTACTTTAAATTTCATTATTGTTTTCATTGTTGATCAGAGAGGTGATTTATTTATTTGAAGTTGCTTTTTATCATATATTTTCTTATGAAAATTTAAATGGACATTTGTCATATTGGGAATAATTGAATAGTACTAAGAACTGTATATTTTATATTTGACAGCCCAGAAGAAGTGACAAGGTTCAGAAACACGCACTGGCTGTGGCTGTATTGATTTGATTTTGGAAATGAGATGAATAAATTGATTGCAGTGATTTGACAACTTCTTGATGGATTGGAACATTTAACAACTTCTTGGAAAATGAGGACGGAGGAGGCCTGTCCAATTCAAATAAAGATCTTCTATTGAAAAGATGACTGATTATTTTGAAGTTTGTATCTTTCACAGAAACCTGGACATTATATAGGGACAAATACAATGAATGTAAAAACTTTAGGATAATTCACATAACAGATTTAGGGCCAGCTGTACAAAGCCCTTTTTCTGGTTGCATACTGCCTGATTCAGAGAATCAGGCTGTTTGTGACAGGAAAAAATGCTTTATCAGATGTATAAAATGCTAAATGTGATTCAGTAACTTGTTACCAAATCACAATTCACATTATTTTGCAATTTAATATTTGGAAGAGGCATGCTTTGGGTGTCCCTTCCAAATTCATAATCGGTATAGTATGTATTACTGTTTTAGGACTGAATTGCAGTTGCTAAACAGTAATAGTTTACCACCATTTTAAAAGTGGTGATAACCCATTCACAAATGGGAAGGGGTCTCAGTGGGCACTTTCCCCATTTTAGAATATTGAAACAAATAATGTTTAGGTACAGGCAGTGGTTCCCTGGACACTGCTACTCTAAAAACATGAAACTTCAAAGTTTTTACTTTTTGAATGCAGGAAAACCGGCTGTATTTAAAAAAGATTGCTTTATTAAAAAGCAATCATAGATATGGTGGTCTTCTGACATCACCAAGTCATTGGATTGCTGTGATTCTTAATTGGTCGCAAATTGAGACATACCTCATTAATATTCATAAGGTAGGTTGATTTTTGACCTTCCAGGAATTGCTATTTGAGGAAAAAACTCATACATTAGAAATATTGATTTCCTTATTGCGATTCGGAGATAATCACAAGTAGGAAATCAGTATTCCTAATGTTTGTACATCTGGCCCAGAGTTCTTGTTCATATTTCATGTTTACTTAATCTAGCATTCCCTAAGAGTGTTAGCTATTCCCAGAATGTTGTGTTTCTACATTTTATTTTGTGTAGCATACTTATCTTGTATAGTGCATACTTTAAACTGAATCACCTCCAGGTGTTAATAACAGGCCACTATTGAGAGCTCTGGAGTTGAGGCTGAAGGCAGTGCAAGTTTCTCACAGTGCCTGTCAGTGGGTAAAAATGTGTTCAGAATTTATGGCCATCCAATCCTTGACCTCTGCAGATTGCACAGATTGGTGTCCACGGATTCAAGAAGCCATTGTGATTCTTTCCGCATGTGTGTGAATGAGGTGCACAGTTGTCAAACTACTGACAATGTGAAAGTAAAAAAAAAATGCAGAGCTTGCAGGTGAGCGGGTGCCTTGTTTCCTTGTGGGGTAGTGAAGTGAAGGAGATGTGAGTAACTGTATTCAGGAGAGAGTAAAAATAGGGTGCTGAAGAGGAGAGAGATGAGGTGTAAGACATGGAAATGGACCAGCTGTGAAGAGAAAAAGAGTGTATAAGTCAACATAAAGTGAACAAAAGCAGAGAGATTGCAGCACTCTGAAGACTACTACCCCTTCCTCAGGCCTCAGTAATGTTTGCCTCACAGTCTCACAATTTCAGAACTGAAAAGATTGTAATATTATTTATTTACAATAAAAATCAATGGTATTATTAATTTATGGTAAACAGCTACCAACCAGAAACAAAGCCAATAGTCATCATTAGTTTTGGGTATATATCAGTTGTTGTGTGACATAGATGCATGCAATAGGAGAGAGGAACCACAATATTGGTTGGGTGGCTCACTAAGGAAGTCACAGAAATGTAGTTCATGTATTTAGGCACGCTCTTAATTATATAGGCCACACCTCTTTTAGAGTCCTCCTATTTTTTTCATCCCTGTAATGCCCTGACTGGCTCCAATGGGCCATCTTTATATAAAGGCTGACAGGGACCTTGAACACGTTATTGTCACTGTTGAACAAGTTACTTACCTTCAGTAATAATTTATCCCTATCTAACCATAGATTTCTTACTTTAAAGTACCCTCAAGGCGCCAGTATAGATCCGGGAACTTTTCATGAGCAATAAAGATGCTGGCCAGTAGGTGGTATCGTCCGCGGTTGAAGTGACATGTGTGGTGCCTACATAGGTGCCATCCCAGCACGCTGAAGTCAGTTCTTTTCTTTCTATGCCAGTCAGCGCAGATCAAGTGACCATTACCCCCAGTCACGTTTTGACTGAACTTTTGTCAGAAACTTTTCGAGAGTCTGTCTCCTGGTGTGTCCACCAAAAAGGTAGGTTTCAAGCCATGCAGCATCTGTCATAACCAGATGTTTGTGACAGATGCACATTTGTTTTTCCTTTCATGTTTGGAGCATGATTATGAAGCCAAGATATGCAAGGATTGCCTCACCATGCATCCTAGGGTGCTGAGGGAGCCATCCCTCAAGCTCCTCGCCATCCCATTGCTGACGGACCCTGTGATGTTCCAGATCTCAACTGTGAGGAAGGTCCTCAGATCGTTCACAGAGTCATACCCAGTAATTGTTCTCCCATTCTAAGTCACTGGGGAAGTCGAGTAAGTCCCACAAAAAGAAGAACCCCCATACTTACCTGAGTTTCTGGGTGTCAAAGCAACCCTAACGTAACTAAAATAATCCTATGAGACCATGCACCTCATCCTTGATTTTGGCCCAACCCCTCTAGAGCACCCTTAGGCCCCACAGGTCTGGGAGGGGCCCATCATGGTTTTGCACTGATAGGCTTGCCTTTGGCACTAGTTGGTCCCCAGTGATCCTATGACAGATCAAGGGTGGTGCCGGTTGAGCGACCTTGACATTCAGCAGTGCCTACTCCAGTGCCAATGCCCCTGGTACCACCAAAGCCTAGTGGTGGCATTGCCCCATCATCATTCCCGACTCCAACACATAGCTGGACAAGCGTCATCCGAAACCAGCTCCAGCACCGATTGGGGGCAGACTCTCCATGTGGGTGCCAATGCCTACGACAGGCCTGAAATGGGTGAAGTTTGGGAGGGGTCTGCAGATCCCTATGGATACCAGCTATTAGAAGATCCTGAGGACACCTGTAAGAGGATCTGGCAGATGCCAATGAACTGAAACACCTCCTGAGACTCTGGCCTGGTCTCTCTACCTACTGGGCCTACAGAGGAGGGTGCCTCATTTGCAATGGTAGTGTGGACAGTGGCTGAGGGCCTGGACCTTATGCTACTCTCACTGGTAGTCAAGACAGTGAGGTTTGTCAAATGGGACTTGCCCCCACCAAACTAATACTCCTATTTGATGAAGCCCTTACTGACGTCCTACTTGGGGCATGGTCCAAGCCCTGCACAGGGGATCCTGTGCATAAGGAAATTGCCAGCCTCCAACACACCACCCCAGGGGACCCCAGTTTACTCACCTTGAATCCCACCCTGGACAGCCTGATGCCCCAGGCTTCCACCTCCAAAATCAACCCCGGTGCATTCCATACCACTTCATTGGATAGGGAATCTATCAGGTTGGATACCTATGGAAAGAGAATGCTCAGTCTGGCACTGCGGTTAGTAAAATGCATGCCTCTTGAGCCTATACTCCCATACTGTGTGGGACTCGGCTGCGCAAGTGCCGCCCATAGTCTCAGAAAAGGCCTGAGCCATTCTCTTTCAAGCAATTGCTGATGGGAGAGATGCAGTCAAGTTCACCATAAGATGTTAGCTGGATACAACAGACTCGCTGGGCAGGGCGATTTCATCATTGGTGCCCCTCAGGCGCCACACCTGGTTGAGAACCACAGGCTTTTTGGGGGATGTCCACACCTCACTCATGGCCATGACCTTCAATGGTTCCTGTCTGTTTGGAGAGAAGGCGATCTTAGCACTGCAGTGCTTGAAGTACATCAGGGTTACGGCCAGATCCTTGGACTATTCTATGGCCACTCACCAACCCCAGCCCACCTTCCACCCCTTTCGTGACCACAGAAGGGGATTTCAACCACATCTCTACCCTCTCAGCCCCCACAGCCAGAAGTTTCCCAATCTTTTTTGTGTCCAAGGACACAGTTCCCTCAGGCCACATGGGATTGGAAGTCAGAAGTTGGGCTAGTCCGTGCCTCTCCCAGCAATTGCAGCCTCCAAACCTCTTTAGTTTACCATCCGACCATCATGGGCATCAGTAGGGGGGCAGGATACGCCATCACCTGCACCACTGGAGATCAATAACACCCACCCATTAAATTTTGCAGATTACCCAAAGGGACTACTTCCTATCCTTTGTGAACATGCTCCATCCATGCCAAGAAATTATGACAGGATGAAGGAGGACAACCTCTCTTTGCTAAGCCAGGAAGCCCTAGTCTCTCTTGGCCAGGGTTGAACAAAATGTAGGTGAAGTCTAATTGTGCATACTGTATTTTGCTTACTTTCTTGCTTGCCTGGCATGTATTAGCTTGTATTTGTCTGAAATGTGATAAAGGTGTACAGAGGGGTTGAATTGTTAGGAGATAAAGGGATAAATAAACTGGTTAGATAGGTAGGAAATGGAAGAGTCTGGAGACAAAGATTGCATATGGGCACATCCATGGTTTAGAGCAAATGGGTTCTAGAGAAACAAAGAAAAGTGTCAGAACCAGAAGCACAGAACCTTGAAGAGTGAATGTGTGAGGGAAAGAGGTCTTTTGCTAGCTCCTCCGGGTGCTCAATAGAAGGTGCACTGTATGCAAGGTGATATTTGGGTGCGAGTGTAGATACCTGCCCTCCCACCTCCACAAGATCAGTTAAAAAATAACTGGTAGGGGCTGCAAAATGTAAGCATAGCAGTCCCCCACCGCAAAGGACTCCTGCTTCCACTATGTACCACCAATAGTGTAAAGTAACATGTAAGTATCTGAAACAAAGGGAGGGACTCACTAAGAAGGATGGGAAGAAAATCTTTCCTGAACATGGTACCTGAGACACAGAAAGATTAGGGAATTTAAAGAACAGGCTACTTACCTTTGATAATGCCTTATCTAGTATAGACTGTATTGAGCCCCAGATTCCTTACCTTAGAATTATTCCCAGGAGTTAGACTGGATCTGGACATGTTTACATGAGCAGTACCCCTGGGGACCCCTAAGCTCCCTTAGATGCCATTGTTCGGCTCTGCATGGCGTCGGCGGCACCGTCCATGCTGAAAGTGATGTGCTCGGTGCCTATATAGGCACCTCCGAGGCACTGCTGGCAGTTTCTTTTTGCAACTTTTCACACCAGGAGCTCAGAGCAACAAAGAACACTGATCATTGGTGTGGAAAACTGTGGCCCTGAAAGGTAAGCAGCCCTATCCCTAGAAATCCGTTCAGACAGTGGGGAGGATGGGTGGGTCGGTAAGGAATCTGTGGCTAGATATAGGGGCAGATTTAAGAAAAGTGACACTGCACCTAGGGCAGCACCACTTTCCTTGCGCACCAGAGGCCCCCTTACCGTCAACATGTGTGAGCTGTATTTAAAGTACAGTGCACCATGGCGCAATAGTGTCATTTTTGTTATGCTATTGATGTACTCCGAAGGAGTAGCGCCAAAATCTTGGTGCTACTCCTGCTGAGTACATAGGGGCCCACTATAAACAATGGTTTGCCCCATTTTAAAATCTGCTCTGAGCAGCTGTCAAAAGTGCAAAACAAAATGGCTCAAGGAAATTTCTTAAATTTCCTTGCACCATTTTTTCAGCCCCCATAATGGTGAAACGCACCCCTTGCATACATTATGCCTGGCGCAGGAAAAATGTGGCGCAAGAGTTTACAAAAAAGCACAATTTGTAAATATGGCTTAAAGAAAATGCCATTTTAGCACCACCTTAGCATTAAAAAAAATGGCGCTATAGCAGCGCTAAGGTGGCGCTAGAGGCTATTAGATCTGCCCCATAGTGTTTACCACATAAGGCATTACCCAAGGTAAATAACTTGTTCATATAATAGAGACTTTCAACAGAAGATGACTTACTTCAGAATAGATATCCAAGCAATACCTCCCTGGAGGTGGGTCTGTGGACCAATTTCACACAAGGAAGTCCTGTAGGACCTAACGGGCGAACTGCCCGTCTTGATGTACCTGACTGTCTGGCCAGTAGTGCTTTGTAAATTTGTCACAAGTTGCTGCCCGACATATATCTAGGACCAGAACTCCGAGTGCTAGTGTAGTGGTTGCAGCTTTATCTCTGGTGAAAAGAGCATGCAAACCCCCAGGGCATTGCTTCTTGGCCAATTCATAGAAGATGTTAATGCAGGTCACAATCCATCTGGAGATAGTCCGCTTCTGCAGAGCCTGCCCTTTCTTTGTCCAGCATAATCCACAAAGAGTTGTTTGTCCGCCTGGAACTCTTGTGTGCTGTCAAGGTAGAACATCAATGCTCTTTTCGGGTCCAGATGGTGGAGTCACTTCTCTTCTTTGGAGGGATATGGAGGAGCATAAACATTAGGCAGGGTGATTGATTGGCGTAGGTTAAATGAAGTGACCACAGTCAGGAGAAAGGAGGCTCTTGTGAAAAGCACCAGTTTGTCAGGATAGATGGTGAGTAAGGAGTCTTAGAGGACAAGGCCTGCAGCTCACTGACTCTTAGGGCAGAAGTTATTGCCACAAGGAAGGCTGTTTTGATGGTAAGTAGCAAGAAGGAGCAATTATGAAGTCGTTCAAAAGGAGCGCCATGCGAAATTTCAGTACAAGATTCAGATACCACTGAGGCATGATGGAGAGTGAAGGAGTGAACAAATGCAAAAGACCTTTTAAAAATCTATGTAGGACAGGGGATTTAAAGTGGGATGGCTCTTCAGGCACCACAGGAAAAAGCAGAGAGATAGCCCTTAAGAGTGCCCACAGCAAACCCTGCTGGGCAAGAGAAAGAATAAAACGAAGACCATTGGAAATGAGGGAAGAAAGGGACTAAAAATGTTTATCTGAACACCAAGCCACAAACTTTTGCCAACAGTAGGTCGATATCATCTTATTGGAGGGATGCCTGGCTGCTGAGATAATGCCACAGACTTCAGGAGGAAGGTTGAAAGCTGTCACCTGCTGCCACCAAATCTCCAAGCAAGAAGGCAAAGAGGTGACAGCTTTGGGTGGAAGACCCTTCCCTGCTGCTACAACAGGCCCAGCCCGGTTGTTCCTGATCTTCTTGATAACCCTGTGCAGGAGAGACATTGGCAGAAAGGCGAACAGGAGGCCTGAGCTCCACTCAAGAAGAAAAGCATCTCCGAGCTAGAGTCAACTTGGAACTCCAGTGAACCGAACTGCTGCCATTGTGTGTTCTTGGCTGTGGTGAACAGATCTTATGAAGGCTCTCCCCACTGCTGAAAGAGACCATGCACCACCTCTGGATGGATCCACCACTCTTGATCTGCTAGGCATCTTGGACTGAGTTTGTCTGCTTTGGCATTCAGAGAGCCCACCAGATGTTGATATGCCTTGACATTCCAGCCATGTCCACAAATGCAGGGCCTCTTGACAAAGGGTCCACAACCCCACCTTGACCTGTTTGTTGCAGTACCACATAGCAGTGGCATTGTCCATGAACACATGCCCTAGCATTCCCTTCATGGGGCGTAGAAAGGCTTTCAATGACTTTCGGATCATTCAGATCATTCGGATCATTCGGAGCGCCAACAGAGTCCAGATTCTACCAGAAACCAAATTCCTCTGATCTCTACCTGGGAGAGAACAGGGCTGATTGCAAAGGCCCCCTAACTTTTTGCCCCCATTTTCCACTTTTTGCTGGTGTTTTCCTGACTCTGATGGTGCCCTGGGTACTGCTAACCAGTCACAGGGCCTGTGCTCTGTGTAAAATCAGTATGCAAATTAGGCTAATTATAATTGGCTAAATCAACCTACCTATAAGTCCCTAGCATGTAGGTTTAGGGACCCCAGCATAGGAGCACTGCTGAGGTGCCCAGTGTCATTTTAAAGGCAGGCCTGCCTTGCTGGCTGCTTTTAAATTAAAGTTATATGCAAATTCGACTTTGGAGTTAAAAGTAGTTCCAAAGTCTTAAGCTACCTTATTTTTACATATAATTCACCCCTAAGGTGTGCCCTATGTGCCCCTAGGGCTGGGTGCCATGTAACTATAAGCAGGGACCTTATACAAATAGTTTTGTAAGCCCTGGTGAGGTAAAAACAGCCATGTTTGTTTTTCCCCTCATTGTAGTGAATGGCCTCCATAGGCTAGAATGGGGAGACTTTATTTTTATTTTAAAAGTCCCCTTACGTAACAGATACAAAGAGTTTGGTATCAAATTAATTGTTATAATAAATCCCAAAACTTCCAATTGTGGGATTTAATATATCTTGTTCAGGTGGTAAAGAGTTTTAAACTGAAAAGTTGCCAACTTCAGCCTTGCAGTGTTTTTGCTGCTCTGCTCTGATTGGCCAGCCTCTGGCTGCCTGGCCAGGCTGATTGATGAGGTGTGAAGTGGCCTGGCTTCACACAAAGAGATGTGCCTGTGGGAGGAGATCTCCCCTCAGCAGATGGTGAGGCAGGAAGGAGGAGGGCTGCCAAACTGGTCTTCAAAGGCAGAGAAGGACATTTGGAGCAACCCAGCAACACCCCCACATCTTGCAAACCCAGACAATTAGGTGCCCCCTTGATTAGATTAGGAGAGGGCAGGAGAGGGGTGTGTTTAGGATTTGTAGCCACACCAGTGGGTGGGCTCAGCCAGATGTAACCTCCAAAAATCACTTTCAGCCATAATGGATTTTTGAGGAATGTTGCTCCCAGGGATTGATTTTTGCCACACTTCCCAGGAAGTGGTCATCACAGGGGGAAGGACCCTGCACCTGATTGGAGAACCAGGACCCCCCTGTTTTTCACCCAGGAGCAAGGATAAAACTGGCAGACCTGCACCCACACCTCAGATCCCTATCAGATTCCAACAAGGAAGAACTACAGGAGAAGAAGTTTCTGCCCTGCTGGACCCCTGACCTGCACCTGGACACTGCACTCTGGAGGACTGCACCAGCTGCACACATGGGCTTCACCACTAAAAGGACTTTACCTGTCTTCTTCTGCTTCAAGAAGGGACTCCCTGTTTGCTACAGGTACAAAGGAGCTGCCCAGAGTCCCTTGCATCAAGTCCTGCAGGCAGAGCCCAGCTGACCAGCGTCCAGTGGCCATTTGAGGATTCTGGCCAGGTGCATTCTGGGAATTGTAGTCCCAACTCTCAAGGAGCAACTCAGAGCTTCTAGAACCTTGGATCAAGTTGTGGACACTCCAAGGACACAAAAAGGAACTCTGGAAGAAGATCCAGAAGTTTGGAGACGTTTGGAGCAACTCCATAAATTGAAGAAGTGCATTGTGGGAGTTGTAGTCCCAGGCCCCAAGAGGCACACCAGAGCCTCTGAACCCTTGGCTGGTGCTGTGGACCACTTTCCTGAATCAAACACTTCTGAAAGTAAGTGTGACAGTGTTACCTCATGGGTGGCCTGAACTCTGGACTTTGTTCCTTTTCAGTGTGACCTTTGTTTTTTTTAACCCTTTGAGCACTAGTTCCTTCCAAGTGCTAGAAAGCAATAATTCTTTAAACATTCATTCTCCGGTTCCCCTTATCCGATTTTATTTGTTTTGGTGTCACTTTAAAGTAAACAATATGTCCTATTTTGATAAGTTGATTTTCCATTTTTACACTGTTTCCTGTGTTTTATTTAATAACAGTTTTGTGATATTTGAATGCTTTACGCTTTGTCTCCTAAGTTACGCCTTGTTTCTCGTTGCCAATCTACCAAGGGTTGAGCTAGGTTTAATTTACTGAGACCTGACTGGACCTTAGTGGAGGTTAGTGGCCTATTGCTAAGTGTAGGTACTCACCTGCCCTTACCAATATCCCATTTTCCAACACTACCTCTCCCAGACGGCTGCCCCAACCCAGGAGTGAGTATCTGTCACTACTAATAGATCTAGGTGGGGAAGGGAGAGGGGTCTCCTGCAGGTCTACTCGCAGTTCATCAGCCGCCACTGCAGATCTTTGGCAGTTCCCTCTGAGATCTTGACCATGTCAGAGAGACTCCCCTGATGCTGTGCCCACTGAAACGTCAGGTCTTACTGCAGAGCCTGCATATGCCAACAGGCATGTGTCAACAGGAGGAAACTGGAGGCCATGAGTTCCAGCTGCCTCAGAGTCAGTTTCACCAAAATCCAGGATAGATGCTGAACTTTTCTAATCATAGCCTGAATATCCTGGACTCACTGTTTGGGAGGACAGGCCCAAAACTGAACTGTGTCCAGAACAGCTCTGATGGAATGGAGCATCTGAGAGTGAGTCAGGTGTGACTTCGGTATGTTGATAGTGAACCCCAGTGAGTGCAGGAGGTTTGCCACTGTCTGGAAGTTGGAGAAGACAGCCGGTGTCAAGTCCACTTTCAGCAGCCTTCAGCAGCCAGTCATTGAGATAGGGCAAGGAGTAGCCCCTTCGGACAATTTGCAAAACCCACCTGTCCGATGTTATGGACTGCCAATGGGGCAGAAACTGGTGAATTGTGCCACCAATTGGGTACCTATGAGGGGATGAAGGCAGATTAGGAAAGTTTGTAGGCTGCGGCTGCCAGGGTGATCGGCACACTGGCACAACCACTGGCTGCCTGACCCATGGGGTCTTTGGGTACCACGTCCTCAGCCATGCAGAGGCTTTAGGAATGCGCGGAGCGGTGGTTGAAAGGGTAAGGTCCCTGCTGGATGCTCCTTCTCTAGCCACAAAAGGAGTGAAAGGTGGATTGTGGTTGATGTGGGACCAAAGAAAGGCCCAAGGACCTCGTCCTAGCCCTACTGTCCTTGTAGAGCTCCAGCACTGAATCTACCTTGTCTCTGATGAGATGGGATCCATCAAGGGGCATGCCCAACAGAGATGATTGGACATCCCCAGAAAAGCCATTCGTTCTCAACAAGGCATGGTCCCGGAAGGCCACCGTCGAATCATTCTGCCCAGTTAGTTGGTGGCATCCAGTCTGCATCTTATAGTGAACTTCGCTGATCTTCGCTGCATCTCTCTCATCAGCAACAGCCTGGGAAAGCATGGCCTAGGCTTCTTCCGGGACCATTGGCAGCACCTGCACAACTATATCTCACAGTGCATGGGAATAGTGTCCCAAAAGGCATGCGGTTTTCATGGACCGCAGTGACAGGTGGTTGTATGGTGGAACCACGCATGCTGTAACAATGTATTCCTTAAAAATGGGCTCAGAACCACAACATCATCATTTCCACACATGCCTTTACCAGGCATGCCTTTACAATGAATTATGTTTTAAAAGCATGCCCAGTAAAGGCGTGTGTGGAAACAGCATGCAAAATGGCATGCGTGGTACTGTCATGCAACCGCCCACCTGCCCTGAGGCCCAAAACTACCCCCACCCATAATATCTAAACTACCCCAAAACCCCCACCCGCCCTAAGCCCTTAAAAAAAAAGATCCCAACCTCCACCCGCCACTAAAAGCTGAAGTACCCCAACCACCCCACCACTCTGAACCCTAAAAAAAACTGCCCTGACCCCCCACCCCTGACCCATAAAACCCCAACACACCTCACTTGCCCTGAGCCCTAAAATAACACTATTCCGACCCCTCAACCCCGCCCCTAAAAACTAAACTACCCCGACCCCCCACCCACCCTGAGCCCTGAAAAAAAAACTAACCTCACCCCTCACCCAGCCTCAAAAAACTAAAGGACCCGGACCCCCCACCCGCCCTGAGCCCTAAAAAAAACTTCCCCTGCCCCTAAAAACTAAACTAACAACACCCCCACCTGCCTTGAGCCCTAAAGCCTTCCCACTAATAAGTAAACTACCCAACCCCCCAAACTAAGCCCTTACAAATCTCTCCTGAACCCCACCCACCCCTAAAAACAAATGTACCCGACCCTGCACCCGCCCTGAGCCGTAAAAAAACTACCCTGACCCCCGCCCCTACCCCGACAGCCCCCACCCACCCTAAGTCATAAATCCACCCCACCACAAAAAACTATCCACCAACCCAACCCCAACCCTGCTAACCTCACTGCGCCCTCTCCTGATCCTTCCTCGTCTTCTCTTCTCCCACCCTTCTTCTTAAGCCTTCCCCCAAACCTTTAAAAAAACTACCCAAACCCCCTACCCCCACCCCTTCAAAAACAAAATAGGCGGCCCAACCCCCCACCCAACCCATCCCTTAATCCACCCTACCCATTCCCCAGCCCACTTACCTCACCACGTCCTCTGCATCTTCTCCCGAACAATGCATGGCTTCTTCTGTGCCTTAACCATGCGTATGTGTATTTTAGCACATGCATGGTTAAGGCACAGAAAAAGACATGTGTTGTTCCGGCAACCGTGGTTATGCTTGCTTTGGAAATGTCAGCGTTCTTGAGGATGCGTTGTTGAGGACGTTTCCCGTGGCAGGGTTGGTTTGTGCAAGAAAACATCTTCTTCCTCAAAGCATCCAGCCTCTTGGATTCCTCATACAGGGGTGTGGTAGGGAATGCACCAGAATTTACATGAGTGTGGAGGTTCGGAGCACAAAGGTCTCCAGGTTTGGGTTTTGGATAAGGATGTTTGGCTCCCCTAGGATGGGGGGAGGGCAGCAGGCAATCATCTTACTCACAGGAGTCCCAGTGCTGGATTTGGATCAGGTCCCCAGTAGGACAATCGTGAGGGCTTTGTTGAATGGGAGTAGTGGTACTGAAAGGGACATTCCTGATTGCAGCACTTCTGTCAAGATGTTAGTCTTGACTGCCACAGAGTGGGTATGCTAAGGTTCAAGATCTCAGCAGCCCTCTGCACCACCATGGCAAAAGAGGCTCCCTCCTCCGTAGTCATGGTAGCAGGAGAAAGCATGGCAGTATCTGGAGAAGTATCCAATCCGTTGGCATCACCCATATCCTTATGCCAGTTTATGTTGGCATCAGAGGGCTGTTATTCTTCAGGGTCTAGCGACCCCTCCCAATCTTCCACAAATATGAGGCCATAGGAATAGGGCTCAGACTCGGCCTGGAAGGCATGGCGACAGTCAGCGCCATAGACAACATCAGTTGACGCCCTTCCGGCTCCGTGTTGGAGTCGGGATGAGGATTGGGGTGGCAGCACCGGTAGGCATCACTGGTGCAGGGAGTGCCATAAGTGCTAGGATCAGCGACTCCAGGGCTGGCACCTGGGAAGGTCGACAACGCACGACTGCCATTGGTCTGGCATTGAGGCAGGGGTTGCTACAGTTTCCAGAATCTCGGGGAGGTGTAGAGACAGCCCGGACGCAGCCTCATTGAAGGATGGTCCCTTGACTTGCCAGTCGACGGAGGGGTGAAGTTGAAGACCTCTTCAACGACTTCTTCATTTTGTGATGGTGGGACTTACCTGAGTGGCCCGACCACTTTAAGTGTGATGAAAATCTTAAGCTCCACAACTCATCTTAGGACCTTCCGATATCTGAATCGTCATGGGATCACATGTCGAGCAAGCAGGACCTTGAGGGATTGCTCCCTCAAGGCCTGTGGGTCGTGGTTGAGCTCAAGGCACCAGAGGCAAACAATATGTGGGTCCCTCACCAACATCAATCGGAGACAGGTGCTGCAGTACTTGAAGCCGACCTTCCTGGATGACATCCCACCACACCAGGAGGTAAAAACCTCAAAAATATAGTGACAAAAATTTGAAAAAAGTTAGTCAAAAAAAGACTAAGGGCAGCTCTTCACAGATCTGTGCTGACTGGTGTGGAAAGAAAAGAACTGACTTCAGCCTGGGTAGCACCTACCTAGGTACTGCGAACATCAATTCTGGCCTGGATGCCAACGCCACACAGAGCCAAACAATACCTACTGGCACACAGAGGTATTGCTCACAAAAAACATCCAGATCCAGTCTGCCGCCTCGGGATAATTCTAAGGTAAGAAATCTGCAGCTAGAAGTCTCTATCAGATAAAGAACGTAAAAGATCTTAAAAACATAATGCGTAAGAGTGGGCACTCCTTGCAATGGCATGAGGAGGTTAATAATCGTGAGAAGGAATCCCAAGTCCATGGTATGAACAATTCCCAGGAGAAACTAGAATACCAAATGAGTCACCTCAGGAACAGATTTAAGGCTCGTGCTCCGACTGCTCTGCCATCTATCTATTCTCCTGGATCACAGAACCACTAGAGAAAAAGAAGAAGAGCAAAGGCCAAATGAAGCAGGAAGCTTGTGCCATAGATGCGTCATACAGTGGCAGTTCAGATGCAGTGATGAGCTGCAATGAAATGTGGGTCTTTGAGGTAGTTCCAATCCACACAGCAGTAGTGATGCATCAGTTCTGATCGGAGTTGTGCAGTGCAGCAGAGGAAATGTGTAGTTTCCACTGGATCCACACAGGCTGGCAGAGCATCTTAGGCCCACTTTCAAGGGTCCTGGTCCAGGAGTAAGGTTGTTGGAGTCTCCTGTCCCTGAGGTTCAAGTCAGGAGGCCAGACAACTGACATTTTGAGTCTCACTGGGGTTCTGGGTAAAGGGATGGAGGTCCAGTTCTTCTGACCTGGACAGCAGGCAGCAGGTCTGCACACCAAGGCAGCAGCACAGCAAGGCAGTAGTCCAGCAGGGCAGCAGTCTTGTAGAGTGACACCTTTAGCAGCCCTTCATCCTGGCAGAGTATTCACAGTATACTGAAGAGTTGGTGTCTGAGGTCCAGTATTCATACCGAGTTGTGTCTGTGAAGTGAGGGGGTAGCTTCTAGATGTTTCCCTTTGAAGTCCCCAGGCATCCTGCCTTCTCTGTCTTGGCTCCAAACTAACTACAAGGTGTATGCAGCCTATTGTGAGGAGGCATGTCATTACCTATTCAAGTGTAAGTGGGACAATGCCCAGCTCCTCCCTCCCGCCCTGCCAGTTATGACCCATCCAGGCACATCTAAGCTCCCTATTGTGTGTGGCTGTCTAGGAGGAAAACACAAGCTCAACTGGCAGTTGCATACATTCATGTGACCCAGATACAGACTACAGGCACTAAAGGGTTAAAGCAGGAAAATGCCAGCTTTCTAAAAGTGTAATTTAAAATCTACCTTCACCATATTGTTGCGTGGGCTCTCATTATCCTAAATGAGACTACTGGATTTCTAGGCAGCAGGATCGATAACGGTGTGGGGGACTGAGTCTGACCCACGTGTAAGGAACTCTGTCACCCTAAATCCGGTTGTTGCTCCGGCTAACTAGCAGTGCCTCATTTCTCCCGCGGGGAAGAAATGATTGGGCAGCCGAGCGCATGACATCTTTGGAACTTCTCAGGGAAGTCGTGGTCACTCAGATCCAAACCAACTCTCTCATTCACAATAGGGTCTCATATACAAATGACAAAGACAGTATAAGTTTTATATAATGTTTTAATAAAACAACTGTATTTTAGATATTAAGGCGTGAGCCGCAATAACCAGAACAATACAACATAGTAGGATTGATATAGTAACCAGGAGAGTAAAACATAGAAATAAAGCTATCATAATTCCTAACCGTTTCTACTCTCCCTCTGCTTGTTCTATTTAGAGCACAGCATGTTAAGCTTTCAGCTTGCCTTTCTGTATCACTAGGGAGACGGACACACTCATACCTGAGCAAAGGCCTGTGATCTTGGTTCAGCATCTGCAACGAGGCAGTCAGCGTCAAGTTGTGGTTCCCTGGTCGGAATCTCCCTCTTGCGTGTATTGGGACAAGGAAGTGATTTTATAACTAACATGTCATCGTGATCACAAAATGTCCCTACGCAGGAATGCCAAGTCTAAACTCTTACCACGTCTATCGGCAATGTACCAGACTGTATCCTTGACTGAAGCACAGAGTAAATATGTTATGGAGAACTCCAGTGCTGAAGTAGGCAAAACAGTGTGATATGAATAAAAAACAACACAGTAGAACTGGCTATTTGAAAAATAACAGTACAAAGCCTAATAAAAAGCATGTAGAACAGAGTGCACAGAGGCTCTAAGGTGTCAGTAAATGAATAAAATATAATCAGGGCAAAATGCACAAAGGCTTAAAGCCTGAAGCTAAAGCGCAAAGAATACGTAAAACTAACCACACTACACCCTCCCCTTGTCGGTAGCAAGTGGTTCCAATAATATAAAAGGATGCCCTAAATATAAACAATACCGAAAACAAGTATTTCGACAAGGTGAGAAGACAACAAAGTCATAAATTTAGATAACATATGGTCATAAAACCAAATTCAATATAGTGTCAATTTTGTAAAAATCCAATCGTCAGATAGAAGCAATAGAACGCAGGAGTTCCTCCACTTCGATATATGTCAATATCGGAAGATCCACGCCACAAAGTACCATGGAGCAGGTGTGATCCAAAGCCCCAAAACCATTCAGGGCGGCACCCCGTGCAGGGCCTATGAAAGAGACAATACCATCTTCCTCCAGGAAGGGAATCTCATAAACTGCCTCACGAAGCAAGCGCATCCGTAGTGCACAAGTCTGGGAATGAGCCCTAATCGGGAACATCAACAGATCAGTATCGACCATTGGAGGGCGCTTCAATGAGAGACAGAGAGCCAGTGCATGTTCAAACGAGCACCAAAGGCATCGAAACACGGGTTGCACACAATCCAAAACCGGTCTGAATGACAGAGACCAGTCGTACTCCAAATGTCCCAGGAGTGTTGCTCCAAAATGCTGCATCATGCGCTCACGACACAGCTGCGCTGATGGGAGCAGCAGTACAGGATCTCGTTGTGACGGGACAGCCATTGCGAAAAAACAGCAATAACAGCAAGACTCCAGCCAATAAAGCCAAAGTAATCGGGAAACCCCCAAAAATGCTTCAGAAAATAGAATGTATAGCCGAAGGTATCAAACCGAATATGGAAGAGAAGGTATGAGCAAAACCAATACCAACGACTTTGAAAAAATGTGCAATACCAGCAGTGCTGGATGCATTAAATATACGTCCCACAAGTTCACCGAAGTGAGTCGGAAAGTTAGTATTCAAAAGGGACTGTATCTCCGCCGATGACCTTGCCACCTGAAGTGCGTAGGTCTCGCTAGCAGATGTAAGGGCCACATGCTTTTGAAACAATAAAGCTTTTAGCCGACTCAACTTGTCGAAATCAACCTTGGAAGTAGCAATATGAGGCCAGATGTCCGCTACCTCCCTAATTCGAGTGGGGGGAAACAACACATTCCCGCAGCACGTAACGGCCTTGTTGACAACGACGATGTAAACTATTCCGGCACGCATGCCACAGCAGCGTTCGCTGTTAAGAACAATGTAACTGCTGTTAGAAAGCACCTGGAAAGTGTTTTTAATAACCGGGACTGGAACTCCCTTCAGATAACAAGCTAAGTTAGCAATCGAAGCGTTACACGCCCCGTGCAAGGACAGCTGTTTACAAACCATTGAATGGCTGACAGAAGCTTCGCATTCGCTGCCGCTAAGAAAAACCTCCTTCAAACCATTAACACATCTGTACTGAAAGGGAAGGTCCCACACCTCGTGTATGTAACTGTCTCCCAATAGTTCATATCTACCCACCGGAATGTGCTTCAAACACGAAGTAAATTGCAAAGTAGAGATAGGCAAATTAATAACCCCATGGATCAACCATTCAGCTGACGGAATCTCAGCTACCGTGAAAGGCAGTTTCTCTAATTTTTCAATATTTAACATAACATATGTCGCTTCCTTTTTAGCCATCAGTTGTTGTTGACGAGTCAAATTAAAAGAGATAAAGATCTCTCTGGCACGAACGTGCTGCCATGGAACGCGACCCGCCTTCAAGGTCTGAAGAGTCCAACCCAGCTGCATGATGGACCGCGTCTGACTCTGCCCATGATATAAAGAAGACATGTCAGATTTAATAATGTCAATGGCAGAGGAAACAATGCTGTCAATCGCGTAAACACGTTCAGAAAAGGTATGCATGCCATTATCAACAACAGACAAGGTCTGCATCAGATTTTCTTGATCAATCTGCCTCAACCGGGCTGCAGCCTCTTGTTGTGAAAGCTTCCAAATCTCATTATAAACCTCGTATAAGAACCTTTTCTTCCGTGGTTCTCTGGGACCTGACAAAAAATCTTGTAAATCAGTATTATTAGACAGTAACATGAGATGTGACTTAACTGCATCCAGCGTGGAGGACTTCAACCATTGCTGACAAAGCTTCCCCACACTGTATGTAGTTATAATATCAGCATGTTCTGGTGAAACGTAACGAGGGTCTGCCCTACTAGTCCTGAACCCCCCTGAAGAGGTGACAAAACGTTGATGACACATATTAGTGTCTACAGGCCATAATAACCACCCGCCTGGATGTAACGATGAAGTGTTAAGTGTACCATTCTGGACCCAATGTGTAAAGTCACTGAAAGTAGCATTCACATAGTGCTGCCAATTTGTTAATTTAGAAGGGACAGGTATACTAGGCAAAGTTAACTCCTTAACCGTTGCTAAGCCCAAACAGCTAGTCTGTTGTACTGTGTCATTGAGGAAAATCATCTGTACAGGGATAATACATGCTCTAAATAACGTGTCCCTGCCTCGCATTTGCCAATTTTTCGTACCCCAAACACTTTTCAAGTCAACAGTTTTTAACCAGTATTCATATCCCTCGACCGACAGTTTAGATACAAACAAATTAGAATACAGTAATTTAGTATCGGTCAATAACATTTGCTTATTAGAATACGGTGTAACTTTAAAATAGTAGGACCTAGCATTACGTGGATCATGCCCCGTAAAATATGCAAATTTGTCATAATACGTTTTTGAACTCCCTTGTGGAGGAGTCGAGCAATGTTCCCATTGCACATAATTAAACATGGACTTAGGGCTACTAGCCTTATGAATAAAGTGGTGTCCATAATAGTTGTAACAAAACATGTCACCATGATTATCTCTAAACTGGTAAGCATCTTCATCGTCATAGACAGTATAATATTGCAAATCCGTTAGCATAGAATCTACTGTCTTCACATCCCAATCATCAGAAACAATGCCAGGTATAACAATATCATTCATTGATAATTTGAGGACATACGGTATTTGAATCAATTCAGTGGGACCATATATATCAAACATTACTTTATCCCACACAATTCCATCCGGAACTGGTATAGCAGAAATGTTCACTGTGGACAAGTCTCTTCGAACCATATGAGACGAAAAATGTGGTTTCAACACAGTCTCCACGTGCTCAATGTCAGATCGATCAGGAAGAAAATGACCATGTATTATCAGAAAAAAAGTAACCACAAATCCCAACCATAATAATATAGTCATCACGGCCAAAAATAGCCAAAAATAGTTCCAAGGAAAAACAAAATATGTTTGTTTAAGCCATCCCAGCAGCCGTTGTGGACCGTGGACAGAAGACATCGAAGACGAGGAGCCGGACCCATCATTATCAGCGTCGTTGAAGCAGCCAGAAGCAGTTCTAGCAAAAGGTGCAACTCTGAACGAAGAAGCAGACGGAGGCTCCCGCCGTGGCACGCTATAAACCACATGTTCAGAAACATCAGTAGAACGTACAGCAATTTGATCACAAGAATCCATATTAATCGCCGTCGGTGGAACGATCGCAAGATCATCATCCACCCTCCCCAAGCTCGGAGAGGAAACAGTGTCGGTGAAAATCACCTGCAACGGGACCTCATCCCCAGTAGTGAGAGGGATTCCGGAACTACTGGGTGTCCCTCTTGGTCTGTTGTGCAGAATCGGCCACATGTTGTAACTTGACATTATCAATGGAAACAAAGCGATTTCCTTTGGCCCCTCGCAGCGGCGGTAAAATCACAGTTCTCGTGCCGCTTACCCCTAACACAGGGGCAGGTTCTCGATAAGAAGGACCAAATTCTTTTTTAACTGCGACCTTTTCACGCACCAGATCCCCAATCCTGGGTATCCAACCAGTAGGTGTCACTGGCCCATCCTTAATTCCAGAGGAGGCAGCACTCGCAGAAGAGTTATCTTCACGAAATTGTAGTAAATCCAGCAAAACAGTGACACGATCATTTATGTCAAAGGGCGTATCTGCCGCCTCCACACCAGGACCATCTAGATCAGGAACATACATTCGTGTTCCGAACAGGCACTCATATGAAGTACGACCCCCCAGTGACCTTCTAGGCAAGTTATTAAGTGCTCTCTGTACTCCATACAGGTGGGCTAGCCAACTACGACCCGTACCTATAACCCTGGCTGTTAAGGATTGCTTTAAATCACGATTTAAACGCTCCACGACAGAATTTCCCTCGGGATGAAATGGAGACGAGAATTGGAGTTGGACCCCCAACAAAGCCATGGTGTCCCTGAATGCCTTAGAGGCAAAAGCAGGGCCCTGGTCCGAATGAAAAGCCGCAACTGCAAATGTATCGACAAAGATACGCAAATCTTTAATAACAGTCCGAGCGTCAGCCGAGCGCTGTGGCCATACCCATACAAATCTGGAGCACGAATCTACAGCAACCAATATATATTTGTATGCACTATCTGGTGTCAGCGGACCACAATGATCCAAGTACACACACTGTAATGGTTTGTTTGAAATCAGAAGGGGCGTCTGCTGCGGGCGTCTAGCCGACGATGTCTTAATTTGTTGACAAATGTCACAACAAAGGACATACTGTTTTGTCTCTTTATAGAGACCAGGCCACCAGTAACGAGCCTGTAAAAGTGAAATTGTGGCAGCCACTCCAGCATGTGCAGAAGCCACCCCCTCATGTGCTGCAGAAATCAATCGAGGTCTCTCAATTTTATTGGGAATTTCACGTACACCAATGCCTGGAATTGTAACAGTAGCATGTAGCGCACCATTCAAGCAGTAACTATATTTCAAAGGAAAGCCTTTAGGAAAAGGCGTGCCATCAGCCGTAGCCTTTATGGCAGCTGAAATTTCTGTGTCTGGTTTTGAACTCAAACGAGTCACTGCGGCTACTGTGGCGACAGCCACTGCCGATTTCGCGGCTTCATCAGCCAAAGTATTCCCAGCAACGTGTATTCCAACGCGCTGGTGTCCAAGTGTATGCACAACATGGACATTAGGAAGCGTTTCCTTTAGATCCGCAACCTTACCCCACAACATTTTATGCTTAATGGTGTTGCCTTTAGAATCTCTGAACCCATTCATCTTCCAATAGTGTAAATATTCGTTGAAAGACTGCACACAGTAGTAGGAGTCACAGACCAGCAAGGTTAAAAGTGCCGGATCCGCGTGCTCCAACGCTAACAATAGAGCTTTGAGCTCAGCCAGCTGTGCCGTGCAATCTCCCAAGGTTTTAGTATAAGTATGTCGGGGGCAGAACACTTCCCCCTCCATAGTGCCGCTCACCACCGCACATGCAGCAGAATATTGTTGTTTAGTCCCAACCGCCGGTTGCGCAGAGCCATCAGTATACATGACCACTTCATATTGGTCAATAGGCAATGTACCAGCAGGAACAGGGTATTCTATTTCGTATTGAAGAAATTCTTGAGTCTGCAGTTTAGGGTCAAATACATAATCTACATCAGTGGCTGTCAAAGACGTAGCCCATTGTATCCATCGCGGGTGTAGAGCCTTCGAATTAGGAACACTCGCTTTAGTAACAGCCTCTAAGGCCGGAACCGGGGAAACGACAACAATGCGTTGACCCTGGGCCAGCGGTCTTTCTTTAATAACAGCCATCTGTACTGCAGTGAGAATTTTCTCAGTTTGTGCAAAACGTTGCTCTGCAGCAGAATACAAGTGAGATTTGTATGCAATCGGGACAGTCTCCCCTTCATTAAAGGTGACATAAGTAAACCCAACAGCCCCAGGTATTACCCTGATCACTAAATGTGTCTTATTGTCCCGAGTGTGTAAGTGTTTAACTGCTAAAAGATCACTCTGTAATTCTCGCAGTATGTGTGTATGTTCAATCGTCCAAAGTTTACTCGAAAAACTCGGGCGAATCAACTCGTATAATGGTTTTATACGCGTTGCATACTCAGGAATGTAAGTTCTGCCAAAATTCAGAAACCCCAACAATGACTGGAGCTTCCGAACCGTATTAGGAGGCTGCAATAAAGCACATTTCTCCAAAAAATGTGGCGCTAAGCTCTTGCCCTCACTCGACAACTCATATCCCAGGAAAATGACGCTGAGGAAAGCAATCTTTGATTTCTTAAAATTGAACTTATAGCCAATATCAGCAAATCCCACAACAATGCGCGATACACGCCTTAGATGTTGCAGAATCTCATCATCTGTCAGATATATGTCATCAACATATGAGAATGCTTCAGGGTCGAACTCATGCAGCATTTCAGTTACACGAGCCGAAAACAGTCCTGGGCTATTCTTATACCCCTGAGGCAAACGACAAAATTTTTTCTGAGAGCCAAACGCACTGAAACAGGTATAGTCCCGACTCTCGGGCGCTATATTCTGGCAGAAAAATCCAATGTCGTTTTGTATTTTTTACGCACTATATTATTCATAAGCGCTGCGCTATGTGAATTCTGTATTGCATATGTGCGTGTATGACTATTCAAATGTCGGTAATCCACCACTATCCTATATGAATGGTCCGGTTTAGCAACCGGAAACAAGGGATTATTCATCGGCGAGACACAGGGCTCAATAACACCCTGATACTCCAATTCAGTAAGAATTTTCCTAACCGATGCCCTAGCTTCAAATTTGATAGGATATTGCGGTTGTGGCTGAGGTTCGCCCTTTATCGGTATTACATGATAAGGTGATTGTCTGTCCCACCCCACGTCATTTCTATACAAGGCGGGAGCCTGTGCTAGAGCCCATGATTTACTATAGGACTCCGCGAGTTCTCTCGGAACAAGTGGTGAGAAGGAAGGTGTAATAACCTCCTCCCCAACTGGACAGTCGCGAACAAAGTCAGGTGGCCAATCTTGTTCGGCCAACAGAACATCATATGATTTTACCACATGGTCCCAAAAAATGGCGTTTATAACACGGTCAATGTCCCCTTCCAATCGCAGAGTTACTTCATATACTCTATCAGGATCAGAGACTCGCATATCCGCCGTCTCGACTTGTATGAAGTCATCAGTTGCTTTCACCTCCAGATGCTCTAGAAGACTCCGGCGAACTATTGTGACCGCTGCCGCGCTATCTAACAGTACTAACGCCCATGTCTTGTTCGTCAAGAGAACTCTCTTCTTGAGCGGCATGTCTAACTGAGACAGCTGCCACTTTCTTCTTGTTGAATTGCTGTTTCTGTTGCAGCGGTTTCTCTTCTTGTTTAATAGAAACCTCCGCTGAGCGTTGTGAATCCTGTCTCGGTTTCACGTACTCCGTCCTCCGCTCTGACCGCCCACCTCTCTCACTTCTCTTTTCCGAGGAGTCCTGAAAGGAACGAGATTGGCGTGTATCAGTATATTGATATCTATCAGGCGTCTTCAAAGTATCCCTATTCCTGAGATTATACTTATTCTGTGGGGTCTCCGGTTGCGGAGACTGCCCATCATCCTTCTTAGGTGTTTGCTGTTTCGTTTCCCAGCGCTTTTTCGAACCCTCAGGTTGTTGCTGTTTAGCATGATCTTTATTATTTTTACCCTGTAACTGGGGTTTTTGTGGTCTAGCCCCTAGGCTATCACGACCAATACTAGAATATGTTTCCGCTATTATTCTCGGAAGCTCCCGCTCCTGTTGAAGCAGCGGAACATCCCGAAGACGCATACACACTGCTAGTGCTACTGCCTCTCCTTTGAGATTACTCAAAATAATAGAAGAAACTGTGGCAAAATTGCCCAGCAACTGCATGTCCAAATCCAAGGCAGGGGCAGCCCCATATTCTTCCTGTATCTGCTTAAGTACGTCCGGTAAATTAGCTAATGTCGGTGTACCGTGTGCCGTTGTGTAGAGCGCGGCAAACACCGTGCCCCAGGTATTACAAAGGTCCACCGGAGGAACCATCCCGTACGGCAAACACATCGTCAAAATTCTATGTTTATCCTGAGGTCCCGTATGGGGAAATACTGCTTCCAGCGTATTAATTTTTTGCGCCAGCCAAAACGGAGTCTCCTCTCGTTTAGCCGGTGCTTTACCCATAACTGAGTGTACAGTGGCCGGATTAAGACCCGGAACCACCGCCTGTGGGTGCGCTGGAGCAGCACGCGCTGCATTCGTATTTAATGTCTGCATCACAAACTGAACTAATCGTCTATATGTAGCCGTTAATTCTGTATATAAACGACGAACTTCAACCACTGCCAATTGAGCAACCGCAGGATGTGGTGTATATGTAGCCAATAAAGGCCAGGTAGGACCATCATTACTCAGTGGACCTAACCTTACTTGTGCTATTGTGTGTGGGAGGGCGCCATCAAGCCAATTATGGTGTTCTTGATAAGATAGAGGTATTTCTAAATAAGCGTAAGCCCTGTATTGTCCAGGGGCATTTGCAACTGTGTATTCGTGAAAAGTATTTGTTCCCCCATCCACTGCTGGAAAAGCGACCCAAGAATAAAAAAGTTCCGTTCTAAAGGCTGCATGGGCATCCACCACAAAAGTGACTGGACCCCCCTGGACTGTCAGTCCATGTGTCAATAGATGTCCCGTGAGCGGATGTCGCATATTAGTTGCTATGTTCACTACATTAGGATTCGCCATTTCATAAAAAACGGCTGCAGGTCAGAGAAGGCACACCAATATCGGGGTATTTCCTTTCAAAGTTCAAGCTTGAACAACCAACCACTAAGTAATAGGATGTACCCAACCTGTGGTGGCGGAAACCCTCAGCCCCACGGACGTCTCTGCATACGGAACCGAGGAGTCAAAATATATACGAGACCGAGAGAGTCAGTCGGACCCAAACATTAGAGCCAGACCAAACGTTGGCGATTTTAAATTAGAATTCTAGAGACATCAAACATGAATTGGTTACCTATTCCCACAAATTTAAGAGTTTACCACTACCAGGACATGTAAATATTAAACGTACTTTCCTACTTTTTTAAAATACATTGCTTCCTGCCCTCTGGGCTGTCTAGGGCCTACTCTAGGGGTGACTTATAGGCATTAAAGAGGACAGTTAGGGCCTGGCAAAAGGTTTATTTTGCCAGGTCGTAATGACAGCTATGCGCTGCAAAAACATACTGCAAGGGCAGACCGTAGACAAGTTTAAAAGTGTTGCATAAGTGGGCAGCATAATCAGTGCTGCAGGCCCACTAATAGCATTTAATTTATAGGTCCTGGTCACATGTACTGCCATTTTACTAGAGATTTACAAGTAAATCAAATATGTCAATTGAGTATGAGCCAACATGTTGTAAGGAGAGAGAAAAGCACTTTAGCAGTGGTTAACTGTACAGCGTCCTAAGTCTAGCAAAAACAAATTCAGCAAAATGCAGAGGACAAAGTCTAGTGTTTGAGGGGGGCTCTGCAGAGGGGGTACGGTCCAACACACAGTAACACATTTACCACAAAAGCATGCAAAAACTAGAAAGTGAATGGTTGTTGTTCACTTCACTTTCTCTAAATTCATCACTGCACCAAAAATTACTGTGAGGATGCATTTTACACTAAAATATAGCACAAAATAATGGATTTGGACTTCATATAATTACTCATAATTTTCCCGAATTTTTTTATAATTATGAAGAAGCAAATTACGTGAATTTTACACAACCTTAAGGATGTTGGCCAGCTTTAGACATCTTTTACTTTAGATCAAGGTAAGGTAGATTCAGTTTACCTCATCCCCGAAGTGTTGAAAAAGGGACATATGCTATGACGGAGAACTGCAGTTTTGCCTCAAATGAGTGAGAAACCTTGGTCATAAAATCTCAGCCAGTGAGCGCCATCTATCACCCCACTTCACTGAAGCCATTGGTAAACTGCCCTGTTCACTGACAGTTTCTCAGTTACTAAGGGACTTATTTATGAGAGGCTTTAGCTGCCGGAGCGTCACTTTTTGTGATGCTCCGGCGGCACAAACCTCTTACCCATATCTATTGAGTCACACAAAGCCACTTTGCGTGGCTTTGAATGGCCTCATTGATATGGAGTAAGGCAAAGCAGTGCAAGAGGCTATGTTGCCTTACTCTGACCCAGGGAGGGGTGCGGTGGGAATTATGGTTAGTTTTCCTATGCAACACCCATGGATTCTGATGCTGTCCCAGATTTACTTAATTATGTAAACCTAGGGAAGCACCAAAACCTTATGCTTCTCGAGATGAGTCATAAAAAGGAGACTCCTTTTTGTTTCTCCTAATTTTTTTTACCTCTTTCCATGTGTGCTGAATTCTGCAGCACACAAGGAAAGAGAAAAACGCCTCTCAGGATTGTTTTTGTGCAGGAAGGTGCCCCTTCCTGCACAGGAAACAACCCTGCATGCAACACAGACACCCTTGCACCAGGGTGCAAGGCTGCCTGCCTTGGTGGTAGGCTGCCAAAACAGAGCCAGCACAGGTGTAAAGAACAGCAATGCACCGTCTTTCATAAATGCGGTGCATTCCTGCACTTTCACTTTGGCGTAGGGCAGCACAGCGCGATGACTTGCGGCACTGAGCTATGCCAAAACCCCATAAATAAGGGCCTAATTTTCTTGGGTATCACTGGGTACTGTAGAAAATAGATCCTGGAGTATGCCACCTTGGCAAAGCCCTTGCAAGCCTATGTCACAGACGACACCCCTGAGCCCTTGCACTGGTTTAAAGAGATGGAAAATGCATTTATACAAAGAAAACAAGCACTGACATCCACACCTGCTTTGAAGTGCCCTGATTCTGCTAACCCTTTTGTCATGAACGCAATGGTTTTGCCCTTGAGGGATTGGTCCAAGATCACTGTTACCAGAAAGAAACCTATAATCTATTATTCCATAGATTTGGACCAACTCAGGACTGGGTTCTTGCCATGCCTCTATAGCCACTGCTGCCCACCTTGCTGAAGCCTTTGAAAACACTAAAACACTTTAATTGTTGCTATGCCCCATGCTATTGTTACTCTTCTCTTTATTACGTAAATGTTAAAACATCTCTACAGCCAGAAGGTGTAGGTATGAGATACTGCCTGCTTCTTATATTATTTGTGTCCACTGCTCCATTTTGAATCCTGCACCTTTGGTGTCTGCCATTGGAGAAGAACTGCATCACAGCTGGCTGAATTGGAATGTATCACTAGACGCCATATTAATTTAACTCATATTACCATGCCAACCTTTGATTTGCTGTATTTCGTTGATGATTCATGTCTAGAAATGATGAAGGGTTCCTGTACACTATATATTGAGTTGTTGAAAGTTGCATATTGACCAATGCTAGGTCTGTTCAAGTTGTGTTTCGAGCGACATATGAATTTGGGCTTCTCTGGATACAAAGGAGATTCCGAACTGGAACCCCTATAAAAACAGTCAAAATGTACGAAATTTCTTGAAAGTCCTGATGTTACCTCAACAAGATGTTAAAAGTGCTGCTTACCAATTCTCTCATGCAGTGGCAGCTTATAATTCGGAGGACTAGTTGGGCAGGCACACACAAGCACCGTCACATTCACCCATCCACAAACACACTCCCTCACACCCATCCATTAACATGCATGCACACATACTCACACCTCCCATTCTCAAGCACATACTTGCTCACACTTGCACACACCCAGTCACAGCACACACATGCAAATGCACACACATTCATGCATAGACACATGCCCCCAAACATTCAATGATTTACAGGGCTGCAGCAGTAAAGGCAGGACCAGCAGGTAGCAGACGGGAGAAGCACGAAGGCACAAGATGAATTTGGAGGCTTCATGGAGGAAAGTAAAAAACATAAGATCCTGTCTCCTCTTCTCATTGGCTAACCTTGCCATGGGTCATGATAATGAGAGAATATCTTTACCTAACTCGTCACTGATTAGGGTAGGTTCAGTGAGACTTGCTGGTCCCACCCCAATCTGACAAGCTGTGAAAGGAGGTCTGAGGCATCATTGATAGACAGTTAGCCCTGGACACTTCAGAGATTAAACCCGAAGCCTTAGAGCTGACTCTATCAGTGATGTCCCCCTCATTGTGAGGAGAAGGATCCTGACAGCACTGTGGAATGTTCTGCCTGGTTAACCTTCACCCAGGCTGCCAGATACCAACACATTAGCATATGTAAAGCATCTTGTTGCCTGACCCTGACATGGCGAATGGCTGACAGGCTGGCCTTTGCTTAGTCCGACAGACACTCATCATGCTTTGGAAAAGGGAGAGGACAGAGTCTAGCCTGTAATGATGGGTCGCCACTGCCTTCATGATCAAGTGCTCTGATTCAGTTGACAGAAAAGCTGCCCTTTCAAGCTTTGCTGATGCTGCTATGTATATTGTACAAACTGCATTGCTTCCTTTGCCCTCCTAAAAAGACTTAGCTCAGTTACAGAAACAATCTCAGATAGTGATATACAGTACTCTATCAAGTATTAGAGCAAGCAGAAGTGTGCAAGGGTATTACAAGAAATGTGGAGAGACAGCTCAGGGTGTGTGGTAGCACCAAAATTTCTACTCGCCAACTTGTATGGTTGTATCATGAAGCTGCCAATGTCAGTAGGGGTGGCATGTTATGTGCTGCAGCAATGCACGGGTATGCACCATTCTTTCAGTCTATGACCTAAAATCATTGACACTCCTGTCTCACCTTTTCAGCCCCATATGCTTAGAAACAAATCAATACCATGCCCGCTGCTCATCCTCTTCCTTTGAGCCTCTGCAAATGGACTTTATTCAGATGCTGAACTCACTTTGATTCTTTTATTGTATTTGTAATTATCTGTATGTTTTCAAGGTGGAAAGAAGCTAACTCCTGTACAAGAGCAAATACCATAATACATTTGCAAAGTATTTACTTCAATCAATCAATCAGTAGATTTGTAGAGTGCTTCTTGTCACCCGTGAGGATATCCAGGTGCCCGCAGGGTACAGCTGATTAACTGAATAGCCAGGTCTTTAGGACTTTCGGAACTCTGGAAGAGCTGGGGAGGTCTAGAGATGGAAGGGTAGCTCATTCCATCATTGCTAAGTAGGAAAAGCAGTGACCTCCTCATCTGCTATGCCAGATGTGGGGGTGAGGGTTTGAGAAAGGGAAGCGGAGGTGTCAGAGCGGCTGATGGAAGCTCAGATGGTGGTTCAAGTAGGCAGGTCCGCAGTTGTTTAGGGCCTTGTATGGGTGGGTCAAGAGCTTGAACTGGCATACTTTCTGTAAAGGGAGGAAGGGGGTGATGTGGGTTCATCTAGGGAGGTCCAAGATGAGTCTGGGTGCGGCATTCTGTATGGTCTGTAGTCTTCGGAGGTGAGCTGCCATTCTTGAGCAGAATGTGTTGCCCTAGTCCATTTGGCTGGAGATGAGGGCCTGGGTGAGGGTGTGTTTTTAGCTTTGGGGTAGAAATTTGAATATCTTATGAAGCGTGAGCAGTATGAAGAAGCAGGATGGGAGATGGATTGACCTGAGTCATCATGGTTAGCTTGTTGTCCAGAAAGATGCCTAGGTTCCTAGTGTGGTCAGTGGGTGTAGGAGTAGGGCGGAGTTCTGAGGGCCACCAGGAAGCATCCCAATGGGGAACTTTTGTTTATGAAGATCAGTACCTCTGTCTTGTCCGTGTTGAGCTTCAGGCAGTTATCTTTCATCCAGTTGGTGACGTCTGCCATGCAGTTGTGGAAGTTGGTATTGGTGGCGTTTTCGGAGAGGGACAGGATAAGTTATGTGTCGTCGGTGTAGGATATGATGTTGAGTCCGTAGGTTTTTACAATGGTGGCCAGGGCTCTCAAGCAAGTGTTGAAAAGGGTGAGGCTGAGGGAGATTCTTGGGCGATCTATCTGAGAATGGCTCCTTTGGATACCTATGTTGTGCAGCCTTGTGATAAGTGTTGGTGGGAGACCATATTGAGGCTGCTGAGAGGTCTAGGAGGATCAGAGCTGCAGTCTCTTCATTCGAGTGGGACTCAGATGCGGTTGGTGGCTGCAAGGAGGGCTGTCTCAGTGCTGTGGTTGCTGTGGAATCTGGATTGGGAGGAGTTAAGTAGGTGTCTGTTCCAGATCCGATGGGAGTTTTTGGTTCATGTCTTTTTCTAATACTTCGGCTGGACAGGAACAGGGAGATCAGACGGTGGTTGTTGAGTTTGCTGGAGTCTGCCAATGTTTTGTTTAGTAGGGCATTTACTTCTGTGTGTTTCCAGTCCTCGGGGAAGGTGGCCAAAGCAATTAATGTGTTGAACAAGGTAGTGAGTACTTGGCTGATTCTGACTTTGTCTACATTGAAGATGTGGTAAGGGTATGGGTCGTTTGGGGCTCCTGAGAGGACTGAGTTCATGATAGAGGCAGTGTCCTGTGGGGCAAGGTGGCTACATTCCGTAGTCAGATGTCTGTGGTGGTAGTAAAGTTTTTGTGTTGCTTGAGGAAGTTGGTGATCTTGGGCTGGGTTTGAAGTTTTTGAATATCTTTCCAATCTTGTTGTGGAAGACGTTTGCAAGGTGGGCTCAGAGTTCTTGTGAAAGGGTACTGTTGTTTGCTGTACTGAGGAATTGGAGAATTCTTTGATGATGTTGAATATTTCTTTGCTCTTGCTGGGGCTTGATTTGATCCGTGAGGCTAAGGCCTTTTTCTTCCACTCTATCAGCTGTCTGTGGTTGAGGGCTATCTTGAAGGGAGTCTTGTCGGTCATTTCCTTGCTGCTGCGCCATCTCCTTTCCTGTTATTTATAGTGTCGTTTAGTGGTTCTCAGGTCTTCAGTGTACCAGCTATCCTGTTTGATGGACCTTCTGTGGGTGCTGTTGCTGATGGGAATGATGTTGTGGGTGCAGTTAGTGATCCAGTTGTTGAAGTTTCTGATCTGGCTTAGGCTGTAAGAGGAAATATGGTGTCGCGTAGGCTCTCATTATTCTAATGAGACTACTGGATTTTGTGTGGCAGAATTGCCTGCGGTGTGGGAGACTGAGTCTGACCCACTACAGGTGACACCTGTCACTCCAATCTGGGTTTTTGCTCCGGCTAACTAGCAGTGCCTCATCTCCAACCAAGGGCGGGGTGATTGGGCAGCCGAGCACATGACATAATTTGTTTCTCAGGGAAGCCGTGGTCACTCAGGTCTCATCCGGTTCTCTCAGTTACATTAGTCTCCCCTATACAATGACAAACAGAGGCAGTATAGGTTTCAACAATGCTTTAATAAAGCGACTGCATCCTAGATAGCAAAGCATGGACTACAAAAACCAGGACGATACAGCATGACAAGATTAAAATTGTGACAAGGAGAGTAAAGCATAGAAATAACGCTACCATATTGTCACTAGAGTCAATAGACTAATTCCTACCTAGGCTATAATAGAGCACAGCTTGTTAAGCTATAATTCTGCCCTTCAGGTTCCCCTGGGAAGACATCATGCCCCATGCCTGAGCAAAGGCCTGAAGTCTGCAGAAGCATCTGTATCGAAGCATTCAGCAATCAGCATACAGTTGTGGTTCTCTGGCTGGAATCTCTCTCTAGCGTGTAAGGGACAGGAGAGTGTTTTTATAATAAAACAGTTGATGTTCTGAGAAAATGTCCCTACGTAAGGATGTGTGTTTTCTATGAATGTCACAGACAAAACCTAACCCACGTTCAACGACAACCTATCTTACTGCAGCCTTGGAAGAAGCACAGAGTGAGCAAGAATGTCTTGTTTGAGAACACAGGGCTGGCCTAGGCAAAAACAGCTAGATAGAGAGAAATAAAACAAGACCATAAAAGCGGCTATTGGAACAATAATAAAGCAAAGTCGAATAAAATATATCTAGGTTAAAGTGCACAGCGGCAGGCCTAGTATGTTAAAATAACGTGAATGGAGCTATAACTAAAATGGCTATACAACAAGGGTGGGCAGTGTTGATGGCATTGATCCATCTGTCCTTTGAGACTTTGTTCCAGCTGTGGTGGGGGAGGTGGGGCAGAGGTCAGTGAGCTGGTAATATTGAAGTGGATGGAGGAGTGGTTGGTCGAGGTGAGTTCAGTGGTGTGGTTGTACCAAATTAGGCCACTGGAGGTGAAGATGGAGTCTAGTGTGTGTGGCCTGTGGTGTGTGGGGGGTTGTGGACCAGTTGAGTGAGTCTGATGCTGTTCATGCTGCTGAGGAGGTTGGAAGTGTTGATGTCATTGTGATTGCTGAGATGAAAGTTGTGGCCTGCGGTGTGTGTGGGGTGGTGAACAAGTTGGATGAGTCCGATGTCGTTCATACTATAGAAGATTCATACTATAGAAGAGTTTGGTAGTTTTGATGTCATTGTGGTCATTGTGATGGCAGTTGAGGTTGCCGAGAAAAATATAGTGGTTGGAGTCTATGGCGAGGGGTGTGATGAAGTTGGTGATGAAGTTGCAGAAGGATGGATGTGGTCCTGGAGGACAATAGACAACATTCCACCAGATGAAGGTTTTGCTGTCTATTTAGAGTCAGTGGTTGATGTGTTCCATGACTGCGGTGATGTCATTTGTGGTGGTGCATTGGATGGATTCCTTGTGCATGATGGTGATCCCTTCGCCAGGATTCTCGATGTGGTTGTGGTGGGTGATCTTGTATCCTTGGAGTATTGCAGTGCCAATGTCAGGAGTGGAAGAGAGGTTGAGCCAGATCTCAGAGAGGAAGAAGGTATTGGGTGTGAGGGTGAAGATGAAGCTCCAAATTTTGGCGGTATGTTTACATAGTGAACGTGTGTTGAAAAGGGCGCATGAGAGTTGGTATTCTTGTTCAGGTGGTTTCTTTGGGGTGAGGCTGGTCGGTTTGCTAGTGTGTGTGCTGTGAAAGGTGAAGTGGCAGTGGATGCAGGTGAAAGGTGAAAGGTGAAAGGTCCTACCATGGAGCGTGGGTCAGTGCAGTGACAGTGTTTGTTGTGCCTCTGAGAGTGAAGAGCTCGGCAATGGTGTATCTGAAGGGGCTGGAGGGCCATGCATTGTTGCGCTGGGCAAGCGTGGACGGCCGCAGGCAGGCTTGCCTTTGGCCCAACCTCGCCACACTACCAGCACTCCTGCTGTGCAGTAGTGCTGCAGCCTGCAATAAGTAGGACCTCAGTTGGGCAGGGTTTCTGTTGCCGGAAAGACCAGTAAGCGGGTAAACTCAGGACAAAAAACCTGGATAGCAGTGGTGTCACTTGATCCAACAGCAGCAACTGGATAAGGCTGGAAGAAGCGGGAAATGGACGTTACAGGCAAGTAGTAGGCTAGGTGCCCAGGTGCCTACTAGTGCGGTCATGGTGCGGCCTGCATTAAGCAGGGCCTATTGTGGGCGGGGCTTCTATAGGCAGGTAGAACTGTGAGAAGTAAAACCCGGGCAGTGTCACTTGGTCAAATGGCGGCAACTGGATCAGGCTGGAACAAGCAGGAACTGGAAGCCACAGGCAAGTGGCAGGCTAGAAGCCCAAGGACTTTGTTCCATGTTTTGGATTACCAATTTGTTTTTTATCGAGTGACCAGGGAACACACTTCATGTCATCTGGAGTGCAGAAGATTTGCAAAGCCTTGGGCACAATGGACGTGCTGATCTATTCCATCACCTTGAGGTCAGCAGGAACAAAACAATAGTACCATCAAGAAAAAGATAACTAAAATATAAACTATGTTTTAAGACCCAACTCAAATGGCCTGGTGCTCTACCCTTAGTCTTGTGATCCATATGAGCTACACTGACACAGATAACCAAGCTGAACACATAGAAGATAATTATGGGACGCCCCATAGTTTTATTCTCAACCCTTACTATTTCTGCTGCTAAGTTACCTACAACTGAACAATGATGCAAATTTACAATATTGCAGAAAACTTACACACTGCCTCTACATTTTTCATAATCAGGTTGAAGGTGCCTTACCTGAGTGCTGAAACAACAAAGCCTGCCATTCCCTCCTACTTGCCAATTGGATCTTGTTATACATCCATCAGACAAAGAGCTCCTGTAACCTTGCTGGCATGGCCTCTAATAGATTCTAAGCATCACCAACGCAGCTGTTAAGTGTTGTGGTCTGGTGGTGTGGATCTAGTGTAAGCATGCTGCACCTGTACATGCTAGTACCTGCTGCTGAACCTTCATCAAGCCGTTGGTTGGGATCCTCTGCTGCAGTTGTTCCTACTGCTATCTTGCCACCTGCCAGTAGGTAGGATCTTCTGTGCCCACCTTCCTCATCTGCATCTCAAAAGCTGTGCAATGGTGTGTCCACTACCCCTCATTGTTAACACCTACACCAGACGTAAGTGGCCATCTCCTGGATACTGGCTCCCTCTGTGGGCTCTATCTGTTGTATTTGCTGCTGTGCAGGTTAATATCTCCTACACACTCTTGCTTGAGAAGTACAGCCAAACCATTATTCTCTTTTCTTGCTGTATCGGCACTCACTTGCCCTTTGACCTGGAGGGAAGGGTGCCTTTGAGCAGACTGTCACTCAGCTAAAACAAAACTTGCTTTCACCTGTTCTATCATGAACACAGACTGCCTGAAAATGTTATCATCTCCCAGTTTTTTGAAGGACCCGAAAAATTGTGAAATAATCAAATTCCCCCAAGGGAAAAACAATCCAATCACCCCACACTCTCAATCAATAAAATCTCTCAAATGATCAATCTAAAAACAAAGGAATCTAAGAATATTCATTTAATAATGCAAACCCGAATAATTAAAACCGAATATCACAATAATCACAAAACAAGAGACATCAATAAAAACCACATATAAAAACAATCAACTCCAATAAAAGGGAGACAAAAAAAGACATCTCCAATAGTCTATTGTGATTAAACTGCCCCAGTTATGGTAGACTTAGGCCAATCAATTTCTGTCACCAATCCTTGTTCAAATCCTGCCTACTCCTATGGGTCCAGTAATAATATGTAGCGTCGACGTGTTTCGGTGGACTTTTGGATCCTTTCACCACCTTCTACAGGACTAGCTAATATGCTCCCAACACTTATTGAATCAAACCTCCATAAAATCAAATCAAACCATCCAAACCGATCCAAATGTTAATATTTATACTTTCCTTTGTTTCCCGATAGTCTTTCGCAAATATATTTAATGGAATCCACACTTTCTATAGTATAATGAACCAGGACTCTCTATTGTCCATCCGGTTCCCAACCTTAAATCGGCGTAATGGCGTAGCAGAGCTTGGCTCTCTTCCTTTTCTATTCGTAATTAGAAGAATCGAAAAATACAACATTCCATTGGCCATTATGGACCTCATATCACTCATCTTGCACTATCCAAAGGGAGGTTGCTTTGTAAGAATCACAAAGCTGGCAACACGAGTGTACTAGTGGGCTGTGCAGCGTGACATTTTTGTAGATGCTACAATTTTCAAATCATCCCACTATGAATACTGGCTCCCCACTGGTATGGTGTTTCACAAATGTCAGCATCAAGACAAATATGCAAATTTCCTTAAAAATTGAGGATCCCTCAAGAGTGGGCCATGGTCTGTTACTCAACCTACATTGCCTTTGCTATCAGACAGTCTGCCTTTCACGCTATCCAAAGATGATGGGAGTACTGTGAGATCTCAGAAATGAACAGATTTTTCTGCTATGGTGTAGAGCAAGCCATCCCAGAGACCAGATGTCTGCTGAAATACTGGAAGAAGTAGTCAATGCCAAGGCCATTTCCCTCCATTTGAAAACAGATCAATTAGATGACCAGAAGACCGTGCACCTACAGAATAAAATGGCTTTAGGGTACCTCCGCAGCCAAAGAGGGAAAAGGGACACACACGATTCTAGGATCTGAGTGTTGTACTCGCCTCACTAACATTTTGCTTCACATACACAAACAGGCAGATGGTATTAAACCTAATGTGACAAAATGATATGGGATTCAAAATGGTTTTGATTTTAACTTTTAACTTGAGTGACATTTGGTCTTCGTTGTCAGGGATATTCAGGATTTGGGAAGTGAAGATCTTTGAAATTGCAAATCCAATTATTCTGATCATAATACCTTTGTATGAGCTGATTACATTTATTATGTTCATCATCATCCAACCTACTTACAGGTATAATGGAGTTGTATAATGATTGGTAAACAGCAAAAGGAGTAGTGTAGTTTCACTTTTGGTTTTGTATTTCAACAAATTCTGGGTGTACTTTTCACAAGAGTTTTTATGTTAACTTTGTTTGCTTGCTTTGTCTTGTACCTAGGAACCCAACAAATTACTTAGACAGAGTGAGCGTTAGTTGAGAAGTAAATGTGCACATAGTAATATTTAGACAATAAATACAAAATGTTCTACATTGACTCTAGCCAGTTTTAAACAAAATCACTCCAACCAATTAATATTCATTGCTAGATAAAAAAAATAATTGGTTAAAAAAACAATTAAAAGTTTTGATCCTTCAAACCTAAAGCCAAATTCACTTTTCCTCTTTGCAACAGCATCTGAGAAGGACATTCAGGGGCCTATCTAAAAACTACACTTTGCAGTACATTTTGTAGCACTAGATTGGTACTACAAATGTAGTACAAAATGCTATTCATAAACTCTATGAGGGAGACTATACCTCCCCTATCATATCTTTTTCTGTTCCATAACTGTGGAGTCTCTGCACATGTAGGTATAAATGTTAGTATTTAATGTGGGAGGGACAGGAGAAAGTGGTTGGAAAATAGGGAATATTTATGACTAAAGCGATGGGGCTTAGGGAGGAGTGTGGTTTAGGGTAGGGCTAGGGAAGGGTTTAGGGATGGAAGTGCACCCATCCTCTATAGAATACACCCACTCCTGTTCACAAATTGCCCTTATATAGTTACTACTGCCAAAAAGCACCTAAAACAGCCATAATTGTACTCAAACTAAGAGTTGGAGTTAGGTGTCTCGCAGAAACTACAACACCCTCCCATGGAAAACAATGGAGGTAGGGACATTAAATAAAACCCTAAAGGAAATATTGTTAAATCAAATTATTTAAAATAGATAGAAATGTAAATAATTGTAATTTAATGTTAAAAATCCAAATCCTAATCCAGTAGCCTAAATTAGCATAATGAGAACCTACGCAACATGGGATCACCAATGTTTGGTCAGGCACTAATATTCGGATCCTCCTAAATATCTCTGTCTCATCTAAGGCTAAAGACAGCTCAATACTATATACGGAGACGTCTGTGGTATTGAGGATTTCCTCCGCAGCTAAAAAGGTAGTACCTATTTTGAGCTGTAGGTTGTTCAAGCTTGAACCTTAAAAGGACTAATCCCCACTAGGTGTCCTTATCTCTGAACATACATATATCATTAAAATGGCCAACCCTCAACGGGTAGCAATTGCAGTAAATATGCAACCACCCCTTCCTGCACATTTATTGGCAAGCGGCCGCACGGCCCAGGGGGGTCCAGTTACATTTGTTGTTGAGGCTTATCCAGCCTATAGAACAGAACATTTTTATTCTTGGGTAACCTTTCCAGCAGTAGATGGGAACACAAATACATTTCCACACTATACACTGCAAACATACCTGCACAATACAGAGCTTATGCATATTTAGAAATACCTTTATCTTATCAAGGCCTTAATAACTGGCTTGATGGCACCCTACCACATACAATATTACATGTTAGGTTAGGTCCTCTGAGCAATGATGGCCCGACCTGGTCTTTATTAGCCACATATACACCACACCCTGATGCAGCGACCTTAGCGGTAGCTGAGGTTTGCCATTTATATTTAAAGCTTACATCAATATACAGATTATTAGAACAGTTTGTCATGCAAACATTAAATATTAACCCAGCATGTGCTGCCCCAGTGCAACAACATGCAGCCATGCCAGGCATTAACCCTGCGACTGTACATTCGATCATGGGTAAAGTACCCACCAAGCGGGAGGAAATTCTGTTTTGGTTAGCTCAAAAAATGTATACACTGGAAGCAGTTTTTCCTCACACAGGACCTCAGGATACACATATAATCCTCACTATGTGCTTGACATTTGGGATGGTTCCAACAGTTGAAAACTGCAATACATTGGACACAGTATTTAACACTCTATACTACCGCTCTATACTACCGCACACAGTACACCAACACTTGTCAATCTTCCGGAAGTCACGAAACAAATTCAAGATGAATACGGAGCTGCCCCGGCCCTGGATTTGGGGATGCAATTAATAGGCAATTTCGCCACAGTATCTTCAATAATATTAAGTAATCTTAAGGGGGAAGCAGTTGCACTAGCAGTGAGTATGTGGCTCCGTGATTTTTCTCCACAAGACCAAGAGCGGGAGCTACCAAAGATTATCGCAGAGACATATTCTAGTATTGGTCGAGATTGTCTGGGGTCCACACCGATTAAACCACAATTCCAAGGCAGATCTAATAAAGATACTACCAAGCAAGCACCTGACGGTTCCAAAAAACACTGGGATAAGAAACAACAAACACCCAAAAAAGAAAGGGGAGAACCTTTGCATGTGGAGACCCCACAAAAATAGGTTTAACCTTAGAAATAGGGATAATGTAAAAACGCCTGATAGATATCAATATACTGAAACACGCCTATCTCGTACCTTTCAGGACTCACCAGAAAAACGCAGTGCGAGAGGTGGGCAGTCAGAGCAGCAAACTGAGTACGTGAAACCGAGAAACTTGCAACGCTTGTCTGAAGTTTCAGTTTAAAAAGAAGAGAAACTTCCCCAACAAAGGCCCCAGTTTAAAAAAAAAAAAGGTGGCAGCAGTTACAATTCGACATGCCTCACAAGAAGAGGGCTTTACTGAAGAATAGGAAGTAAGCACTGGCACTGCTCAACAGTGCAGCAGAGGTCACAATAGTTCGCCAGGATCTTCAAGAGCAGCTGGAGGTGAAAGCAACTGATGACTTCTTACAAGTTGAGAGTGCGGGCATGAGTGTCTCCGCACATAATAGGGTATACAAAGTAACTATTCAGTTAGAAGGGGAGATTAAATGCATAATTGACGCTATCTTTTGAGAACGCGTCGTCTCTATTTATGTAATTTTGCTATCTTAAAAAGATTGCCCACCAGAATTCATCCGCAATCTCCCTGACGGAGAGGATGTGATTGAAAAATCTTTCTTGCCCCTTGTTCCCAGAAAGCTCTTTGAAATACATGCCATTGATTGGGATTAGGCACAGGGACCTGAGTTATATCGCAACCACGTAGGATGGGACAAAGATTCCCCCTACCACATAATACCAATAAAATCCCAACCCCAACCGCAACCTCAATATCTTATAAAATATGATGCTAAAGTACATGTGAGGGAAATTCTCAATCAATTGGAGTACCAGGGTGTCTTCAATAATATTAAGTAATCTTAAAGGGGAAGCAGTTGCACTAGCAGTGAGCATGTGGCTCCTCAGACACATCCATGAATAATCCATTATTTCCAGTGGCTAAACCCAACCATTCATATAGTCTTAGACTACAGACATTTAAATAGTCACACAAAAACATCTGCTGTACAAAATGCACATAGCACAGCACTTATGAACAATATAGTGCGCAGAAAATACAAGAGGATCCTGGGCATATCCAATGGCTTTTTCTGCCAAAACAGCACCTGAAAGTAGGGACCTAACAAGTTTTCGCGCCCTTGGCTCTCGGAAAAAAATCTGCTGGCTCCCACAGGGGTATAATAACAGCCCAGGACTGTTCTCAGCTCATGTAACATCTATTTTACACAACATTGACCCTGACGCGTTGTCATATGTGGATGACATTTATCTCACAGACGACGGACCTCATGCAACATTTAAGATGGGTGGCCCACATTGTTGTAGGATTTGCCAAAATCGGCTACAAATTCAACTTAAAAAAAAACAAAATAGCTTTCCTTAGTGTCCTGTTTCTGGGATACGAATTGTCAGATGCAGGCAGGAGCCTGGTGCCCCAATTTTTAGAAAAATGCACACAGCTACAACCTTCAAACACAATAAAAAAGCTCCAGTTGGTGTTGGGCTTTTTAAACTTTGGCAGAACATACATTCCAGGATATGCACAACACATAAAACCATTGTAGGACATAGGGGGTCATTCTGACTTTGGCGGGCGGCGGAGGCCGCCCGCCAAAGTCCCGCCATCAGAATACCGCTGCGCTGTCAAAAGACCGCCGCGGTAATTCTGAGTTTCCCGCTGGGCTGGCGGGCGACCGCCAGAAGGCCGCCCGCCAGCCCAGCGGGAAACCCCCTTCCATGAGGATGCCGGCTCCGAATGGAGCCGGCGGAGTGGAAGGGGTGCGACGGGTGCAGTTGCACCCGTCGCGATTTTCAGTGTCTGCTTGGCAGACACTGAAAATCTTGGTGGGGCCCTGTTAAGGGGCCCCTGCAGTGCCCATGCCATTGGCATGGGCACTGCAGGGGCCCCCAGGGGCCCCACAACACCCGTTACCGCCAGCCAGGTTCTGGCGGTCAAAACCGCCAGAACCAGGCTGGCGGTAAGGGGGTCGGAATCCCCATGGCGGCGCTGCCTGCAGCGCCGCCATGGAGGATTCCCTAGGGCAGCGGGAAACCGGCGGGACACCGCCGGTTTCCCGTTTCTGACCGCGGTCAGAATGCCCATGGATGCACCGCCAGCCTATTGGCGGTGCATCCGCGGTCCCCGGCCCTGACGGTAGTCAACCGCCAGGGTCGGAATGACCCCCATAATACGTCCTGATTTTACTGGTAAGTTGAACACATACGCATTCTAAAAACTTTGCAAAAAGACATGCTTGAAGCAAAACACTTGCATACAAGGGACAATAAAAAACATCTTGTCATCAGAGTAATTCTTACAATATGAACTTGAGTATCCAGTTCCAGCAAATACATTGCCTATCTAAAAATACCATAAAATGTTGTATTCTGATGGTTCAGCTCAACCAGCGATAGGAACAAAACATCAATACGCCGCTGCTTGCGCTGTCGTGAGTCGTTACATGAAGGATGTAAAGTTCCAGGTTCAGCCCTTACACTCAGACTCTAGGAGACTGTACTGCACATTTTACAGAGCTCAAGGCTATGGTGATGGCACTTGAACATACGGATCCTGAACAGACCACGTTGATTGTCTGTGATTCGTACTATTGTGTCCAGTCCTTCAATGAATATCTGCATTCCTGGCACCAAAATGGGTTCAGAGATTCAAAAGGTAACACCGTTAAACATAGACTTCTGTGCGGGAAAGTAGGTTAGCTGGAGGAAAAGCTACCCAATGTCCCTGCTGTACACACACTAGGACATCAGCGTGTTGGACTACACATTGAAGGCAATACATTGCCAGATGAAGCAGCCAAATCAGCAGTTGTTGTGGCTTCTGTTGCTGCAGTAACTCATTCTAAGCTAAGAGTGGATGATGAAACACTGGCAGCCGTGGCAGCTTCGGCTGATGGCACACCTTTTCGTAAAGCATATCCTGCTAAGTATTCCTACCAGATGGCAGGCTTGTTTGATGCACAAGTAACAATACCAGGTGTGGGAGTTTGGATACTTCCCAATAAAGAACTAAGACCTGCATTAATAAAAGCAGTGCATGAGGGTGTTACTTCTCCATATTCTGGTGTGGCGGCTACAATTTCTATATTACAATCACAATATTGGTGGCCAGGTCTATATAAAGAGACCAAGCAGTAAGTCCTTTGTTGTGACATTTGCCAGTAAATAAAAGGATCCACCATGAAACGCCCACTGCAGACACCCCTCCTAATTTCCAACAAACCATTGCAATGTGTGTACGTGGACCATTGTGGTCCCTTGACACCAGATAGTGTATACAAATATATCCTAGTCGCTGTTGACTCCAAATTTCTATGGGTTTGGCCACAACGCTCGGCTGACTATTGAACTGTTATTAAAGATTTGCGAGTCTTTATCGGCACACGTGCAGTTGCAGCTTTCCACTCGGACCGGGCCCTGCTTTTGCCTCAAGGGCTTACAGGGATGCAATGGCTTTGATAGGAGTCCAACTGCATTACTAATGTCCATTTCATCCCGAGGAAAATAGTGTTGCGGAGCTACAAAACCAAGATTTAAAGCAATCCTTAAAAGCTAGAGTATGAGGCACGGGTCATAGCTGGCTTACACACCTATATGGAGTCCAGAGAGCACTTAATAATCTGCCTAGATGGTCCCTTGGGGGCGTACATAATATGAATGTCTTTGTGGAACCCAAATGTATGTTCCAGATCTTGATGGTCCTGGCGTGGAGGCGGCAGATAAACCCTTTGGCATAAATGATCATGTCACTGTCTTGCAGGACTTACAACAGTTCCGCGATGACAACGCATCTGCCAATGCTGCCTCCTTTGGAATCAGGGATGTACTAGTAAAATCTACCAGCTGGATTCCTAAACTTGGGGTTCTAGTGCTTGAAATGATTGCTGTGAAAAAGGAATTTGGTCCTTCTTATCGTGAACCGGTTCCAGTCCTGGGAATACACAGTACCAGAACTGTGATTCTAACACCGCTGCCTGGCTCTAAAGAAAATTGCTTTGTCTCCTTCGACAATGTCAAGCTACACCATGAGGCCGATCCTGCACAGCATACCTAGAGGACTCCTGAGTAGTGCCCGGATCCCTCCCATTACAGACCAGGATGTTCCCCTACAAATTTACAACAGCAACATTGATATCTCTCTTGCCTTGGGGAGGGTGGAAAATGAGCTTTCATTGGTTCCACTGACAACTACTTCCACATTGATTTCTGCTAATACGGAGCAACTTTCTACAAATACTACACAAATGGATATTGTAACGTATTATACACCACTGAGGGAATATCCAGCAGCTTCTCCTCCTGAAAATACACCTCCAACATTTGTTTGTACAGATGATGGTTATTTCGTCGATGTTGCCGACTTTTCTTCTGACTCATCTGACTCTACTGCAACAAAATTATCAAGAGCACATAAGCTGATACATTGGCTTAACATTAAATACTTTATTGATCCATGGATTTATCTGTGTTTTTTGTTACTGTACTTGCCTTTGTCCTGTGGATTGGGTTTGTTATTGTCTTCTTTCTCCTTCTGCATGGTCATTTTCTGCCTGAACACTCTTCAGTTGAACTGGTGGATGAGGTCCTAAAGCCACATTTTACATCACACAAAATTTGCAGAGACTTGTCCCTACTGAACATTACAGCCATACCAATTCCAGATAGGATTGTCTGGGACAAAGTATTATTTGATATATATGGGCCTACTGAGGTCATTCAAATACCATATGTCTTTAAACTTTCCATGACAGATGTGATCACACCAGGAGTGATTTCTGATGATTGGGATGTGAAAACTGTTAATGCAATGATGTCTGATCTGAAGTATTATACAGTATTTGAAAATGAAGATGTGTACCAATTTAAAGGTAATTATGGAGACATGTTCTGTTATAACTATTATGGATATTATTACATTCACTGAGCAAGTACCCCAAAGACTATTTTTAAAAAAACACAATGGGAACACTGGCTGACTCCACCAATAGGCAGTTCTAAAATGTCTACTGAAAAATGTGCATATTTTTCTATGCACAGTGTTAAGAATGCTGAGTCATATTATTTTAAATTGCCAGAAATGGAAAATCAAAACGTTTTGTTGACTCTGCCTCCTTTGTTTCCTGATTTGCTACTGAGGGCTATGAGAACTGGTTGAAGTCAATTGACTTAAAAAGTGTGTGGGGAACAAAAAATGGCAAATAAAAGGAAGAGAGGCTTTACTTAGAGCATGTATGATTCCTGTTCAGATGATATTTTTAAATGAAACAGTACAACAAACAAGCTGTTTAGGCATAGCGAACATTGAAGAATTGAGTGCGCCCAGTATTCCCACCCCTGCTAAATTTTACAAATGGCAAAAATATATAAATGCGTTCAAAGATCAGCTCAATGAATGTGTCCAGAATGGTACATTTAACACATCACTTTCACGTCCTGGTGGGTGGTAATTGTGGCCTGTAGACACCAATAGGTGCCATACGCATTTTGTTAACTCCTCGGGGGGGTTTAGAATGAATAGGCCAGACCGTTGCTACGTCTACTCAGAACACTCGGGTATAGTGACAACATATAGTGTAGGGAAACTAAGCCAGCAATCGATGAAGGTTGCCTCACTGGATATTGTCAAAGAACATCTAAGTCTCCTGTCCAATAACACAGATTTACAGCATTTCCTGTTAGACCCCAGAAGACAACGCAGAAAGCGCTTCTTATATGCTGCATATAGTGAAATATGGAAGCTTTCCCAACAAGAGGCAGCCCGGTTAAGGCAAATAGATCAGGAAAACTTACAGAAAGCATTAGCTGTTGTAGATAATGGGATTAATACCTTTTCCAACCGAATATACACCTTAGATAACATTGTATCCTCTGCAATAGATATAGCACATAGTGATGTATCATTTTTGAAACATGGACAAAATCAGCTAAGATCCATTATGTAGTTAGGTTGGACACTACAAACATTGAAAGTAGGTCGCAAAACGTGAGCGCAAGGCAGATTTTTTCTACATTTAATTTAACACGACAACAACAAATAATGGCTAAGAAAGAAGCAAAATATGTCATGCTGAATACTGAAAAGTTCGAAAAGTTTCTTTTTACTGTGTCTGAAATACCATCTGCTGATTGGCTTATACATGGGGTTATAAATCTGCCCATTTCAACACTTCAATTTACATCCTTTTAATACACATTCATGTGGGCATATATGAAAGGCTCGGAGATAGTCACATACACGAAGTGTGGGAGCTTCCTTTCTCATAAAAAATGCTTCAGTGGTATGAAAGAGGTCTTTCTTAGTGTTAGTGAATGCGAGACTTCTGTAAGCCATCCGATGGTTTGTAAACAGCTGTCCTTGCAAGGGGCAGGTAATGCCTCCGCTGCAAATTTAGCTTGTTATCTAAAGGGAGTCCCGGTACCCTTGATTAGACCTGTGCTCCAGGTGTTCTCCAATGGCAGCTATGTGTTCCTTAACAGTGAGAGCTGTTGTGGGATGCGTGCCGGAATAGCTTACATCATTTCGGTCTCCCAAATTGTTATGTGCTGCGAGAATTTTCTTTTTCTTTTTCCCCTTATGCAGTTTCAAGGAGTAGCAGACGTTTGGCCTCACATTGCTACTTCTGAAGTGAATTTTGACAAGCTGAGCAGACTAAAGGCTTTATTGTTTGAAAAACATGTGGTGCTTACATCTGCATGCAAGACCTTTGCGCTTCAGGTTACAAGGTCATCAGCGGATATTCAGTCCCTTTGAACAGTCCCTTTCAACTACAAATTTTTCGAAACACTAGTGGGACGAATATTCAATGCGCCCAGCTTTACTGGAATCGCCCATTTGTTTGGGCTGTTGGTTCTGCTTTTGTTCACACCTTCTCTATGTTCGGTTTAATACCATCAGCCATACATTCTATATTTTTGAGTGTTTTCAGGGGATTTCCGATTACTTTGGCTTTAATAGGTGCCATTTTGCTGTTGCTATTTTTTCTACGCAATGGCTGTCCCGTAGTACTGAAAATACTACCGCCAGCACAACTGTGTCGTGAATGCATGATGCAGTATTTCGGAGCACCACTCCTGGAACAACTGAAGTGTGACTGGTCTTTGTCATTCCGACCGGTTTTGGATTGCGTGCAGCCTATGTTTCGATTCCTCTGGTGCCTCTTTGAATGTGCACTGAAAGTCTGTCTTTCTAAGCAGCGCTTACTTTCATTGGACTCTGATCTGTTGATGTTCTCGATAAGGGCTCATTACCAGGCATGCGCATTGAGGGTGCATCTACTACAAGAAGCCATTTATGAGTTGCCTTTTATGGATGCCATGACTCTTAACTCTATGGAGGGCATGGCACGGGATGTTGCTGCCTCAGATAGAGCTCAGGCTTTGGAACACAAGTGCTCTGTGGCTTTCCTTGGATATGAGTTGAATATTTTACCACCTGCCAAAGTAGAGCGTCTCCTGGCTTCCATTGTCCCGGATGTAACTGGCGACTTCTAAAGTGACACTGACTAATGAATTTTCCTGCCTTTGTGTCACTTAACTTGTCACTATTGACATATGTACATACATTTGTTTAGTGTAGGAATTATTAGGTTTCTTTTTTTTTAACTTTAAAAAACACCTTTGACCGGCAAGGAAAGGATGTTGTATAGCTATTTTAGCCATATTTTAGACATGCAGTTTTAAGCTAGCTAGACCTGCCGCTGTGTACTTTAACCCTGTTACATTTTATTCTGCATTGCTTTATTTTCTTAGCAATAACAACATTTGCGGTGCTGTTTTATTTTCTTTATCTCATTGTACTTTCACCTAGGAAAGCATTATGGGCCAGATGTAGCAAACTTTTGCGAGTCGCAAATGGCCCGATTCGCTATTTCCCATTTCCGACTCGCAAAATGCGATGCAAGCCGGTACCGACTCGCAAAATTTGCGACCCCATTTTGCGACCCGCAAATAGGAAGTCGCAATTTGCGAGTCGCAAACCATATGCAATAGCAACTCGCAAATTGCGACTAGTCGCAAAAAGTCCATTTTGCACTTCCAATTTACCACTAACTCAGAGCAGGTGGTAACCATTACCAAAGTATAAAAGGAGACCCAGAAGGCATCTGGGTTATTCAAGATGGCGGAGATATACCTGATAGCAGTGAGGAGGAGAGCCCACGCAGCCCAGCAGAGGAGGAGGAGGAGCCAGAGACAGGAGAAGATTTACAGAACAAGGCAGACACTCTTCCAGCAAACTGAGGAGGAAATATATGACAAATATAGACTTAGCAGCGCAGCTATACTAGTTCTAATAGATTTGCTCAAACCACAGCTAGAACGCCAGACTGTGCGCGGTTGCGCCATCCCTACGCATGTGCAAGTGCTTTGCTCACTGTACCTCTTGGCCTCGGGTAGCTATCAGGGGGTCATTGCTGTGGCAGGTGGGGTATCCCAAAGTGCACTATCAAGGTTCTTCAGGGCATTCCTAGGTAGAGCTGAATACACCTTGAAGACATCCACACAAATCAATGTGCAAACCACCCATGCCTTGCTAACAGTGTACGTTTTGTGCCCAACAGGTGACAGTGCATATGCACTACGTCCATGGATACTGACTCCGTACTTAACACCCAGCAATGAATGCGAGAGGCGATACAACAGTGCACATAAGAGGACCAGGAACATCATCGAAAGAACCTTCGGACTGCTGAAAGCAAGGTTCAGATGTCTCCACCGAAGTGGAGGTGCCCTCCAGTATACCCCAATAACAGCATTCAAAATAGTTGTTGCATGCGCTATCCTGCACAACATTGCCACCCGACGTGGGCTACCTCTCACCCCTGAAGACCCAGATTCGGAGGATGAAGAGCAAGAGCAACCACATCGCCATCAAGGGGATAGGAGCATCGCAAATCAAGGCAGACTGAGACGGGAACACATTGCAAACCAATACTTTGGAAGGTACGTGCCAACTTCTACTATACTCACCAATAGAACAAACAGTCCATGTGTTAAGTGGAAAGAAGAAATGATTTAATAAGTGCAAATAACCAAACTATATACAAGAAAAAACAGTTCAGGGCCTTCAATAGTCCACCTGGCATGGGACACATTACCATCATGTGCCCCAACCCCAGGGACAGTGTTTAGCTCACACCCTACGGCAGGCTTGGCCAGCCTGGCTGGTACTAGGTGGGTTAGCAGTGCTCTGCCTTGTGCTCCCACTACGTAGCACCCTGGTGTCACCGGCAGAGACACTGCTGACAGTGGAGCCCTCCTCACTGTCTTGTGGGGTGTCACCTGTGCCCCTGGACACCTGCCGTGTCTCCATTAGGTCTATTGCATGGGTGATCCGGCCCAGTCCCCGTGCCACATCACCCGCAAAGTGGCCCATTTCAACCTGGAGGCTGACTGTTCTCCTAGACAGCCCAGTTGTGTTAACTGCCAGCCTAACGATAGAGGAGGCCATCCTGTCCAGGCGTTGCAGCAGCTGGCGGTCCCTGCGCCGTGCACTGCCACTCTGCGTTAGCAGTCCAGCCACCAGTTCGCGCATAGACAGTGCAAGGTCACCTGTGTTGTTCCCAATGACCTGCAGTTCTGAATGCACCTGCTGCATGCTGTTGGCATGGTTCCTCTCAAAGTACTGCAATACCCCACTAATCCTCCTTAACTGTTGGTTTTGCAGGCGCTGACCCCGTAGCAGTTGGGCCTCCGTTGGTGTTGTGGAGGGAAGCCCTGACTCTGCCTGCTGCTCTGCTGTTGTCATCCTGCGTCGCCTGCGCAGCGGTGGAGGCTCTGTAATGTCTGATGTGGCACTCTGGCTTGTACCTGGTGCAGGCTCCAACACCACTGTTGCAACAGGTGTTTCCAGAGAGGGGATGGTGTTGGTGGTGCAGGTGGGAGTGGTGGCTGGTCCTGTTGTCTCCTCTCCGTGCTGGCTGACCATTGGCACCTAGCTGCTTGGGCTGGTGGGGGTGTCTTGTGGGAGACCTGTGGGACATGGGGAACACACTGTCAGTGTCTACTATCAGTTAAAAACTTCCTAATAAACAATTGCCTATGAAATGCCTACTTGACTACATTGCCCATAATGCATCATTCTGGTGTTTGCTAATCTGAAATGGAGCTACCTTGGTTGTGCATGCCCCTGTGTACATGGTGGGTGGGGGTATGGCATTGATGGGGGTACAAGCATATCACATGGTACTCACCGGTTGATGGTCCGGGCTCAGAGGTGTCCAGTTCTCCAATTCCAGTGACAGCCTCCGGCTCAAGGGTCTCCTCAACCCTTTCCTCCAGGGGTGTGGGTAGTGGTATGGTAGATGGTCCCCCTCCTGTGGCTCTCATCTCCCGGAGCTGTTCTGCCACCCTCTCCTTGGTCCGGGAGCGGAGGTCGTACCACCTCTTCTTTAGTTCTTCCACACTCCGGTGGCTGACCCCCAGGGAGTTTACCTTGTCCTGGATATCCTGCCAAATTCGTTTTTTTCTGTGTCTGGCACATTGAGGGTTGCCTTGCCAAACAGCTCATCATGGTGCTGAAAGCACTCATCTGTTAGCACCTCCAACTCCTTCTCAGCAAACTTGAGCTTCCTTTTCCTGGGAGTGTCAGCCATGGTTGCTGGTGCTCTGTTAGCTGTGCTGCAGTTAAAAAGGGTGTGGTCCTCCCTCCTCTCAGGTGTATTTGTAAACTTTCTGGCTGTGATGTCATCATCATGTGCCAGGAAGTGTTTTCCTGAGTGTTCTGAAGTGATTTCTAGAGTGTTCTGCAGCTCCTGCTTTCAATTTTCAGCACAGTCGCAATTTGCGACACCCACTCGCAAATTGCGAGTCCGTTTATTGCACGGTCGCAAAAAGCGACCTCGCAAACAGCGGACTCGCTATCTGCGGTACGACTCCGGGTGCGAGTCGCAAATTGTCCGCACACTTTCTACCTGAATTGCAGTTAGCGACTCGCAAATTGCGAGTTGCACATGCTCGCAATTTGCGAGTCGCTATTTTTTTCCTACCTACATCTGGCCCTTAGTTCTTAGTAGGACATTTATTTAACTTTGTGATTTCTCCAAGGTTACAGTCAGATGGGGTTGCCGACAAATGTGGTGTACTGTGTCTCCAAAATTCACAGAATACACACACTCATACGTGGGGGCTATTTCTTAGAATGTCAGCTACTTTATTATAAAAACACCCCTTTGCCCCCAACATGTTAGAGGGAAATTCCAGCCAAATGACCACGAATGAATGCTCATTCCTGACCGCTTCGCTGCAGCTACCTGCCTAGACGGCCGGACCCCTGATCCTCATGGGGACAGTGTCTCTCTAGACCTCAGGCTTCTTCTTCCAGGTATGAGGAATTATGTACCCCCAGGGGGAAAACCTGAAGGGCAGATTAGGTTTATTAGGTTTATTATTGCTTTTATTGTGTTTAACATCCTAGTTATTGCAATACATGCCTTTTTATCTAAGATGCGGTTACTTCAATAAATCCTTATTGAATTATATTCTGCCTCTGTCGTCTTTGCTTGTATGAGACTTTTTGGTAACTGAGAGAAAGAGATGGGATATGATCGACCATGATTCCCCTGAGGAGGCTTCTTGTCATGAACCAGGTTGCTACAATCTTCTCAGCCAGAGGTGAGGCGCTGCTAGTTAGCTGGAAAATCCGATTAGGCCGACAGGCATCACGTGTGGAATTCTACTTAGTAGCCACAATCCATGTGATCTTGTCTCTCAAATCATGTAGCCTCATTAGCATAATGAGAACCTATGTGACATGCAAAGCTCATGCAATACCACTGTATTCACACAGTACTCACACACATGAAAGAACACATGAAAGAAAATACTCAGTGTTACAAAAATAAAGTTACTTTATTTTGATGACACAAATGCCACAAAGCAAAAACAACAAGTGATGGACGGAATGCTGAACATTGTCAAACACTCACCCCCAGTCATAGATCTGGGTTTAATCCATCGTTTTTTTGCTCACCATGCCACCCCAGCTTGAACCCAGTAATATGCAAATCAGTCTTGACCCTGTTCCTCATGGGAACAGTCCAGACCGAAGTGCCAAGCCAGGTCCTCACTGGACCGGAAACAAGCATCCTGGGACCGGTTTCGGAGTTTCACCCCTCATCAGCCAGGCTAGCTTGAATCCAGTGGCATGGGAAGCACGGGACCCACGTCTGGGCATACCCTTCCCACTTAGGGCGACAAAGCAAAAACAACAAGTGATGGACGGAATGCTGAACATTGTCAAACACTCACCCCCAGTCATAGATCTGGGTTTAATCCATCGTTTTTTTGCTCACCATGCCACCCCAGCTTGAACCCAGTAATATGCAAATCAGTCTTGACCCTGTTCCTCATGGGAACAGTCCAGACCGAAGTGCCAAGCCAGGTCCTCACTGGACCGGAAACAAGCATCCTGGGACCGGTTTCGGAGTTTCACCCCTCATCAGCCAGGCTAGCTTGAATCCAGTGGCATGGGAAGCACGGGACCCACGTCTGGGCATACCCTTCCCACTTAGGAATGCCACAAATACCATAGAGACTATACTTATGAGGTAAGTAATACACAAAAGATATACACTAGTATGCAGAAATAGCTGTAAAAACAGTTAGTGCAAACAGTGAAAATCACAATAGTTAAAAATAGGCCTGGGAGAACACAAACCATATACTAAGAAAGTGGAATGCAAATGTCGGTTTCCCACCTAGGGAAGTTTATTGTGTAGAGGGGCTCTGGAAGTATTAGAAAACAACACCAAAGGTAAGTAATAGAACCCACCCCAGAGCCCAGGAAAGCAAGCGTAAATCACAGTAACTTCCCTAGAACACACAAGAACATGAGAAAGAAGATAATACAAGAAACAGAAGAGACTGCAAGACACCAACAGTGGATTCCTGGACCTGAAGACCTGTGGAAGAAGGGAACCAAGTCCAAGAAGCACAGAGGAGTCCAGGGAGAACAGGAGCCTCTGCTAACCCAGATGAAGGTGTAAAAGAAGAACCACTGGTAAAGAACAACAGGTAGTACTGCACCCAAGAACATGGATGCCGGTTCCTGGTTGGTGCAGATTATGTCCCACGCCAAATGGATGATTGCAGTCTGGTTTGCTTCGCTGGATTCTGCCAATAAGCCATGGCATACGCAAAGCTCGTCGTTAGCGGAAAATGGCGCTGCCTGGGACCAGGAGGGACCTGGTGGACTCTACTCAGGAGGGCTAGTCAGAGGGGCATGCACAGGAGTCCCACAGAATGGGGACAAAGAAGGTGCAAAAGGAGGCCCACGCAGCACTACAACATAGGGTCCCACACCACCGGTGAACCACTCAGGAAGTTGTGCATCACAGGATAGAGTGCTGGGGGCTAGAGCTGCACTGTGCATGAAGAACTTCATGGAAGGATGCCAACAAGCCTTGGCAACTGCAAAACACACAGTGCAAGGGAGTACTGTCTTGCGTGGGGAGCAAGCTTGTACCTCCACCAAAGTTTAAAAGTAGGACGTCAGGACCGTCAGGACCACTTCAGTCCACCACCCATGAGGCAGGATCCAAGCAGCTTCTCAGGAGAGGGGACCCACGCCGCCGGTCGTCGTTGCAAAGAGGTGCCTTCTAAAGCAGGGGAGTGACTCCTCCATTCCAAGGAGATTCCTTCGTTCTTCTGGTGCAGGTTGAAAACAGGCTGTCCGCTGAGGATGCAGGACTGAGAAACAGTTGCAGTTGCTGGCAGGAGCTGAAGATACAATGTTGCAGAAGTCGTACTTGCTTCTTTGTTGCGGTTTGTAGAGTTCCTGGAGGGTCCAGATACAGTTTCTCCGGTGAGAAGGTGAAGTAAAGGATGCACAGGATTCCTTCTGGAGTGTTGCAATCTGAATCTGAAGAACCGCCCAAGAGAGAGACCCTAAATAGCCCTGAAAGGGGATTAGTCAGCTAAACAGGTAAGCACCTATCAAGGGAGCGCTCTAATGTCACCTGCTGGCACTGGCCACTCACATGATCACAGAGTTCCCTGCTTAACTATGGCAAAACCCAGGGACCCTCTGGAGGAGTTCTGAGCACCACCTCTGGGGTAGTGATGGCTAGGGGAGTGGTCACTCCTTTTTCCTTTGTCCAGTTTCACGCCAGAGCAGGGTCTGGGGTCCCTGAACTGCTGTAGACTGGATTATGCAAGGAGGGCACCAAATGTGCCCTTCAAAGCATTTTCAGTGGCTTGGGGAGGCTACCCCTCCCAAGCCTGCAACACTTATTTCCAAAGATACCATTATGTAGCTGGACATAGGTAGTGACCTATGTCCAATACACGTGTAAAATGGCATCCCCACACTCACGAAGTCTGGGAAAATGGTCTTGGAGGTTGTAGGGCACCTCTGCTAGTGCAGGGGTGCCCTCACACACAGGTACTCTGCACCCTGCCCTCAGGGCTGAAGGGCCTGCTATAGGGGTGACTTATAAGTGACCTGGTGCAGGGTAAATGGCAGTGAAAGGGTGCATGCACCTTTGCACACAGCTTGCAAGGGCAGTCCTGTAGACGCCTTTGCATGGGCTCCCTATGGGTGGCAAAAGAAATGCTGCAGCCCATAGGGATCCCCTAGAACCCCAATGCCCTGGGTACCTAGGTACCATATACGAGGGACTTATAAGGGGGCATCAGTATGCCAATTGTGGGTGAAATACTGGATTACCAGTATGCAGTAACCATAATTTAAAGGAGCGTGCACAACTACTCAGGTCTTGATTGGCAGGATCCCAGTAGACACACTCAAACACACTGAAAAACAGGCCAAAAGTGGGGGTAACCAAGCTAAAAAGAGGGTACTTTCCTACACTGTTTCAAGGGACCGTACCAGGGATTGGAGTAAACTCTTTTAAGTTACTTTACACTTGGATTTTGTGAATAGCCCATAGTAGTAAAGCAACTCAAAAGCATAAAAGTAAATTTACTACTGGACAATGTACACAGGCCTCTCTATGTTCAAATAATATTTCTGTTTTTTTTAACTTAAAAAATGAATTCCTACAAAATAAAAACGTGTTTTGGTGAATAAAAAGGAATGTTTTGACAGTAGAGGGAAAAAAACATGAGCAAGTCAGCATGTGATCTTTGATTTCAAGACAAGTTTTCAGTACACCCTTGTAACACTTTTTGTAGTTGATTTTGACATTTCATTTAAAATTTGGACACACCTTTGTTTATGCTGTAGATCCATAACAAATTTAGCATCTTTTGCAAGGACAGAAGCCGCCTGTTGTACACCTTTTCTTGTGGCACAAAACTGCAATAGGGAGACAAAAATGGAAACATGAATTACTACTGAAAGTTGGCTACATCTAGATTAAGGGCTGTTTCTGATAACCAACTCTGGAAAGATTTTGCAAGGCACTGAGGGGACCACATTACTTATTCAGGTTTAGACTTATTAGGGATTCATAAAGAGAAATTCCTCATTTACTTCAAAATACCTTACCTTCCTTTCAAGCTATGAGGTTGGCTGGTTAACAATATAAATGGATAACCAGAGCCAAGCACTGGACAGGGAATGGGTGATGAAAGCATGATGGGGGGACATGGCCAATAAGTAATGTAGGTCCGCTTCAGTTTTATTTCAACAATTGTAGGATTAACTTTTTGTGAAAGGTTCTATGTAAGGAATGGTTTCTTACCTGTAACCCCAGTTCTCTCTTAGGAGAATCTCCATTGAAGTCCAGAGTACTTTTTCAAAGTATATCTTCTTAAATGTAGATGTCCGCCTTTTTTCTGGAATGCTTGCAGAGTCACTTAAGAGAAAGTACATTATGCAGCCTATGTGAAACAAACTATAACAGCCCAATTCTTCATATTGTACTTAAAGAAAGGGCCAAGAAAATTGTATGTTTATAATTTAACACTAATGTTTTTTAAAAACAGCTTAAATCTCTTTCACAAACCCTTTTTTGGGAAAGGTAAAGAGATGAAAGGTAGCAGGACAGGCTGTCATTATGTGAGTTTAAAATAGAGTGTGTGCCTTTAAGAAACCAGGGACCATCCATATCCCATTATGCTTAGTAGATGGCAGATGCTTCAGTTCTTTTTGATGCACTATGTGAGTGATAGGTAGGTCCCATAACTGCTTCTGTCTTCTCCACCAGGGAGGTGGGAGGGTTGCTTATTACTTCAATGGAGAGCCCTCTAAGAGAAAACTGTGATTACAGGTAAGGAACAATTCCTTCTCTCTTAGGGGATCTCCTTTGATAGTCATAATCACTGAATAGAATACCAAGCACATCCCCATCAGGAGCGGTGGAAAAGACAGAAGTATGAGCAATCTTAGCCCATTAAGCAAATAAATTTCTGAGGGAAGCCTGTCTTACTTGAGCATCTGTTCTGGCATCCGAGCCCAAGCAGTAGTGCTTGGTGAATGTGTGAACAGATCTCCATTTATGTTCCTTGCAAATTTCAGATACAGGGACATTTCTCATTAAAGTGGTAGTACCCGCTTTGTCCCTAGTGGAATGTGTCTTTAGTCTAGCTGATAAGGTCTTGTTAGTTTTTTTAGCAAAACCGGATGCAAGACACTATCCATTGTGAGATGGATTGTTTGAAAGTGGCTAAACCTATACGGACCGGGCCATAACAGATAATCAATTGCTCCATTCTGCATATGTCCCATGTTTTATCTTGATACAATTATCCTCCTTATCAGGGACGGCTCATTCGCAATGGCGAAGAAGTGTTGCCTCTGGCTATGGCCTGCAGCTGAAAAATAAAACAATGGTTTACTACTGTTTTATTTTTCAGCTGCTGGCTCAGTCAGCATGTGCAGCCGGGTGGGTTTGGCCAAGGGAGGCGGGGTGGGAGTGGAGTCACTGAATGTACTTAAGTGCGCATATCAGTTTGGATGGCCATCTTAGGCTGGCCAAACTGACATGTGCACTTAGGTTTCTCCAACTTGGCTGTGTTGCACAGCCGGGTTGGATAATCTGCACAGACTTCCATGCATGCCTATTATTCCACATACCGATGCCAACTGGCACGGACACCACTACTCCTGATAGGCTTATCAGGGCCGCTGCCACGCTTTCTTCTCTAAAGTCCTCGGCCGGATTTGGCCAGATTCTACTATTCGTGGATGATTCATTCCCACCATAGCACCAGTATATATATTTTTTTCAATCAATCAATCAATTTATTTATAAAGCGCGCTACTCACCCGTCAGGGTCTCAAGGCGCAGGGGGGGGGAGCTATTGGTCGAATAGCCAAGTCTTGAGGTGTTTGCGGAAGGCCAGGAGGTCGTGGGTCTGGTGTGGCTGGAGCGGTAGGGAGTTCCAGGTCTTGGCGGCGAGGTAAGAGAAGGATCTTCCTCCAGTGGTGGTGCGGTGAATGCGGGGGACGGAGGCGAGGGTGAGGCTGGTGGAGCGGAGCTGGCGGGCGGGCTGTGGAAGGTGAGTATGTCATTGAGGTAGACCGGACCTGTGTTGTGGAGGGCTTTGTGTGCGTGGGTGCGTAGTTTGAAGGTAATCCTCTTCTATACAGGTAGCCAGTGTTGCTCTCTGAGGTGGGCAGAGATGTGGTTGTGGCGTGGGTCGTCAAGGATGAGTCGGGCGGAGGCGTTTTGGATACGTTGCATTTTCTTTTGTAGTTTGGCCGTGGTTCCTGCATAGAGCGCATTGCCAAAGTCCAGTCGGCTACTGACTAGGGCGTGGGTGACCGTTTTTCTGGTTTCGACGGGAATCCACTTGAAGATCTTGCGGAGCATACAGAGGGTGTTGTAGCAGGAAGAGGAGACTGCGTTGACCTGCTGAGTCATGCTGAGTGCTGAGTCAAGGATGATGCCCAGGTTCCGTACTTGGGTGGTGGGGGTGGGGGTAGTTCCGAGGGAGGTGGGCCACCAGGAGTCGTTCCAGGCAGAGAGATTGCTGCCGAAGATAAGGATCTCTGTTTTGTCTGCGTTTAGCTTGAGGCGGCTTGAATCCATCCAGTCGGCGATAGCGTGAAGTGGCTTGTGGAGGTTGTTTCTTGCTGTTGTGGGGTCCTTCGTTGGGGAGATGATCAGCTGGGTGTCATCTGTGTAGGATACGATGTTGATGTGGTGGGATCGTGCAATGTTGGTGAGGGGAGCCATGTAGACGTTGAAAAGTGTTGGGCTGAGGGAGGATCCTTGAGGGACGCCACAGATGGTTTTGGAGGATTCGGACAGGTAGGGCAGAAGGCGGACTCTCTGGGTTCTGCCGGAGAGGAAAGAGGAGATCCAGTTGAGGGCCTTGCCGCAGATTCTGGTGTTGTGGAGGCGAGTACAAAGGGTGTGGTGACAGACGGTGTCGAAAGCTGAGGAAAGGTCCAAGAGGATGAGCGCTGCAGTTTCGCCTTTGTCGAGCATGGTCCTGATGTCATCTGTGGCAGCAATGAGTGCGGTCTCCGTGCTGTGGTTCTTGAGAAAACCGGATTGGGAGGTATCGAGCGCTTTGCTGTCTTCCAGGTATCGGGAAAGTTGGCTGTTCACAATTTTTTAAATGACCTTCGCTGGGAAGGGGAGGAGGGAGATGGGTCGGTAGTTGGTGGGGTCGTCTGGATCTGCTTCCCAGCGATACTCCCAGAGAATCGATACTCCTTAAGCCTTGACAAAGTCTAGGAGACGAAACACGTGTCGGCTGTTTCCTGTATTTTACGCTGCTTGCTGTATATTGGTCCATGAGTTGGATATTGGCAACAGTGCTAATAATAAGAATACAAATTCCACTTCCATCTACATCATGGTTTACCAGACTCTGATTTCACTACCACTTGGATTAACCACACAGGACTGCTTGTGGTGTGCCCTGGTTTTCTATTTACAGACTCCCATGCAGTGTCTGAGCAGCAGACTGAGCCGCTCAGACTAATCCTGCTGCTGCTCTCATGCTAGGTTTAGCATGAGATTGTGCAGGGAGCCTGTGCTGATGTCCAAGGGACTGCTGAGACACCATCAGAAGTGTAGCACGAGACGGTCGGCAGCACCCAGCGAGGTACGTTAATTTTTTAAAAATTTGTTTTCCTCCTTCCTCCAAATTGACCCCCTCCTTGAGATTTGTGGCAGCCGCCACTGCTCCGTACATCTGGAGAATTAAGGGATTTTTCTGCCAGGGTGGAAGGATGCTGAAATTTTTTTTATACTTAAATAGTCTTATTGACATAGACTTCTGAAATAACCTTCAGGAGGAATTTTGGGTGAGTCCTTGTGACAGCATTACTCAAGTGAGAGACTGTGTATGGTTTGTGAGAACATAAAGCTTGAATCTCCCTAACCCTACGAGCTGATTTGACTGCTACAAGGAAAGCGGTCTTCTAAGAGAGATGTTGCAGGGATGACTTGTGAATGGGTTTGAAAAGTTTCCACATGAGTCTTGAACTAAGTTGAACTCCCAGGGAGGTGAAGGATGCCTGATGGGAGGGAAAATCTTCTTCAACTCTTCTAGAAAATCCTTGATCACTTGAATTGTGAAAAAAGAGGCTTGTAAAGGGCATTTTCTGTAGAGAGTAAAAGCTGCAAAGTGAACTTTTATTGAACAGAATTGCAAGCCAGATTTAGTCAAATGTAGTAAATATGGAAGAATAACATCTTTCTGGCAAGATGTAGGGTCTACATTCTTGGAGGAACGCCAAATGCAAAATCTCTTCCATTTGAAGGCATATGCATAAAGGGTTTATGGCCGCTTAGCCTTCTTGAGAATGTCCATGCAGTCTTGTGACCGATTCAAATGTCCGTACTGCACTAGTTCAAGAGCCATGCAGACAAATTCAGGGAGGAAAGATTGGGGAAAACCATCTGTTAGTAGTCCGGTTTGCATGGCAGCTTGAGATGTGGACACTCTGACTGGTGAAGCAGATCCTTGAAACACCATTGATGTGGCCACTCGGGGCTATTAATATCATCCTGGCTCTCGAGTGGGACAGTTTGATGAGGACTGATGGAATCAAGGGGAATTGGTGAAAAAGTGTAGAAAAAAATAGCCAGATGAGTCGATCCATAGGGTATATAGGAAAGTAGCATCTTTCTGACATGGTTACCCCCACGTTTTGCCTGCTGTCAGTGTCTTTAGACTGTAGCACAGTGGGATTCTGCTAATCAGGACCCCATTGTATGTGCTCTCTCCTCCAAAATTGGTTGCTGGTGAACTTTTACACTCCACAATTGGCATACTGGTACACCCATGTAAGTCCCTGGTATATGGTACTTAGATAACCAGGGGGTTGGTACACCAACCAGGGGTCTCCCATGGACTCCCATGGATTGCAGCATGTATTATGCCACCCATGGGAGCCCATGCAAACTGTGTCTGCAGGACTGCCATTGCAGCCTGCGTGAAATGGTGCAAGCACCTTGACAGTCACTGCACTTGGACACTGTAAGTCACCCTTCTGGTAGGCCCTTCAACCCATGTTCCTAAGTGTGAGGGTACCCCTCCATGAGCAGAGGTACCCCTACAAATCCCAGAGTCCGATTCCTGGGCTTTGTAAGTGCGGGGAAGTCATCTTAAGGTATCTTGTGGACACTGGTCGATATGAGTGTTCCGAAAACATATTGGCTTCTCAGAACTTTGGCATGTGTGGTATCAAACATGTTGAAATCATACAACTACAATGATTCCAGTGTTAGTTGCATGATACCATGTACTTTGGGGGTTCCTTAGAAGATCCCCCAGTTCTGCCTGTACAGCCTTGCAGGGTCTGCTTGCCAGCCCACGCTGCAGACCCCAGACACAGATCTGCCATCCTTCTGCTGAGCACAACTCGAGCAGGGTAAAGCAGAATAAAGGGTTTCCTGTAGGAGTGAGGTGTGACCTCCTGGACTTTAGAACTAAGTGGCTCTGGGCTGGGATGGGGTGGCCTCCCAGGGCCACCAGACTGCTTTGACGGGCACATTTGATGCCCTCCTTGCACAAACCGGTTTGCACCAGTGCAGGAACCCCAGGTTCCACCTCTGGTGTAAAACCACACGAAGGACAGGGGAGTGACCACCCTCCCTCTCCAGATCCTCCCCTAGGGAGGTGCACAGAGCTCTGTCAGGTGGATGGTTGAGTCTGCCATTTGGAAACAATGTAGGCAGAGCCCCCTGGGAGCATATGACTGGTCAGGCCAGGTAGATGACGTCCCTGACCACCTCTGATAGGTGGGTCACTACAGAGAGTGACCAACCCCCTATTAGGGTTACTTCAGGGCTCCCCCAAAGGTGGGTCCTCAGATTTGTCGAGCAAGACTCTACAAGGAACTTTCTGCAAGACATTTTCTGCTCCTGACCTCCAGAACTGCTGCTGGCCTGCTTTTCCAACTGACACAAGACTGTGCCAAGTTCGGGGGGCTCCCACTCCAATGTTGTTTCTCCAGCTCCTGCAAGAGTTCTGCAACATCAATGGCTGTGTATCCTCCTGGGTCACAAGGACTCTGTTTGCATCCAAGAAGCAAGACAAAATCTCCCTTGGAGTGAGGGGTCAGTCCCCTGTACCCTCAGGCACCTCAAGATGACAATGATCGATTGGTGGATCCTCCTGTCCCACGGACCCATAGACTTCAAAAGGCTCTGCAACACTAGTGGTGGTTCTGTGGGCCTCTCCGGGTCTCCCTTGTCTTCTTTCCAACTTGGGAGAGGGTGTGCCCTTGCAACTGAAACAGAACCCCTGTGCATCACAATTGTTGATCTTACCAAGGCTTGTTGAATCTTCTTCCAGGAGATCTTCAGGCTCCAAGAAGCCCGACCTCCAGCACTCTGCAATTCCAAGATCAGCTTCTGCTCCTGCGACGTGGGACTCCTGTTTTGTTGTGCTGCTGAGACCTCCCTGCGACTCCCTGTGCCTGCTGCCAGTGTGTCGCTTGTGGGGGCTCCTCTGACTCCAGCTGGCTTTCCTTCTTGCTGAAGGCATGCCCTGACTCAACCTGGTCCCCAAAAACCTGCAATCTTCCTTGCAACAAGTAATTGAATTTGCTAAGGCTTGTTGGTGGCCCTGCTGTCCACTGACCCACCTGCAATCTGGCGACTGATGTGGGACAGCTTCTGGGTGAGTCCAAGGATCTCCTGCATCCCCTGGACTACACAGCTGGACTTCTTCTTCCACTGTCCTGCAGGAACTTCACCTCTAAGAGGGTGGGCATTGCATATCTTCTCTGCTTGGACATCTCAGAGTGGTATGGACACTGTCCCTTTCCTCTTCAGGTTCTTCACATCTGGAATCCACCCTTAGGTTCGACCGACCTGGTCCATGGGTCGCAACAGCAGCTGGACAATTGAGGGTTCTATTGAATCCAATTAAGGTTTCTATGTCAATTAACCCCATGCACTTGGCCTCTATGGTGTAGGTTCTCTAATCTTCTGGGTATTCAAGGGTGAGAGTACTCTCCAACCTTCCTGGTGTCAACTGGTTGCCTGGGGGTCCACTGGGAAGGGTCCTGAATCCATACAAATCCAACCGCATTGGTTCTGCTAGCCTATAAGACACCCGGCTCAATAAAAACTCTGCAACCGAGTGCCTGTGGGATTTCTGGTACTTACCCTTGGTAATTTCTTACACCCCCAGCCCCTGGGATTCTAACACACTTACCTTGGTTGGGTACCTCCATTCTTCTACCACTTTCTTAGTTTATGGTTTGCCCCCTCCCCTATAAGGCTCAATGTATTTGTATGCTTTTCCTGCTTGTTACTAAGTGAATATTTTGTGTGTAGATATCTCCAAGAAGAGATATATCAACATTGGCATAGTCTTAGTGTTGTAATTAAGAATACTTTATTTTTGCAACACTTGGTGTGGTCCTTTCTTGTGTAACAGTTACTGACTGACTACTATGGTATTGTAAGTGCTTTACACTCCTCGTTGATAAGCCTTGGCTGCTCTTCACAGCTACCCCTAGAGATCTTTGGATATCTGGGCACCAAAACACTATCACTAAGGGTTACCTGGACTCAGTACAGGGTGCCACACCATAGGTGTATACCATAAACTGAGCCAGCCTCCTACAGGGTTTGCCCCAGTGTCTTGGAAGTGAAGGTGAAGTTTTGACATTGGTTGTTTTCCACAATGACGAACGAGTCAATGCTTGGAGACGACGCTGTGAAAGATCCATTCATAATTGTCTGGCACAACCCTGCTGCGAGTGTCTGCATGAGCATTTTGCACACCTAGAAAGTGAGTTGCCATGATCCTTAGGTCCGCGTCTATGACCCATTTCCAGATTGTTTGGGCCTCTTGTGACAAAGGTCTGGACCTCGTTCCCCCCTGCTTGTGGAGGTAGTGCATGGTGGTTGTATTGTCTATCTGAACAAGCAGGAACTGGGTCTTGAAGGACGGGTGAAAATCTTTCAACAGAAGATGAACTACCTAGAGCTTGGGGAGATTGGTTTGATGTGTCATCTCTCTCTGAAATGATGTGATCCAGTGAGCCCCCATCCTAGTAGTGATGCATCCATCACTATTGTCTGAGAGGGAGCCTGTTGATGAAATGGTTTCCCTTGAAGTAGGACGGATGGAGAGCACCTCGATTTCAGGGAGTGCTTTGCATAAAGGGATAGGCTAATTTTGTCCTCTGCCTGTTAGGTAGTCCCACTGGTCCTCAAGACATTCTTGGAGAGGCCACATGTGAAGATAGGCATTTGAGTCAGGAAGATGCAGGAGACCATTGAGCCAAGGAGAGACAACACTGCCCTCACTGATGGATAAGAGACTTTCATGAGAGAGTAACACTTTAGACAGATTGATAACCATCTCTCCTACTAAGGACACGCTCTTGCCTGAACAGTGGCGATAAAAGCTCCAAAGTAATGCAAAATGTGAACGGGGTAGATGTTGACTTGCTGTGGTTGATTTGAAGCTCTAGCCACCGAAGATCGCAGGCCCAGTTGTAATGAAGCTGGGCATCCTGAGAAGTGGACACCTTGATAAGCCAATCATTTAGGTAAGGGCAAACTAATATTTGATGATTTCTGAGGTGGGCAGCTACTACTGCCATGCGCTTTGAGAATGTTGTGGGTGCTGACTTGAGGTCAAATTAAAGTACTTTGTACTGATAGTGATCCTGCCCTATGATGTACCTCAGGAGTTTGCAATGTTTCTCGACAATTGGTACATGAAAGCACGCATCTTGAAAGTCTAAGGAGCATAACCAATCTCCCTGTTGTAACTGGGGATAGATCTGATGTAACCCCAGCATCTGAAACCTTTCTCATCAAATCCATTTGTTGGCTACTTTTAGGTTGGGAAAGGGTCTGAATTTGTTCTTATATTTCTTTTTGACCCAAAAATATCTGGAATAAATGCCTGTTCCCCTTTGTCTGGGAGGAACGGCCTCCACTGCCTCTTTTTGTAGGAAGATGTTGACTTCCGAAATTAGCAACATCAGATGTTAATAAGATGGTTTTGGAGATATGGACGCCATTGGGGCTTGTAACCTGACACAATTCCTATTTTGCACACTATTTAGAACCCAGGTATCTTGCATCATTGTTTGCCACTCTGCCAGAAAATGAGAAACGCTTCCCCCTACCAGAGTGGGTAACGGACGAGAGGGAAGAGAGGATTCATGTTTTAGATTCTTCTGCCTTTTAACTCCCTTGAGTAGGCTATTGGGTGGATCTTCCTCTCGTCTGCTTTCAATGTTGGTGGTAGGATCTTTGGTGTTGCTGCTGCTGTCGACCTTGATGCAATTGAGAGGTTTGAACCCTCTGAGGGTAAAAATAGCATTGGCAGGGTCTGAAGGATTTCCTTTGTTATTTTGGCCTCTTTAAACCCAAAGCTTTAAGTGTTTCCAATTCGGCTTTACTGCGTACCATCTCATCTTCAATGTGGCTTCCAAAGAGAGTGGAGCCTGAGAATGGAAGATTTTGGGTCCTTTGCTTAGACTCCAGCTTGAGAGATGTTAAACTGTAGTTTAATATCTTAGCGCTAGTCCATGGCAGTATTCATGTGCCACCAACAGGGAAGAATTTGCTGTCACACTGATAACTTGATTTTATACTATCATACCCTCATTAACAATTTCCATAAAGTCTTTCTGTTTGTCCCTGGGAAAATGCTTGGCAAAATGCTGGATAGAGTCCCACAGAGCTCCGTCATATCTGCAGAGTACGGCAGCTGCACTGGTTGCTTTCATAGTTGTTGCGGCAGAGCTACAGACTTTGCAGCCTGCAGAGTCCAGTTTTCTACTCTACTTATCCGGAGGTACCATTGAAGAAGGAATAGAGGTATGATGCTTTTGGCCACTAAGATGTCCACTGAGTCCGGAAGAGTATCAGAGCAGAGGAAGAGAGGATCCTGTTCAAGAGGGCAGTACTTTTTCCGCAACCTCAAAGAAGCAGCCCTAACTGAGGCTGGAGTCAAAAACAGATCCATGGCTGGCTCTAAGAGGCCAAGCACCAGTGTCAGTAGTGGTCCTGATGCTGACCTTTGGTGTAGAGTCTCAAATATTACAGATGTTGAAGGCGTAGGAACCAACATCTGTACTTTAAGTTTAGCAGCTCCTCATGCCAGGACCTCATGGAAGGTGGTAATGCCATCCACTGGAGAGATACAAGGTGGTGTTGAATCTGACAGTGTCAGTGAGTACCCTCTTGTAGAGGTGAAGGTAGTCTCTCTAGAACAATGAGAGTATCTGGTATATGATCTATATCAGAGAGAACGATGGTGCTGATGAGAGTGCCTTGAAGATGGTGATGAGCACCTTGAACTATGGTGTCTGTGATAGTGAGAGTGATGGCGCATTCGGGAACATGATCTATATCTTGGCAAAGGAGCCTCCACAGGTGGTAGAATTGGCGCCGGTGGAAGGGGCACTGGAGGTGGAGGTGCTGGAGGAGATGTTGGTGGTGATGGTGTTGGTGGTAGAGGGGGAGGGGGATGTTGAGGTGCAGGAGATGGAGACGAAGATGGTAGTACAATTTTAGAAGTAGAGTGTATTCTTGAATATTGAGATTCTGGGGATGAATAAATGCATTGTCTTTTCTTCCTTGTCTCCTGATGTGTCCTCGTCATTGAAAGCCTCCTTGATGTTCATCTCCTACAATGCCTTGATGTCGATCTGCTCCTAGACGTTGACCTCAGTTGGTTTCTCGACATCGATCTGCTCCTAGACGTCGCCCTTAGTGGGCACCTCAACATCAATCTGCTCCTAGACATTGAACTCCATAAGTGCCTCGACATCAGTCCACATCTCCTTGACATCAACACACTCCTCGACATAGAATGCGGTCTGTGCATTGACAGTGTATGGGTCTTCAATGTCGACTGGTGTTGTTTCGACGACGAACGACGTCTCTTGATTGACGTCGATCCAGACCTTGATGGCAAATAGCTGGGAGCCAAACCTTGTCCTGACTTCGAACTTTTCGATGTTGATCGGGACCGATGTCTTTTTTGGGCTAGAACCCTCTTCTGTGACCTCCCAAGCCCATTTGAGGCAGATGCCAGAGCCCTGGCAGAAGACTGACCTTCTCCTCCCTCTATGGTACCACCTTCAGCCTGTGCTTGCTGTCACCATCTTTCGTCAGTGCCTTAGAAGCAAATCTTCTCACTGTCTCTCAGGGTACTTCAAGAAACGTTTCTGCAGTGATGACAAGAGTCAGGAACATGACTTACTGGAAGGAAGATAATACACACCTCGTGAGGGACTGATTTACCCTTCTTCCTTCCACAGGCAAGACACTGCTAAATAAGCATGGCATTTTATTTGGCAAAATATCTTATTTCTCTGTCAGAAAAAGGTAGAAATATTGAGGGATAGATGAAAACTGTTGAATGAAAAGGTTGTCGCAAAATTCTAGTGAAAACTTTTGATGAGAAAAAGCCTAGAAGGCTGAGCTCAATGTTCCAAGATTCTGTTACCATGAGCCGGAAAAAAGAACTGAAGCAACATGATGAGATACTGGTAGTTCCTAGGTTCTTAAAGGGACAGACTATTTTAAACTCACATAATGACAGCCTATAGGGGGTACACTGTCCTGCTATTCCTCATCTCTTTAATTTTCCAAAAAAGGGTGTGTGAAAGAGATTTAAGCTGTATTTACAAAACATTCATGTTAAACCATAAACATATATGATTTCCTTAGCCCTTTTAAAAAAAAAATGAAGAATTGGGTCATTGTAGCCCGTTTCTTATAGGATGCATAAGTTTCTTTGTCTTGAGTGACTCTGCAGGCCTTCCTGAAGAAAGAAAAACATGTACACCTTAGAGTATATACTATGAAAAAGTCCTTTCCACCCATATGGAGCCCAGGCAAAGGCTTCTGCAGGACTGCCTTTGCAGCCTGCATGAAAAGGGCATGCACTCTTTCACTGCCATTTACACTGCACCTGATCACTTATAAGTCACCCCTATAGCAGGCCCTTCAGCCCTGAGGGCAGGATGCAAAGTACCTGTGTGTAAGGGCACCCCTGCACTAGCAGGACCAATTTCCCGGACTTCATGTGTGCGGGGATGCTATTGTACGCTTGTGCTGGACATAGGTCACCACCTATGTGCAGCTACATAATGGTAACTCTGAACATATGCATTTTTTGTATCAAATATGTTGAAGTCATACCCCAATGCTTTTGCAAGCATTGGTTGTTTGATTCCATGCACTCTGAGGGCTCCTTAGTGTGCTGGACATAGGTCACCACCTATGTGCAGTTTCATAATGGTAACTTCGAACATTTGCATTTTTTGTATCAAACATGTTGGAGTCATACCCCAATGCTTTTGCAAGCATTGGTTGTTTGATTCCATGCACTCTGAGGGCTCCTTAGAGGACCCCCAATATTGCCATTTCAGACTTCTGAGGTTTTCCAGGCAGCCCCAGCTGCTGCCACCTCTCAGACAAGTTTCTGCCCCCCTGTTGCTTGAGCAGCTCAGGCCTAGGAAGGCAGAACAAAGGATTTCCTTTGGGAGAGGGGTGTTACATCCTCTCCCTTTGGAAATAGGTGTTACAGGCTTGGGAGGGACAGCCTCCCCAAGCCACTGGAAAGGCTTTGAAGAGCACATTTGGTGCCCTCCTTGCATAATTCAGTCTACACCAGTTCAGGGACTCCCAGTCCCTGCTCGGGCGCGAAACTGGACAAAGTAAAGGGGAGTGACCACTCCTATGTCCATCACCACCCAGGGGTGGTGCTCAGAGCTCCTCCAGACGGTCCCTGGGTTTTGCCATCTTGGATTCCAAGTTGGCAGAGAACTCAGGGAGCATCTGAGTGGTCAGTGCCAGCAGGTGACGTCAGAGACCAATCCCCTTTTCAGGGCTATTTAGGGTCTCTTTCTTGAGTGGTTCTTCAGAATCGGATTGCAAGACTCCAGCAGGAATCCTGTGCATCCTTTACTTCACCTTCTTACCAAAGAAACTGCATTTGGACCCCCCAGGAACTCGACAAACCGCAAAAAAGAAGCAAAGATGACATTTGCAACATTGTATCTTCAGTTCCTGCCAGTAACTGCAACTGTTTCCCAATTGTGCATCCTCAGAGGACAGCCTGTCCTCAGCCTGCACCAGAAGAACCAAGGAATCTCCCTTGGAGTGAAGGAGTCACTACCCTGCTTCAGCAGGCACCTCTTTGCATTGATGACGGGTGAAGTGGGTCCCCTCTCCTGATGAGTTGCATGTATCCAGCATCACAGGTGGTGGACCGAAGTAGTCCAGGCAGTCCTGGCGTGCCACTGTCCAACTTTGGTGGAGATAAGAGCTTGCCTCCCCACGCAAGACAGTACGCCTGTGCACCACGTGTTTTGCAGTTGCCAAGGCTTAATGGCATCCTTCCATGAAGTTCTTCATGCACCGTATAGCTGCAGCCCCCAGCACTCCTTCCTGTGATGCACAGCTTCCTGCGTGGTTCTCCAACGGCATGGGACCCTTTGTTGTAGTGCTGCTTAGTCCTCCTTTTGCACCTTCTTTGTCCCCATGCTGTGGGACTCCTGTGCAAGCTACCTGGTCTTCTGAGTGCTCTCTGAACTGCTGAGAGTCCCCTCTGGCTCCCCCTCCTGAGTAGAGTGCACCAGGTCCCTCCTGGTCCCGGGCAGCGCCATTTTCCGCTAACCCCAAGCTTTGCATGTGCCAAGGCTTGTTGGTGGAATCCAGCAACGCAAACCAAACTGCAATCATCCATCCGGCGTGGGATATCATCTGCACCAACCAGGAACCCACATCCATCTTCTTGGGTGCAGTACTGTCCTGCAGTCTCTTCTGGTTCTTGCATAATCTTCTTTCTCGTGTCCTTGTGTGTTCCAGGAAAGTTATTGTGATTTACTCCTCCTTTCCTGGGCTCTGAAGTAGGTTCTGTTACTTACCCTTGGTGTTTTCTAATACTCCCAGTGCCCCTCTACACACTACACTTGCCTAGGTAGGAAACCGACATTCATATTCCACTTTCTTAGTATATGGTTTGTGTTCCCCCTGGGCCCATTTCTAACTATTGTGATTTTCACTGTTTGCACTGTTTTCTAACTGTTTTTCAGCTATTTCTGCATACAAGTTTATATAATTTGTGTATTACTTACCTCCTAAGGGAGTGTAGTCTCTACAGTATTTTTGGCAGTTGTCTCACCAAAATAAAGTATCTTTATTTTTGTAACACTGAGGTGGTCATTACAACCCTGGCGGTCGGTGTTAAAGCGGCGGTAAGACCGCCAACATGCCGGTGGTAAAAAATTTGCAATTTCGACCGTGGCGGAAACCGGCAACAAAGACAGCCACTTTAACACTCCGACCGCCACGGCGGTCACCGCCAACAGACATGCGGGAGACAATGTACCGCTCACACTATTATGACAGGCCAATCAGCCACTTTTTCCGGGGCGGATTCACTGCAGATAAAAACACGGCAGAAACAGGAATCCCGAAGGGAAAACGCTCACCTCAACACACCCCACGAGGAATGAGGACGCCATGGACCCGGAACTCCAAATTCTACCTGCAATAGTCTTCCTGCTCCTCTACCAGGAGCATGAACGCCGGCGGCGAAGACCACGGTGAGTACTGCATCTACGACACAGGGGAGGCAAAAAACAGGGACACACACACGTAACACCCCCACCCTCACCCACTACAACACACACAATAATGCATATCAATACATCACAGTTACACCCCCCAAACCCCCTGGAAGAATGCAAAGACAATAGAAAATGAGAGTAACCATTGTAATATATTAAAAGCAAGTAGGCAGAAATATATATATACACCATGTACATAATATATACCAAGCATAGTAGTCCAGGTAGTGCTCTAAGAAAGTCCGTGGAATACTGGGACCACACGGTATGGGCGAGGCCCACACAAGATCCCCGACCATGACGGAGAGAACACTGCAGGGGCATCATAGAGCAACTAAAGAGGCACCTCAGGGGGAGGGAATGGGGGGGGGCCCTCAGCCACTTGAGTGCACGACGCCAAATCCACGAGGGGGCCACATGCCCACTGTTCCATCCTGGGGAGTGCAAAAGCCACAGTCTCTCAAGTCTCTACAGTGGGTGGGTTGCCCACTGTTCAATCCTGGGCAGTGCAAAGCCACAGTCTCTCAAGTCTATACAGTGGGTGGGTTGCCTACTGTTCAATCCTGGGGAGTGCAAAGCCACAGTCTCTCAAGTCTCTACAGTGGGTGGGTTGCCTACTGTTCAATCCTGGGGAGTGCAAAGCCACAGTCTCTCAAGTCTCTACAGTGGGTGGTTTGCCCACTGTTCAATACTGGGGAGTGCAAAGCCACAGTCTCTCAAGTCTCTATAGTGGGTGGTTTGCCCACTGCCATATCCTGGGGAGTGCAAAGCCACAGTATCACAAGTGGATAACAGTCTCCACTGGTTCTGGAGAGGGCATGGTGCCCAGAGTGCTTCATCCTGCTAAGGACAGAGGTAGTGGATGACAGTCTCCACTGGTTCTGGAGGGGGCATGGTGCCCAGAGCGCTTCAATCTGTCAAGGATTGGGGTAGTGGCTGCTTTTCTCCACTGGTTCTGGAGGGGGCATGGTGCCCAGGGTGCTTCATCCTGATAAGGGCAGAGGTAGTGGATGACAGTCTCCACTGGTTCTGGACGGGGCATGGTGCCCAGCGTGCATCATTCACCCCGTGACGGACTCAGTTGCGTCAGTGCCCTTGCCGCTCATGGGCCAGCAGTGCTTGAGATGGCGGTGCCCTGTTCAGCTGTGCTTGAGATGGCGGTGCCCTGTTCAGCGGTGCTTGAGACGGCGGTGCCCTGTTCAGCGGTGCTTGATATGGCGGTGCCCTGTTCAGCGGTGCTTGAGATGGCGGTGCCCTGTGCAGCGGTGCTTGAGACGGCGGTGCCCTGTTCAGCAGTGCTTGAGACGGCGGTGCCCTGTTCAGCAGTGCTTGAGACGGCGGTGCCCTGTTCAGCGGTGCTTGAGATGGTGGTCTCCATTGCAGGGTCTTAGGTGCTGGCGGTCCTTCATGGCCCAGCGGGGCTTTTGCTGGTGGTCCTTCATGGCCCAGTGGGGCTTTTGCTGGCGGTCCTTCATGGCCCAGCAGGGCTTTTGCTGGCGGTCCTTCATGGCCCAGCGGGGCTAGTGCTGGCGGTGGCCACCTGGGCAGGTGGGCTGGTGCTGGCGGTGGCCTCCTGGGCAGGTGGGCTGGTGCTGGCGGTGGCCTCCTGGGCTGCTGCTGGCGGTGGCCTCCTGGGCAGGTGGGCTGGTGCTGTCCTGGGCAGGTGGGCTGGTGCTGGCCTCCTGGGCAGGTGTGCTGGTGCTGGCGGTGGCCTCCTGGGCAGCTGGACTGGTGCTGGCGGTCCTGTCCTGGGCAGCTGGGCTTGTGCTGGAGGTGGCCTCCTGGGCCACCTTCTCTGCCGTGCTGCTCTTCCCAGGCTTGCCGGGTTTCTTGTAGTCCTTCCCCACCTTGGAAGGTGTCACAGCTGACTCTACACTCCCACCGGGACCCCTGGGAGCGGCTTTGGTGGCTGGAGTCTTCCCCCTCTCCCGCCGGGCACTGGCCAACTTCTGATGCTTCACAGGTGGGGGACTGCCCTGGCTATGGCTGAGGTGCTAGTTTGGGACCTAGGAGACGGATGGGGTGGGGGAGGTGTGGGAAAGAGGTCAAGGGTGGACAGGAAAAGTTTTTTGGACACACTGGGACGGGTAGCTGGAGGGGGTTTGGGAGTGGAGGAAGAGGTGGTGGTTGTAGGAGGTGTACGTTTGGTGACTTTGGGTGAAGGTGCATGCACTGGAGGCTGTCGTGAGGTGGATGGCTGTTGGGTGGGTGTGTGCCTGCGTTTGTGTATCTTGGGAGGGGGCGTCACAGACACAATGGGAGAGGACATAGGGGACGTGTGAATGGTTGTGGGGGTGGTGACTGCAAGTGAGCACGTGAGGGTGTGGTGGTGGGTGTGCTGGAGAGGGACGTAGTGGCTGTAGAGGTAGTGCATGCAGGTGTGAGTGTAGACGAGACTGGCAGGGAGGAGGGAGACGAGGAGGAGGGGGACACAGTGGAGGTAGTGGATGTTGGTGTGTCTGCATGTGTGTGATGCTTGTATGAGTGCCTGTGGGATGTGTGATGCTTATGTTTGCCAGAGCTTCCCTTGTGTGTTGACGTGTGTGCATGCTGGTCTGTAGGTGTGCTTGGGATAGGCTGAGGTAGAGGGGATTGGGTCTGGGTGGAGGAAGTTGGAGGGGGGAGGCTAGAGACTGGGGCAATGGCTGCCATCAGTGCTGAGGCCAGAGTCTGAAAAGCTCGCTGAAGGTCCACCTGACCAGAATGAATGCCCTCCAGGAATGCATTTGTTTGTTGCAACTGCCTCTCTACACCCTGGATGACATTCAAAATGGTAGACTGCTCAACAGTGAGGGGCCTGAGGAGGTCAATGGCCTCCTCACTGAGGGCAGCAGGGGTGACTGGGGCAGGGCCTGAGGTGCCTGGGGCGAAGGTGATGCCCACCCTCCTGGGTAAGTGGGCACGGAGCAAATGCTGAGGGGCTGCTGGGAGGGCGGTGCTGGTCGGGGGTGGCGGCTGTACCTGTAGATGCGGGGGGCACAGATGTTGCCGCACCACAAGGGAGCTCCCATCAGAGGACGAGTCCATGTCGTTGGTGTCAGCTCCTGTCCCCGCCGTGGAGCTCCCCTCGCCCTCCGTCCCACTGGTGAACTCTCAGTGCGTTGTCTCGCCCTCCAGGGCCATGTGGGATGCAGCTCCCTCGTGCTCCGGTGCCACTGCTCCTCCGCCTGATGATGCTAATGCACAGAAGAACAGGAAGAACACAAAAAGGGGGGGACGACAGTGAGTGCATGTTGAGTGCATGGATTACCGCTACCGTTGGCAGACACGACAGACACAGAAGCCCCCTGCACTACGCCACACTCTTGGGGTCCACTGTTCAATTCCTGGGAAATGGCCTACAAGGCTATGGACGACATCTGCACACATAGATGACACAGGGGCATGACTAGGTGTACTTGGCACTCCACAGAGGTGGGGTGGGGTGCCACATGGCCTGCCTTACGGAGGGGCCTTGCCCACGGAACTCGCCCTGGCCTAGGGAAACCCACAGCCCATCTCCCCCACCCAGACACCCCCACTGCGCGCAAAGTCAGCAGAATTAGAGTGTACTCACCCCCTTGTGGCTGCTGTGATGCCCTCAAGCGCCCATCCAACTCCGGGTAGGCCACCGCCAGGATCCTGAACATCAGGGGGGTCATGGTGCGACGGGCACCCCTCCCACGTTGGGAGGCCATCCCCAGCTGAGCCTCCGCCGTCTTCTTGCTCCAGCGGCGAATGTCCTCCCATCTTTTACGGCAGTGGGTGCTCCGTCTGTGGTAGACCCCCAGGGTCCGGACGTCATTGGCGATGGCACGCCAATATATTTTTTCTGGTGGGCGCTGACCTACATGAAATGTACAGGGGAAAAAGAGAAGTTGTTACCAACTGCATCGTCAAACTGATTGGCCCCCATCCCTACCCTTGCCATGTGGCACATGCATTCACCGTCTTTCATGCACGCAGCATTCTCCCCCCTTCTCTCGTAGGGGATTTCCATGTGTAGTCATGAGCACTGAATAGTTCCGCGCGCCTGCGGGGACCCCGGAGCACTGATCTGAAATATATTCTTAAGTGCAGCTACCAGTCCTTTTAAAAAAGGCCTGTCAAAACCACTTAAGAATAACACTGTGCAGCCTATGTGAAGAGCTACACAGACCAAATTGTTGGAAAGAACGACAGCTGTAGTGTAAATACATATTCAAAAATACATTTATTCTAGAAATGTAATAAAAAATGCATTCTCAAACTTTATTTACCCTTCCAAAAGAGAGTAAAAACAATGCAGGGCAGTGTAGCCCATAGGTTGCCATTATACAGGATGTAAATAGAGCTGTGCCTTTAAGAAAGCAAAGTCTTCCTGTATCCCATCATGCACAGCAAAAGGCAGTTGCCTCAGTTCTTTTTTCCGGCTCCTTCTGACAGGACCCTGAAGCATTGAGCTCTTCCTCACAAAGCTTTTTTGACAGAAAATTCAATTAATACCTTTTGAATTTCAATTTCACTCGACGTCTTTCATCTTGAGTGAACATTTGCTAGCCTTTCCTGCCAAATTCTGACAGAAATTTAAGGTTTTTCTATCTTTAGAATGCCTTCACTTTTTGACAAATGTCCTTCTTGTGGCAGAAAAAAGGCTAAAACAGACCCACACCAGGTCTGTATTATTTGCCTACCATCCAGTCACAAACCTGACTCCTGTGACATCTGTAGAACATTCTCCAGAAGAACTCTTCGCGACAGGGAGAAAATTTGACTTCAGGCAAGAGAGGACAGGAGAAGAAGTGGTCAATCTGCCACAAAGCGAGGAGAAGGTCAGTCTTCTACCAGGGCTCTCCCTGTTTCCTCTGGAGCATCTGCCAGACCTGCTCACAAACGACATAGGTCTCTGACGACGTCGAGGGCATCGACGTCGAGACCGGGAACGGCGCCAACATGTTCGCCGTCGAGGACCGGCTCACCGTCGAGAAAGAGGCATCGCTTGGCGTCGACAGCCGTTTCGCCGGCGAGACGGCGTAGACGCTCGCCGTCAAGAAGGTCTTGGTCCGGGTCGCCGTCGACGCGACAAGGACGACCGACGTCGAGGAAAAGTGCTCGCCGTCGAAGACGCTCGCCGTCATCCCACTGACGTCGAGGAAGGTCACCGTCGAGAGGATCTCAGCGACAAGGGGAATCAACGCCGAGAGGCACCCGCTGTCACCATACTTCGACGTCGAGGAGTGTGTCGACGTCGAGGAGACATTCAAAGAGGCCTAGAAGGGTTTATACCACATCGGAATCCTCGGCCTCGCTCATTCTTCTTCCAACTTCACCTCAGCCGTCTCCTCAGCAGTCACCTTTGCCGCAGACACCTGTGGTACCTACAGCTCCTCCTCCGGCTCCTCCCTCAGAGTCCGTCCCGGTGACTCCAGCGGAATCCACAAGACATTCCCGGCATTCCTCGAGACGCTTTTCTTCCTCTCTACACCATCGACATGAATCAGTTCAAAGATCTTCTCATTCACGTCATAGACATTCTTCTTCTTCCACACAGGATTACTCTCCAACCCTGTCTGACTCACCGTCTCTGAGAGTTTCTCCCATAGATGACGTGAACACCTTCCATGAGGTCCTAGTACGCGGTGCTACCAAACTAAACATCCCGCTGGCGGTACGCGCTCCAACGACCTCAGTGGTTTTCGAGACTTTGCATCAGAGAACATCCTCAAGACCATTACTTGCACTGGTCCCGGGTCTTCTTGAACCGGCAATGGATATATTTCTGACACCAGCCACAACTAAGACTGCTCCTTCCAGGCTTATAAAAAAGTATCGCCCACCGGAGCAAGACCCTCTATTCCTAAGGTCGGATCCAGTGCCGGACTCTGTGGTTATAGTAGCGGCAAAGAAGTTACACTCTACATCTCCGTCTTCCCCCTCGCCTCCGGACAAGGAGAGCAGAAAGATCGATGCCGCAGGCCGTAAAGTATGCTCTACCGCAGCCATCACAATGAAAGCAGCCAGTGCTACTGCTTTATTAGGTAGATATGATCGTGCTCTTTGGGACTCTATACTACAGTTTGCGGAGCATCTGCCTAAAGACAAAAGAGAAGATTTCTTGGAGATCGTGAGTGAAGGTGCCATGGTCTCCAACCAGGTGATAAGTGCTGCTGCTGACTCTTCGGTGCTATCGGCACATAACTACGCTCATGGAGTGGCCTTAAGAAGACACGCTTGGCTACGCTTGACATCTCTCAAACCAGAGGCACAGCAGAGAATTCAAAATTTACCCTTCTCAGGCTCCACCTTGTTTGGCTCTCATGCCGATGACGAGATGTCGAGAATGAAATCTGAGCTAGACACTTTAAAAGCGGTGGGCATCGAACGACCAAGGGAACAGCGAAAAGCATTCCGTCCTTACCAACGACGGCTGTTCACTCACAGGTATCAGATGCCACAGTGGATGGCTTCACGACCCCAGCAGCAGCAACAGCATCAAAGAACCTTCTCGACACAACGAAAGTCGACAAGGGGTCGTTCCACACCGCAAACCCAGACAACTCGCCAGGCTCCCACGTCTAAGCACTGAATCTTCGCTTCCCCCTCCTTCGTTACCCACTCCGGTAGGGGGAAGTATCTTAAATCATCTGGACGAGTGGCCACGCATCACATCAGACGCCTTGGTATTGAATATTATGCGGAATGGTTACACTCTCAGGTTCATCAGTCCTCCTCCATCTGTTCCACCCAAACCAGTCAGCCACCACCTCGAAGCTCTTCAGTTAGAAGTAACAACCCTATTACAAAAGAGAGCAATAGAGCCCGTCCTGATCAATCAGCATGGAAAGGGGAGTTACTCGAGGTATTTTTTGGTACCAAAGAAGGATAAACAAGAGTTTCGTCCCATTCTAGACCTAAGGATAGCAAACAAGTGGATTCGCAGAGAAAAATTCAGGATGCTATCCTTGCACCAAATTTACCCTCAACTTCGTCAGGGCGACTGGCTCTGCGCGATAGACCTCCAAGACGCTTATTTTCACATTCCGGTGAGCGAGAAACATCGAAAAGTTGTAAGGTTCATCGTCGGCAAAAGTCATTACCAATTTGCGGTTATACCCTTCGGCCTCAAATCAGCACTGAGAACTTTTTCCAAATGCATGGTGGTGGTGGCCGCCCATTTGAGGAAGCATCGAATATTCGTCTACCCCTATCTAGACGATTGGCTCATTAAGGCCTCCACCTATCTAGAGGCTCAACAACATTTCAACTGGTCTCAGCAGCTTCTCCAGAGCCTGGGCCTTCAAGTCAATCTTCTCAAGTCCACAGCAACATCTGTTCAGAGGCTGCATTACTTAGGGGCCATTATAGATACCAAACAAGGAAAGGTGTTTCCTTCGGAGGAACGACGGTTATCGATTCTCCAAAAATGCCAGCAGCTCGAGAGAACACCTCAGACCACTGCAAGGGCAATATCCTCTCTACTGGGCTCGATGGCGTCTTGCATCCACCTCATTCCCAATGCTCGCCTCCATATGAGACCCTTACAGGAATGCCTGGAGAATCAATGGTGCCAACTGATGGACGATTGGGAGAGCAGAGTCCTCCTTTCTCCCCACGCCTTACAATCCCTCAAGTGGTGGTGTTCACCCAACAATCTCTTGGTGGGGATTCCTTTCCAACAACAGCCTCCAGCTCAAACCATCGTAACAGACGCATCGCTGCTCGGATGGGGAGCGCATATGGATCACCTTCGAGTCCAAGGCAATTGGTCACAGAGAGAGCGTCTGTATCATATCAACCTGTTGGAGCTTCGCGCAGTCCATCTTGCGCTCAAGGCCTTCCTACCATCTCTGAAGACAGAAACTCTCCTCCTCCAGACGGACAACGTGGCCACCATGTATTACGTAAACAAACAAGGAGGTACCAGGTCCAGGATCTTATTGAAGAGGCTCAAACAATCTGGCATTGGCTTCTAGCCAGGAACCTGTTGTTAGTGGCAACTCACCTTACGGGCATACAGAATGTTCAAGCGGATGCCCTCAGCCGCGAAATGGACGAGAACCACGAATGGGTATTACACGACGACGTCGTCCGTTCCATTTTTGCCATGTGGGGTACCCCCTCTATAGACCTATTCGCAACCCCAGAAAACAAAAAATGCCAAAACTTTGCCTCCAGATATTACCATCCAGGGACGCTGGGGAATGCCCTGTGGATAAGATGGTCAGGAGCATTTCTTTAGGCCTTTCCACCGCTTCCCCTGATACCGGCAGCCCTCCAGAAGCTATCCAATGCTCACACCAAGATGATTCTAACTGCCCCAGAATGGCCACGCCAATGGTGGTTTCCAGACCTCCTTCACCGATCACTCAAGCCACACATCAGGCTGCCTCATCGCCCGGACCTTCTCACGAAGTTCCGAGGCCAGATATCTCATCCCAACCTCTCATCGTTGAATTTGGCAGCATGGCTCCTGAGTTAGTGCAATATGGACACTTGAACCTACCTCAGGACTGCATGGAAATCCTAAGGGAAGCAAAGCGCCCTTCCACAAGGTCAGCTTATGCATGCAAGTGGAAAAGGTTCTGTGTGTGGTTCTTGGACAACAACGTTGACCCAATATCCTGCGGAGAGGAAACTATCCTGCCATACTTGTTAGGTTTGGCAAAATCTGGATTGCAATTGTCATCAATAAAAGTACACCTGGCGGCTCTAACGGCATATAGAAAGAGCCCTTCTCAACCTTCCTTCTTTAGGATTCCAATCATCAAGGACTTCCTGGAGGGCTTGAAAAAGGTCTTCCCTCCCATTAGGAGACCATCTCCTCCATGCGAACTGAATATTGTCCTCTCACGTCTGATGCTACCTCCGTTTGAACCGATCCATAAAGCATCTCTACAACACCTTATGTGGAAAACTGCTTTTCTGGTTGCAATCACATCAGCGCGTAGGGTCAGTGAGATCCAGGCCCTTTGCGCTCAAGAACCCTACACGGTTTTTCATTCTGCGAAAGTAGTGATGAGGACGCATCAAAATTTTTTACCAAAAGACGTTTCAGACTTTCATGTGAATCAAACCATTTCATTACCAACTTTCTTTCAAAATCCAACTACCCCTGCCGAGAGAACCCTGCATTCTCTGGACGTAAAGAGGGTTTTAAAGTTTTACTTGCACAGGACAAAATGCTTGCGTAAATCTCAGCAACTCTTTGTTAACTATGGCCCAGTTAGAACAGGGTTGGGCACGTCTAAACAATCTTTATCCAGATGGATTGTTTCATGTATAGTGTTGTGTTATCAGTTAGCGAATAAATCTCTTGATAGCAGGCCAAAAGCCCATTCTACTAGAGGGAAGGCAGCTACTGCGGCCTTAATGAGAAATATCCCTTTGGCAGAGATATGCAAGGCGGCCACTTGGAAATCGGTCCATACCTTTACGCAACATTACTGCCTTGATACAGATGCGAGGGCAGATGCGCAGGTTGGACAGGCCTCTCTCAAGAATCTATTTGCATGATTCATGTTTTCAGTATTATTCTGTCTACTCTACCGCGGTTATGGGGATGGGCTTGCTAGTCTATTCAGTGCTTATGACTATACATGGAAATCCCCTACGAGAGAAGGAATGGTTTCTTACCTGTAACTCCAGTTCTCTCGTAGGGGTATTTCCATGATAGTCATAAGCAGCCCTCCCTCCTCCCCGGTGGAGCTGACATAGGAAAAGTTGCCGTAATAATATCGATGTTGGTACTACAACAAATGTTTTGTTCCTTCATGTCAGGTTACAAGCCTCCAAAAAAGAACTGAGGCAACTGCCTTTTGCTGTGCATGAGGGGATACAGGAAGACTTTGCTTTCTTAAAGGCAGAGCTCTATTTACATCCTGTATAATGGCAGCCTATGGGCTACACTGCCCTGCATTGTTTTTACTCTCTTTTGGAAGGGTAAGTTTGAGAATTATTTTTTATTACATTTCTAGAATAAATGTATTTTTGAATATGTATTTACACTACAGCTGTTGTTCTTTCCAACAATTTGGTCTGTGTAGCTCTTCACATAGGCTGCACAGTGTTATTCTTTTTTTTTTTAAATGTATAAAGATTTTTTTATTTTGAGAAAAACAAAAGGGAAAATACACAACGAAAATACAATAAGTAAAATATGCAGATATCAATACCATAGCACCCTCCTCACGATGTAACATCTGCCACTTCCGTCTTACTCGTCCTGTGGGTCCCGGGGTCCTAATAGGCCCCATGGCCTCCCCGAAGTCTGGAGTGAGTTTTAGTTTTTTAGAGTTTTTTAGAGTTTTGGTCCTTTCATTATAGCACTAGAGTAGAATGATGACCCCTGTTGATACCACTTCTGAGGGAGATCGGCCTGCCCTCCACCTCGTGTGGCCTAGGTTCGGCCCCTCCCACACACAGAGCAAGGATTGCCGTTGTTATTGCCCCATAGTCCCTGGGTGACTTTTGCTTTGGGGGAGCTGCATGGAGATTTCTGCTTTCCTAGGTTAATCAATCGGCCAGTAGCCCCACCCAGCTCCCCTATACTCTATTATATTTTTCAGGGCAACCTCTCGCCTCGTAAACCGGTTTTTCGCATCCTGCACACCAATCCACTCGTCGTCTCCATTTGTTAAGGATCAGTGCTTTTACGGCCTTCCATTCCGACATAATGTCTCTTTTTGCCACCAAGCAGGCCACTCCCAGGAATGTACGACTCAATCTGTTTAGCCCTATCTCGCCCATTGCCCCCAGTAAAAGTGGTGTCGGGGATATCTCCACCGTTGACTGCAGTACTTCGGAGATCTCCCCCATAACTGACCTCCAATATGACTCTATAACTGGGCAGGCCCAGACCATGTGGAAGAAGTCTGCTCCCGGCTGAGAGCACCGGGGGCATTCGTCCGTGGGTCGAAGACTCGCCCGGTGGAGTCTCTTAGGGGTAAGCTAGGCTGAGTGTAGGTAAAGGGTCTGTAGCAACTGAAACCGTGTGGATATGGCCAATGTTCGGGGAGCCATTAGAGCCTCTCTCCAATCTAAGTCCTCCATGGGACCCACCCAGCCCTCCCATTTCCGGCGAAGTTCCTCGAGGGGTGGGAATGTGTTAGCGAGGATGGAGCGGTATATTTGGGAAGTTCCCCCTTTGTTTAGGTGTCACATCATAACTTTCGCTTCCAGCGGACTATATTCTGGGATGTTGTCCCCTGGCCATACGTGTACCAGTAGAGAATGCCTGAGCTGTAGATATTTGTGAAACTGGGTGTTATTTAAGGAGTATGTTTTCTGAAGCTCTTCAAAGGGCAGAATGTGTGAGTCGCCCCAGATGTCACCAAGCGTAGTTATCCCAATAATGTCCCACTTCTGAAAGGCCTCTAACGTGGAGATTTCCTTTAGCCATTTCCCCTGCCAGAGAGGTGTCTGATGAGTTAGATGAGCCCACCACCCCGTGGCCCTCTGTGCCGCTCGCCATCCCGTAAAAACCAGTCTGGTCACCTCTGGGATGGATTGCGGGATCACGCCTCCATACAGGGCATTGAAAACCCGGTTATAGCCCATCTCCTGAAGTTCCAGTCTGTACGCGGGGTCGGTCCATCCCCCCGATAGCCAGTCGTTAATCACCAATAGGCGCATGGCTAGATAGTAAAAGTGAATGTTGGACATTCCCAGTCCCCCTTCATAGATGTCTCTTTGACATGTGACAAGGGCTAGCTTGGGGCGGGAACCGTGCCACAGGAATTGGCGTGCCATAGTCTCGACTTCGTTGAACCATTTCCGGGGATTAGGTGTGGGAAGTTTTGCAGTTGGTATAGGAATCTGGGGAGCACCATAATTTTGTATAGGGCTATTCTCCCCAGTGTGTTGAGTGGTAGATTCCGTCAGCGTTGAAGGTCTTTTCTGGAATTCTTAACGAGCGGTGTAATATTTAGTTCCCAAGCAAGCTCGGGGAGCAGAGTTATGTGAACCCCCAGATATTTCAACCTATTGCGGCGGATTGGGATGTTTTTCTGCCAGCTTACACAGTCTCTCGAGGGATGTAGTGGGATCAGTAAGGATTTGCTAGAGTTCAGGGTAAGCCCCGAGGCTTGTGAGAAGAGCTCCAGGAGTTCTAGGACTCGCGGGCCACTCATTGCTGGGTTAGAGAGGTAAAGGAGGAGGTCGTCAGCGTACCGTGCTACCCGGTCCTCAGGTCCCACGGGCCATGCCCAGCCTGTTACTAGTGGGTCTTCTCTCAGCAGCTTTGCCAGTGGTTCAATTGCCAGGGCAAAAAGTAACGGCGGTAGCGGGCATCCCTGGCGGGTTCCGCGACGGATGGGGAATGGATCGGATGTCACCCCGTTTACCTGAATACGAGCTGTCGGATTGGAGTAAAGCAGTTTTACTAGGCTTCGGAATTTGGGTCCGAATCCGTTCTTCTTTAGAACTTGTTCTAAGTACGACCAATCCACAGTGTCAAAGGCTTTTTCAAAGTCTATTAGAAGGAGGGCAAGAGGGGACCTAGTCAATGTGCCGCGGCGAGCCAGAGCATTATGCAATCTCCTAATGCAGTGTCTGGTGCTACGTGAGGGCATGAAGCCGCACTGGTCTGGGTGTACCAGCGAGGGAAGCACTACCCTTAGCCTGGTAGCAAGTAATGTTGAGAGCACTTTGATCTCAGCATTCAAAAAGGATATGGGTCTATAGGCTGAGCGGTCACGCGATGGTGGGCGGGTCTTAGGAATCACCACTATTGTGGCTTGGTCTATTCCAGTGGGGAAACAGCCTATCTTCACTGCTTCGTCAAACATATTAAGCAGATGGGGGCTTAGAATGTCCCCACATCTGCTGTAGAGCTCAGATGGGAAGCCATCCGGTCCAGGTGTTTTGCCTGTAGCTAGTCCGGAAATGGCCGTTGTTATTTCGGCCAGGGTTATGGCTTCCTCCAGGATCTCCCTGGTCGCCTTTGGGATTTTAGGAAGGATTATGTCATCTAGAAGGGGGGATTCCCTTTCAATTCCCAGGCGGGGGAGCACAGCATATAGTTCAGCGTAGTATGATGCGATGCTCATAGCAATTTCACTGGGGGTCTTCGCGATTGAGCCTGCCTCATCCGCGATCTCCGGAATAACTCTGTTGGTTAGCGGCCGCGAGGCCAACCAATGCAGGAGTTTGCCATTTTTATCACCCCATCCATACACACGAGCCGCCGACGCCCGCCACGTGTGCTTTGCAGCCTCAAACACTAAGGGGGTTATTCTAACTTTGGAGGAGGTGTTAATCCGTCTCAAAAGTGACGGAAAAGTGACGGATTTACCACCAGCCGTATTACGAGTCCATTATATCCTATGGAACTCGTAATACGGCTGGTGGTATATCCGTCACTTTACCGTCACTTTTGGGACGGATTAACACTCCTCCAAAGTTAGAATAACCCCCTAACTGTCTTATATCCTCTCTAATCACTGTTAGACGCCTCAAAGCAGATGCTGATGTCGCTGTAGTCTCAGACTGCTCCAGGGCTTTGGCTTTGGCTTCGAGGGTTGTCACCTGTAAGTCTCGTGCCCGTTTGCGGGCGCGCACACGGTGCTTGGCATAGCCTCTAAGGGGGTGATTCTGATTCTGGCGGGCGGCGGAGGCCGCCCGCCAGAATTCCGCCCTCCATTATACCGCTCCGCGGTCAGAAGACCGCGGAGGGTATTATGAGTTTTTCCCTGAGCTGGCGGGCGGTCTCCAAAAGACCGCCCGCCAGCCCAGGGAAAAACTCCCTTCCCACGAGGATGCCGGCTCGTAATCGAGCCGGCGGAGTGGGAAGGTGCGACGGGTGCAGTGGCACCCGTCGCGTATTTCAGTGTCTGCAAGGCAGACACTGAAATACTTTGCGGGGCCCTCTTACGGGGGCCCCTGCCGTGCCCATGCCATTGGCATGGGCACGGCAGGGGCCCCCAGGGGCCCCGCGACCCCCCCCTACCGCCATCCTGTTCATGGCGGCTTTCCCGCCATGAACAGGATGGCGGTAGGGGGGGGTCAGAATCCCCTCGGCGGCGCAGCGAGCTGCGCCGCCTTGGAGGATTCTTAGGGGCAGCGGAAAACCGGCGGGAGACCGCCGGTTTTCCTGCACTGACCGAGGCCAAAGCGCCGCGGTCAGAATGCCCTGCGGGGCACCGCCGGCCTGTCGGCGGTGCTCCCGCCGACCCTGGCCCCGGCGGTCTAAGACCGCCGGGGTCAGAATCACCCCCTAAGTGTGGCTTTACATGCCGCCCAAACTGTGCCCAGGGATTGTACGGATCCAAGATTTTGATCAAAGTACTGGGTAAGGTGGCCCCTTATATCAAGAGTGAAATCATTATTTTGTAGGTACCATGCATTCATGCGCAACATGGGACTTTGATTTGGAGCTGTGTCTCCTACCCGGATTCGTACTGGGGAATGGTCTGAGACTCCTCGAGGTAATATGTCGGCGCCAGTGACTCTAGGGATGTCTAGGGCGGGCATGAGCAAAAGGTCAATTCTTGCCTGGGAGTGGTGAGCCGCTGAAGTGTGTGTGTACTGCCGCGTTCTGGGGTGCCATGTCCTCCATACCTCACACAGGCCTAGGCTTGCTGTCCAACCATTTAATTTGGTTGCTCTCCCAACTCGGGTGGATGAAATAGGTCCGGATACATCTATTTTAGGGTCCAGGACCGAGTTAAAGTCACCCCCAATAAGCGTGAGTCCCTGGGAGGCCTACAATCATCCAGCGGAGAGTTAATAAGAAGGTATCAAATCCAGCCGGGGGAGCGTACACACATACGAAGTTGATCGGCGACCCGTGTAGTATGCCGGTCACCGTTACAAATCTACCTTGTGGGTCTGACTGTGTGGCTGTAACCACTATGGGTAGTGAGCGGTGGAACAAGATGGCCACCCCCCTGGAGCCCCTCGAGAAGCCCGTGTGGAAAGCTTTGTCAAAACCTCCCCGTGCTAGGATAGGGCAATTGGTTCCAAGTAGGTGGGTCTCCTGTAGGAGGACCACTGAGGGGGCATACCTGCGCAGGGTGTTAAACACTGCGGATCTTTTGATTTTATTTAGGAGGCCGTTAACATTCCATGAGAGAATCTGTGTCAGTGCGGGGGCTGTATGTGCCATGATTGCGTTACGGGAATTCGGGGACCTGACCGGGGGCCCAGAGACAGGCATATTAATTGGAAGGGATCTATGCTGCAGGTGTAGGTATTGCTATGGTAACTTATCACAACCACATCATTAAGCCCTAATGTGAGCTTTGAACTCCCCAACTTCCCCCCACCCCATACTTCTATCTTTGAAGCATCTGTCGCCCTAATGTCCAACAGGGACAACACAGCTGTGTAGACTGCCATAGAGTGGAGTGGTGGACCCCTCCTGTGTGTCGGATCAGTTGCAGTTAATTAACGAAAACCCCCTACCCATAATAAAGTCTTTGGGGTGCTCGGCATGGTGCCGTTGTGGGTGTGCTTTTTGCCCCAATCAAGTGAAATGCCGTCCAGCTCCGCCGGTGTGGCCCAGTGTACAGGAGCTCAGTACATGTAAGACCAGTGTCAACCAAGTTTGGGGGACTGGCTCAAACGGTCTAATCCTCGCTCTTCTTTCGAGGTCTGGTCTCCGGGGTGAACCACCGGTCCCTCCCCCGGGGGGGGACCAGGATCGGATGGGCGTCCTCGTCTGTTTGGTCATTGGAGTTCCTCAGCCTTCCCCTCCTGGATCTGGTGCGTTTTCGACCTCTCCGCATGGTCGCTTGTGTGCCTGGGCGTGTCTCCCGGGGTCCCCCAGATGGATCGGCTGGACCCTTTCGATTTCTGATACTTTCCACCGTCAACCAGTCCCACGCCTCTTCGGGTGATTCAAAGAAGTGCGCCTTGCCGGCGAGGATTACCTTCAGGCGAGCTGGGAAGAGGAGCATGTAGGAAAGTTGCATCGCTCTCAGTTTCTGTTTCACCTGTTCATATGATCGGCGCTTGGTTTGGACTTCTCGAGTGTAGTCTGGGAAAAACAAAATTTTCTGATTGTCCCAAAGGAGGTCAGGGGAGCGCCTGGCTTCTCTGAGGATCGCATCACGGTCTTTAAAATTGAAAAAGCGCGCTATCATGGGTCTTCGGGGGCCGCCCGGGGGGGGTCGCGGGGCCAGGGCTCTATCCGCTCGTTCTATCGCGAACAATGGTGAAAGAGAGTTCTCCGGCATCCAGGATTTAATCCAATTCTCTAGAAATTCAGTAGCTTTGCCATCTTCCACTCCCTCCGGGACGCCAACGAAGCGTAGGTTGTTGCGTCTGGAGCGGTTCTCCGCATCTTCCGCTCTGCGGTGGAGTTCGCCGGTCCGAGTTTGTAGCTGAGCCACCTTGGCTCTAAGGTCGGCCAAGTCATCCTCTGTCTGCGAGACACGGTTCTCCACCTCCGTAATACGGCCCACTGCATTTCTGAGATCTTGTCTTACGAGGCCCATCTCTCTTCTCACCTCTCCAATCCTGGTTTTATTCTGCCCGTTGCGAGGTTTGAATTGCAAGAAGGATAGCACTGACCCCGTCTGCAGCCTGTTCGTTAGGTGGAGCATCACCTCCGGTTCGGGGGACCGTTGGCGTAGTAAATTGGTCAATCCTCTGCTGGGATGGCTGCGCCTGTCTGGAGGCTCTGTCTTTCCCCATGTTGTCCGATGGGTCAAGTAAGCTCAGATATGGTCTAGTGAGAACAGAGCATATCCATGACAAGGGTCCTGTATCTCTTGCCCAGGTAGGTCCGATTTGAGGTATTCACCCGGGGGGGGCTCCAGTCAAGGGGCGATCGGAGGCTGGGCGACGCTCAGAGGTGAGGGCGCCAGGTCTTTCACCAGATCCGTAGGGAGGGGTGGGATTGCATTTCCCCTTCGCGGTGTGCCCCAGGATTAGGTCAGCAGAGAAAGGGACTCACCCCTCAACAGGTCCGGAGTCATGGAAGCATCTAACTTTCGGATTCCTCCGGGGCGGCGATCCTCCATCGGGCGAACCAATAGTTGCCCTGGCGTGCCCATGGCATTCGTTGCCCCCCCGGCGCGGGTCACCGGGGACCCGGGGTTGCTCCAAGGCCTATCTCTTCTGGGGGCCGGAGTCTCTGCGGTCCCTGGGCGAGGGGGGACCTCTGGCCCCTACTGTGTTCCCACGGAGTTGTTGTGCCAATTAGGTGTCACCCTTCAGTGGGCCGATTTCCCCCTCTAGGCGCCGATTTCGGGACTTCGGTTTGGGGGTCCACGTGGGCCAGGGCCTTCGTCGCTCTTCTTCTTCACCCCCGCTTCTATTCGCTCCTCTGTTCTCGTTCCTTGCGTCGGAGCAGGAGCGATTCCGGCGTTCCACAGCCCAGGGGCGCAGCCAGTGGATGGTTTTCTGAGGGGGGGGGCCGCCCCCGGTCCGCGGCTAAAGTCCGGCAGGCCCCGGGTCCGGGCTCCAGACCCACTCGCCCACCCGGTAGTGCGTAGTGCTGTCTCCCGGGGCTTCAGAGGGCGCAGATTTCCAACGCGCGACCCTCTGTGCCTCATACCTTCCGAGGTCGCGCCGCCTCCCGTCGGCGCACAGGCAGCCGGGCTCCCGGTGTCCGGCCCGCCGAGTCACGGGGCCTCGATCAATTTTGGAGCCCGTCGGCTCCGGAGCCGCCCACTCTCGGCCCCGCCGACCTCGCGTGCGGTCGCCTGCCGGGCTTCCTCCTGGGCGCGCCGGAAGGCGGGACGCCTCCGGGCGCGGCTCCGGCGGCCCCGGTCTGTCCCCGCTGGCTGGGATTGATTCAATGTTCGCTCGCTGGCACCGGCCGCAGGGCGGTCCCTGCCTCGGGTGCGGTCTGGACCTCGGGTCGGCGCCGTTCCCTGACGGCTGCAGGCACTCCCGAGCTCCGGATTTCGAGCTCCCGGAGTCAGGGGGCACCAAGGCACCCTTCAAGTCCCGGTTGGGACGGAAGCAGGATCGATTGTGGAAGTGGATTTGGGCGGATGACGGAGGGGTACGGAGCACTCTTAGAGTGCGACCGCCATCTTGACGCCCGTGGCCACGCCCTGCACAGTGTTATTCTTAAGTGGTTTTGACAGGCCTTTTTAAAAGGGCTGGTAGCTGCACTTACGAATATATTTCAGATCAGTGCTCCGGGGTCCTCGCAGGTGCGCGGAAGTATTCAGTGCTTAAGACTATCATGGAAATACCCCTACAAGAGAACTGGAGTTACAGGTAAGAAACCATTCCTTCCTTCTTACATCCAGCCCTCTCCACACAGGTATAGCCCATACAACATGCTCCCTGTGTACTTACCTGTTTGTCTGGAGGACCGTAGAGTAGCGTGTACTGGGGGAGGACCCCATCCACGAGCTTCTCCAACTCCTCCAATTTGAAGGCAGGGGCCGTTTCCCCAGACACTCGAGCCATTGTCTCTTCCAGACCGAGGTCACAGCAACACTTGCAGTGTAGGTCCTCTCCTGTCGAAGATCAGGTATCGAGTGATTGAACAGATAGAAAATGGTGGTCACATCCGCAGCGGTGCGTACCGTCACCCCCGGCGTACATCGTCATTGGCTCCTGGGACCCATAGGGTCCAATGTTAACCAATGCAGCATTGCGCCGCGGTCTTCGACCGCCTACCGCGACGGTGTACAACGCCAGCGCAGTTACCTCACATCCCATTGTCCCACTTTACAGGTCAGGCAGCCGCCATTTCAGTGGCCCACATGGCTTCATTTTCAACTGCGTCACACATACCTAGGCCTACACTCTACACACATACAGGCCATCTTTTGTGTATGAATGGTGTTCTGTGTAAACTGTGGGTACATACCTCTGAGTTGTTTGACTCTGTGCTCGCTGTTGTCCTTCATAGACACCGTCCACTGGGACATGTGAGGAGATGGCGGCATCCTCCGGTGTACCGACCGTTGGTGGACCTGTCGACAATGGAGGAGCGACATGTGATTATCACATACAGGCTTGACCGTGCCACAATCCAGGAACTGTGTACCCAGTTGGTGCCAGACCTGATGTCAGCAATCCGCCATCCCACAGGAATCCCCCCTCAAGTGCAGGTGCTGCCAGTGCTCCATTCCCTTGCAAGTGGGTCTTTTAAAAAAAACAGTGGCCATAGCATCAGGGATGTCCCAGCCTATGTTTTCAAACGTATTGTCCAGAGTGTTGTCTGCCCTTCTGAAACACATGCGGAGCTACATCGTTTTTCCTCAGGTGGAGGATTTGCCTACAGTGAAAGGTGATTTCTCTGCCCTGGAACACATCCCCAACATCATAGGTGCCATTGATGGGACCCATGTGGCTTTGGTCCCCCCCACAGGAGTGAACAGGTGTACAGAAACCGGAAGAGTTATCATTCCATGAATGTACAGATGGTATGTTTGACAGACCAGTACATCTCCCATGTGAATGCCATGTTCCCTAGCTCAGTGCATGACGCCTACATCCTGCGGAATAGCAGCATCCCTTATGTGATGGGTCAACTCCAGAGGCACCATGTGTGGCTATTAGGTGAGCACCTGGAAGCAAGTCAGTGGGAATGGTTGTCTGGGTCTGGGGATATCCCTCCAGGTTAGTGCGTGTCTAACAGTTGTCCCTCACCATTTGCAGGTGACTCTGGTTACCCCAACCTGTCATGGCTACTGACCCCAGTGAGGAATCCCAGGACAAGGGCAGAGGAACGCTACAATGAGGCCCATGGACGAACTAGGAGGGTGATCGAGCAGACATTCGGCCTCCTGAAGGCCAGGTTCAGGAGCCTCGATATGACAGGTGGATCCCTATTCTACTCACCAAAGAAGGTGTGCTAGATCATCGTGGCCTGCTGTATGCTTCACAACTTGGCTTTGCGACAACAGGTGCCTTTTCTGCAGGAGGATGGTCCAGATGGCGGTGTTGTGGCAGCTCTGGAGCCTGTGGACAGTGAAGACGAGGAAGCAGAGGAAGAAGACATGAACAACAAGGACTCAGTGATCCAGCAATATTTCCAGTGAGACACAGGTAAGAGTACAGACCTGCCTACTACATGTACTTTAACACTTCTACCTCTCTACTGTCTGTCGTTTTCACCCAGTGTATGGTCACTGAGTTGTCACTTTCCCTTACAATTTCACAGATGTGGGTCCCACTGTGTGACATCTGCTTAGATTCCTCATGGACTAGAGCTGTATGACATAGGTATGTTGACATTACAATTGAAAGAGCGTTTTGTCACTGCAATTGCTAATACACTATTTCGAAATCACAAACAGACTCCAGATTGTTTTGTGCTTTAAGTGTGTTTATTTAAGTGCTCAATATTGGAGGGGGTAGTGAAATGGTGAGGGGTGATGGCGGAGGAATGTCCATGGCAGAGTCCAGTCTATTAGTCTCACAGGTGCATTGCCCATATGGGCATAGGAAGTGGAGCTGGGGCAGTTTAAGTATGGACAGGGTGCCAAAGTGGGACAGTAGGATGACAATCAGGGTGGTCTCATTTCTTGGCCGGGGTCTTGGCATTGTGCTCTGTCTTTGTCCTGGATCTCAGGGACTGTTTGCGGGGTGGTTCTCCCTCTGCAGGGGGTGGGCTGCTGGTGTGGTGGTCCTGTGGCAGGGCGTCGTGTCCACTAGCACCGGCGGAGGTGGTGGGCAGTTCATCATCCATGCTAGTGTCAGGGGTCCCTTGTAATGCCACAGTGTCCCTCCTGGTGTTGAGTACTTCCTTCAGCACCCCTACGATGGTGCCCAGTGTGGAGCTGATTGTTCCGAGTTCCTCCCTGAAGCCCATATACTGTTCCTCCTGCAGGCGCTGGGTCTCCTGAAACTTGGCTAGTACTGTTGCCATCGTCTCCTGGGAGTGGTGGTAGGCTCCCATGATGGAGGAGAGGGCCTCGTGGAGAGTGGGTTCCCTTGGCCTGTTCGCCCCCTGTCGCACAGCAGCCCTCCCAGTTCCCCTGTGTTCCTGGGCCTCCGTCCCCTGGACCCTGTGCCCACTGCCACTGCCCCCAGGTCCCTGTTGTTGTTGGGGTGGTGGGTTAGCCTGGGTTCCCTGTAGTGGTAGACACACAGCTCATTGATGTGTCCTGGGGACGGAGGTATGGGCCCGCTGGGTGGGTGCTATGCTGGTGTTTCCAGAGGGGGAAAGATCTGTGGGGGCCTGTGACTGGGTGAGGGGAACCGACTGTCCCGAGGTCCCCGATGGGCCGGGCTGGTCATCTAGATCCAGTTGGACAGAGCTGCTGTCATCACTGTGGGCCTCTTCTGTTGGTGGTGTGGACATGTGTGGACCCTCCTGTCCGGTGACGTTGGGTAAGGGACCTGCAGGGGTATAAAAGGATGGTTATTACATCTGTATGTGTCATGGTGTGCAATGGGTGGGTGACCGTGTACCCTAGTGCTTGCATTCCTGTGTGGGACCTTGTGTGATGATGGTTTAGGGGGTTGTATGGGTATATGCAGTGGACATGCTTTAGTGATGGGTGTCCATGCTTTGTTGTTGCATGCAGGGCTTGGTGTTGGGATGGGTGGTTTGTGATGTTGGGACATATGTGAGGAGTTGGGGTGCTGGGGGTGAGGGTGGGGGTATGTGATGGCATGCAGGTAGGGTGGGGGATGTAATAATTAAGATTTGTCTTACCAGAGTCCATTCCTCCACCTACTCCGGTGAGGCCCTCAGGATGCAGAATCACCAAGACCTGCTCCTCCCATGTTGTTAGTTGTGGGGGAGGAGGTGGGGGTCCGCCGGCAGTCCGCTGAACCGCCTGGTGGTGCCTTGAGACCACGGAACGCACCTTCCCCCGTAGGTCATTCCACCTCTTCCTGATGTCCTCCCAATTTCTTGGGTGCTGTCCCACTGCGTTGACCCTGTCCACTATTCTTCGCCATAGCTCCATCTTCCTTGCTATTGAGGTGTGCTGCACCTGTGATCCGAATAGCTGTGGCTCTACCCGGACGATTTCCTCCACAATGACCCTGAGCTCCTTCTCCGAGAACCTGGGGTGTCTTTGTCGTGCCATGGAGTGGTGTAGGTGATGTGTGGGGTGGAGTGTGTGATGATAAGTGCACTGATATGTAGTGATGTGCTGTGTGAGGTGCGTGGAAGTTCTGTGGGTGATGGTGTTGTGTGCCTGTAGATGCTGTTGTTCTTGCTGGTGCTGTCTCTCTCTGGCCTTCTTGCGGAATTTCTTGTCGTAGGGGTTTGTGGGTGATGTGGGTGTGTGTTTTATATTGTAATGGGTGTGTGGGAGGGGTGTATGAATCAGGCGTGTGTATTTCGAATTGTCCAATGTGGCTGTGTTTTGTAAGTGTGTGTGTATTTTGAGCGCAGCGGTGTGTACCGCCAATGGAATACCGCGGTTGAAAGACCGCTGCGTGGATTCGTGTGTCGTGATAGTGTGGGCGTGTTTCTGTTGGCGTGACGGTGGAGGTTTTGTTTTCGCCAGTTTATCACTGACCTTTGGTGTGGCGGACTTGTGTGGGTGTCTGAATTTTGGCGGATTCCGAAATGTGGGTCATAATAGCTGTGGCGGAATTCCGTGGCCGCGGCGATGTGTTGGCGGTCTTCTGCACCGCAGTAAGCGGCTTTTACCGCCAATGTTGTAATGAGGGCCTGAGTATTTTCTTTCGTGTGTGTGAGTACTGTGTGATTACAGTGGTACTGCCTGAGCTTTGCATGTCTCCTAGATAAGCCTTGGCTGCTCAGCTACAGCTACCCCTACAGAGCCTGGCTTCTAGACAGTGCCTACAGTTCACCAATAAGGGATAACTGGACCTGGCATAATGTGTAAGTACCTTAGGTACTCACTACAAACCACGCCAGCCTCCTACATCTATCAGCTTTGTCACTTTTTGTCAAATGCAGTTTTTTTGTTTGCATTCTCATTCACTTGCACCGTGTGTCACCCATTTCATAGAGCACTATTGCGTTTTTTGTAAACCCTATGTATATAGTCAATTATTGGATCCTTTGTGTTTGTTACTTGAATGTGTATGTATGCATGTACGTAAAAAATTCTCTTACAAAAAATGGTCTCCTTAAAATGTTATGTGTGCGTATTGTGTGTGTATTTCAAACTAGATAGGATTCATTACTATCTGCAAATTGGTTAACCTCTTTATGCTCAGAAACACTAAGAAGGACCTTGTTGTCTTTAAACATTGCCTACCTGTCCTTCTTGGTTTATGGGAATCTTATATGGCTATCACGGTTACTTGAATTCACAGTGTGTGTAATCCACTTTGTCATTCTGGTGAAGGAAGATAGCGGAATGCAACTTTTTTTTTTAACTACAACATGACCAATTTCAGAAAGTGAGCAGTACTTGTCATGCCACCGGATGAGTTGTAAGTCTGGTATTGAGGTTTTCAAAAGAAGGAAAAGATCAATTACAGATTATTTGATAGTGTATCTTCAGATATACGATGCTAATAAGTTTTTCCTAAAAAGTGTTGTAATAGAAATCTCAATTAGTATTTTAAAGGACCACAACTGATTCAATGAGGTGAAACTACAGAGTCGTTTGGAATGCACTAGAAGAGTTGCTGCTCTGTCTGGAATGCAGATCTGCGTTGCGCTCAAGGCATGGTGAGCGGAGACCAAAACATCACCACTGATAGCATCCCTGGAGTGCAACGCTTAGTTAATTACCAGCAGAAGGAAGCATTGAAACATGCTCCTGCTTCCTTTGAGGGAGAGTACACTGACATAGGAGAGAATTTCTTTGACGCATCAGTATGTGACATAGCCGAGGGTTCATGGTCAGGAGAGTGTAAAAGATCTCTATTGATGCACTGCCATTACAACCACACCAAAGGGCTTATTAATTTTAAGCACATTAGGGCAGTCAGTAAAGCTTGCAAACCATTCACAGCACCCAGACAGGAGAGTTCATTCAGAAGTGATTTGCCGGTCAAATCTATTCGATGCTAGGTACATTTGTACTGCTGTGAAGTCTTGCAGTGTTTTGAGTAGGCAGTCTTGAGAATTCATTCGAGAATGAATCACCCTCTAGACTTACTAATTTAAAATGCTGTAACAATGTACTATACATTTCTATTGTTTGAGGATGTTTGTGGAAAGTATCATCTTAAGAGTTGCTGTATCCAAATGGAAACATGCATTTAATGAGGACATAATTCCAGGGGGGTCAATCTATTGTTCTTCCCCAGCACAAGAAAGTTTGTTTAGGAAGTACCTGCCTTTATAAGGTTTTAATCTACCCTGCATATATACTGGAAGACACAATACAGACATGCCTCCTCCTCCCTTTCTCTCACCTTGGTGAATCAAGTTTGCTTTGGAGAAAGTGGAAAAGGTGTTCATAAATTGCGCTCGTGTTTGCAGCGCGAATTTGTGCATTGAAAGGAAACTTGAACTTTCTCTTCCAAAGAGATTTTATTGATTTTACACTTTGTAGTGAACATCAAACTAAAACTTTTACCACAATTCAAGTGAAAAGAAACAGGAACAATGAACTCTACTCCCTACTTTCTTCCACTTTCCCAGCAGATCAGCTTCATCACCTTTTGTTATGTTTAATCAGAGAATTTAACCCCTTTACATTCCAGGATAATATTTTCACAGTTCCTGGATATTAGGACTGATGAACAAGTTATTTACCTTTGGTGATGCTTCTTCTAGTGGATATAGTATCTACCTGTGGATTCCTCGCCTTTTGAATATACCAATGCACCAGCATTCCACAGAAACCTTTCTTTATAGCACTCCACGTTGACGAGGACATCATAATGCCACGGCTCCGCATGATATTCCATCTGACGTCATCGGAGCCATTAGAAGCCCTCATAGGCATGCTGACGTCAGTTTCCACCCACTTTTTTGTGTCTTTGAGGTGAACGTGTGAAACCAACATCACAAATACCACATCTTGTGGCAATCTTAGATAAAAATCTTAACATATAAACACATCATGCATATAAAACACTATATTCAAATAATTCAGTTTTTGGTATGCACAGACAAGCAACGGGGACACGGGTGGGTCAGTGAGGAATCCACAGGCAGATACTGTATCCACCGGAAAAAGCGCTACAGAAGGTAAATAACTTGTTCTTCCGATGGATACATCTGCCTGTCGAATCCTCACCTTTTGAAAATAATCCCCAAGCAGTCCTGCACTAGGAGGTGGGTGCCTGTCTGCTTATACCAAAACATCCTGCAATTCAGAACAAGCAAAATGACTGTTCCTCCTCATCTCAGAGTCTAAGCAATAGTGATTCGCAAAAGTGTGGAGGGAGACCCAAGTTGCCGCTTTACAAATGTTAACTATAGGCACAACCCTAGCTAAAGCAGAAGACCTACCTCTAGTGGAGTAAGCTCCAATACCTTCAGGAGGCTCTTTATACGCCATGGTGTAGCAGAACTTTATGCACAGGATGATCCACCTGGACAATGTCCTCTTATGTACAGCCTTGCCTTTCATCTTCCCAATGTTGCCAACAATCAGCTGATCATCCAGCAAGAGATCACGTGTTCGTATAGAAGCTCACAGCCCTTTTAGGGACCATGCGATGAAGCCTTTCCTCCTCCTTAGAAGGATGGGGAGCAGAGTAGAAAGTAGGGAGGGTGATAGACTGGCCCAAGTGGAAGGGAGTACCCACCTTTGGCAGAAAAGCAGCCCTGGTTCTCAACACCAACTTATCTGCATAGAAAGTCGTGAAGGGGTGCTTCACACTTAATGCCTGCAATTCACTTACAAGTCTAGCTGACGGCAACTAGAAAAACAGTTTTGAACGTAAGTAGCCTTAAAGGACAACTATGGAACGGTTTAAACGGCATACCCATAAGGTAAGTGAGTACCAAATTAAGATCCCACTGGGGCAAAATAAATGGAGTGGGAGGTAATTTGTTATTAAGTCCCTTAATAAACCTTAACACTATAGGGGACTTAACCCTTTTGCTGCTGAGCCTTCCCTTGCAGTGCTGAGCCCTTTTTTGGGTATTTGGGGTAGTTCGCGCTTAGGCCCTCATAACTTTTGGTCCACATAAGCTAGCCACACCAAATTTGTGTCCTTCTTTTCTAACATCCTGGAGATTCTAAAGCTACCCAGAGTTTGTGGGCTCCCCTGGAAGAGACTGAAAAATTGGCCAATATACAGCTGAAATACGTGTTTTCTGGGAAAAATTTGAAAAAGGCGCTATAGGAGGAAGCATCTGTTTTTTTTCCCTGCCAATGGGATCAACAAGGGGGTTTGCGGTGATAAAATCACCATCTTCGCAGCCTTCAGGAACAGGCAGACTTGAATCAAAAACACGCATTTTTCAACCCGGTTTTGGCATTTTACTGGGACATACCCCATTTTTACTATTTTCCAGTTAGTGACCGAAATGGGTGTGAAACCAATGGTGGATATCAGACAACTAAACATTTCTGAAAAGTAGAAAAAAACTCTGAACTCAACAATGGGTCATTTGTGTAGATCCTTCAAGGTTTTCCTATAGAAAGTAACAGTTGGAATAAAAAATATATTGAAATTGAGTTGAAAAAGACAGCCATTTCTGTCTACGTTTTCTTCTGTAACTTTTTCCAACTATGGCAGATTTTTTAAAGCAATGTGCCGTTATGTCTGCTGGACCTTTCTGGTTGTGGGGATATCTAGGGCTTGTAGGTTCATTGAGAACCCAAAGTACCCAGACCCAATAATTGCTCTTTACAATGGGTTTTCATTCTATTCGGGGTATATAGCAATTCTTCTGGTAAAATATAAAGAGTGAAAAATAGGTATCAAGGAAATCTATGTATTTCGGAAATGGGCACAAGATTTTAAAAAATTGCCCCCAGAGGGGGTCAGCCCTGCTCACGGGTTACCTCCTCTCAAGTTCTTTCTTTTTAATTATTTTTCATTTTTAACCCTTAGGGGGGGGGCGATCACACCCCCCCACCCCAGGGGTAAACACACTTTTGTTTTTTTTTAAAAAGGTCCTGGGGTGGCCCATTATCATAAGGGCCGACCATCCCCAGTCAATTTCCTTTTTAATTAATTTTTTTTTTTTTTTTATCCCCTTAGCAATCACACACCCTCCCCTCATCCCGGGGTAAACCAATTATTTTTTTATAAAACAAATTGACCCTGGGGGGGATGGCCCATTTTCAAAGGGCCGACCCCCCGCCAAGTGTATTCTCTGGTGTCTAGTCGGGTTTCCTGGCCATGGATCACATCATGGCTGCGATCCACAGATCAGGATGGGCTCGTTTGAAAGGGGAGAATCTCTCTTTTCAAACAAGGCCTTTTTGAAAGGTGGGGAGGCCCTTTTGGGCATGATTTCCTCACTGGAGAAGAAAGCGTCCTTACCTGCTGCTGCCTACTCCGGTGGGGATAACAAGCTGTGACATCAGAGTGCCTCTTGAGACACAGAGCCTCCTGAGGGGTTTTCAATTAAAATAAAAATCACCAGAGGATTTTTAAAACCCCTCCCTAGAGTCGGCCAATGGTCGTGGCCTGCACCAGGGATGGTGTACATGTGTTGGCCATTGACTGACACACGCACTAGTGGGGTTAAACAGGTAAAGTTAGTCAGATAAACAATGAAAAAATGAAAGGGCAGACAAATATTCCTTAACTGTTGCAACTGCACAACCTTGCTGCTCCACAGAGCAACCGTAAAATGTCCAACAAACTACCTTTTAAGAGGCCAATAGAAGTTCTCTCGCAAGACTTTACAAATCTAGCCCATCTGTCAGCACACACTGACTAGGTGAAGTGTCTCCTGGCCAATAATATAACATCTACCACGTCAGGGGTGAGGGACAGGAACTCAGGTTACCTTGTTCAAACGCCAGGCATGTAGGTGCAGGCTATGGAGGCGGGGTGTAGAACCTGCAACTGCAAGAGGAGGTCTTCACTGTGAGGGAGACAGAGCAGATGGCACAGTAAGAGTTAAAGCAACTCTGTGTACCATACCCTTTTTGACCAATCTGAGGCTATTAAAATGACGTGGACCTGGTCTTGGCAAATGTTCCTCAGCACTCAAGAAATCAAGGTTAGGGGGGACACGTAGATCAGCTGAGAGCCCAAGTCCAAATGAAATGCGTCCCTCAATGCTCTCTGCATTGGATACTGGAGACTGCAGAATGACAGCCAGTGCATGTTCTCATGAGTGGCAAACAGGCCTATCTGAGAGGTCCCTCATAGCCAGAAGATGTGTAGCACCACCTTCAGATGGAGAAGCGACTTGTGATTGGCTGAAAAATGCTGGCTGAGACTGTCTGCACGTATGATCAGAACTCTGGCCAAATCCAACGGTCCTTAGCCCAGGACCAGAGTTATAGAGCCTCTCTGCAGAAAAGATACAACCCTACACCTCCCTGTTTATTTATGTACCACACTGCGGTATATTGTCTGTCAAGACCTGCATTGACTGATCGCAAATGGCAAGTGAGGAAGTGTAGGAAAGTGCCCCTTTAGGCATGGTTACCCCCCAACGTTTTGCCTGATTTTGATGTTGACTTGACTGACATTGTGCTGGTGCCCTGCTAACCAGGCCCCAGCACCAGGGTTCTTTCCCTAAATTGTACCATTGTTCCCACAATTGGCACATCCCTGGCACACAGCTCCATCCCTTGTAAAAGGTACCAATGGTACCAAGGGCTCTGTGACCAGGGAGGGTCCCTAAGGGCTGAGGCATGTATTGTGCCACCCTAAGGGACCCCTCACCAAGCATGTTCACCCTGCCATTAGAGATAGTGTTGGCGAGGAGAAAAAGGTAAAGTCGGGATAGCATCCCTCTCAAGGTGCAATAGCCACCAACCACTACCTGTGTCATAGGTAAGTCACCCCTCTAGCAGGCCTTTCAGCCGTATGGCAAGGTGCACTATACAACAGGTGAGGGCATAGCTGCATGAGCAATATACCCCTACAATGTCTAAGTTCATTCTTAGACATTGTAAGTGCATTGTGGCCATATTACGTACATGGGCTGAGAGTTTGTCATTACAAACTCCACAGCTCCATGAAGGCTTCACTGAAGGCTGGGAGGTTTGGTATCAAACTTCTCAGCACAATACACCCACACTGATCCCTGTGTTGGATTTATTGTGCAATGCCCCCTGTCTTTTAACCAACCCTTTAGTGTAAGGCTGACGAGTCTGTGCCAGCCTACCACTAAAAGACAAGTTTCTTGACCCCATGGGGTGAGTGCCTTTGTTCCCTCTGGACTCAGAAACAAAGCCTTCTCTTGGTGGAGGTGCTTCACACCTCCCCCTTGCTGGAACTGCAACATTTGGCAGTGAGCCTCAAAAGCTCAGGCCTCCTGTTACAGTGCCCCAGGGCACTCCAACTAGTGGAGATGTCTGCCCCCTTGACGAAACCCCACTTTTGGTGGCAAGTCTGGCAGGAAAATTAGGTAAAACAGGGAGGAGTGACAACTCCAGCTAGGACCACCCCTAAGGAGTACAGAGCTGAAGAGACTACCTCCCTGCAGAATCCTCCATCTTGGTTTAAATTGCAGGGACCAATAGGGTTAGGAATGTGCCCCCCTCCCCAAAGGAAGTGGGCACAGGAAGGGTGTAGCCACCCTCAGGGACAGTAGCCATTGGCTACTGCCCTCTGATCCCTGCAATGGCCCTAAATATAGTATTTAGGGGCACCCTGAACCTAACTCACCAGATTCCTGGCGACCTCAAGAAGAAAAGAAGAAAGAAGCAAGAAGAAGGCAAATCCAATTTGCGATTCGGAAACTTGTTACGGAATCGCAAATTGGATTTGTGACTACATACCGATTCAGTATTAGGAAGGGGCGTGTCAATGGCGCCCCTTCCTAATACCGAATAGCTGTTACCACCAATTTGAAATTGGTGATAGCCCATTCACAAAGGGTAAAGTGTCCCATAGGGGCCCCATCTCCTCTGTGAATGCATGCGAAAACATGTTTTAAGAGCAGGCAGTGGTCCCACAGACCACTCACTGCCTACTATTAAAAAATTCAAAGAAAACATTTCCTTTTTCCTTTTTCCTTTTTAAATGCATCCTGTTTTCTTCCTTTAAGCAAACTGGGCTGCATTTAAAAAAAAAGGTTGCTTTACTAAAAAGCAATCACATACATGGTGGTCTGCTGAGCCCATCAGGCCACCATCCCTGTGATTGTAGCCATTCGCAATAGGTCGCAAATTGTGACCTACCTCATGAATATTAATGAGGTAGGTCCATTTGCGAGCCCTTGCAAATTGCTGCATGAAACTCCTGGAGTTTCACACATTCCAATAGCGATTACTTAATTGCGATTCGCAAAAAATCACAATTTGATAATCGCTATTGGAATTAATGATACATCTGGCCCCAACTGACTTGCCCCCAGCCCTACCTGCCTTTCTGCAGTTTCAGAAGCCCTACTACAAAAAGGCAATGTATGCTGCAGGATCAGCAACCTCTACAAACCTGCAGAGAACTGCCTGCCCACCAGAGGACCAAGAACTCCAGAGGACAGCGGCCCTGTCCACAAGAAACTCCAAGAAGGACTCCAGAACCGCCCCAGATCTTCAAGTCCTGCCTAATCTGCACCCGACACCCAGGGCCCAAGTCCAGGTGGCCCACTGGTCCAGAGCAGGTGATTCTGACCTTGTGTACACCCTGGGTTGACCGCTCCTGGCCAACACAACAACACCTGCAGCCTAAAGGTACCCCTGCAGCCCCCTAGCCTTGGCAAATCTGACCAATGGCCCAGCAACATACAGCAGGCAGCCCTCCTCCTTGTCTAGCCTTTGGTTTTCCGGAACCTACCCCCTGGACCTAGCCTGCAGCATCTTTGTGACCTCCAGGGTCCCCTAATTGGAAAGCATTGGAAACTCGATGCTGTTTGCACCCTGCACCTAGCTGCCCCTGTGCCGCGCTGAGGGTGTGTGTTTGGTGCTTACCTGTGGTCCCCAGGTGCTCACCTAAACCCCACAGGTCTGCCCTCCGAAGATGCAGGTACTTACCTGCCAGCAGAACTGTTTCTGAGTGCCCCCAGTCTCCAAGGGATCCCATTCTAAAACCAGCAACAACTTTGACCTCGGCACCTGGCTGGCCCTGTGTTGCTGGCAGTGTATATTTGGAGTCATCTTGAACCTTGACCAGTGGACGTCATAATCCCCGGAGGCTGGAATGTAAGTCAAGTACTTACCTCAAAACTGCACTAACACTTCCCACAGGGAATATTGCAGTGTCAACTTTTGAAAGTGAAAAGTGTTACTTTCCTGTAAACTGTTTTATTTGCCAAACTTAAACAAAGTACATTTGATACATATGATTGATACATATTTACAACTGTACTTACCTGCAACAAGAATCTTTTGGTTCTAGAAATAAAGAAACAAATACATTTTCCCATATAAATACATTGGTCTGGAGTTATTCATTGAGTGTGTGCCTCATTTCTTCACTGTGTGTGTTCAACAAATGCTTTGCCCTTCCCTCTGATAAGCCTAACTGCTCAACCACATTACCACAAAAGAGAGCATTTGTATTATCTACGTTAACCTCTGATAAGCCTCTGGGGAACTCCTGGACTCCGTTCACACTATCTCTAATTTGGGTATGGTATATCTGCTTCCTGCAGGAAGGCCTTGAGAGCCAGATGTACTGCCTGCAATTTCAACAGATTGTTATTGAACAACTTTTCATCTGGAGCCCAAATTCCCTTGATCTTCAGATCCCCCAGATGTGCTCCCCACCCAAGAGTGGAAGCATCTGTTATCACCATGACCACCAAAGATGGAGGACAAAACAGCTTTTCCTGTAATAGATTGCCGTCCACACCCCACCATCAAAGATCTGTTGCAGTGTCTCTGGAGATTCTACCTCTCTGAGATCCCCGTTGTGTTGAAACCACTGCCTCCGGCCGCACCACTGAAGTGTCCTCATGTGCAGCATGCATGGGTGACTAACAGAATGCAGGAAGCAATTTGACTGAGCAGGTGTAAGGCCTTCAGGACTAGAACCATAATCCTATTCTGAAACATCGGAATGATAGCCAGAATATCTTGAATCCTCTGAGGAGGAGGGTAGGCACGTTCACTGTGGTGTTCAGTACAGCCCCCATAAACAGGTTCCGCTGAGAGGCGCCAGGTGAGACTTGGGCATGTTTATGGAAAAGCCCAGGTTGTACAACAACTGAGTTGTAAATTTTCTGTGATGCAGCACTAACTCTGGAGACTTGGCTTTGAGCAGCCCATTGTCCTTGTATTCCCCACCTTCTGAGATGTGCTGTGTCAGGAATCCCCAAGGTGCCTCCTGTGTTATCTGTCAGCATCCCCACAGATTAGGGTTAAATCATATCTCTGTTCTTGGTTAAACATTCATGTTTCTAATTAAACATAATGTGCTGTGTTACACAATTGGGATTATCAATGCTTGTTTTACCATAACTTGTTTGCTAATGTGAGCAGGTGTAGACGTGCTTTTAATTGGGTGTGGTGTAGACATGTGCTTCTAATTGGGTGTGGTGACTCATCCACATGTGGAAATTCAACTGCTTTCCTGATTGGCTATAAATAGCAGAGTGAAGCATGCCTCCCTGCTTGGCTTTTGTTTGCTTCCTGATCTCAGTATCTGATTTGGCAGTCCAGCCCCTGCTGTCATCCTCGTATTCAGGACTTTTGAGGCAATTCTTTTCTTCGTTCTTGTACCAGCTGACACCAGGCATTCCTCCAGCACTCTGGAAAAGACTGCAGCTAAGTGACTAGTATTCTCCAAGAAGTTTGTTCTTTGAGCGCCGCACTTTCCTAGAACAGCTGGTGTATTTCAGACCTCGTATTTTGGCAGAGTGCTTATCTTGAAGAGACAAATGCATTTCTGAACATTCTACATTATTATTGTAGTTACTTGCCTAAATGTGCTTCAGGAAATCTGCTCAAGTACCACAAAAAGTTACAGTGCAATATTAAAGGAGCATTTACATGACTTTTCTTTCTTTAATAGCATAACTCTTGGATTTAAATTGTGTCATTCATGCCTGTGTTCCAGGTTTGAGGAAATTGCTTTTTAAGGGATTTTCACACACACAGTGAAACCAAACCAGACTGTGCCACCCTAACTGTTTAAACCCAGAGTGGACATTTGTCTTTCTTGGATTGTTTTTGTTCCTTTTAGTTAAACCCTATGCATGCAGGAAAGCTATACATGATATAATTAATGCCCTTGTTTGTCTTTCTTGTGGTACACAGAGTTTCTTGTGCATGAATGTGCAACCACAGTTCTAATTGTAGTGTGCAACAGTGAATCTCTGTGAAGCCAGCCCTAGCATTGCAGTACTTTTTGTTATGGTACTCAGTTTGGGTTTTTGGTAATGCAGTGTTAGTAATTGTGCCAACAGTTATTATTATCCAAGAAAAGTGCTGGAGCGTCCCGGTGTTCTTCTACCGCTCCTGTGCCCATATCAGAAAGAGAGATTAAGTTTCAAGGAAGCTGAGTGCACTAACTCTACTATCACTCTGTCAAAAATGACCTGCCCCCGCAGATACAGGGTGCCTGGCTGGACCGGTAAGACGTGGCAGTGTTTTGTCTCTTTCTCTTCCACTCCCCTTTTCCTTTTGGGACACCTGCCGGGGTTTCTGTGCCTACCAGAAAGTGCTGAGAGGTGTCCCAGGAGGTCGGGGCATACCATCGCCCCTGCAGACATCCTGCTTTTCAGGTGAGTTCCCCCGTCCCGACATGCTGCGACCACTGCCATCACCTTCGTCAAGACTCGATGTGCGGAAGTAAGACTAAATGGAAGGGCCACAAACTGGTAATGTTGCAAGCCCCCTGTGAAGCAGAGAAACTTCCTCTGCGATTGCAAAATGGGAATGTGAAAATCTGCATCCTGCAAATCAGTTGAAACCATCCAGTCCTCTTTTTCCAGCATAAGAAGCAGCTGTATCAGGGCTAGCATTTTGAATTTTGTCTGCTTGAGAAACTAATTCAGAATCCTGAGGTCTAGGATTGGACATAAACTACCGTCCTTTTTAAGAATCAGGAAGTCTTGTGAGTAACAAACCCTGACCTGTTCCTGCTCTGGAACCAACGCCACTGCGCCTTATAAGAGTAGGGTTTGGCCACCTGTTAGGGTAACAGAAGATGTTTTTCTGACCAACAAATTTTTGGGGATGAAAAGGAGGGGAAAACTCCTGGAAATGTACGGCATATCTACTTTCTCAACACCCAAAGGTCCGATATAATGGACCTCCACTGTTGTAGAAAATGAATCAACCTTCCTGTCACAGGTAAAGCATGATCCACAATGGCAGAACTAGGGCTGCTTTCCTGAGACATTCGCCAAGGAGGAAGAGGAGGAGGAAGGCTGATGGGTGCTCCCCACTGCCTTCCACAGCTCCACCCTCTGTATCAACTATAGAGGGGATTTGACTGCTGCTGTTGTTGCTATTGTTGCCTTCCTCAAGTGGAAAAGAGTCTTCCAAATCCTCAAAACATTCAAAACTGTCTATAATCTTTTAGTTGCGACTGAAGGCTCAAAGATATGGCAGTTGCCTTACTATCTTTGAACCTTTCCAAAGCTGAGTTAGCTTTAGCACCAAACAATTTTGACCCATCCGATGGAAGGTCCAACAAGGGTATTTGACCGTCAGGAGAAAAACCAGAACCACTGAACCAAGCATGCGTTCCGGAAACACCTGAGGACCTGGTTGTTCGTGCCACAGACCCAAAAGTGTCTATACTTCACTGAATGACCTGGTGTGCAGCAGACTGCCCATCATATAGTAGTTCAGCAAAATGGCCCTGGACATCTTTCAGCAATCTTGGAGCCATCAGTTTAGCTGAGTCCATCAAAGCATGCAGGTAACAACCAAGCAAACACATTGCATTTGTAGATTTTAGGACCACACTGCATGAAGAGAACACACCTTATTTGATGACAGTTCCATCCTTTTTGACTCTCTATCAGCAGCGGAAGTAGGAAATGACCCAGGAGCCAACCTTGAAGAACGCAAGGCTGACACAACCAAACTCTCAGGCAAGGTATGTGAAGTTAAACACAATGGGTCTCCCGGAGCCAACTTGTACCTTCTTGAAAACGGTCTAGACACAGCAGCAGAAGTCATAGGTTTCTGTCAAATCTCCAATATCGGCTCCATCAACGCATCATTAAAAGTTTAAAATGGTTCAGAAGAAGAAGAAGATGAATGCAATACTTCCATTAGTAGATTTGGCTTAAGATCAGTTGTGGGTAAAGGCAACCCACTATCTCTGCTGCCTTATTTATAACAGAATGATAAGACAAAACGTCGAAGGTGCAGGAAAAGGAAACTGACGTCAGCATGCCATTGAAGGTTTCTTATGGCTTTGATGACATCAGATGGAGTCGCATGCGGAGCCGTGGCTTTATAATGTCCTCGTCGAAATGGAGAGCTATGAATAAAAGTTTCTGTGGAATGCAGGCGCATTGGGATAATCAAAAGGCGAGAAATCCACAGGTAGATGTAGCCATCAGAACTGTATGTATGTGAGAAATGTAGGTTTTCTACTATAAGAGCTTATTACTAAGATTTTGTGGCTCAATTCTGATTGTGTCTGTATCTGCCATTGACCCTCATCTCCCCAATGGTACAACGACCACCAAATCAACCTCTCTCCCGCCACCTCCCACTCCCTTCTTGGAAAGAGGTACAAGAAAACCGTGAATGAGTAGGTAACATCACATGTTGTGGCCCACTACTCCCCCATCATCGCCCCACCCCCCCACACATTTAGAACAACTCATCATAACAGGCTATCAAAGGAATACTTCTGTTTTGAGTTTCTTAACACTATGGGGGTCATTCCGACCGCCGGGGCCGGGGTTGGCGGGAGCACCGCCAACAGGCTGGCGGTGCCCCGCAGGGCATTCTGACCGCGGCGGTTTGGCCGCGGTCAGAACAGGAACAGGTGTCCCGACGGTTTTCCGATGCCCTGAGGAATCCCCCATGGCGGCACAGCTTGCTGCGCCACCATGGGGGATTCCGACCCCCTCACCGCCATCCCGTTCCTGGCGGTTCCGACTGCCAGGAACAGGATGGCGGTGAGGGGTGTCGTGGGGCCCCTGGGGGCCCCTGCAGTGCCCATGCCAATGGCATGGGCACTGCAGGGGCCCCCGTAAGCGGGCCCCACATAGAATTTCAGTGTCTGCATTGCAGACACTGAAATTCGCAACGGGTGCAACTGCACCCGTCGCACCCTTCCCACTACGCCGGCTCCATTCGGAGCCGGCGTCCTCGTGGGAAGGGGTTTCCCGCTGGGCTGGCGGGCGGCCTTCTGGCCGTCGCCCGCCAGCCCAGCGGGAAACACAGAATGGCCGCCGCGGTCTTTTGACCGCGGTGCGGTCATTCAGCGGTTCCCGCCAGGCGGGCGGCTCCCGCCGCCCGCCGGGGTCTGAATGACCCCCTATGTCTTGCTATGCCTTTGTGCCTATCTAGTTCTTGGCTTCTCTGAATAGCTTTGTGTCTTTCACAGTTTCCATTTCACTGCCAGAACATCAATGTAACTGTAATTCCACGTCATTTTCTTGTCAACTTCTGAGAGAGTTTTGTTCTTCCTATTTTTCTTTTTGCCTCACTTGGCACCGGTCATTATCTTCAGTCTGAGATAATGACTTCTCTCTCGCTGGACCCAGGACATCCTGAGATTCTTCCACTATGCGTATTATGTAAGATTTAAAGTCTATTTGGAATCAAAAGCATTGGTGAATGTCCATCAATATCAGCTTTGCCTCCTTCATAGTTCCTCTGTAATCAACGTCAGCTAACTGCATTCATTAAAAGTGTTTTGCGAGATGTCTTGGGAGAGGTCGATCATTTGATCTCTAAAGGTGGTCAAACCCATCTTCCTTTCTCCTATGATTATACTATCTTCGGTAGAAGAGCGATAATGTCTCTGGTTCAAGCCCAGGGGATTCTCGATGGGCTCTCACTCTGTGCACCCTGACAATTAGGATATAATTGACAGTCTTCCTTTCGAAAAAAGCTGAATTGCTGTTGGCACAATGAGTTACATCTGCTTCTTTTTTATTTTCTCTCATGTACCAAATCATTTAGTATTGTGTCTGAAGCAATCGTCAAAGTCTCTGTATTTATCCCATAAAACAAATTCATCTGTGAGTCTTGAACTTTTAGCAGATCTTGGCTCATGGCCACTATGGCCCTCATTCCGAGCCTGGCGGGCGGCGGAGGCCGCCCGCCAGGCTTCCCCCCTCCGAAATACCGCTCCGCGGTCGTAAGACCGCGGAGGGTATTCCGAGTTTTCCCCTGGGCTGGCGGGCGGTCTTCACAAGACCGCCCGCCAGCCCAGGGGAAAACTCCCTTCCCACGATGACGCCGGCTCGTAATAGAGCCGGCGGAGTGGGAAGGTGCGACGGGTGCAGTTGCAGACACTGAAATACTTTTAGGGGCCCTCTTACGGGGGCCCCTGCCGTGCCCATGCCATAGGCATGGGCACGGCAGGGGCCCCCAGGGGCCCCGCGACTCCCCCTCCCGCCATCCGGTTCCCGGCGGGAGAACCGCCAGGAACTGGATGGCGGGAGGGGGAGTCGGAATCCCCATGCCGGCGCAGCATGCTGCGCCGGCTTGGAGGATTCCTTTGGGGCAGCGGGAAACCGGCGGGAGACCGCCGGTTTCCCTTCTCTGACCGCGGCTGAGCCGCCGCGGTCAGAATGCCCCACGGGGCACCGCCGGCCTGTCGGCGGTGCCACCGCGTCCCACGGCCCTGGCGGACTTGTTCCGCCAGGGTCGTAATGACCCCCTATGTCTTCTTTACTGGGGATACACGCTCACCCAGCGTTTCCATCTATTTGGTCATGCGTTTATGGGCTGCTGCTATGTCGGATTTTAGTGCCTGCATTTGCGTACTGACCATACCAGATATTGTGGCGTGGAGATCACTTGGGCAGGTCTGTAAGTTCTCTTTGATGAGTGGTGGTGGTGATGGTGGGTTGCATCACTTTAGTCTGGCACAGATAAGTCGCTATGCTAACCCTGTTTCTTAGGTGGCATCAATGAGTGGGAATCTTCTTTCCTGCCCTGAAGTGAGCCCCAAACAAGTACATTCTCAGATTCTTCATGGACCAAACCACAGCAAAGTCTTCCCTATTAATGGTACTTGGACACTGCTCTCTAGATAGGAGTCGCCTGCTGATATAGGCAACTGGTTGATCCGGGTCCTCCTCTTTGTTTGAAACAACATTGCCACAATCCCATGTTCAAGAGTGTCTATTTGAAAAATGAAATCTTTCCCATATTCTGGTACTCTCAGGACAGGTGCTGAACACATAGGGCCTCATTATGAGTCTGGCGGTCTTCAGACCTCCAGACCCATGTTGGAGGTCGGACCACCGCAGTCATCACAGTCTGACCACCACATTATGACCGTGGCGGAGCTGTCACAGTCCGACTGCTGGCAACACCATGTTGCCACCAGTCGGCAGCCTGGCGATCCCATCGGTTGTTATCTGCCAGCGTGGCACTGCATGCAGCGCCCCCCTGGGGATTACGAGTCCCCATACCACCAGCCTTTTCATGGGAGTTTCACTGCCCTGGAAAGGCCTGCGGAATGGGGCATTGGGGGCCCCTTTTGGGCCAATGCACTTCCCATGCACTTGGCATGGGCAGTACAGGGGCCCCCGTGCATAACCCCGTCGCGCATTCCGGATTACGGGCAGTGGAATGCACAATGGGTGCTACTGCACCCACCGCACCGCCACATTGAAGCCGGCTCGATTACGAGCTGTTTGCAATGTTACAGCCCTGTTTCCCGCTAGACAGAAACACTGTTTCTGCCCGCCGGCCCAGCAGGACATTCAAAATAGGGCCAGTGGGGTTTAGGCTGCAATGGCAGTCTAGTTGTATGAGTTTGCCACCCGCCAAACTCATAATGAGGCCCATAGTCTCCTTCAGGGTGTCAAAGGTTTTTTAGCATCCTGTGGTCCAGATGACCTACCTAGGCTGCTTTTTGGTAGTGAGCTCAGTGAAAGGGGCCACAATGGTACCAGAACCTCTTCACAAATCTCCTTGATTCTGAGTCCTAGGAGCCTCTCAACAGAGGATAGTCAGTATTTTGGGCGGGAGGGGACTCACTTGGCCTACACCCACAAGGTGACCCAAGTAGCAAACTGACCTCTGCCCTATCTTACACTTACTGGCCTTGATAGTGAGGTCTGCCTACTGCAGGGCCTGCAGAACGTCACTCAGGTGGACCAGGTGATTCTCTCATGTGGAATTAAATACAGCAATATCATCCAGATATGCTGCACTATAGTCTTTCTAACCTGAAATAGCTGTATTCACCAACCTTTGGAAAGTGACAGGCATTTTACAATTCAAAAAGCATTTCTTTGAACTCAAAGTGGCCATCTGGGGTAGAAAAAGCTGTTCTCTCCTTGGCTCCCTAGGTGAGACCAGTCAGCCAATACCCTGATGTTAAATCAAAGGTACTTAAGAAATTGGCTGCGCCCAACTTATCAATGTGCTCATCTACTCTTGGTATCAGGTGTGCATCAGTTTTAGTGACTGCATTGAGACCCAGTAATTCACACAGAACCTCATCTCTGGTTTGTCACCCTTTGAGTGAGGTTTGGGGACAAGTACCACTAGGCTAGCCCAGGGACTGTAAGAAGGCTCTATCACTCTTAGCTCCAGAATCTTGCATACTTCAGCTTTGATGTAGGCTTTGACTTTATCAGACAGTCTATAAATGTTGTTTTTGATAGGGGGGCTGTCACCTGTGTCCACATCATGGATACACAATGTTGTCTGAGCAGGAGTAAAAGGGAAGAGCTCAGCAAACTGGTTTAGGACTTGCATGAAACCAGCTTGCTGTTCTGCAGTAAGAGTCTGACAACACAATGCTCTCTAGTGAAACCTCTTTTGGGTTATTTGACAATAAGTCAGAGAAGAGTTCACTTTCCTCCTCCTGGCCTCCATCAGTGACCATGAGCATGGCCATGCCAGCCCAGTCTTGGTGTGGTTTTAGGCAATTTACATTGGGTACTCTGTGCAGATCCTTAGGGGTGCCCAAGTCTACCAGGTAAGTGACTTCTCCTTTCCTTTCCAAGATAGGATAGTGCCCGGTCCACTTGTCCTGGAGGGCCCTAGAGCCACAGGCTCCAAAACCCATACCAATTGACCTGGTTTGAATTCGACCAGGGCTGACCTTTGGTCAGGGCCTCCAGATCCCTGCTTGCTTTTTCATATACTCAACCGTGCGAGAATGCAGACTCAGTACATAGTCCACAATGTCAAGTTTGGGCTCTTTGAGGGAATCTCTCCCAACCTTCCCTCAACAAACATAAGGGACCCCCTCAGAGGATAGCCAAACAAAAGTGCAAAAGGGCTAAAGCCAACCCCCTTCTGAGGCACCTCTCTGTATGCAAACAAGAGGCAGGGTAACAGGACATCCCATATTCTTCTGAATTGTTTTGTTAAACCCATTATCATGCCTTCATCTCTCAATTAAACCATTTGTCTGAGGGTGATAGGAGGTAGTAAACTTATAGGTCACGCCACATTCATTCCACATAGCTTTTAGGTACGCTGGGAACTAGTACCTGTAGTCCAAGGGAGTTCTGGAGCTTCCTATGGCTTACAGATTAGTTCCGCTTTCCTTTGGAGCCAGTCTCTAGTCTAGGACAAGTCAGGGTTTCACAGTTGCAGGATGGTTGCCACAGGTGCATGTTATCATGCCTTTGCCTTGTGCAGACCCAGACCCTGAAGTCACAGTTGTGGGTCCCTTTTTTGTCCTTTGTTGCACGTTTGTCAGAGCTGAGATTCTGGTGTCTGACGAGCCCCTTAAGTCCTAGATTTTGGGGGCATTAGGCATATGGGTGCTGGTAGACAATGGGTTACTAGCCCCAATGGCTAGTCTGCCCCTGGTGTGACCACTTCCTGTAGAGGGGGACACATTTTCAACCCAGAAGCCTCTATTCTGCCACTTTTCAAAAATGCAGAACCCATCCCTGGCTGTTAACACCAGGAAGCCCAACCTAGTTGTGTGGCTAGCCTTCTGAGTGTGTACCCCTCTTAACTGTCTAATTTTTCCACCGGCATGGGCTGCAAATGTACCTAGGGCAGGGGGATGGCTTTGTCCCCCTCTGGGAGGTAGCCAAATTGTATTTCAGAGGCAGTGTATTTTTTGAAGCTCACAGATTTGATGTGCCACTTTCCTAGCTATCCTGACAGAGAGGGAGGTAACAACTCCCGCCCAGGCAGGCCTTTGATTCTGACTCCGAGGAGTGTTAACACTTCCTGGCAGGGGGTCAGATTCCTGTCTTGGTGGGAGGAGCTCGAAGGCTAGGGCAGAGGAAGGCTGGGGCAACCATGTGGGCAACCTCTAAAGGAGCCACCTGTGTGCACGTCATATTAAATTTGACTTTCAGCACAAGTCGGATTCGTTGAGAGAGGTTTTTTGATACCAAACATGACACATTTCAGTGGAACCATAATGGAACTGGCACCCTTGGATGCTCAGGTGCCAGCCCATATTATCCTATGAACCCCTGAACGCTTATAGTAGCCATTAATGGAAAGAGGCTATTATGGAGACATATAAGCTTGCACTTACATAGCCACACCTTTTATATAAAGCACCCTGCCTCCTGAGTTCAGGAGGCTATCTTAGGGTAACTAACATATATTAAAGATAGTGCTATGGCTTTGACACTCTTGGTGAGGGCAAAGTTGAGCTTGGGCAGTTTGTTCTGCTCCTGCAGTCTACAATGACAAGACTACTGTCATTTGTTTACTTTCACATGCTATGGGTAGCGCAGACGTACCAAGGACATACGATGGTGCTAAAGTGATTGTCAATTGGGGATACCAGTTCACATGCATCATATTTTAGGGAGAGAGCACTAGCTGGCACTGGGGCCTGGTTAGCAGGCTCCAGTGCACCTTTGGATTCATAACCATCAGCACTGGAGAAAAAAGCATGGAGGTGACCATACAAATAGGGAACTTTCCTACACATGCCCCTGAAGTTCTTGTTCGCTCTCGAGCCAGTGGCTGTTTTGGTCACATTCTGATCCTATGTAGCTGCCACCCACCCTTCGGTGACTGCCAAACTCCCTGGGAAGTTGTAGCAATGAATCCATCGTCGCACACCTCAGAGCTATGCAAGGATTCCTTTTTGAGTTGTGACCTAGAAGCTTCTCTGCAAGCCATGTCT